>NC_060149.1:275934426-276559426 GCF_021461385.2 Schistocerca piceifrons
AATTTCCACTTTAACAACTCTATCTAATTTCGTTCCCTTGGGCAAAATCTTCTCCAGCTTGCCATGTAAAACCAACATGCACATGGGATAAACCAAAACTGCCAAGAAAGCTATAACCTCGATCTGTGTCCCTGAGACTCTACATCTCCTTAGTGCCACATCACGAAAGCCCCTGAACAACTCTCAGATTTCTTGAATTCCGACAAATAAAAATAAAAAGGACTGGCCTTCCAACCAGTCGGCAGTATAGTTACTGATTAACTGCCTCGGTGACATTTTCAGTGGTTTTGCTCCCTTACCATTAATTCCACTCTATGTTGCGTCGCTCTGGGAGCAACTGTCGTTACAGCCTAAAGATCAGAGATGTTTCCGCCTACCATCATGGGAAATCCTTTGACAGTTCTTACAAGAACACGCTACATAAACTGAGGATCTTTTCGAAACCAATAAGCCCATTAAGCGGTGCACTGAAAATGGAGGTACTTCCAACAGTTCACGTGGACGGCAGAAAACAACTTCCGAAACGCCAGCAATATTTCGTGAGAAATCTGAACACATCCCATTAGCCCCTAAGTATTGCTCCAGTACGGATCATGAACAAAAGATTAAATTGATCAACATGTAAGCAGTCATCCTATCGTGAGCGTAACGGGAGCAACAGGCTCGGCCAGGTGATAGTTTCCGGCGCAGCGCGGAGTGGCGAGCAGCGGGCCGCCCGCGCTCGGAAGCCGGTTGACCTAGCCACCCACTCGCCCTCATTTACCTGCCAGCCACCCAAACACGCTGCACAGGTTGTTGCTGCACAGCACTCGTTGCCACACACACAGAGCCCGCGATTACATTTGCAGGGTCGCTCGTTGGTTTACTTGTGCTAATTTCTGTATAGGTAATTGAACCTTCATTGTCTAGATCTACATCTACATTTATACTCTGCAAGCCATCATGTGGTCTGTGGCGGAGCATATTTTGTGTATTACTGGAACTTCAATTCCTCCCCCCCCCCCCCCCCCCCACACACACACACAGCTCTTTCCCTTGTTCCAGTCGCGAAGATTCAAATGGTACAAATGGTTCTGAGCACTATGGGACTTAACATCTGAGGTCATCAGTCCCCTAGACTTAGAACTGCTTACACCTAACTAACCTAAGGACATCACACACATTCATGCCCAAGGCAGGATTCGAACCTGCGACCGTAGCAGCAGCGCGGATCCGGACTGAAGCGCCTAGAACCGCTCGGCCACGACGGGTCTCGAAGAGCCCTCAAGCTTCTGTGCTAGATCCATTCTCTCTAATTATACGTTCATGACAAAATATTGGTTAACTGTTCTAGGAACGTACGCTCTCGGAATTTCAACAGTAAACTACACGGTGATGCATAACGCCTCTCTTGTAGCGCCCGCCACTAGAGTTGGATGAGCATCTCGTTGACGCTTTTGCACTTACTAAATGAACCTATAACGAAATGTGCTGCTCTTCTTTGGATCTTCTCTGTTTCTTCAGTCAATCCTATCTGGCAAGGATCCCAAACCACCGTACTCCTTGAACGAAGGTTCTGTAAGTTACCTCCTTCTTGGTTGGATTCTTCCAATGAATATCAGTCTGACATATGCCTTACCTGCCAAACTTTATTTCTCGTGTAACTATACACAAACAATGATGGACAGCATTTTTTCATTACTTTTTGCGTAGTTTATGTCGTTTTTTAAACGCTCGTTGCAACTGTACACCAAGTCATTCACGCTCGCGTAGTCGACTTTTGCCTCAAACCCTAAAATCGCGTTAACACTGGTGTTTCTATAATATCCGAAGAGACCGAGAACTTCGGCGATCACTCGGAATTTCTGGAGTGAAAAGGTCTCGAATGGAGCCCACACTGATTCTTGGGCGTGCATCCGATGGTAAAACTGCGACACCTTGAAGACGGCGTGCAATAAACGTCAAATTCGCATGAAGCTATGCAAATGATTACTACTCCGCCGTAACTGCACAAAGCAAGTAGGAGTAACGCCGTCTGCATACTGTATGTAAGGAAAGATTACGTAACGGATTTCCTCATTCATAAATCACATTGGAATGTTAGCTGTATGTGTGAAGATAGCGGTTTACCTTCGTCTACCTACAATGCTGGATGTATTCTGGTGCGGAGACAGGTGGGAACACGGTCGAATATGATCGTTTTGGTGACCCAGGTGTTATAGTGTGGGCAGGCTTAATGTTGCATGGGGGCACTGACCTCCAAGTCTTTGAACACGGTACGCTCACCGGTCAACGCTATTGTAACACTGCACTCCTCCCCCAAGTTCTTCTCCTCAGGGTACATTCAGCCCTGACTTCGTTGCATAGATGACAATGCGGGTGGGAACACGGTCGAATATGATCGTTTTGGTGACCCAGGTGTTATAGTGTGGGCAGGCTTAATGTTGCATGGGGGCACTGACCTCCAAGTCTTTGAACACGGTACGCTCACCGGTCAACGCTATTGTAACACTGCACTCCTACCCCAAGTTCTTCTCCTCAGGGTACATTCAGCCCTGACTTCGTTGCATAGATGACAACGCGCGACCGCATCGAACTGCACAGGTGGAGAAGCTCTTGCAACGAGAGGATTATCAGCGATTGGACTGGTCTGATCGTTCCCCCCGACTTAAATCCCATCGAGATCCGAAATATGAAATAATTTGGGTGAAGGACACGGTTAAAGAAGGCTCAAACATGGTAATTAGATGTCTCTATAGGCCCCCTGGCTCAGCACCTGTTGTGGCAGAGCACCTGAAGGAAAATTTGGAAAATATTTCGAGTTGATTTCCCGACGATGTTATAGTTCTGGGTGGAGAGTTTAATTTACCGGATATAGACTGGGACAAAGAATCCAGTGAAATTTTTTAAGTCCATTATCTGAAAACTACCTTGAGCAGTTAAACAGAGAACCGACTGGTGGCGATAACATATTAGACCTTCTGGTGACAAACAGACCCGAACTATTTGAAACAGTTAACGCAGAACAGGGAATCAACGATCATAAAGCGGTTACTGCGTCGATGATTTCAGCAGTAAATAGAAATATTAAAAAAGGTAGGAAGATTTTTCTGTTTAGCAAAAGTGACAAAAAGCAGATTTCAGAGTACTTGACGGCTCAACGCGAAAGTTTTGTCTCAAGTACAGATAGTGTTGAGGATCAGTGGACAAAGTTCAGAACCATTGTACAATATACTTTACATCAGTATGTGCCAAGCAAGATCGTAAGAGATGGAAAAGAGCCACCGTGGTACAACAACCGAGTTAGAAAACTGCTGCGGAAGCAAAGGGAACTTCACAGCAAACATAAACATAGCCAAAGCCTTGCAGACAAACAAAAATTACGCTAAGCGAAATGTAGTGTGAGGAGGCCTACGCGAGAGGCGTTCAATGAATTTGAAAGTAAAGTTCTATGTACTGACTTGGCAGAAAATCCTAAAAAATTTAGGTCTTACGTCAAAGCGGTAGGTGGATCAAAACAAAATGTCCAGACACTCTGTCACCAAAATGGTACTAAAACAGAGGATGACAGACTAAAGGCCGAAATACTAAATATCTTTTTCCAAAGCTGTTTCACAGAGGAAGACTGACCTCCAAGTCTTTGAACACGGTACACTCACCGGTCAACGCTATTGTAACACTGTACTCCTCCCCCAAGTTCTTCTCCTCAGTAGTTCCTTCTTTAGATTGTCGCACAGATGACAAAATGGTAGATATCGAAATAGATGACAGAGGGATAGAAAAACAGTTAAAATCGCTCAAAATAGGAAAGGACACTGGACTTGATGCGATACCAGTTCGATTTTACACAGAGTACGCGAAGGAACTAGCCCCCCTTCTTGCAGCGGTGTATCGTAGGTCTCTAGAAGAGCGTAGCGTTCCAAAGGATTGGAAAAGGGCACAGGTCAGCCCCTTTTTCAAGAAGGGACGTCGAACAGGTGTGCAGAACTATAGACCTATATCTCTAACGTCGATCAGTTGTAGAATTTTGGAACACGTATTATGTTCGAGTATAATGACTTTTCTGGAGACTAGAAATCTACTCTGTAGGAAACAGCATGGGTTTCGAAAAAGACGATCGTGTGAAACCCAGCTCGCGCTATTCGTCCACGAGACTCAGAGGGCCGTAGACACGTGTTCCCAGGTAGATTCCGTGTTTCTTGACTTCCGCAAGGCGTTCAATACAGTTCACCACAGTCGTTTAACGAACAAAATAAGAGCATATGGACTATCAGACCAATTGTGTTCCCAGATAACAGAAAGCAGCATGTCATTCTCAATGGAGAGAAGTCTTCCGAAGTAAGAGTGATTTCAGTTGTGCCGCAGGGGAGTGTCGTAGGACCGTTGCTATTCACAATATACATAAATGACCTTGTGGATAACATCGGACGTTCACTGAGGCTTTTTGCGGATGATGCTGTAGTATATCGAGAGGTTGTAACAATGGAAAATTGTACTGAAATGCAGGAGGATCTGCAACGAATTGACGCATGGTACAGGGTATAGCAATTCCATCTCAATGTAGACAAGTGTAATGTGCTGCGAATACATAGAAAGAAAGATCCCTTATCATTTAGCTACAATATAGCAGGTCAGCAACTGGAAGCAGTTAATTCCATAAATTATCTAGGAGTTGGCATTAGGAGTGATTTAAAATGGAGAGATCATATAAAGTTGATCATCGGTAAATCAGATGCCAGACTGAGATTCATTTGAAGAATCCTAAGGAAATGCAATCCGAAAACAAAGGAAGTAGGTTACAGTACACTTGTTCGCCCACTGCTTCAATATTGCTCACCAGATAAGGTTGATAGAAGAGATAGAGAAGATCCAACGGAGAGCAGTGCGCTTCGTTACAGAATCATTTAGTAATAGCGAAAGCGTTACGGAGATGATAGATAAACGCCAGTGGAAGACTGTGCAAGAGAGACGCTCAGTAGCTCGGTACGGGCTTTTGTAGACATTTCGTGAACATACCTTCACCAAAGAGTCAAGCAGTATATTGCTCCCTCCTACGTATATCTCGCGAAGAGACCATGAGGATAAAATCAGAGAGATTAGAGCCCACACAGAGGCATACCGACAATCTTTCTATCCACGAACAATACAAGACTGGAATAGAAGGGAGGACCGACAGAGGTACTCAAAGTACCCTCCGCCGCACACCGTCAGGTGGCTTGCGGAGTATGGATGTAGATGTAGATGGAATACGTTGCGGTGAGACGTATTGCAGCACGCCCGCACGCACCAACGATGATGCAGTAGCTGTCAACCGCACGGATGGTCTAATGCAGGGCTTCCCAACCTTTTCAGCTGGCGGACCCTTTCTTCAGTCGAAAATCCATGGCGGGCCCCTAGTCAGTCAACAGCACAGTAACTTTGAATTTCAAAGCGAAACCAATGGGAACTGAAAGCTTCTTAATGCAAGTGCCATGTTCCCAGTGATCCCCCTCCCCCCCCCCCCCCCTCCGAAGTATCAATAGTCTTTGGTTTAGAGATGAATGAAAACAACTTGAAATTAATGATCGAATTTGAATTCCCACTGTATCCAGACACTTACTAGTGGATTTACTCCCTTTGTTCAATACACTATAGCCTGATTAAAATTATTTGGTAATTGAGATTTTCGTGCCCATGTAAACAGCTCGGAAAGTCTAGTTATTTTTACGTCTTTGCGTATCTACTGAACGGCAGCTGTCAGTCCATAGCCGGCAGCTAGCAGGCGGCGTTGCAACAGTGTTGCTGTCAGTTGGTAGCTGGCAACTGGCCGGCGGCGTGACAACAGTTAAGCTACAGCTGACAACTTCAACTACTACTTTGACACTATATCGTGGCAGTCAGCCTCGACTGTAAACAAATTAGGAAAACACACAAACAGACTCTCTTGTTTCTATATAAGAAGACAAAGCATTTCACAGAACGTAAGACTGTTTTTCACAAAGGAAACAATTCTGGCAGAGGAGGTTTACCTCTTGCAAGGTGGCAAGTGAAAAGTCCTCATTTGTTTGTGCTCGCAGCCAGTTGCCACAATATAGTGTCAGAGTAATAGCAAGTAACTGTAATTGAGGAGTGAATATATTATAAAGAAATTAGCTTTCGAGATCATTATAATTCTCGTAACAAAAATATCGATGCCAACTGAATTCAATTAATAATCATTTTGTAAATGATAGAAGACAGAAAGAAAATTCCTACAGAGATATACACTCCTGGAAATTGAAATAAGAACACCATGAATTCATTGTCCCAGGAAGGGGAAACTTTATTGACACATTCCTGGGGTCAGATACATCACATGATCACACTGACAGAACCACAGGCACATAGACACAGGCAACAGAGCATGCACAATGTCGGCACTAGTACAGTGTATATCTTCCTTTCGCAGCAATGCAGGCTGCTATTCTCCCATGGAGACGATTGTAGAGATGCTAGATGTACTCCTGTGGAACGGCTTGCCATGCCATTTCCACCTGGCGCCTCAGTTGGACCAGCGTTCGTGCTGGACGTGCAGACCGCGTGAGACGACGCTTCATCCAGTCCCAAACATGCTCAATGGGGGACAGATCCGGAGATCTTGCTGGCCAGGGTAGTTGACTTACACCTTCTAGAGCACGTTGGGTGGCACGGGATACATGCGGACGTGCATTGTCCTGTTGGAACAGCAAGTTCCCTTGCCGGTCTAGGAATGGTAGAACGATGGGTTCGATGACGGTTTGGATGTACCGTGCACTATTCAGTGTCCCCTCGACGATCACCAGTGGTGTACGGCCAGTGTAGGAGATCGCTCCCCACACCATGATGCCGGGTGTTGGCCCTGTGTGCCTCGGTCGTATGCAGTCCTGATTGTGGCGCTCACCTGCACGGCGCCAAACACGCATACGACCATCATTGGCACCAAGGCAGAAGCGACTCTCATCGCTGAAGACGACACGTCTCCATTCGTCCCTCCATTCACGCCTGTCGCGACACCACTGGAGGCGGGCTGCACGATGTTGGGGCGTGAGCGGAAGACGGCCTAACGGTGTGCGGGACCGTAGCCCAGCTTCATGGAGACGGTTGCGAATGGTCCTCGCCGATACCCCAGGAGCAACAGTGTCCCTAATTTGCTGGGAAGTGGCGGTGCGGTCCCCTACGGCACTGCGTAGGATCCTACGGTCTTGGCGTGCATCCGTGCGTCGCTGCGGTCCGGTCCCAGGTCGACGGGCACGTGCACCTTCCGCCGACCACTGGCGACAACATCGATGTACTGTGGAGACCTCACGCCCCACGTGTTGAGCAATTCGGCGGTACGTCCACCCGGCCTCCCGCATGCCCACTATACGCACTCGCTCAAAGTCCGTCAACTGCACATACGGTTCACGTCCACGCTGTCGCGGCATGCTACCAGTGTTAAAGACTGCGATGGAGCTCCGTATGCCACGGCAAACTGGCTGACACTGACGGCGGCGGTGCACAAATGCTGCGCAGCTAGCGCCGTTCGACGGCCAACACCGCGGTTCCTGGTGTGTCCGCTGTGCCGTGCGTGTGATCATTGCTTGTACAGCCCTCTCGCAGTGTCCGGAGCAAGTATGGTGGGTCTGACACACCGGTGTCAATGTGTTCTTTTTTCCATTTCCAGGAGTGTAGTTCAGGTACGTTCACTGAGCATCTACGAAGAAAAATGCTATCTTCTTTACTATAGTTGAGTCTGTAGGAATAATAATGGAATCCTAATGTGATGGTTGAGGGTGCTTCTGCTGACAATTTTGAAAAGCTGGGTTCAATTCTTGACAACTGGAGACGGATTTCTGGTTCCGCATCTAGACAGCTTCGGTACTTAATTTTGTGGGCAGCATAGATCGAGAATCCAGATTCACACATGTATGTTGTGGCAAACGGAAGAAGTACACGTTTTGCCTTTTCAACAAGGGGGCAGTATTTCTAGTTATCCAAACGGATCCAAAAGTGTGAGTAACCGTCAGTGTCAAAACTTGATTTCAAGGTAGGGTATGTGGCAATTTGCCGGCCGAAGTGGCCGAGCGGTTCTAGGCGCTACAGTCTGGAACCGCGCGACCGCAATTTCTATCAACAACTCATATTCATTTGATGATAGAATGCTCGGCTTTTTGGATACAGTGAATGGGTTGACCACCCATTCGTATTTCTGCAGCTTCTCATCTTCAGCTGATGGGAAATAATGCTCCAACAATGACATCAAGCTTCGGAGATATTCCAGGATTTGATGAAACTAATTCTTCCCAAGCGCCAATGCTTTGTTTTTCAAAAACTCCTTGAGAAGAGAAAAACACTCGACCTCCCCCTCCTCGACACTCTCTGTCCAAAAATTGATTTTCCCCTTGAATGCTCTAACCTTGTAGATAGCAGTGACCTTTGTTTCACTTTGCCAGTGGACTGAAATATTCATTTCGTTCATTTTGGAGAAAATATCTGACAAATAGGCAAGTATACACTGCCAATTTTCGTCATTAATAAGGTCTACTAATATGGTGTTATGCTCCAAAAGGAAAGATAAGACTTCCAGTCTTAATTCGTACAACCGAGAGAGTGCATTCTCGCGTGAGAGCCGCCTCACTTCTGAGTGGAGAAGCAGGGAACGATGAAGGCTTCCCATATCTTCACACAGTATTGTGAAAAGTCTTGACTTCAACGGCCTTGATTTTATGTAGTTAATGATTTGAATGGATTCGTCTAAAACTTTCTTCAACGAACAGGCATTTGTTTCGTAGCTGAGGTGTATCTGTGGACAGCGCAATGACTACCGCTACAATTCTTGGCGTTTTCTTTTATTTTCGTTATTGCTCCGACTGTAGGGCCCGACATAGCTTTTGCACCATCTGTGCACACATCTATGCAATTAGACCATGAAACTTCGTTGGTCCTTAAAAAAAATCACCCAATAGACGAAATATTTCAGCACCTGTTGAGTTGGCAGGTAGTGGTCTGCACAATTAGAGGTCCTCCACGAAACATCCAGAATATTCATAACGGACAAAAGCCAATAAAATTGCTAATCCTGCAACATCAGTGGATTCATCTATCTGCAGAGAAAATAAATTGTGTTGGATGCGAGAAACAAGAGTGTCTTTCACATCATTTGACATGTCAACAATGCGTCTCTTGACAGTATTGTTTGATAATGCCACCGAAGATACAAGCTATACTGCCTTTTCGTCTTGCATGCAAGAAACAATATCATTAACACACCGATTTATGAGATTTTGTGCAATGGTATGGGCTTTTCCTGTTTTTTCCACTCGATAACTAACCAAGAAAGAAGCTTCTAATGAATTTTCATTAATTGCTTTTGCATGAGTTTTCATGCAAATCTGAGAAGCAGCTAGTTCAGCACTCTTCCTTTTGAAAAAATCGATGTCTTTAGCCTGGAAATCCGGGTGAGTACCTTCGAAATGACGGGCGCAATTTAACTGGAACCATTGAACTGTTCGGAAGGACTCGCGCACAAATTACACACTGAGCTTTACCCTCCTTTGTCTCCATAAAGCCCATTTCTAAACAGCTGTCGTTGTACTTACGCTTCTTGGTTGTTCCACTTCCACAGGATATTGCAACCAATGGAGTACTTGCAGCGTTTTCACATAATAAATCCGGTTGTGGAGCTTCTTGTGATTGTCCTTCCTTTGGTCGTCCTCCCTCCTCATTCATTTCAACTGGAAACTTCCCTTGTTG
This sequence comes from Schistocerca piceifrons, assembly GCF_021461385.2. Classification (NCBI taxonomy): domain Eukaryota; kingdom Metazoa; phylum Arthropoda; class Insecta; order Orthoptera; family Acrididae; genus Schistocerca; species Schistocerca piceifrons. The sequence goes on from NC_060149.1 coordinate 275,944,135, forward strand.
TGAAGGCGATGGAGAAACTGCACCCTTCTTCAATGATCCTGACTTCAGCCACCGATCCATGTTAGAAGTAATAAACTGGTCAAAAATCGACTTATGAAATAGGTAGTGCACTGACAAAGCAAGTTTAACATCTAATGATGCCTGGGGCCGCAAACGTGCCAGCGAGCGCTGTGATTGGTCGACAAAGCTCGCTACGTGCATGCGTAAAAGGTTTCAGCGCATCTAGCGCCGTGAGCCGGCGCACAAACGACCCCCGTATTGTTGCGAAACAGTCGATCAGAGAATCCGCATTCTCCGGCACTAAACTGTGTAAGCGTTCTCACTCAGGAACCGGAAAGGCTGCTAGGGAATACGACCTGAAGTAAAAGTACACATTTTTTTTCACTCGAAAAAAATAGTGATGAATTTGATTTTCACATTTTTATACAATAATTTTACTCATTATTTTACACGATTTGGTGAAAGGTGGCCGCGGACCCCCTAGAAAGAGCCGGCGGACCGCTAAGGGGTCCGCGGACCACTCGTTGGGAAGCCCTGGTCTAATGGAATGTGCTACCACAACGACTCTTCACGAACCTCGTTGCCAGCATGGGAGCACTTTGCAGAGTAAGCATGGCTGTCCTTGGTTATCACACAGCGTATTAAGAAGCGCGTCCCACCGTTTGTAATGCCCAGGGGACTATCATGAATCGCCGGCCGCGGTGGCCGAGCGGTTCTAGGCGCTTCAGTCCGGAACCGCGCGACTGCTACGGTCGCCGGTTCGTATTCTACCTCGGGCACGGTTGTGTGTGATGTGCTTAGTTTAGTTAGTTCTAGGGGACTGGTGAACTCAGATGTTAAGTCCCATAGTGCTCAGAGCCATTTGAACCATTTGAACTACCATGAATCACAGTGACATCAATTAGTTATGGTGCGCTCTAAAACAAAAATAACGAGGCACCATGTAGGAATTATCCAAATGGAACGGAAATCGGTAGATGTTATGTACATGTACAGTTAAACAAATGATTCAATTTCACAAACATTGGATTATTTATTCAAGAAAAACAGCTTCACAAATTGAGCAACTCAATAACGCGTAGGTCCACCTCTGGTTCTTAAGCCAGCAGTTGATTGGGCTTGGTGTTGACTGATAGACTAGTTGGACATTCTCCTGAGAGGTGTCATGTGAAAATCTGTCCAATAGGCGAGTTAGATCTTCAGAGGTGGTTAGAAGGCCCTGGCCATACTGCTTCCAAAGTACTCATTTGGCGGGATGGGGAGGGGGGGGGGGCAAGAAATGAGGTGACCTTGCTGGCCAACAAGGTAGGGTTTGGCAAACACGAAGCCAAGCAGTAGAAACTCGCCTTGTGTGGGTGGTCACTAACTTGCTGAACTGTATGCCCAGCATGGCTTCCCATGAAAGGCAACAAAACGGAACGTGCCATGGAAAACAACGAAAGGGGTCCTGCTATGAAAAAAAATGGCACCGTAGGCCATCATTCCTGGTTCTCGAGCTGTATGACGCCCGACGTTCAGGTTGGCATCCCAGCGTTGTCTGGGGCATTTCCAGACACGGTTTTGCTGTTCATCGGGACTCAGTTCGAAGCGTGACTCATGCCTGAAGACAATTCCACCCTAGTCAATGAGATTCCAGGTCGAAGGCGTGTCTGGAGAGGACCTGACAGTGGTAGGTGCCAATCTGACTGACCCCCATACGGCCTGATAACAAGGAGTGATTGTGAGGGTGCCATTTCTTCGATGCAAGGAACACTGCATTGAACTTTAAAGACACTGTCAAATACAGACATTGCACTAGTGTATTTTATGTCAAAACGAAGGCACGCTGACGAGAAAACTAAATCACTCTCTCCCTGTGCGGGAATAACATGGTTATGGCAGCCACTGCGACTTCCTGGTTGTCGGGCCATATGGCGGGCGAAAGTAAGGTTGGTATCACACCGCTGTGCAGAGCGTTTCCAAACAAGTCTTGACTATAGTAGAATTGTCATCAGTGATGAGCCCCGCTTCGAACTGAGACGTGTCTGGAGACGCCCAGGAGAGCGATGGGATACCAACATGACTGTCGGCCGCCATACCGCGCGTCAACAAAAACTGATGGACTGTGATGCCACTTCATTTCATAGCAGACCCCCTTTGGTTGTCATCCACGGCACACTTACAGCACAGAGGAGCGTCGATGATATTCTACGCCCTGTTTTGTTGTCCTTCGTGGCAAGCCATCGTGGGATTACATTTCAGTAAGATAATACCTGCTAGCACAGGGCGGGAGTTTCTACTGCTTGTGTTCGTCCTTGTCATACCCTAACTTGGCCAGCAAGGTCGCGGGATCTGTCCCCAATTGGGAACGTTTGGAGCATTATGGGCAGGGCACTCCGATCAGTTCGAGATTTTGACTGTCTAACGCGCCACTTGGACAGAACTTGGTTCGATATCCCTCAAGAGGCTATGAAACAAGTCTACCAATCAATGGCAAGCCGAATAACTGCTCGCATAAGGGCCAGAGGTGGACCAACACGTTATTGACTTGCTCAATTTGTGAAGCTGTTTCTCTTGAATCAGTCATCCGATGTGTCTGAAATTTTAATCATTTGTTTGTATAAGTACATCTCATCTACCAATTTCCGTCCGATTCGAGTAATTATTCGTGTTGCAGTTTTTTTTTAGAGTGCCTTTCCTAAGAATCGTCATGAGCATTTCCATTGTTGTTCCGTTAGATATCTGCATTTTTCTTTTTGCCATGTGTAGGTGTGTTCGCCCAAATAATGCTGCCCATCACCACTTTCCCGTTACAAACAAAACGATTTTTAAAGTGGAATTCAACGAGCTCTTTCGATGTAGATGTCCCACATTAGTCTACTGTGATATTCAATTTATCGATATGTTTTAACAGGAATAGTAAAATACGAAGAATAAGTGGTACTCGATACGAGAAGTTCTATAAGAAAAAGGAGCTGGCAGTGGATGCGTCTAAGTCTTCTTCCCGCCACATGACATTGCTGAATGCCAGACGCACACGCCTCCAGAAGCAACGGTGATGATTTTCGTAAAGGGTAAGTGCTACTAAGGTTTTCTTGTACGCCGCGCGGGATTATCCGAGCGGTCAATGGGGCTGCAGTCATGGACTGTGCGGCTGGTCCCGGCGGAGGTTCGAGTCCTCCCTCGGGCATGGGTGTGTGTGTTTGTCCTTAGGATAATTTAGATTAAGTAGTGTGTAAGCTTAGGGACTGGTGACCTTAGTAGTTAAGTCCCATAAGATTTCACACACATTTGAACTTTTTTTTTTCTTGTACAACAGCGCTGTTTTGTTGTCGTCACTGTAGATGATCTTCCTGACAATATTCCGTACTAAGCCCATGTAATGATGTTGCCAAGGAGGCAGCTCGGGTGTACGCTGACAGGTATCCTGAACGAGAAGAGAGGCATTCATGTTGCAGACACTTTTCGCGCTGTAGTAGAACGAGCTGAAGACAAAGGGTATTTGCGCCCGGCTAAACGCCTGCGGAGCATGTCTGTACGAAATCGAAACAAAGCCATTGCGTTGGATATGGTACACACAGATCCACACAGCAGTACGAGGACGCTCTCTAGGGAGATACAAATCTAACGCTGAATGGTGCACCGCCGGTACGTGCACCAAACGCGTCAATCGGCTGATCTTTTGTAAGTGGGCGTTGAGCCAACTCTGTTCACAGGCGAGTTAACGTTTTGAAGGAAAATTTTACCAGATCATACTACCAAACACCTCTAGGCCTCCGTGAATCTCCGTTGGCTGCGGGAGGAAGATCAGAAATACCGATGGACTGTCAGTCGCTGGGATGGTATTGTCGGTAAGCGTGTTGTTATTCCGAAGGCGGATTGAATAGGAGAACGTACACCGGTTTCCTTCGGAACGAAACTGTCTGCTCTGCTCGACTATACTGGTTTAAGACAAAGGACAGTGATTTAAATGTAATAGGATGGTGCACCTAGCCACTACAGTGCATCTGTGCGCCAATCAGGATGGGATCTTTATTCCAGGGCCAGCTAGGTCACCCGATCTGTCTTTCCTCGACTTCTATTTCTGGGGTACAATAAAGGACATCATGTATGCAAAACAATGTGAAAACAGTGAGAAGATGTAGAATCGCACCAGGTGGACCTCTGCATTTGATGGGTATTATGACGTACTGCGTACCTTAGGTAACTTACGTTATAGGTTAGAGCGGTTCGAGAACAAAAGGTAGTTTGTTTCAACACTTGCAGTAACGGACTGACCCATTTAAATGGCGCTTAATTTTGGTTTCCTCTTTTCTGACTTTGTTTTTCTTTACTTTGTGTTTTTCTAAGCATTTGTTGGAAATTTTACTTTGACTAGACTTTAGGATTTTTCTTTTGTTATGTGAACTGTTAGTGAATCGCGTGTCCACAATGATGAGTCAGTAATAAGCAGCAAAATAAGCTCACTGTTAATTATGGAATGCAAATCATCATCATCATTATCATTAGTCGCTTAACTCATTATTGAGTGTCATGACATCACTCATTTCTTAAGTAAATGAATATTCAACCCGACGTCTCCATCCGTAGCGACCATTAGTTCTTCTTAATACAATGTGAAGATGTAGACTGGTAACCTACTTCGCCTCATCCAACCATCTACTTGCTGCTCTTCCTCGTGGTCTTCTGTCTTCGATTTTACCTTGTGAGATGGTCTTTTCTAAATTATCCCCTTCTCAAAATGTTCCCAAGGGACTGGTAGTATCTTTGGCTGACACGGGTAGGCAAACTTCTTGTGATGGTAAGTTCTTCCACAATGGAAACATTGGTTCTCTTACGTCCAGCCTCGTCTTCTATCTTGTAGTGTCTAGGAAGCCTGCATACTCGGTTCGCTAGACAAACATTCAAACAACTCGTATTAATGAGTTTTATTACAATTTATCAAATACAATACTTAACTTTGGCAACTACACAGATGTGTCTCAAGCAAAGGGCGACATACGACATAATCAGTCTTTGCAGTGACTGCTGATCTCTAACTCACAAAAGTCTTTCCTGAACTGCTATCGACGTGCCTAACGTTGACTCTGCTATCCAAGTGGGTAATCTTGAAGCTGCTATCGAAACTGGACCATCACCAGTCGGTCGCAACGCTTACGTCCTCTTCACATAGGGGCCGCTGCTGTTGCGTTGTAGTCCTGGAGGAAGGTCCGGTCAGCGTACGTTTTTCTGACTTCTTCTCACAGCCTTCTCTTCCCTGTCGTTCCCGACTGGCAATGGCTCTGAACACTATGGGACTTAACATCCGAGGTCATCAGGCCCCTCCCGACTGGCGTGCCGGTGCTGGACTTTATACGCCGTAACAGGTTCTTCTTTCTGTTCGTGATACACGTAACATTTTCCTCCAACACCGCAATTCAGAGACATCAGTTTGGCTCTTGTCACTAGCTTTCACCGTCGCGTCTCGCTGCCGACGAGAACACAGGGAACACCAGTGATTCCACCAGGCGCATCTTCGTTGTTTTGGTTATTGCCCGTTCTGCTAGATCGTTGTGAGTTTAGTCATTGCTTCTCGGCCAAGAACGATTCCTCGTTTTATTTCTTTATAACACTTTGCTGTGTCATTAATCAGAGATCCTTGATACACACTATTATTCACTACGTCCAAGTCCTTTAAACATTCTGTAAGTTGAAACTGATTTACACCTTGGTAGCAACTAAGTAATTTATTGACTGTTTAGTTGGCCAGGGATTGCTTTGAAATGTATAGTTTTTCCGCTAATTAGGTGCACTAACTAAGCCAAATTAAACGCGTTTCGTCTACTTTGTGGTATGTTTTATTAAGCTCAAACTATCGTAAAATTCAGTAGATATTGTTATATGAGGGATATGGAAACTGAAACACCTGTTCAAATGGTTCAAATGGCTCTGAGCACTATGGGACTTAACATCTGAGGTCATCAGTCACCTAGAACTTAGAACTACTTAAACCTAACTAATCGAAGGACATCAGATACATCCATGTCCGAGGCAGGATTCGAACCTGCGACCGTAGCAGTCGCGCGGTTCCGGACTGAAGCACCTAGAACCGCTTGGCCACCGCGGCCGGCGAAACACCTGTCCGTTCCGTGAAATTGTCTTGAAAGTGATGCTGTATTGAGTTGTATCACTACTGTGGCTTTGTATATTGCTTTCAACCATTCTCTAATGCAGTGTACCCACGACAAACACCGCAGGATCGGTAAAAAATTGGTCGCCATATCTTCCTTTCCCGACTTGCACCTGCTCGTCTCGTGTGCTCCCATACAGCGCGCTGTCTACTACTGCCATGCAGCAGCGCTAATCAGCCGCTGCTGGAGTACTGGTTATTCTCTATGTTTTACCGTCCATGTTAATGCATATCGATAAACCGAATATCACAGTAGACTAATTTGGGACCGCTGTATCGAATGGGCTCGGTAAACTCCACTTTAAACATCGTTTTGTTTGTATCGGTAAACAAACCGATGTTTTCCGTTGATACTAGAAATCACAGAAAAGTAAGGATGGGCAGTATCTGTTTGAAGTGACTTCAGATACATACTGCAAAAATAAAATTGCAAATATCTGCTGAAAGACCGCAGAAAATGCGTCTGGTGACTCACAGAAGAGACACCAAAGAACAAGGGGAAGACCAATCGACAGATAAGACAGAGGCTTAAGAAAGACAGCTGGACTGAACTGGGACCAGGAAGTCCAAGATAGGCAGAAATGGAAGAACCTGCAGAGATCCTATATTGCACGCAAGCTCAAAGAGGCAACATCACCAAGTGCTCGAATTGGCTGATGAAGTATATATATGGCTCTAAGCACTATGGGACTTAACATTTAAGGTCATCAGTCTCCTAGACTTAGAACTACTTAAACCTAACTAAGGAAATCACACACATCCATGTCCGAAGCAGGATTTGAACCTGCGACTGTAGCAGCAGCGCGGTTCCGGACTGAAGCGCCTAGAACCGCTCGGCCACATCGGTTTTTTATATATATATATATATATATATATATATATATATATATATATATATATATATATATATATTGTGTTACAAAAAGGTACGGCCAAACTTTCAGGAAACATTCCTCACACACAAAGAAAGAACATATGTTATGTGGACATGTGTCCGGAAACGCTTACTTTCTATGTTAGAGCTCATTTTATTACTTCTCTTCAGATTACATTAATCGTGGAATGGAAACACACAGCAACAGAACGTACCAGCGTGACTTCAAACACTTTGTTACAGGAAATGTTCAAAACGTCATCCGTTAGCGAGGATACATGCATCCAACCCTCCGTCGCATGGAATCCCTGATGCGCTGATGCAGTCCTGGAGAATGGCGTATTGTATCGCAGCCGTCCACAATATGAGCACGAAGAGTCTCTACATTTGGTACCGGGGTTGCGTAGACAAGAGCTTTCAAATGCCCCCATAAATGAAAGTCAAGAGAGTTGAGGTCATGAGAGCGTGGAGGCCATGGAATTGGTCCGCCTCTACCAATCCATCAGTCACCGAATCTGTTGTTGAGAAGCGTACGAACACTTCGACTGAAATGTGCTGGAGCTCCATCGTGCATGAACCACATGTTGTGTCGTACCTGTAAAGGCACATGTTCTAGTAGCACATGTAGAGTATCCCGTATGAAATCATGCCGGTGAATCGAGGAAGTACAGTACATACTGACGAAACTAAAATGAGCTCTAACATGGAAACTAAGCGTTTCCGGACACATGTCCACATAACATCTTTCCTTTATTTGTGTGTGAGGAATGTTTCCTAAAAGTTTGGCCGTACCTTTTTGTAACACCCTATATATATCAGTAAAAAAGTCAGTATAAATTTGAAAACTTAATAAACCACGGAATAACGTAGATGGAGAGGTAAAAATTGACACACATGCTTGCAATGACATGAGGTTTTATTAAAACCAAAAAAAAAAAAACACCCCATATTACTAGACGCGTGAGAGATCTCTTCCGCGCTTCGTATGGTGATGATCGTGTGCTCACCCGACACTTTCGTCATGCTTGGCCTCCCAGGTCCCCAGACCTCAGTTCGTGCAATTATTGGCTTTGGGGTTACCTGAAGTCGCAAGTGTATCGTGATCGACCGACATCTCTAAGGATGCTGAAAGACAACATCCGACGCCAATGGTCATGGACTGTGCGGCTGATCCCGGCGGAGGTTCGAGTCCTCCCTCGGGCACGGGTGTGTGTGTTTGTCCATAGGATAATTTAAGTTAAGTAGTGTGTAAGCTTAGGGACTGATGACCTTAGCAGTTAAGTCCCATAAGATTTCACACGCATTTGAACATTTGAACCGACGCCAATGCCTCACCATAACTCCGGACATGCTTTTCAGTGCTGTTCACAACATTATACCTCGATTACAGCTATTGTTGAGGAATGATGGTGGACATATTGAGCGTTTCCTGTAAAGAACATCATCTTTGCTTTGTCTTACTTTGTTATGCTAATTATTGCTATTCCGATCAGAAGCGCCATATGTATATATAGTGAACATTAATAAAACCGACAAACTTACAAACTACAGGGACGGATTCCTGACTGGAAATGGAGGAAAAGATGTCCTATGAACACCTGTCCGGAAATGTATCGTTGCGACGGTAGATAGCGCTGACGAATGAAAGTTCTTCTGACCAGGTGCCGCGTGTTCCTTGTGTGTTGCAGGCTGTATGATTGACGCAACGTTCTGAAAGTGGCAGAATGGTCCGGTATTAATGTCCGGACTATGTGAAGATGGTGTTTGTGTACGGCCAAGCAGGTGGAAACGGTCGAGAGACAGCACGTCTACACCAAAAGAAGTACCCTCACAGATGCACACCGCATCACACAATATTTCAACCCCATTTTGGGCTTTGGTGTGATCATGGGACTGTGCGTACACCAGATTTGGAGGGGCAGGTTCTAGACGATATTGAGACGAACCCTAGTATAAGCTCCAGGCAAGTGGCCCGCCAACATATTGTCAGCCAAAGTACGATTATGTGTATCATAAATGGCAACCGTTATTATCCCTATTACCTGCAATCCTGTGGAGGACAGTTTGAACGTCTGTTGTGACGTGGACGTAATGTAGCTCTGTACTGTGACCTCGGACGATTTGTTGTCGTAGCACGCGCACCGTTTATTTCCAGATACGTGTTCACTGGACCTTTTTTCCTCCTTTTCCGGTCAGGTATCCGTCCCTGCAGTTTGTCAGTTTTATTAATGTACATCCTGTGCATGTACACTGATAAGTCAAAACATTATGACCACTCCCCATCGCGACTTTAGATGCCGCCCGATGTCGTTGCGAGCACGTGAAGCGGCAACAAAAGTGTGTAAGCGGAGCACACACGGACGGAGGATTACCCTAGCGAAGATATGGGATGCAAATGAGGAAATCCATTGAGATAAGCGACTTTCACGAAGGGCGGATTATTCTTACGCGGAACCTGTGAACGAGTATCTCGAAAACGGCGAAGCTGGTCGATTGTTCATGTGCTACTATCGTGAGCATCTACGGAAAGAGGTAGAAGGATAGTAAAACTACCACTAGGCGCTAAATGGTTGGACGTCCACGGCTCGTCGCACAACCTGGGGTTCGGAGGCTTGTCTGCTCTGTAAAATAGGAGAGATGGTGATCTGTGGCATCTCTGCCGAAAGAGGATAATGCTGGCACATGCACAAGTGCTTTGGGGCACATCGTTCATTGTACGTTGTTGAACATGGAGCGTACGTGTTCACATGTTGACCCAACGACAACGTCAATTACGATTGCAGTGGGCTTGGAACCATTGGGATTCCGCCGTCGATCAATTGAAACGTGTCGGCTCTTAGCGTGAATCACATTTTTGTTGCACTAGGTCGATGGTCTTATCCACAAACGCCATCATCGAGGAGAGGGCACGTGCAGCGCACCATGGATGCAGGCTAGTGGAAGCAGTATCATGCTGTGGGAGACATTCTCCTGTACTAGCATGGGATCTGTGGTAGTAATCGAAGACACTCCGACAGCTGCGAACCATCTGCATCACTTCATGCTTGATGTCTTCCCCAACGGTGATGTCATCTTTCAGCAGTATAATTTTCCGTGTGACAGTGATACACTGGTTTGAGGAGCATTATAATGAACTCACGTTGATGTCTTGGCGACCAAATTCGCCTGATGTAAGTCCAATGGAAGTCATCTGGGTCGCTATCGGGCACCATCACCGAAAGCGCAAATCAGCCACCCGTTATTTACGCTAATTAGATGACCTGTGCATAGACATCTAATGCCACATACCTTCACAAAAACCTATCAACAAACTGTCAGATCGCTGATACTCAGAATTATTGTGCCAGGAGGAAAGGTACATGCTTCGACGGGTGATACTAGCGATGATTCTGAACAAAAAACTCCTAATAAACATATGCCCTTTTCTTAATCGTTTCCGGGTAAACCAACGAAAACAATTAAGAATGGGAAACCTGTAGCGTCGTCCTTACTAACCGTGTCAGCACGCAGTTCACTTGCGCATGGTGTAGTTGTTTACCTCAAGTCTCAGTCCGACAGTGCTTGTCGTAGTACACGGTACTACAGTGTTGTTACGTGAACAACGAATACAGTTTTGTGCAGTGAAAATGCCACGGATCTTCACACATGCAGAGTATTATGACATGCTGTTTTCCTATGGTTTGTCCAATGGGAATTCCACTGTTGCTGTCCGAGAAAACAAACAACGATTTCCGAATCGCAGAGTACCAGATAGCAGGGTGTTTCGCAGGGTGCTTCACGGATTGTGTGAGCGTGGTACGCTTCTAGCGTAAATGCTGTCTCTGAACGTCACGTACAGCAAACTCTTAATGAAGTTGAGAACATTCTTCAAGTAGTGGAACGCAACCCTACTAGTAGCTCTAGAAGAATTGCTGCCCAACTTGGTATTCCACAAACACGAGTGATACGCGCAGTACACGAGCACGATCTGTACCCCTTTCATCAGCAGAGTGTACAACATCTGTATGAAGGGGATGCTGCCGCCCGGCAAGAATTCTGTCAATGGATCATTGCCAATGAGCAGTTAATTCCACGTATTCTGTTCACTGAAGAGTGAACATTTACCCGCAACGGGATCAACCACATTCGCAACTAACATGTATGCGCAAATGAAAATGTGCACGCTACTGTGGAAACGAATTTTTAACGACGTTTCTCAGTCAACGTGTGATGCGGTATTATTGATGACCAACTCATCGGTCCAGTTGTTTTAGATAACCGTCTTACCGGGACACGGTACCTTGAGTTTATTCAAAACGTGTTACCAGAATACGTGGAGGATCCCTTTGGGCCGACCGCGGTGGCCGAGCGGTTCTAGGCGCTTCAGTCCGGAACAGCGCAACTGTTACTGTCGCAGGTTAGAATCCTGCCTCGGGAATGGATGTGTGTGATGTCATTAGGTTAGTTAGGTTTAAGTAGTTCTAAGTTCTAGGGGACTGGTGACCTCAGATGTTAAGTCCCATAGTCCTCAGAGCCATTTGAACCATTTGATCCCTTTGGCAACACGAGCTCGTATGTACTTTCAGCATGACGGAGCTCCTACTCATTCCGTACGGTCAGTGACATTGTATCTCAACACAACGTATCCTGGTCGTTGGATCGGTCGCTGTGGAGTCATTGCTTGGCCACCGAGGTCATCCGATCTTACCCGCCGTCCGGGGTAGCCGCGTGGTCTCAGGCGCCTTGTCTCGGTCCGTGCGGCTCTCCCCGTCAGAGGTTCGAGTCCACCCTCGGGCATGGGTGTGTGTGTTGTCCATAACGTAAGTTAAAGTTAGATTAAGCAGTGTGTAGGCTTTGGGACCGATGACCTCAGCAGTTTGGTCCCATAAGACCTTACCACCACGATATTACCCCCATTGGATTACTGTTTGTGGGGGTGGCTGAAGAGTGACGTCTACAAGTTCAGAGTGGCCACAAGAGCAGTACTCCTCACTAGTATTGTACATGCTTGTGCCCAGGCAAAGGAATGCAGAACTGAGCTCCGATCGGCGACATAACACCTGTCTACAAGAGCAGCAACATGCATTGAAGTTGACGGTGGACTGTTTGAACATCTTCTGTGAGGGAACGTACACAATTAAACAGACCTTAACATAACAGTATCTTAATTTACCGTCACCTTCACCTGTCCCGTTCCTAGCTGTTATCATTCGTTTACCTGGAGACGGTTAAGAAAAGGGCATATGTTTATTAGAAGGTTTTTCAGAATCACCAGTAGCATCACCCGTCGACCATCTGCTTAATAGCTTGTTTGTCCGTCTTTGGAACGAAATACGAAATACACCACTGATACCACTGATTCTGCATCTGTCCATCTTTGGAATGCAACACGTCACCGATTCTGCATATCAAGGATTCGTCAATTTGTTGGTAGGTTTGTGGGAGGTATGTCGCACCAGATGCCTACACACATGTCATGTAATTTCCTTAAGATGCGGGCTGCTGATTTGTGTACCCGGTGATGAGTTTCACTGGATTCACATCAAGTGAATTCCGCTGCCAAGATATCGACGTGAGTACACTCTCATGCTTCCCAAAACCACTGTAGCATAGTTCTCGGTCTGAGACACAGTTATCCTGCTGGAAAATGACATCGCTGGTGGGGAAGACATCAAGCATGAAGGTATGCAGGTGGTCCACAGCTGTCACCGTGTCTTCGATTACTACCACAGGCTCCATGCGAGCACCGCTCTACACCGTTCCGTCACGGCGCGTCACTAACATTTTTCCCTTCTCTTTCAGAGGCGCATTGCTACTACTTGTGTTACTTATAATTTGTTGCGGCGCTCCTCTCATTGTAATGGTCTCTAACCGGCATCCTACACCACCTGCGCCTACGCCTCTGGTTGCTGCTGACTTTGGTCTAATGCAGTTTATTCAGTTTCAAAATCACCAAATGTCGCAGTTGATGACGACCGTCCAGCATCTCATTACTGCACAAGCCGCTGCTGCATCAGCTCCACCACAACAGCCAGCCACATCCACGGCACCGCCTCCATGCATTCCACCACTCCGAGCTTTCAGAGAACAGCAAGCTGAGTGGGATGAGTTGTCTCTTCAGTTCAACGCTCATCTAGTGCAAGGTACTGTGAAACTTTCTTATTTCTTGTCAGTGGCCGCACAGGAGTTTGCCACCTTGCTCAGAAGTTATTCCCGACTAGTAGGCTGGAGTTGCTAGTTTTTGAAGATTTAGTTTCCATCTCCACTAAGTATTATGAGGATCAGGTACAGGCTGCTACAGCTCATCACCAGTTCTTTCTATTGCGAAAAAAGTCAGAACAGACATACAGTCAGTGTCTCTGATCTTCAGGGTTTGACACTACAGTGTTGTTTTCACTACAGCTGTGGACAGTACTATAGCGACGCGATAATTCGTGATGCAATTGCGTACCATGTGGCAGACGGTAGAATTCGTGGACGGATTCGCAAGCATTCTGATCCTACTTTGAAACAAGTGATACCAAAACCTGTGTTGCGATTGCTCCACCAAGGAAACTGGAGAATTGTACGCACAAAACAGTTAGCGCGTCGGCACTGTGCTTGGCCGGGCATGAGCGCCCACGTTGAACAGATGACGTCACAACGTCGCGTTTGTGCCGAAAATCTGTCGACTCCACCGCAAACGTTTCGATCTTGGCCAAAGTCTCAATAGCTGTGGCAACGAGTGCATATTGAATTTGATGGTCCGTTGTGGAATACTCGTGGGCTTACTGATGTGGACTCTTTTAGTAAATATCTGTTTGCAGTGCCCATGAACTCGACTATGTCGCGTAGTACCATTCGGCCTTTGTCACCTATTTTTTGCTTGGAAGGTTTGCCTAAAGTGTTGGTTACGGACAACGGACCACAGTTTACGGCTCAGGACTTTGGACAGTTTTATACAGGCAGTGGTATCACTCATCTTACCAGTTTTCCGTTTCATCTTAAGTCGAACGGAGAAGTTGAACGATTTGTGCGAACGTTCAAGCAGCAGATGAACAAGCTACGTACTCCCACACACGAGAGCAAGCGCTGCCTCTCTTCTTCGCAAAGTACCGCTACCATACCCGCGAAGGACCGTCGCTGGTGGAACTTCTACGTGCCCGGCGCTACCGCACGCTGCTTCAGTTGCTGCACCCACCGCCTCCCACGCACCGCAAGTATCTCTTTGCGCCTAATGATTCTATTTTTTCAGAGTTTTTGGTCGCACCAGGCTCTGGAAGAGGGGAACGATCCTTCGAAACTTGGGCGCTTGCATATACGAGCTCGTATTTACGAGGGTCACTTCAAAGGAAATGCACACTATTTTTGTAAAAATACGGTTTTCATTCTGCATGTGTGAAAGTTTTACAGTGTGTAGATACATCCTTCTCACTTGTTTACAATCTTAGTTCAACCTGTTCCCGTGAATGGCGCCGTCACAGCATGTCTTCAAGATGGCTACTACACTTGACGTTCGTCAGAAGCAACTTGCTGTCATAGAATTCCTGTGCTGTGAAAAACATCCAAAAGAGGTTGAAAAAGGTGTACGGAGATGCTGCCGTCGATCGCAGTACAGTTAGTCGGTGGGCAAGCAGGTTATGTGATGAAAGGGGGCAAAGCAATATTGAGAATTGTCCTCGCAGCGGCAGGCCTCGTACTGCACACACTCCAGACAATGTGCAGAGAGTTAACGAATTGGTGACTGCTGACAGACGCATCACAGTGAAAGAACTATGACACTACGTTGGGATTGGGGAAGGAAGTGTTTGCAGAATACTGAAAGTGTTGGCGTTGAAAAAGGTTTGTGCCAGGTGGGTTCCCAGGATGTTGACAGTGACTCACAAAGAAACAAGAAAAACGGTATGCAGCGAACTTTTGGAATAGTACGAGGGCCGGCCGCGGTGGTCTAGCGGTTCTAGGCGCGCAGTCCGGAACCGCGCGACTGCTACGGTCGCAGGTTCGAATCCTGCCTCGGGCATGAATGTGTGTGATGTCCTTGGGTTAGTTAGGTTTAAGTAGTTCTGAGTTCTAGGGGACTGATGACCACAGATGTTAAATCCCATAGTGCTCAGAACCATTTGAACCATTTGAATAGTACGAGACTGGTGGAGATGAATTTCTTGGAAGAATTGTGACAGGTTATGAAACATGGGGCCATCATTTTTCGCCAGAGACGAAGAGGCAATCAATGGAGTGGCATCATGCAAATACACCCAAGAAAAAAAAATTCAATACCACACCTTCTGCTGGAAAAGTTATGGTTACGGTGTTTTTCGATTCCGAAGGACTCTTGCTTGTGGACATCATGCCAAGTGGAACCACCATAAATTCTGATGCATATGTGACAACACTGAAGAAACTTCAAGCTCGACCGAGTCGTGTTCGACCACATCGGCAAAAGCAGGATGTTTTGCTGTTGCACGACAATGCACGGCCACATGTCAGTCAAAAAACCATGGAAGCGATCACAAAACTCGGATGGACAACACTGAAACACCCGCCTTACAGTTCTGACCTGCAGACATGTGATTATCATCTCTTTGGGAAACTGAAAGACTCTCTTCGTGGAACAAGGTTTGAAGACGATGAATGCCTTGTGCACGCTGCCAAACAGTGGCTCCAACAGGTTGGTCCAGAATTTCACCGTGCGGGTATACAGGCGCTGGTTCCAAGATGGCATAAGGCAGTTAAGAGGGATGGAAATTATGTGGAGAAATGAAAATATTGTTCCTAAAGGATGTATCTACACACTGTAAAACTTCCAAACATGTAGAGTAAAAGATGGATTTTTACAAAAATAGTGTGCATTTCTTTCGGAGTGACCCTCATAATTCGAGGTCCTCCTGGGTTGCTGCGCCGCCATTCGTACTTGTCGCTTCCGAGATTCTTCCGGAGATTTGCTGTCCCCAGATTGGCATCCTACCCTGATTTTGCGGCCGGTGCGACAGCCGCGGCCGCCCCCGGGATCCTCTTCGGCACCGCCTGCGGAACCGATGGAACTGGACCCATCGCCTTCGCCGCCGCAGCAGCTCAACTTCCCGGCGTTCGCCCCCGCGACCGCCGTGGACCCGGCGCCAGAGCCATCAGCATCGTCATCGCCACCGCCGTCGTCATCGCCACCCTCTCCGTTTTACATCGGACACTCTTCTGGGGATTTTCCGACCGACGTTCCCCTCGGAGCGCAGGACGGCCCAACCGCGGCCGGGACTCGGCGTCGGTCCCAGTTGCGGCTCCTGGCTGCTCACTCTGCCCAGCTTCCTGCCTTCCTCCCGTTGTCGTAAGAGGCTCCCTACACGACAACGGTCCATCATTTTGAGGGGGGGAGGGGAATGTGTAGTGCTAAAGTGAAGGGCTTATTTCAATAGTGGTGGTACAAGTCCATTAACTCCACTTCTCTGCCTATCATGCTTCTGAAATTAATGATCCGAACAAACAGGAAGACAGGTTCATCTCTAGCAAGAAACTAAATGCTTGAACATTTCTGGTATCTCAACTGCAGATTTTTCAGCGCTCATTTAACTTTAGGACTCTGTATCTCAAAGCCGGCCGGAGTGGCCAAGCGGTTCTAGGCGCTACAGTCTGGAACCGCGCGACTGCTACGGTCGCAGGTTCGAATCCTGCCTCGGGCATGGATGTGTGTGATGTCCTTAGGTTAGTTAGGTTTAAGTAGTTCTAAGTTCTAGGGGACTGATGACCTGAGAAGTTAAGTCCGATAGTTCTCAGAGCCATTTTGTATCTCAAAATAAACAAAAATGGACTTGTACCACTATTGAAATAAGCCCTTCCAGTGTCGATTGCACACCGACCTGAGCAGCGCCGCGAAACAGCACCAAGAAGGCGCTGACCCGCACACCACTGGAAACAGAGGGCAGCGCCACATCTTCAGGAAGACAGAGTTCAGCGTCCCCTTCAACGCTGATTTATCTAGTCGTCCATTGCTGGTCGGCCCACTTCGGTCGCAGTCTTCGAGAGCATCAGTACGGAGTAATAAGAAGACGTTTCTTAGCCTGCGTTCTGCGAGTCGTAATAGAGCGTACAGTACTTGTATGTAGGAGGCACAGGATGCACAGGAATCAAGAGAAGATAAGTTTATTTTCTTTGTAAAACTAAAGTGTTATATTAAAGTTTGATGTACAGATCGTTTTGGATTCCTGCTACTGGCCATCGCAGCTTCTCTCCCTCCTTGTTTATGTCGGTGGTGATTCCCACAGTAGCCGACACAAGAAACGGTGTGCTCTGAAAAGTTCTACGCATCATAAGCAACGCTCCCAGATGTATTCGTACAGCGGATCTACACAACAAATACCGCCTGAAATCTGTCTCTCGGATGTATTCAAAAACGCGCCACACGAATATACATAAAATCAGCATTGTGCTCTTTCGGCAGGGACTCCACAGTTCGCCACCTATCCTGCTTTACAGAGCAGGCAAGCCTCCAATCCCCACGTTCAGTGAAGAGTCGTGGATGTCCAACCACTTATCGCCTAGTGATAGTTTCGCTGTCGTTCAACTACTTTCCATAGGTGCTCACTACAGTAACAGGTGAACATTGACCAGCTACGCCGGTTTCGAGATACTTTTTGACAGGCTGTGGGTAATAATAATATCACCTTTGTCGAAGTCGCTTATGTCAGTAGATTTCCCCATTTGCGGCCCGTGTCGTCGCTACAATAATTCGCTATCTGTCTTTGATTCACTTACATACTTTCCTTGCCGTGTCACGTTCTCGCAACGCCACCAACCTCACGGTCGGCAGTGGCCATAATGTTTGGTCCTATCAGTGTGTGTGCATGTGTTTGTGTGTGTGTGTGTGTGTGTGTGTGTGTGTGAGAGAGAGAGACAGAGAGAGAGAGAGAGAGAGAGAGAGAGAGAGAGAGAGAGAGAGAGAGAGAGAGTATCTAAGTGATATGATGGTGCATTTTGAAGGTCACTACTGATCAAATTTATCTCTGAGTCTACACTGGTGTCCAAAGTTGAAGCAACAAACGGAAATTTTTTCACATTTTGCCACAAAACAGTATAAACAAGTGATAGTAAAATAGAAACAACGTAAAGAACACAGAACGAAAATGACTGCAACATGCATAACGGTAGACAAAACTGTTCTTCGTTTTTTCCAACCTAACGGATTTGCACACACATTCCGACAACTGGTTATTGTGCTCAGTGTGGGGTGTAATCACTTCTGGCAGTAGTACAGGCCTGACAACGACTGGGCGTGCTGTGATTGATGTCATCAGTCTCATGTTGAGGCAATAATGCCCATTCTTCCCGCTGAGCTGCTCGCAGTCTTCGAGAGTAGTTGGTGGATGCTGACGTGATGCAAGCCGTCTCCATCGTGCATCCCAGACATTCTCTATGGGACTCAAATCGGGAGAGCGAGCAGGCCACGCCATGCGTGCGGTATCTTCCGTTTCCACGGAAACGTCAACCGCCTATGCTCTATGAGGTGGAACATTATCGTCCAGCAGTATGAAGTCTGGGCCCACAGCACCTCGCAACGACCGCAGATGAGGTCCCAAGATCTTGTCATGATACGTGACAGCAGTTAAACCTTGATGATTTACCAGCACAATTTCATGAATAGGTATTCCCACACCATTAGGGATCCCTCTCGATATCGATCTCTTTCCACAATGCTTGGGTCCCGAAATCGTGTTCCACGTTCCATTCAGAAGCGAATCCATCGAGAATCACTTTCCAGACTTAATCGGGACTCATCTGTGAAAACAACATTGGCTCACGTTTCGACCGTCCAGGAGATGACTCCACTCTACACGTTCCCTTCTGTGAAGGCGCGTCAGAGGGAGACATACAGCAGGTCTCCGGCAATGAAGGTCACTCTGCCATAGCCTTCCGCACACCATTTGCCCCGATACAACACGTCCAGTGGATGTTGCGAACTTACATGTCAGTTGCCGTGCAGTACTAAGGCGGTTCTTTCGTACCCATACAGCCAAGTAAAGGTCCTCTCTTATGAAGTTACACGTGGTCGGCCCTGCCCTGATCTTCGGGATACATTTTCGGTCTCTACAAACAGCCGCCACATCCGAGGAACGACATAACGATTCACATTAAGCCAGCGGCCCACATCAGTTTACGACTATCCTGCTTCCTTTCTTTCTATGGCCCTCTACCGCAGAAAGTCTGGTAGACATCTTCTCTGTGCCGTCTGTGACTGCGTACGCAGCGATTGTGGATGCGGGGCTACCCGGCAAACCCTACCTGGTTTCATAGGTGCCCTACCGTCTTCGTTGGCATGGTTGTCCGTTGACCGGAATGCCATCTTCCGTGCAGAACACGACCGTATGGACATGTGGTTGACAGTTTGAATGATTATATTGTGAATTATACACAGGGTGGGGTAACAGCGGTTTGTTGCTTTAATTTTGGACACCAATCTATATGACTACTCTGCAATTCACACTTAAGTGCTCGGCAGTGATCTTGGTCTTTCGAATCGTTCACAGACACTTTCGATTAGGTGTCTTGGTCATTTTCTGTCTCATATTCCTCTAACGTCTACTCAACGAAGGAAAATTAGGAGAAAAAATTCGTGTAGCCGCAAATTTTTGTGCAGTGGTGGGGGAAACTGTCATGAACAACATACAGAAAATCCCCAGCTGTGAGGCGTGAGCGCTGGGGTGGAGGGGCGTTTGAAGGTCACTTCTTTACGTTTTTCTTGAATAACTCGAAACCCATGGCTTCTGTCGAAAATGTTACCCAGTACAAAATTAAACTAAATTAAATTTCCTACAAAAATGATCCTATTCATTTTTTCTCTAGAACTAATAGTTTTTGCGTTGAGAGGGGGGGGGGGAAGGAAAATCGCAAATGGTTAAAATAGTGTTTTAATTATATAAAATTTATCTTCACTGCCAATAGAACTTAGAAATAACATCTTATCTTGAATCGGTACATTTCAAAAATCAACAATTGTATCATCATCTTCGAGATCGAGTGTTGGTGCACCATTCGTACACATACCATGCCATACCACAAACCATGTAACATGTAATGGCGGCTTTTCAGCATCAACATCGTCCCCCATACTCAATAGAACATCGGCATAAGATTTCGTTCAGTATACCCTCACGTGCTACTGGGTCTTTGGTTGTCATTGAGTAGAGCAATCCATCCTCCCATCGGTCCCATTCCCACTTGGTCTGCGGTAGTGATTACTGAGTCATCCTTGTATTGTAAATAAGTAACAAAACACCTATAAGTTAACAAGATATGGTGCTCTAAAAAGCATTGTCTAAAAACAGAAAATTAACATACCTGTAAATAAACTCTAAAAGAATGCTGGTGCGCAGATCCTGTGGTTGGCAGCAGCGAAGGGGGGTCTGGATTTGGCTTTATTGGTTTTAAGAATGCGGTGTACTGTAGTTTGTTCAGATCTTGCTGATATTCAGGTGCTTGGCAAATTTCCAGAAACAGTATCTCACCAGCCTGTGCGACCTCCCCTCCTGGTATCGAGAGGTTAGTGAACATGTCGGATAGTAGCTCCATGTTCCTGGATATTTTACTGAACAGCTTAACCATTCCTCCTTTGAAACTCCCTGGCAGATTAAAACTGTGTGCCGCCCCGAGACTCGAACTCGAGACCTTTGCCTTTGGCAGGCAAGAGCTCTACCGGCTGAGCTACCCAAGCACGACTCACGACCCGTCCTCACAGCTTCAGTTCTGCCAGTAACCTCCTACCTTCTAAACTTAGCGCACACTCCGCTGCAAAGTGAAAATCTCATTCTGGAAGTATTCCTCCTTTGATTTTGTTGTAAATGGCGGAGGTCGCGTCACGTCCGACAAATACATGGAAGAAGAGGAGGTTGGTTCCAGCAAAAGAAAGTTGTAGGAGTGTGTTTGTTGAAAACAATTTGGATTCAACTCTCTCCCACCAGGCTTCATCAGGCATGTTATGGTAATGCCTGGTCGTGAGAAAGCAATGAGTGAAACAATCAAGTAGACGTCCTACCCTATTACTGGGCAGGGCAGCTTGCTCCATTGCACACCTCACTACAGAACCGTCAGCATCTCTTGTAGTAACTACTGTTTCTGTTCCGTCTCATCTAAGGTGAATTTCATCCTCAGAGCGTCCACTTTTTCTAGATTGAGGTGCTGAGCCTATAAAGAACTTTTGACGGAAATCCTCGGGATGTCTTGTGTGGTGTCACCGCCAAACACCACACTTGCTAGGTGGTAGCCTTTAAATCGGCCGCGGTCCATTAGTATACGCCGGACCCACGTGTCACCACTGTCAGTAATTGCAGACCGAGCGCCGCCACACGGCAGGTCTAGAGAGACGTACTGGCACTCGCCCCAGTAGTACAGCCGACGTAGCTAGCTACAGTTCACTGACCAATACGCTCTCATTTGCCGAGACGATAGTTAGCATAGCCTTCAGCTAAGTCATTGCCTACGACCTAGCAAGGCGCCATAGCTTTGATAATTAATATTGTGAAGCATGTATCATCAAGAGCGATGTTCTACAAATGTGGATTAAAGTTAAGTATTCCAGAAGCTACGTACTTTTCTTTATAGCACTCATTACGTACCCTGTTTCAGACCTCACGCCAGCCTGCGTGAGTCTAAGCGCGTGCCTTTCGGCTTCCTCTCATTGTGTCTAGGCTGTCTTGCCCTAATTTACTTGTGTCATGGATTCGCCACAATCTCCAGATGTACTGTCCGAATTTTATCGCTTGCAGAATCAGCAGACGCAGGCGTTATTGGATGCCCTTGGACAGCTCGTCCAGGGTCAACGTGCAATGCAAAATGATGCGGCCGCCGCCGCTCCACCGCTACCGCAGCCACAACACGCAGTTGCACCACCTTTTCGTCAATTTGATGCGGCAATGGAAAGCTGGACGGAGTGGTCACGCCAATTTGGATTCCATCTCGCCGCCTACAGAATTCAAGGTAATGAGCGGCAGCCTCACTTATTGGCGTGTGTAGGGGTTCAGGCGTACCGTGTGATAGTGATATCATTTCCCCGACGCGACGTAGCGACTCTGTCCTACGAAGAAATTTTGTCTGCATTAGATGCATATTTCAAGGAATCAGTCAATGTAGTTGCAAAAAGGTATACGTTCTTTCGTACAAAACGTACGGCCGGTCAAACTAATCTGGAGTGGGTTGCAACTTTGCAAGGCCTTACTAGGGATTGTGCTTTTGAGTGTGAATGTGGACTCCCTTATTCAGATACTATGGTGCGTGATGCAATTGCACAGAACATTTCTGATGTTCGTGTAAGGGAACAGATTTTGAAACTAGTCAATCCCTCCCTTCAACAAGTGATAGACATATTGGATAGGCAAGACACACTTGACTTTGCTCAGCAATCGTTTGAACCTTCGCCAGCAGTGTGTCACATTAACCGGCCCGCCAGGCGAGCTGCACGGAACAGTAAACAGCCCTCGCGCTCGTCCGCGCAACTGCCGCCAAGCTCTCAACCACGTGTCCCGCGGCAGCAAGCAAATGCAGTGCTAAAATCATGCCCGCGGTGTGCTACTAGACATTCGCGTGAAAATTGCCCGTCACGCCAAGCTATTTGCTTCTTCTGTAATAAACAAGGACATGTTCAGAGTGTTTGCCAATAAAAGCTCAGATCGGACACTCACAACGATTCCAGGCCCTTTGCTTCGCGCCGGAATCGAACCAAGAATACTCAGGCTCGTGTACCTGCGCCCATGGACATTCATGTAGTTCAATCCACTCCGCCCAGTCCCACTCATTCTAAAAGTGACTGTGTGCGTCCCACAAACAGTGTGCGTCACCGTCGCCGGAAATCACGTCAATTAGCAAGTGATTCTGTACCAGTGTCAGTTCAAATTGCACGAGACAGTCGCTCTTGTCGTCAGCAGGACAATAAACTTTTTGTAGACTTGGACATTAATGGCAACGTGGTCCCATTCCAGCTCGATACCGGAGCTGCAGTTTCACTGATCAATCACGACACGTACAAACAACTGGGCACCCCTTCGTTGCGTGCCGCCAATGTTAAGTTAAATAGTTATTCTGGTCAGCATATCCCTGTGTTAGGACAGTGCAGCCTTCTTGCAACATACAAGGGACAAACAAAACTTGTGTCATTTTACGTACTTCGTTCTTCTTCTGCAGTGAAATTGTTTGGTTTAGATTTATTTCAGTTGTTTAACTTGTCTATGGTAAATCAGGTCCTATCAGTGAACCAGACTGTGCCTTCAGCCAGTGTTTCTAGTCTATGTGCAGAATTTGCAGACATTTTTGCACCGGGCCTTGGTTGCGCTACGAACTATAAAGCACATTTGGAACTGAAAGTCAACGCGCAACCGAAATTTTTCAGAGCGCGCAATGTTCCCCACGCATTGCGTGATTAGGTCGCAAGAACATTAAATGATTTGGAATCACAAGGTGTGATAGAACGTGTGCAGGCTTCTCTCTGGGCATCACCCTTAGTAATTTTGCCAAAACCTTCCGGTAAATTGAGACTTTGTGTGGACTTCAAGGTAACGGTGAATCCACAACTAGTGATTGCAACTTATCCTTTACCCCGCCCGGAAGATCTTTTTGACAAACTGTGCCCGGGTAAATATTTTTCGAAGTTGGACCTAGCAGATGCGTACTTGCAAATACCAGTGGACGACGAATCCCAGCGCGTTTTGGTGGTTAACACGCATCTTGGTTTGTATCGATTCAAAAGACTGCCATTCGGGTGTGCATCCGCCCCTGCATTGTTTCAGCAATATCTGCAAACTATTTGTGCGTCGGTCCCTACTGCAGCAAACTATCTGGACGATATTGTGATCTCCGGAAAGACGGAAGAAGAACATTCAGCCAATCTCAGAACATTATTTCAGGTCTTGCGACAAAATGGTCTTCGCTTGCGGAAGGACAAATGTGTGTTTTTTTGCTCGTGACTTACCATATTTGGGACATGTAATCAATGCCCAAGGCATACATCCGAGTCCAGAGCACATCCGTGCCATACAGGACTTGCCTTCGCCGCAGAATTTGAAGCAGCTACAAGGTGTGTTGGGAAAAATTAATTATTATCATCGCTATGTTCCCCATGCCCCTTCCATTTCAGCTCCGCTTCATCGCTTACGCCGTAAAGGTGTTCCGTTCGTCTGGACGACGGAATGTGAACGCGCCTTTCGCCAGTTGAAATCGGCGTTGCTTTCCAATACTTGCCTTACGCCATTCGATCCCCAGAAACCCCTTTTGTTGATGGTCGATGCATCAGATTTCGGGATCGGTGCTGTGCTTGCGCACAAAGATGGTTCGCATGATCGCCCTGTTGCCTTTGCGTCCAAATTGCTCTCATCAGCGCAAAGAAATTATTCACAGATCGAGAAAGAAGCTTTGGCTCTCGTGTTTGGTGTTACAAAGTTTCATGATTTCTTGTATGGTCGTCACTTTACTATCATTACAGGCCACAAACCTTTGGCTTCGCTTTTTCATCCGAACAAGCCTGTACCTCCACGTACAGCGCAGAACTTCATTCGCTGGTCTATTTTCCTCTCGCAGTACCGCTACGAGATCTTGTATTGGTCCACTGCTAAGCACGGAAACGCCGATGCGTTGTCCCGTTTGCCTGTTGCTGAGGATAGAGCATTCGATTCTTCCGAACTTGCTTGCATGTTCATTGATGCGGAAACCGATGACGTGGTCGAATCGCTTCCGATTGATTTTCGTCGTGTAGCTACAGCCACAGCTGCTGACCCTGTCCTTGCTACAGTTTTGCGTTTTGTTGCTACGCAGTGGCCCTTGTCGAAATCACGGATCGAGGATCCGTTGGTTCGCCGATTTTTTGCTCACAAGGAGAGACTTTTTGTTCGACGTGGTGTTTTGCTGTTGCGTTCTGATAATGATCAGTCCAGGGTCGTGGTCCCACGTTCGTTAAAGTCCTCTGTCTTACGACTTCTCCACCGAGGACATTGGGGTACAGTGCGAACGAAGCAACTTGCTCGTCAGCAGTGTACTTGGTTCGGAATCGATGCTGCGATTACGAATATGTGCACTTCTTGCATGGCGTGTGCCGAACAACAATCCGCACCACCGCGGAAATTCTTTGCATGGCCGAAAGCCACTTCCCCTTGGCAACGCTTACACATCGATTTTGCTGGTCCATTCTGGAATGCTCGTTGGTTGGTTGTGGTCGATTCTTTCAGTAATTTTCCTTTTGTTGTCCGGATGTCTTCCACGACGTCATCTGCCACCATCCAAGCGTTATCCGCTATCTTTTGTATTGAAGGTCTTTCACAGACTATTGTTTCCGACAATAGCCCACAATTCATGTCTGCAGAATTTCAGTCATTCTGCAAGGCCAACGGTATTCAACATCTGACATCTGCGCCGTTTTCGCCTCAGTAAAACGGTGCCGCTGAACGATTGGTCCAGACTTTCAAGTCACAGATGTTGAAGTTGAAAGAGTCGCATTCTCGGGAGGACGCGTTGTTGCTCTTTTTGCCTTCGCATCGCTCTCAGCCCCGAGATGGTCACTCGCCGGCTGAGTTGCTCCACGGTCGTCCTCATCGAACCTTGATGTCTTTGCTGCATCCGCCGCATCAGGTTCCTGTGCAGCGGCGGACACCTGTTTTTGCTCCAGGCGACGTTGTCTGTTATCGCAACTATCGCGGTTCACAGCGTTGGCTCGCAGGGCGCATTCTCCGCTGCCTCGGCCGCGCTATGTACACTCCTGGAAATGGAAAAAAGAACACATTGACACCGGTGTGTCAGACCCACCATACTTGCTCCGGACACTGCGAGAGGGCTGTACAAGCAATGATCACACGCACGGCACAGCGGACACACCAGGAACCGCGGTGTTGGCCGTCGAATGGCGCTAGCTGCGCAGCATTTGTGCACCGCCGCCGTCAGTGTCAGCCAGTTTGCCGTGGCATACGGAGCTCCATCGCAGTCTTTAACACTGGTAGCATGCCGCGACAGCGTGGACGTGAACCGTGTGTGCAGTTGACGGACTTTGAGCGAGGGCGTATAGTGGGCATGCGGGAGGCCGGGTGGACGTACTGCCGAATTGCTCAACACGTGGGGC
Source organism: Schistocerca piceifrons (assembly GCF_021461385.2). Lineage (NCBI taxonomy): Eukaryota > Metazoa > Arthropoda > Insecta > Orthoptera > Acrididae > Schistocerca > Schistocerca piceifrons. Next base: position 275,970,190 of record NC_060149.1, read on the forward strand.
GTGAGGTCTCCACAGTACATCGATGTTGTCGCCAGTGGTCGGCGGAAGGTGCACGTGCCCGTCGACCTGGGACCGGACCGCAGCGACGCACGGATGCACGCCAAGACCGTAGGATCCTACGCAGTGCCGTAGGGAACCGCACCGCCACTTCCCAGCAAATTAGGGACACTGTTGCTCCTGGGGTATCGGCGAGGACCATTCGCAACCGTCTCCATGAAGCTGGGCTACGGTCCCGCACACCGTTAGGCCGTCTTCCGCTCACGCCCCAACATCGTGCAGCCCGCCTCCAGTGGTGTCGCGACAGGCGTGAATGGAGGGACGAATGGAGACGTGTCGTCTTCAGCGATGAGAGTCGCTTCTGCCTTGGTGCCAATGATGGTCGTATGCGTGTTTGGCACCGTGCAGGTGAGCGCCACAATCAGGACTGCATTCGACCGAGGCACACAGGGCCAACACCCGGCATCATGGTGTGGGGAGCGATCTCCTACACTGGCCGTACACCACTGGTGATCGTCGAGGGGACACTGAATAGTGCACGGTACATCCAAACCGTCATCGAACCCATCGTTCTACCATTCCTAGACCGGCAAGGGAACTTGCTGTTCCAACAGGACAATGCACGTCCGCATGTATCCCGTGCCACCCAACGTGCTCTAGAAGGTGTAAGTCAACTACCCTGGCCAGCAAGATCTCCGGATCTGTCCCTCATTGAGCATGTTTGGGACTGGATGAAGCGTCGTCTCACGCGGTCTGCACGTCCAGCACGAACGCTGGTCCAACTGAGGCGCCAGGTGGAAATGGCATGGCAAGCCGTTCCACAGGACTACATCCAGCATCTCTACGATCGTCTCCATGGGAGAATAGCAGCCTGCATTGCTGCGAAAGGTGGATATACACTGTACTAGTGCCGACATTGTGCATGCTCTGTTGCCTGTGTCTATGTGCCTGTGGTTCTGTCAGTGTGATCATGTGATGTATCTGACCCCAGGAATGTGTCAATAAAGTTTCCCCTTCCTGGGACAATGAATTCACGGTGTTCTTATTTCAATTTCCAGGAGTGTATTTGGTTTTGGAGGCCTCTGGTGAGGTGCGTCGGCATCTCAATCAGCTGCTCCTCTGTCGTCGCACGGGTTCTGCCGCTCCCCGTCTGCTTTCAGCGACGGTGCCGTCCGGTCAGCGCCCTGAGGACCCATCTACTGGCTCGCCTCATCCCCAGGTGTTACCGACGCTGCCTTCCATTTTGCCCCATGGCGACGCGCCGCCGCCGCCGCCGCCGCCGCCGCCTGTTCTCCTGCCGGCGCCGCCCGCAGTGGACGCTTCGCTGCAGCCGCCAAGCGCCTCCCTGGGTCACGCGCCGCCGATCGTTTCCCGTGACCAGCTGTCCTCCGACTTGGAACTCTTGCCGGCTCCGGACCAGATGTCGTCTTCGCCCGTCGGGTGCCCCGACGCGATGGAGGTCGACCCTTCGGCCCTCCTGTCTCTTTACGGGCGTATACACCGCATGTTGGCGCGCACCCTGGACTAGGTTTTCAGGCGTTTTCTAGCTCCCCTCGGACCGAATGGCAGGGTGCGGGTGGCACAGCCTCGCCTGTTGTTAGGCTCCCCACCCCGTCGCATACGTCAACATGGGGTCCTCCCCACGGCGGGCGGAATCCTTATAACACAACCGTTCGCCGATTTGCGGGGGAGGAATGTGGTGTCACCGCCAGACACCACACTTGCTAGGTGGTAGCCTTTAAATCGGCCGCGGTCCATTAGTATACGCCGGACCCGCGTCTCGCCACTGTCAGTAATTGCAGACCGAGCGCCGCCACACGGCAGGTCTAGAGAGACGTACTGGCACTCGCCCCAGTTGTACAGCCGACGTAGCTAGCTACAGTTCACTGACCAATACGCTCTCATTTGCCGAGACGATAGTTAGCATAGCCTTCAGCTAAGTCATTGCCTACGACCTAGCAAGACGCCATAGCTTTGATAATTAATATTGTGAAGCATGTATCATCAAGAGCGATGTTCTACAAATGTGGATTGAAGTTAAGTATTCCAGAAGCTACGTACTTTTCTTTATAGCATTCATTACGTATCCTGTTTCAGACCTCACGCCAGCCTGCGTGAGTTTAAGCGCGTGCCTTTCGGCTTCCTCTAATTGTGTCTAGGCTATCTTGTCTAGACACAACATCTTGAATGTGCAGCGCGTAGATCCCCAACATAGCAGAAACGTCTTCGGATGGCGTCTCTCCATTGATCCTTCCTCTCCTCTGTACGAACTGCAGCTGTATTTTTGCGACTGAAGGATCGAACAACGTAATTATTTTTCCGCTGTTTTTGAATTTTTTCTTGTTTATCGAAAAAATCATTATCCATAGCTTCCGCAAAAAACAGGCAGCTAGTTTTAAAACCAAATTTTACTTCAGCTCAACGAAAACCTTTAACTCCAGCTGACGGTGAAGGCTCTTCCTCTGAAACAGCCGCTCTTAGCAATTTCTAATTGATTTAACTGTGGTGTACTCTTTTCTGCAAGATGCATGAACAACTCTGTATTTTTTGTTCCTGAAACTATCAGCTTTCCTATCTTCTCTCGAGTGAGTGGTATATAGAAATCCACGTATTTCCTTCTCACCAACATTGCATACATCATTGATAATATCACTCTCACAGATTAAACACTTCTCAGCCGTTGTTTATAGGAACATATTTTATATAAAACCTTTTAATTATGGCAAGAGAAAGTCACTCCACTATTCAATTATTGGAACATATATTATATAAAAACTCTTAATTGCGGCAACAGAAAGTCAGTTCACTATTTAAACGTGATCACAATGAAGTTATTCTGTCTGCTCACATAACAGAACTGAACAGGAAGTGATGGGTATGGTATAGGCGATTACTCCGTGTGTAAACTGAAGAGTGAACAGTTCTCGTGGTGAGAGAACTGACCTTCCCAGAAGACAGCGACAACTGTCGTACAGGATGAATAACAACCAATTTCCCTACTAGCGCTGTAAGACTGTATGCGGAGATTTACATAGATTGTCTTCGTATGTGTAGTTTTATTAGTAACTAATATACGTATTCCACTTAGTGTTAACGCATTTTGTGGAAAATAAACACTTCCCAGATGTATCTGCGCACAACACATTTTGTGAAAAATTAACTTTCTCTAGGTGTGTTTGCGCTTTGCTTCAATAGTGATTTACAAGATGTGCTGCGGTAGGGGCGGTATTATTATGAAACAGCGCGTAGTTGTTTCCTGCAACATAGGAGAGAGAGTGGGGAACATTTAAAAACCTCGCTGTGCTGGATAACCACGCGTCCTGAAGTATGGCAGCTAACCCGACACTTCAACAGGGAAAAACACTACACACCAACGTAAGACGGCCGGACGGTCCCGCATACTCCGCGGAGGGGAAAGCGGAGCTTCTGGCCACCACACTAGTAGTGTCTTTCAAACCGAATCTGGTTCCTTCTAATCCAGCGTTCACTCTTGAAACTGACCGGGCGGTTACACGCCTTATAGACTAGCCGGAGAGCACCGAACAGACGCACGAATACACACGAAATCACATGGGCTATTGAACACTTCTCAGTTAGGAAAGGCTCTGGTCATAATGGTATTCAGAGTCGTTTCCTCCAGGAGTTCACGGCTAAAGCTATCGAATACCTTATACACATCACAAATGCCATACTACGACACCAACACTTCCCTGCCTATTGTAAGGCGGCCAAAGCCCTGATGTTCAGGAAGTCAGGGAAAGGCCATTCTCTCCCACAAAATTATCGCTCCATCAGTCTGCTGAGCGTGCTCAGCAAGGTTGTTGAGAAGGCAATACTAACGATTCACTCGGTTTTGTATCGGCAATAACATCCTGCGAACGGAGCAATTCGGCTTCAGGAGTCATCACGCCACAGCACAACTCCTACGAATTTCTGTAACATGAACAAAGCAACCGAGGCTGTGTTCCGGGACATCAAAAAAGCCTTCAGTCGACTCTGGCACAAAGGTCTCATGCGCAAACTCATAGACGCTGTTTTCCCCGACGGACTATTATGTCTCGCACACTCATACGTCACAAACAAATGTTTCAAAACGGACATTCAGGGAAAACAATCAGCACAACACATTATCCAAGCACGGGGTACCCCAAAGTAGCATCCTCCACCTCCTCTTGTTTAACTCTACATTAATGATATCCCAACAACACACAACACGCTTGTAGTCATCTATGCGGATGAAACCGCCATCCTTTCGAAGACTGGAAACCATCGCACATTAACAACAGACTACAGACAGCACTCAGAATTGTTGAGCCTTGACTGAAGCCAGGGCGTATTAAAGTAAACGTCGACAAGTGGGAGGAAGTTTTCTTTACTCGCAGACCGAAACTACCGCGTAAACACCAAGACTGTAGACAAGCAACACCACATACACGCCCAACACGCTTCTGCGCAAACGTCAGATACCTGGCATCTGTCTGGACCGGAAGCTTACTTGGGAGGACCAAGTACAACACATGACCAACAGAGCGCAAACAACTATGCCCATCGCTCACAGGAATAGTACACTGAGTAGGAGGGTGTCTAGGTCCATGCACACGACACTGATTAGACCACTGATAACGTACGCAGCTCCTGTCTTAGGGTATGCAGCGGCTAAACAACTGAACCGCCTTCAGAAAACACAGAACAAAGTTCTACGCATCAAAGCAACGCTCCCATATATACTCGTACAGCGTATCTACACAACAAATACCGCCTGAAATCTGTCTCTCGGATGTATTCAAAAACACGCCACATAATGTACAGAAAATCTAGTCACTCAATCAGCCCTCACATACTACACCTGGGGAACTACGATCACAACCATAGATTGAAACACAAGCGCCCAAAGACAATGTTCCTTAGGGGCTAACCACCTACAGTATTTATGCAGTCACGAAACGACACAGCAAGACGAGCCCCTGCATATCAGCTGCTGACTAGTACTGCAAGCTGAGTTTCAGCCAAAAGAACTGGCAATCGCAGCAAAGTCGAACACAATACACAACCCAGCTTCCAACACAATCTACACACGTCAGTTCTATCATGGACCATCAAATCGAGTAACACATGTCGACACTGTTGCAGCTGCAGCAGCTGGCCCAGGGGGCTTCGTCGGTGCTCAGCAGCAGCATCGCCCCCTTCCTCGACAGGATTGATTCATTTCACACTGAAGAGCTAAAGGAACTGGTACACCTGTCTCATATCGTGTAGGGCCACCGCGAGCACGCAGAAGTGGCGCAACATGATGAGGGATGGACTCGACTAATGTCTGAAGTAGTGCTGGAGGCGACTGACACCATGAACCTTTCAGGGCTGACCATAAATGCGAAGAGTACAAGCAGGTGGAGATCTCTTCTGAGCAGCACATTGCAAGACATCCAAGATATCTTCAATTATATTCATGTCTGGGTTGTTTGGAGGCCAGCGGAAGTGTTTAAACTCAGCAGAGTGTTCCTTGAGACACTCTGTAGCAATTCTGGACGTGTGTGGAGTGTCTCATAGTCCTGCTGGAATTTCCCAAGTCCGTCGGAATGCATAATGGACATGAAAAGGATGCAGGCAATCAGACACCTGTCACCTGCCAGAGTAGTATCTAGACACATCAAGGGTCCCATATCACTCCAACTGCACACGCCCCACACCATTACAGAGCTTCTACAAGCTTGAACAGTCCTCTGCTGACATGCAGAGGCCATGGTTTCATGAGGTTGTTTCCATAGCTGTACACATCCATCCGCTCGATACAATTTGAAACGAGACGTCCGACCAGGCAACATGTTTCCAGTCATCAACAGTCCAATGCCGGTGTTGACGAGCCCAGGCGACGCGTAAAGCTTTGTGTCGTGCTATCATCAAGGGTACACGAGTGGGCCTTTGACTCCGAATGCCCACATCGATGATGTTTCGTTGAATGGTTCGCACGCTGACACTTGTTGATGGCCCAGCATTGAAATCTGCAGCATTTTACGGAAGGGTTGCACTTCTGTCAAGTTGAACGATTCTCTTCGGTCGTCGTTGGTCCCGTTCTTGCAGGATCCTTTTCCGGCCGGCCGGAGATCTGATGTTTTACCGGATTCCTGATATTCACGGTACACTCGTGAAATGATCATATGGTATAGTCCCCACTTCATCGCTACCTCGAGATGCTGTGTCCCATCGCTCGTGCGCCGACTATAACATCACGTTAAAACTCACTTAAATCTTGATAACCTGCCGCTGCAGGAGCAGTAACCGATCTAACAACTGCGCTAGACACGTGTTGTCTTATATAGACGTTACCGACCGTAGCGCCGTATTCTGCCTGTTTACATATCTCGGTATTTGAATATGCATGTCTATACCCGTTTCTCAAAAATGTTCATATGTGTGTGAAATCTTATGGGACTTAACTGCTAAGGTCATCAGTCCCTAAGCTTACACACTACTTAACGTAAATGATCCTAAGGACAAACACACACACCCATGCCCGAGGGAGGACTCGAACCTCCGCCAGGACCAGCCGCACAGTCCATGACTGTAGCGCCTGAGACCGCTCGGCTAATCCCGTGTGGCTATACCAGTTTCTTTGTCGCTTCAGTGTATGATAAACCTAACTACGACATATGGTACTGATGCACGATACCCAACCACTAACATAATCCGACCCTTGCATGATCTGTCCCAGATAGCAAGAGACCGCTACTGTTACTGTCTTTACTCACCGACCTGACTGTTGCAGAGGTTTTTTCCTTCCTTGGCACTTTTTATCCCTTTACCCTTCAAAACTGTTACCCTTCGTTCCGTTTCGGCCAATTCTATCTCCTGATGGGCCAGTATTAATGGGTAATTATACCCAGACATGCGGATAACATCACAGACCACATCCTGTGACCTCCTCGATTACTCGATTTAACAGTAACAAATGCAGAAGTGACAGTAGACCTTTGTGATGGTCACTATGACTAAGAGTTAAAATGAAGGAAGAAAAAAGAAAAAGAGAGGGGAAGTGGAGACTTGCTCGTTCTTCGTTTTGTAGACGCACAAATCAGGGAAGTAAGTGACGTCATCCCCAAAACACAGGCCGGACGGTGTGGCCGAGCGGTTCTAGGCGCTTCAGTCTGGAACCGCGCGACCGCCACGGTCGCAGGTTCAAATCCTGCCTCGGGCATGGATATGTGTGGTGTCCTTACGTTAGTTAGGTTTAAGTAGTTCTAAGTTCTAGAGGACTGATGACCTCAGAAGCCAGAGCCATTTGAACCATTTGAACCCAAAACACAATTAATCCGTCAGAACGGCTGTAGTGTACTTGGATATTGTACAGTCATTTAATATTTGGTCGTAATTCACTTCAGTTAAAAATAAACATTAATTTTATAACATTAAAACACGGTTTTTAGTAATTTACGATTTTTCGATCCTCTGCCACGAAGGAACTATTAGTTCCAGAGAAAAAATGAATAGGAAACTTAATGTAGTTTGATTTCGTACTGGGTAACGAGTTATTCAAGAAACCCGTAAAAAAGTGACCTTTAAATACACCCCCACCCCAACGCTCACACCCCACAGGTAGCGATTTTATGTATGTTGATTATGATAGTTCCCCGTACCACTGTAAAAAAGTTGCGACTACATGAACTTTTTCCCCTATTCTCGCTCTTTTGGTTTTCGTTGGCTGAGCTAAAAGGTGATACTAATGACTTACTTAACTTTTTGGTGTCTCATGATTAAGTCACTTATTAGTTTCATAATTTTTTTCTGGTATAGGTACCTTTGGATCTGGCTGACATATTCTTTTTCTGTCTTAAGTGTTATTGTTACCTGTGGCTGCTTTATTTAGGATGGTTTTTTGTTCTTTTCTGATAGTTGATATAAATGACAAGAATAAAGGAAAACTGTACACTGAAGAGAACATAGCTCTGGCCACGAGTAGCCGAATTTGGGCCAGCGGTCTGCAGCAAGAGGACGGACATTACTTATGTGATAAGGAGTATCTGAGCCATGACTGCTTTGGCCGTGACGTCCCGCAGACACGAGGTCACAGCATGTCAGACGCATGCTAACAGAATCATTTTCTATACCGGAAAATGAGAGTCTACGAAACCCGTAATCTGGCGTACTAGAAGAAGTGCAAATGCTCGGCATGTACGCCAGATCGTGCAGTAATTATTTGAGCTCCGTGTAAAACATAATGATTGAACGGAAAGATTAGATCTGTCTTCGGCGGTATATGTCCGACTTTCCATTGCTCGTCCATTGTTAGACCTGCTGCCTCTTTCAAAGAAAGATGGTTAAATTTGTCAGTAGTCCACATCTTATAGTAATTCTTCTATTTCAGCCTTTTTTCCTGGTACCAACCACTACGTGCTTCGAAAAATTTCCTTCTGCTTCTCCTAGGACTTTTGCTAAAGCGACACACCTCTGTCGTCCAGTGCCAACTGTCTTCATAAAGAGCAGCGAGTCGCTACACTTTTAGTTTTTTGTTCAATCATTTGGAAGTACAACAGATGCTTCCGGAATTCATGTGGAAGATGTTTTCTGTAGTTAAATATCTGATACTTCTGCAATTAATTCCTGTGCTAGCGTTGAATGTCTGTTACTGAAATCATGGTAGCAGGATAGCGGATAAAAGTGTGAAAATGCTGTTTTCACAGAAAATGTTGTGGAAAAGGAAGTGTGTTATTTGCAAAAAAATCAGAAAAACAAGGTTACAGTAGCTGCTACAACAAAACGTACGTCAAAGCAATTTGTTTCTGGAGCAAAAAGATTGTTTCAAAGCTACTTTGCAGAGGACATTTCAGTCCGTGACAGAATTTCAACTTGTAAATTAATGACGCAAATGGTACGTACTAAGGTGAAAAATTACATCGCACAAGCAGTATTTTAGGCCTAAAACAACAATATTCGAAAGCATCTAAAATGATACTGTTTTTCCGCAAAGAGAGAGAGACATATAAAAAACAGCTCATATGTTCTGAAACATTACAAGGTGTGCTCAAACAATAATGGAAATTTTCATTTTTTGAAAAGAATTTTGTTTTGTTTAGTTACATCAATGTTATACCTATCATAATAGTCCTCATTAAATTCTATACACTTATGCCAGCGTTTTTCCAATCCCTGAATTACTTCTCAGACTCAGTCATTCGGATAGATTTTAGTTGTCTCAGCGATGCGTTTTTAATTTCATCTATGCTTGTAAAACGAAGGCTCTTTAAGCTTTTCTTTATGTTTGGGAACAGAAAAATTCACTTGTCACTATTTCTGGAAAATATGGAGGTTGGGATATCATTACAGTGGCTTTTTTTTTTTTTTGCCAAAAGTTCACGAACAAGCAACAAATTGTAAGCAGATGAATCGTTTCGCCTAAGATCCGAGTGATTTCTGCTGATTACTTCACGCAAGTAGTGTCGAACTTGTAAGTAGTTCTCCGTATTGATCGTTAAACATTGTGGCAAGAATTCATGATGCACCATGCAGTTAAAATCGAAAAAGATAGTATTCATAGCCTTCACATTTGACCGCACTTCTCGAGCGGTCTGTCATGACACGTTTCAGTCGTTCTGCTTCGTTGTCGACTTCGACTAAGGACTTCTCAGCTACTTGTCTTCTTCACTATCTTCATTCAAAATACAACAATTTTGGAACACATATTACTGTCACGCGTTTCATAAATAGAACATTCGGAAACATTTCACCGTGTGAGCCAGTTGATACGCCAATCTCATCAGCGACTTCTCTGATTATGATTTGGCGATCGGTCAGAATCATTTATTTCACTTTTTAGACGATTTCTTCGATTGATGGTGTGCTGGAGCGTCGAGGGCATTCATCATCTTCAACGTCTTCTCGCTTCTTAGAAACACTTAAACCACTCGTAAATCCTTGTTTTATTGATAGAAGATTCACCAAAAGCAGTAATCCATTTATGTTAATACAAACTCTCTGAGCCATTTTTATACAGAATAAATAATCGCCGATACTACCAAAACACATGTAATCATTTTGACAGCTGACAACTTATTAAAAATCCGATACAGTTAACGCTGTACACATCCTTTCCAGACATGTTTACCAACACAATAACGAAAAATCTCGCGATTTTGACAACATGCGAAATTACGAAGTTCCCGGCACTTTTTGAACAAACCTTGTATGACCAACGGAAAGAGAGAAAAATATTTTATGTATTACGTTGGGGCATTAGTTTGCAGCGTTTTTGTTTAGCATGTTGGTATTCCTGTTGCTATGGGTTTATTTATTGATTCTCATTTTTTATTTGTAGTTCACTAATGCTGTCTGAGGTTACATATTGTCATTTGGAGATAGTGACTAGAGGTGTGGACGCTAAAACATGGGAGTGCCAAGTGGAGAAATTGGAACATTTCCGACATTCTTCTGTTTGAGTTCAATAGAGGGCGACAGCATCGGAGGCAGCCACAATCATTTGCGCCGTGTTTGGGGATAATGCCATTGGAAATGGTTCAAATGGCTCTAAGCACTATGGGACTAAGGTCATCTCCCCTAGACTTAGAACTACTTAAACCTAACTAACCCAAGGGCATCACACACATCCATGTCCGAGGCAGGATTCGAACCTGCGACCGCAGCAGCAGCGCGGTTCCAGACTAAAGCGCCTAGAACCGCTCAGCCACAGTGGCCGGAAATGTCATTGGACAGAGCATGGCAAGAAAATGTTTTTTTTCGTTTTAAGGATGATCGTTTTGACGCTAGTGTCTCTCCGCGTTTAGGAAGACCTTCAGGGTTCGATAAAGATCGTTTGAACGCATTAATCCACTATTATCCACATCAGTGTACTCGAGAACTGGCAAGTGTGATGAACTGTGATCATTCCACCATCGTGCAGTATTTTCATGCAGTGAGAAGGTACAAACATCGGATGTATGGTTACCATACACTCTAAGTCCAAATCACAAAAATCAGCTTGCTGATCACCATTGGCTCGTGAACAACATCGAATATTCCTACCCCGTATCGTTACTGATGACGATAAACGGTGCCTTTAGGCTAACATAATGGGGGAAAGAGAATGTTTGAGCCCAGACAAAGCAGCAGTTCTCCGTACAATGACTTGCGCGCAAACACAAAAGATAATGTTACGCATCTGGTGGAACAGGGACGGTGTGATGTACTACGAATTGCTTCCCCGAGGTGTAGAAACCATTCCTGACATTTATTGTTAACAACTGGGAAGTCCTGCAGACGCAATCCCAGAATAACGATCAGGAAGATAATGTGAGCGATACTACTTCACGATAAGGCCCGCCCATGTTGTGCTGGACTGACAAAAAACACTGCACGGGAGTTGGGTTGGTAAGTAATTCCGCACCCACCTGATTCATCAGATTTTGCCTAGTCGGATTCTCACCTTTTCCGCTCTCTATTGAACAATCTTCGAGGTACTTCCTTGCCGGATGAAAATGCGCTCCGGCCATTCCTCGACGAGTTCTTTGCCTCAAAACCACGTGATTTCCAAGCGATTTCTACAATCGCCAAATCGAAAAGTTACCCCAGCGTTGGTAGGCTGTTGTATATAGTGAAGGAGAATATATTATTGATGACTAAAGTGTCTGTTATGTGTACTTCACCTGTTGTCTTTAAACTTACGGAAAAACGCTACGAACTTACGCACCAACGTCCTATTCCAGACCACTGTAAATCGTCCATGTTTTATCTTCATATGAGACTACACTCCTAACTAATACTCCCAGAAAATTTACAAAACTTTGGAAATATCTCAGTTTTAAAAAGCCTCCAGTAAATACTTCCTCTCATCTAAAATTGTATGTGATGTTATCAGATTTACCTTTCCATGAAAACGATTTTCCTGCTACTGCCAGTCTATATTTTTATTTTCGTTACTCTTGCCGACATCAGTTGTTGCGGTCCCCAAATAGTAAAATTGGTCCCCTTTACTTCTGCTGCCCAAATAGCAAAAGTTGTCAGTAACTTCAAATGTCTCGTTTCGTCATCTACCGTAAGTCAACCATTATCAGATGACTCAGTTCGGTTACACTCACTTATCCCCATTTTACTTTTATTGATATTCTTCGTGCAACCTCTTTTCAGGATCTTATATGTTCCGGCGTAAAGTCAAGCGTTGGCACACCGTCGGGAACGTTGGAGCACAGAGGACTGTGAAGAAGACGTCAGCCAATAGCACACTGACCGACCCCTCTCTAGGACGACAACGCGGAAGAGCGGCCTCTAGGGGAAGAGAACATAGGCGCAGCTCCGGGCGTGTGTGATGTCCTTAGCTTATTTAGGTTTAAGTAGTTCTAAGTTCTGGGGGACTGATGACGTCAGATGTTAAGTCCCATAGTGCTCAGAGCCAATAGTGCCCACCTTTCTCTGCAGCAGATGAGGAAGTGTCATAAAAAATAGTTTTCCTGTCTAGTTTTCAATGCGTGAACGCTGCAGTTCAAGGTGCATTTCCTTTTGAATAAGTCTATAAATATCCTGGAGGGGTACGTATGGTAGGGATAGAATTTTGGGGCGCTTGAACTAAAACCTGCTCGAAGTTTGGAAATTATCTAAAGTCAGTGAAAGTGAAGATTATTCTCATTAAATATTAAATAGCCAGTATTATGAAACGATATGGAAAGTGTCACATAACTGTGCACATTACTAATTTTTTCAACTTTCAAATGAATCAACTCAACCAGCCTCAGCTATCTGCAGGTATGCTCCATGTGTGAAGCCCTTGCTGTTACCTGGGATTCAACTCATAAAGAAAGCTTTGATGAATGAATTTCAGTCTGTTACAGACACGCTTTGTCTTGTGTCGTCGCATCCAGCTCGTTACGATTTAAGGTACATTGAAAGGGATGTGTTACAAACGGATAAGCAGGAGGAGTGATAAGTTAATCTCACTCAAAATAACGAGAATTTAGTAAGAATTTTCTGTTGTAGAGAGTAATCCATTTATATATAGGGTGTAACGGGTATAAAAACACATACTTTTATAAGTGGCAATTTATTACGCACACACATCAGTGTGTTGACTGTTTTTTCTCTGCGTCGAACAGTCTTCCCGCAAACACGTCACATAATTTACTATCTGTATTTTCTCCTTGCACGTAACTCCACCACTCACTGGGCTGCTCCTATCAGTGTAGACTAATCATTTTGAGTCCATGTGTCCACACTTCAATACCTGACCTGCTGCCCAGGAGAAAATAAGCATTAATGGGTTGCTCTTGCCACTTATACTTGGAGGCACTAACCAACCTGAAAATATTTCTAATAACTATCAGTCTGCAAAATGACATAAACACTACTGTAATGTTTTTCAGTGTACCACTCTCAGCCACCAATAGAAATATCTGCATTTATACCTGTTACACCCTGTATGTGCAGCTGGCCGCTGTGGAAGAGCGGTTCTAGGCGCTTCAGTTCGGAACCGCGCTGCTGTTACGGTCGCAGGTTCGAATCCTGCCTCGGGCATGGAAGTGTGTGACGCCCTTAGGTTAGTTCGGTTTAAGTAGTTCTACGTCTAGGGGACTGATGACCTGAGATGTTATGTCCCATAGTGCTTAGAGCCATTTGAGTCCTGTATGTACACTGAGGTGACAAAAGTCATGGGATAGCGACATACATATGTACAGATGGCGGTAGTATCGCACACAAGGTATAAAAGGGCGGTGCATTGGCGGAGTTGTCATTTGTACTCAGGTGATTCACGTTAAAAGGTTTTCGACGTCATCATGGCCGTATGATGGGAATTAACAGATTCTGAAAGCGAAATGGTAGTTGGGGCTAGACGTACGGGGCATTCCATTTCGGAAATCGTTAGGTAATTCAATATTCCGAGATCCACAGTGTCAAGGGCGTGTCGAGAATACCACATTTCCGGCATTACCTCTCATCACGAACAACGCAGTGGACGACAGCTTTCGAGAGCAGCGGCGTTTGTGTAGAGTTGTCAGAGAGAAGGATTTTAAGGTTTACTTACCTGAGAAGCACAATGAGACAACAAAGACTATCTGTGTTGTCAGTACTACCAATTGAGGCGGAAATAGCGGATGGTATTAACTATGACATAATCTTAACAAAATTCAGTGAGGCGAAAAATCGAAGAGTTCCGTCAATTATAATTTGTTTTGTTTATTGTAATTTTCGTCATTGCAGTAATACTTCTATTGTCTACTAATAAAATTTGTGTATAACCATTATCAGTGTATAATTCAGCTCATTTAATTTAACATTTTCTTTCTGACTGGAAAATGAAAGAGGCCTCGCAAAGCTGATTTGTCACCGACGCCCAGTTTTAGTCTATCGCCAGCACTGTTTCCATTAGTGGTCCAAAGTGCCTTCAATTTGCTAAGGAAACTCCTCCTTGACCTCAGTCGTTGCGGGTGCTGTTCGTGCCCATACAGAGAATCTGTTCTCTCTAGCTCTACTGTCTTTCTTTCCTCATTCTCAGCTATTTCTCCTCGAATTCGAAGTGGTGCTATTCCTGCAAGGTGGTAAACCATTCGACTAGAGTGGACTTCAAGAAACCTTTTACGACTCCGCAGGTGTCATTATGAGCTGTGTCCACCTGTTTGGTATGTGTTTAATTGTGCCAAACAGGTACATTCATACTCTGTCGCAGAATAGTATGATGTCATTGCAGATGTTCGTCATCGTTTCAGTTTGACTACCCCTCTCTGATCCAGCCAGTTAGAAGATTGTTTCTGGTGGAAACTTTTGACTTGCCGTTCGTGCAGTGCTTCTTGAAAGTAAGAGATCTATCAAGTATCACTCAGACATTTCTGGGTTCTCACAGTGTTCCAGTTCGACACCGAGGCATACTATCTTTAATTAGCGACTACCTTCCCTGTTTCTCAAATGAAAAGCACACATTTGTATGTTTGAGGGGTCTGGTTCAAATGGTTCAAATGGCTCTGAGTACTATGGGTCTCAACTGCTATGGTCATAAGTCCCCTAGAACTTAGAACTACTTAAACCTAACTAACCTAAGGACATCACACACATCCATGCCCGAGGCAGGATTCGAACCTGCGACCGTAGCGGTCGTGCGGTTCCAGACTATAGCGCCTTTAACCGCTCGGCCACTCCGGCCGGCGAGGGATCTGGTCTAAGTTGATTTTTGTTGTAGTATCTGGAAAATTGTTTAAGGGCATCCGTGTGAGTTTTCTCCACTGCTTCAAAATCTGTGTTCTTGGTGGCGAGAGAAAGGCCATTGGCATACAAGAAGCTCCTGCTATTGAGTGCTATGGGTCGGTCACTCGTGTGCGTATTGAACAGAATTGGAGCCAGAATACTGCCCTGCGGGAGACCGTTTTCCTGTTGTCCCCATCGGATTTCTTGGAAGTAAATGAAGAATCCGCGATTTTGCAAAAGAGTGGCGATGAATCTTGTAAGGAAAAATCTTTGGTCAGGTTACAGAGCTTGACTAATAGTGGCTGGTGACTCACAGTGTCATACGCTGCTGATAAGTCGACAAGCAATAGACTGTGTTAGATTTAGCAACAGTCAAGTACACCTTTGCCCAGGTCGAAATCCAGATTGCTGAGGTATAAGCAAGGAGTCAATTCATGTGTTAGGCGATTTAAAATCAATATTTCCAGCAATTAGTAAATGTGACATAGTAGTATGACTGGGATAAAATACTTTGGGTTATTTCTTTCTTTGCCAGGTTTCAGCAGATGAATCTCTCGGCTCTTCAGCCGTATCTTTGGGTTTTGGCTTCTGCTCACACAGTTGCTGAAGTAGGAGAAATTATTTCTTTGTTGTTAAACCAAAGCGTTTAATTTGCTCGGATCGTATATCATCCAAGCCAGCTAATATTCCATTTTCACTCTGTTTGATAGTCTTCTCTAATTCATCCACGCTGAATGGTTTGAGGTCACTACTCTCCTCGTGCTTTTCTCTTTTAGGTTACGTTTTTTTGGCGATTTGTGAGTTGCCTTCCCTTTCAGCAGTAACTGATGTGCTCTGTTATTGGTAGTGTTGATTTGCACTGATCTTCGTTGGATCATTGCTTAGGCGTCTCAGGTGTCTCCAAGCTTTATGGCTATCTCTTTTCAAACCAAAGTTTTCTGTAGTTTTTATCCACTTATCCATTTTCTTCTCCCTTGTTAAGGAAACGAACTTGTTTACTGCCTCCACGATTGCTTCAATGAAATGATTTTCTTCAAATAAGACGCTATATTCCACAAGTATGGTAGCTTGATCTTATGTTAGCTCAGGAATATATGTTCGACAGGAGCGAGGGATAGACATTCTCAAACATCTCGTTACAGCCGTGGTTAAGGTGTCATATTCGGCACAGAAATTCGTCACAGCAGTTTTGGACAGTTCTCCGTAATGTGTAATTCGTTTGTAAATATTATCGCAAACCTTCATTTTCTTGTCGAATTCATTACGTTTTTAATTTTTAAATCCTTATCGGCTTTCTGTCAGTTATTAAGCGTCTCATTCGAAGATGAGTAACTTTGGCTCTCATAGTTCCACAGAGCACAAGAAAATACGTACCGGTAGGTTCCAATATGTTGCAAAACGCCTCGCATAAAAACAGGATTTTTCAGGGCTCATACCTCGGATTCTATTGGTGATAGAAAGGGCCAAATCTCAAGGGTCAAGTGTTATGGATAGCTCTTGAGCTAGGGACCATTTGTATACCCAACGGATGGTTCGTCTTACTGTAGCTATCCTACGGTACAGGGTCAAAGTTTGAATATTGCACACAACCTCCTGCTTAGGCCAATTGAGCAAATCGGTTGATTCTTTTTGAATTAGATGTGGTCCACGGCGCACCTTAAGGATCTTATGGAGGTACCATTTTGTTCATGGCCGGTTCCTGAAAAAACACGTAAAAGACGTTTTTCACCATTTTTTCTTCGTCAGCTGCGGATTTCTAAATAACTGAATAATTAACTGCTCACATTTCAACGGAATATTTTCTAGGCATTTATCTAGAAGTGACATCTTCCTATTTTCAGAAATCTTCGTCCGTTATCGAGAAACACCCCAAAATCGAGGCTTTTGTGTAACACAACCGAGCCGCTGGTTCCAAGACGGCTATGGACAGCAAATGGCTGAAATTTTTACAATATATTTCTAAGATCCCGATCACGAACATCCTAGAAAATTCTTCTTAGTGTCTTTATCCGTTTCCGAGATACTGAAGTTCAAAGTTACCCTACTTTTACACGTAAAATATGCACATAAAATAAGGTGTAAGGCGGAAGCGTAATCTACAAAGTGACGTACCACGTAGAAATATGCTGTAAAGTGTCCCCGTTATAATCAGAAAGACTCGGAAAACCCCATGTTGTAGCACTAAAGCACAGGCAATTTTTTTTTTACACGTGATATCCGGTCTGAGCTGTAAAATTAGTTTTGCGTTATTTCTGTTTCACATAAGTAAACTATCAAAATTTTACTGTTTTCCGAATCTATTTTCATATGTAAATGGTTCAAATGGCTCTGAGCAATATACGACTTAACTTCTGAGGTCGTCAGTCCCCTTGAACTTACAACTACTTAAGCCTAACTAACCTAAGGACATCACACACAACCATGCCCGAGGCAGGATTCGAACCTGCGAGCGTAGCGGTCGCGCTGTTCCTGACTGTAGCGCCTAGAACCGCTCGGACACACCGGCCGGCCTATTTTCATATGAGTGGCAAGCTCTGTTGTAGCAGGAAAAAGAAGGGAAACAGCGGAAAAGTGCTCCTGTCAGAGCACAAAATAGGCGAATATGCTCCGGTTCAAAAGACTGACTGAAAATTGTGGTACCAGCTGCGTCATTCTACCTTCCTCGGAATCTTTAAAAATTTTGGCATGCGAACGTATTCGCGTTTTTTTCTGCTGAGAGAGAAGTAGACAGTGTCCGTGGGGAAGAGACGAAAAAGTAATAAATACTAGAGGACAGCAGACATTGGTTGTGGTACAAAAAGAGCGAATGAGACAATTGCAGAGTGAGAGAAAGAGGAGGACACAGTGGCAGTGGAACATAGCTGACAATGACAGAATAGTGGAATAAAAGAATGAAGGAGACAGTGCCAGTGCGAGAGGAATAAAGACAAGGAGACAGTGCCAGTGCGAGAGGAATAAAGACAAGGAGAAAGTAGAAGTGGGTGAGAGCCAGTGATAATGACAGAGTCTATGACAATGACATGGAGGAAGAGAGAGATAATGACAGTGAGAAGTAAGAGAGAGCAAGAGGGAGACAGTGACAGTGAAAGGAGACAGTAGTAGATGGATATAACGAAGGAAACTGTTGCTGTGAGAGAGGAGACAGTGACAGTTGGACAGACACAGATAGATAATGACAATGTGTTGGACGGAACGAGTGATCGAGTATTGGCAAGTGGGAGTGGATGGCCATGAGCGACACAGCAATTGACTAACGGATGTGAGTGAGTTACAGTTAGATGAGATACCTATAAGATTCTATAAAGATTATGCGAAAGAACTTGTTCCCCTTGTAGCTGTAATTTATCGTAGATCGCTTGAGCAACGAAAGGTACCTAACGACTGGAAAAAAGCGCCGGTCATTCCCGTTTTTAACAAAGGCCGTAAGACAGATCCACACAATATAGACCTATATCGTTGACGTGTTGTAGAATTATGGAACAAGTTTTAAGCTCAAGAATTATGAAGTTATTGGAAAATCAACAGCTCCTCTATAAAAATCATCATGGATTCCGCAAACAGATATCCTGCGAAACTCAGCTCGCTCTGTTCCTCCTTGAGATCCATAGCGCAGTGGACAACGGCGTTCAGGCTGATGCCGTGTTCCTTGATTTCAAAAATGGTTCAAATGGCTCTGAGCACTATGGGACTCAACTGCTGTGGTCATCAGTCCCCTAGAACTTAGAACTACTTAAACCTAACTAACCTAAGGACATCACACACATCCATGCCCGAGGCAGGATTCGAACCTGCGACCGTAGCAGTCGCACGGTTCCGGACTGCGCGCCTAGAACCGCGAGACCACCGCGGCCGGCCCTTGATTTCAGTAAGGCATTTGACACCGTCCAGCATTGCCGTTTAATGACAGAATACGAGCCTACGGAGTATCGGAACAGACCTGCGATTGGATTCAAGACTTTCTTGCAGATAGAACTCAACACGTTGCTCTTAACGCAATTAAATCGACAGATGTAAAGGTAATATCCGGGGTACCACAGGAAAGTGTGATAGGACCGTTGCTGTTAACATTACATATAAATGATCTAGTAGAAAGCGTCGGATGCTCTTGAAGGCTATTCGCAGATGATACAGTTGTTTATACCAAAGTAGCAACGCCAGAAGATAGTAAGAATTTGCAGAACGAACTGTAGAGGATTGATGAATGGTTCAGACTGTGGCAGTTGACCTTGAACGTAAATAAATATAACATATTGCGCATACATAGGAAAAGGAATCCACTACTGTACAGCTACACTATTGATGAAAAACAGCTGGAGACAGCGTCTGTCGTTAAATATCTAGGCGTAACTATCCAGGGCGACCTTAAGTGGAATGACCATATAAAACAGATAGTGGGAAAAGCAGACACAAGACTCAGATTCATCGGAAGAATCTTAAGGAAATGTAACTCATCCACGAAAGAAGTGGCTTATAAGGCGCCTGTTCGCCCAATCGTTGAGTATTGTTCATCTATCTGGGTTCCCTACCAGGTAGGGCTGATAGAGGAGATAGAGATGATCCAACGAAGAGCGGCGCGTTTCGTCACGGGATCGTTTTGTGGCGAGAGAACGTTACGGAGATACTAAACAAACTCCACTGGCAGACGTTACAAGAGTGGGGTTGTGGATCATGGAGAGATTTATTATTGAATTTTCGGAACAGCACTTTTCAGGAGGAGTCAAACAGTATATTACTTCCCCCCCACATACATCTCGCTTATCGACCACGAGGAGAAAATTCAAGAAATTAGAGCCAGTACAGAGGCTTACCGACAATCATTCTTCCCACTCACTATTCGCGAGTGGAACAGGGTTGGAGGAATCAGATATTGGTAACGGAAGTACCCTCCGCCACACACCATTAGATGGCTTGCAGACTGTGATGTAGATGTAGATGTAGAAAAGAGTGTGACTATGTTAGTAGTAGGGAGATGGCGATACTGGGACACTTTTGATATCAAATTGATATGAAAATTAATGAAATTGATCAATTCATTATCCCCAACCACGCCCACCCTACGCCCACAAGTGGATGACGCCATGTGTTTCTCTCAGCATGCACGTGGATCCCAGCCCCATACCCCCTCCCGACCCTTCCCCTCCCCTACCCCCTTCCGCACCTACCCTATTGACGGAAATTTCGAATTTTAGCTGAATTTCATTGTTCCAGGGCTGTGCTGATATCCCACCCCATCTCCCACCCGGGAATTGGTGGGAAATAAAAATCAGCTGTACCCCTTCTGGAACTCGAACCCTGGTCCTCATGGGTGGAAAGCCCAAGTGAACATCCCTAACACAATTACACCACCAGAGGTACTTGAAATTGGCGGAAAATTAAAAATGGCGGTGTCATTTCTGGGACATGAACCCTGGTCCTTCTGGACAGAAAGCCCAAATGCACCTCGCACCACATGGAAACAGCCTAGATGAAGGAGAGGGAGGTTAGGTTACTGTACTTTATTTTCGTTCGGAAGCTGAAGTAAAGATTGGTCCTAATGACATAATAAATCATTAACGTCAGACCTAATTACGCAAGTATATGGAAAGTGCCACACAAGGACTGCCTAAAATCGCAATACGGATCAAAAATTGACGATGCCATACAAACGGTTTTTCCTTCTGCAGAAAAATTTCACAATATAAGCTGGTGGGAAATGGGGTGGAGTGTAAGATAGTACCTTTATTCTTTTTGGTGGGAAATATGTTCAACTGGCAAGATGCTGGCGTTGGACAGAGAGGAGTTTAATAAGCGTATTACCTGTAAGCATACAGCTGAGGACAGTATCTGTCACTGTTTGATGTCATAGTTCGCTGCAGACACCTAATGGACAATCACCCTGCAGCCCAGGTAATTGAAGCTAATACACACTACCATAACTGATGGAAAATGCATCACTGTTCTAATTACACACCGAAATCGTCATGAAAAGAAAAACAGAACTTGTAATGAACGGATCATAATGCAACACATGTACTGGAGAAAATCGTCATCCCAAAAGATCTCAGAGAGGGAGGTAGTTCAATGTGTGTTCTCCACAAAATGCCGAAATTCGAGGCCATCTTACCTCCCCTCATCCGTCTGCTCCCTCCCTCCCTCCATCCACTTACTGCTGAGCGCCTCGCGGTTTTGTGCGGCCAGCAGTCATCCCCTCATGGTCGCTGGCCACACCCTTCCTTCTGCCATACCCCTGTGGACACTGGCTGCACCCATTCTGCCTTGAGACGACGGCTTTCGCCAACACAAAAGGGAAATTTAGCAGCACTGCCCCGACCCTGCAACTGTGTTGGGAGACCCCACACGTACTTGACCGTACCCCACACTGCCGTTCTGCGATGGAAAACAATTGTATTTCACGTCAATGCATCGCTTATAATCGAACATCTATTAAAAAGGAGAACACAATCGGGACGATGATAGATGTCCTCTTTCCACGAAAATAGACACAGTCATTTTCTCTTAGTTTTATAAGCAAAATAGGTATAGTTTTTAGATTCGACTGCAGCATACAATTACCCCAGGTAAAATTGAGGGAAAAAAACGCTTCCACTATTTTTCTGCTAAAATTACCGATCACCACAGAATGTCCTCGTTATTTCGAAACCATCATTGGAGTAAAAAAAAATTAAAAAAATGAAAAAAAAACAAAACAGAATTTAGACTCGGAGTAAAGAGAAAGCGAGAATTTAAACTCTGGAGAAAAAACATCTACACTAAGCAATTTCTTTCAGCTTGATGAACAAATTACACGACCTGAGAGCATCTCTCATGTTCAAATCCTTCTGACGAACATCTAGCACACAGAATAGTGGAGTTAGGATGATGATGTGCCATCATCGTGGATTTTTAAGAGTATAAAAGGAGCAGCTTGCCTTGCTTTGTTGTTTTACTGAAGAATCTAGACAATATTTTTGTGAAATTTTGATTAACTAACTTGCTGCAAAGATGTTATGCTCTTTAGCAGGATGAATTTATGCGTGCTTTACATCACCTATAGTATCGTTTTGCGACGAGTGTTTCGCTCTTTGCGCATCTGTAGCACTGTCGAAAATGTATAAGCGTTTGAAATCGTGACTTCGCGATTGGTAATATGCATGCATAGTTGTACATGTGTATAGCTGTCAGCGGCAGACAGTTGCGGTTCTAATGCATAACTTGCTAACTGTTCGTCTTTAAATTATGTTGCCAGAGATGCGCACTCTGCACGTATGGGCAAGGAAAACTCTCACGTTCCAGGATGCTAAGTGCTATCAACACACTGTCAACTAACTAACAACTTATTACTAAGATAAAAAATACCCGAAATCTACAGTTTTCAGATGTCCTGACATGGTTGTGGGGGTGTACCAGAGTTGGAAGGTGTAAACAAAAGTAGCGAAGCTCATCTAGTAAGAAATAAGGGCATATAACTATGGGAAAAAATATCAAAGCAACAGCAAAAATCAACTCTATACACATGTCAGCTCCCTGTTGCAGTTCTCTACATGGTAGTGTGGAAGGCAGATGAATGTGAAGAATTATGCCAGAATTTCGGTTTGCATGAAGTTCAACGCTGCATGAGTCTGCAGACAAGCTCTCTGATGTGCCATAGAAGTACACGAATTGAGACTACGAATTTCCAATCTGCACCACTCGATGAGTCTCATCTAGGTACAAGGCGAGTGTTACTATACTTTTCATGATCTCCCTATCCAAAATGCATGTAGATCATCGAGAAGAGGGTAATTCTTAGGATTTTTTAATAGGCTTCTGTATAGGACACGCAAATTTCCCTGTATAAAATCAAACAATGCATGGGTACGCCGGGAATATGACTATATACATATGGAAAAATATTTAAAAAATTAAAAATGACATAAAATCTCCAAAAATTGAGGAAAACTTGGTATAATTACGAAAAATTGATGGGAAACACGTAAAATTGAGGGACATACGACGAAATATGTAAAGCCGCGAAAAAACTTGCAAAATTACGTAAATTGACTGAGAATACATAAAATTAGAGCAAAAGTAACACAGATTGTGGGGAATTGAGGTGAGTTTGGGGTATCTGGACACTCAAGACCGAGAAAAGCTTAAAAATTATGCTATTTCTGCATTTAGTTTTAAACCTCCCCCTGTAAATTACGTGGATTTCCGTAACACATACTCCAACAAAGGCCACATAAGTATTACACAGAGGCGCCATATTAAAGTAGGCAAAACATATGTATCCCAATACAGAACTGTGTTCTGACATAAGCAGTTGAATATAGATATTACCAAATTGCGGCTGGTTCTCATAAATAATGGTATTCCTTAAGTATTTAGGAGCAGAATCAATATGTTTATCAGAGATAAGCTATTCCTTAGAGTGTTTTGTAGGAGAGTGGTCAGATGTCACATGTATCACCTTTAGTAGTGTGAGGGGTGTGTACTCAAGAGATGTGGTGTTAGGACGAAATTGCATTACTATTCTATACATGAGCAAAACAATCTGTCAGACCAGTACTCCTTTATGCAAGAGGAATGCTGCCAGAACTGTGGTGATGCTGCTGTAAACAGCAATAAGACTGTTACATCTCCTTTGGCTACTGATCGTGGTGCTTAATCCCTTGTAAGAAGTTGCTGCTTCCAAGTGTGCATTTTCATGCAGCATCATGTGGGTGGTACCTCAATGTATCAGCTATTGAAAATTTTCATGTCGGTTTTTCATCGCTATATTTCCTAGTGAGACATAGCCGCATCCATCAAAACCGATACTACTACTACTACTAATGATATGCATGACTGAGGTGAGAAATGTGATTGAGGGTACGTGTGTTTCCGACCTAAAAAAACGTATAAAATCCATTAATTTCCTAAGAGACAGAAGAGCACTCTCTGGACTTCATTCTAGTTGGTTGATAAGCAGCTCGAACGGTGGATATACACTAATGATGCGCTCCTGGGACACAAGAATAGTGTAGAAGGAAGTAGTTTCATCATTTTAAAGTTTGTCACCATAGTGATTGGGGTAGCAAACTTGCGGGGTGGTTGCATGTCTGATGTTGGAGAAACATATCTCACATTAGAGTATTAAGAGCACTGACTTCCGTACAAGTAATACTTCGAAAACCGTAACCATTAACAATATAGCATTTTTTATGAGTGAAACTGTGTAACCATCCAAGTGTGTGTTTATGCTCTATGATCATTTATCTCATGCTGGTACTTTCCTGGCACTGACTCCAGACAGTGTAATAATGCTTCAGAATTGATACCACAGTTGATTTACATGAAATGTTTCATACTCCATCCATTTGGAGCTCCATCATGTATAAACCACACATTTCATATTACCCATCTGTTATATCACCACAACAATCTCGTGTCTACTATACATTGATAAGAGGCGTTACCCTTCTCAACACGCACGCATGTGGAGAGATCTTATGCTTTTGGATGGATGCCGTGGGTAAGATTTGTGTTGCAGGGAGGATTGGAGGGATCTGTCAGTCTCCAACTTTATCCTACGAATGTGTGAATACTCTGTGACAGGGAAAGATGGTCAGTCCTAATCGTAAATTTTGCGGTATGATCGATGCGATGGAAATATGTAGATAACCTAACTGCACTGGTATAGGACGCTGTCTGATATGCTTTGGTGTATATGGTCGAATGGACATTCTGTACAGACATCTAGCTCCATTCGCAATCTAGTATATTGTAAATGCAAAGTAGTGGAGAAGTGGCTTAGCAATGGTACAGAAATCGGGAAGCATTCTGCTGTGTCATTGGATGGTGTGGAAGTTACGGAACAGCTCGTAAAATTGCTGAAATTGATCGCTCTATCAACTGCAGTGTGTATTATTGTACATTTTCCCATATCAACAACATATATCCCATCCGTCCACTGGTGCGCTGTTGATTACTGCAAAAATGTTCAAATGTGTGTGAAACCTTATGGGTCTTAACGGCTAAGGTCATGAGTCCCTAAGCTTACACACTACTTAACCTAAATTATCCTAAGGACAAACACACATACCCATGCCCGAGGGAGGACTCGAACCTCCGCCGGGACCAGCCGCGCGATTACTGCATAATGACAGGCTGACGTCACTTGGTTGAGATGGAGGGAGCCTTGGCAGAACACTGGATATCTGCTACTTGTCACTGTGGAGCTTGGGATTAAAATGTAGAGGTCATCACCTTTAGACAGTTGTTTGAAAGCATTCCTCAAGGTTGCAGATTCATCGTATTTCCATATGCTGTGATGCCCTCCACATGTTTTTTTTTTTTTCAATTTTTCACCAGTAAGAAACAGTAACTTTTTTTATTTCTACTACCTTGTGCGTATTGTGAACAGCACCTTCTGACAATGGTCAACTTGATATCAACGGTGTACCAGCACCGCCATCTCCCTACTATTTATGTTCGCATTCGAAATTGTTTGGGAAAGTTTTTAAAGGTGCTGAGAAAACAGACTGAGGCAGTTGGTAACTCACTTTTCACTCAGAGTCTTTTACATCGGAGAATATTCGTCTTTTTGTGCTGAGATTAGAGCATTTTTCCGCTGGTATAAATATTAATTCTCCACGTCGCCTCACGTAACAGTCTAGAAACGCGAGGAGAAGTGTAAAGTGGTGAGAATTAAACGTCGTACATGTGTAAATGATACCTATCGCTACATTTACTTCAGCATTCGTCTGTAACAGTAAATATGCTTTCCTTCAGTAATGTAAATGCAAAATTCCTTTTAACATTCGTTACTCATCTCGTGATATAAATTCATCACTTATTCTTCTCCCCCGCCCCCCTTCCCATTGTTTAGTGCGATTATTCGTTTACATTACCTAGAGACAGTGCCACGATTGCTTCTTGTACTTTACCTGAGAGAGAACACGTGACAAGGGAGACTGGTCCAATTTAAATGTTACTGGGTACAGCCGGTAACAGCAATGAGGGATTTAATTTCAATACATGAATTTCCTTGCTAACATTGTTAATACAAATGAGTTAGTGCTGAGGTTTAATATGCTAGTGGGACTATCTCGCACGAACGCGCACGCACACACACACATGTTCCATTTCTTTCTGGTATGAACTACACTATAAGTCCGTTTTAAAAAAAAATAGTGGTGTAAAGAAAGCAAATATGTGTTGCGTGGCTTTCTGTCATCTGCAAAACTCTGAACTGACGCCATCTTGGTGGCTTGTGTATCAATGTCACTATATATTTACCCAACTAACTTTGTGAGTTAACGAGCATTGCGCTCTCATTTAAATACAGGGTGTTGCATAAAGGTACGGCCAAACTTTCAGGAAACACTCCTCACACACAAAGAAAGAACATATGTTATGTGGACATGTGTTCGGAAACGCTTACTTTCCACGTTAGAGCTCATTTTATTACTTCTCTTCAAATCACATTAATCATGGAGTGGAAACACACAGCAACAGAACGTATCAGCGTGACTTCAAACACTTTGTTACAGGAAATGTTCAAAATTTCCTCCGTTAGCGAGGATACATGCTTCCACCCTCCGTCGCATGGAATCCCTAATGCGCTGATGCAGCCCTGGAGAATGGGGTATTGTATCACAGCCGTCCACAATACGAGCACGAAGAGTCTCTACATTTGGTACCGGGGTTGCGTAGACAAGAGCTTTCAAATGCCCCCATAAATGAAAGTCAAGAGAGTTGACGTCAGGAGAGCGTGGAGGCCATGGAATTGGTCCGCCTCTACCAATCCATCGGTCACTGAATCTGTTGTTGAGAAGCGTACGAACACTTCGACTGAAATGTGCAGGAGCTCCATCGTGTATGAACCACATGTTGTGTCGTACTTGTAAAGGCACATGTTCTAGCAGCACAGATAGAATATCCCGTATGAAATCATGATAACGTGCTCCATTGAGCGTAGGTGGAAGAACGAAACTACAATGAGCTCTAACATGGAAATTAAGCGTTTCTGGACACATGTCCACATAACATCTTCTCTTTATTTGTGTGTGAGGAATGTTTCCTGAAAGTTTGGCCGTACCTTTTTGTAACACCCTGTATATGGCAGAAGGAGGCTACAGGAATTGTGAAACGAACCATGTCGTCGAGGACCGTGTGCCATAAAGGGCGCAGATTCACCACAAGATGGGGAAATTCACAGGGGCGCAGATTCACCACAAGATGGGGAAATTCACAGGCGTCTATTGTCTATTGAGCCCTAAGCGCTGTAGTGTGCGAGTGCGACAGATGAGAACCTACATCATAGGGAAACCCAGTAGAATCCGTTGGTGGCCGAGGAGACGTAGCAGTGTTAAATATGGCGGACCTAAGATCGGCCATAAAGGGAAACATTTATGAAAATTCAATTCTGTAGTAGTGCAGGGAATGAAGCCACAATAATTTTAATCTGCCATCCTACATAAATTTTCACGGTGATCCTAATAAAACTTGAATATTGATCATATCTATAATAGTTTAGGATTTACTGTTAAGTGAAACTAGCAAGTTTTGTAACAAAGACCTGAACGCCAAAACCTGAACGCTTTGATCGATCTTAAATATCGACATTTCATATAGAAGCCCACCATTAAAATGACAGACGTTGCAAATATCAACTTTGTAACTTTATTTATTTAAAAGTACTTGAAGTACTAATATATGAAAGATAGGTGTGGGATGCGTCACCAATAGCCTCTCCCACACAAATGTCAACCTCTCCGGCACGTGGTATGCCCTGCTACGCTAACGAGGCTCTGGCGACCGAGTTTCTCCCGGGATAAGGAGAACCCTCTACTAAGCCAACGACCTTCTAGAGGGCGGATGAGCTGGTAGAGCAAGGGCACCCTCTTGTCCTTGGAGTGAGAAATCACTCCTAAAGACGGAAGAATCACCAAGGGTGGTCAACGGCATAGGATGCTGAAGGCAACGGGAAACCACAGCATTAAAGATCCAATGGATATCCCCAGGAAAACTCATCATGGCAGGGTTCAATGTCAAATTATCCGGAGTTTCAACTCCCCCACTCGGATCTCCGGGGGGGAGAGCCTTGAACAATGCCACAAGTAAATACAAAAATAATGCAACAATAGCAACTTGGAATGTAAGATCATTATACCAACCAGGCAAAGTAAATAATGTTATACAAGAAATGAAACGCCTAAAAATTAACATTTTGGGTGTAAGTGAAACAAGATGGCCTGACTCAGGAGAAATGACCATTGACAACATGAAAGTATATTACTCGGGAAATTCTGATAGCCAGCACAGGAATGGGGTAGGAATAATTTTAGATGAGTATGCTAGTAAATCTGTCAAAAGCATTTTACCAATCTCAGATAGAGTAATCAGTCTACATTTACAAACGAAACAAACAAATATTAATTTAATCCAAATCTATGCTCCAACAGCCGACAAAGACCAAGAAGAAATAGGAAAATTTTATGAAGAATTAACACAAGCAATAGGAACCTCAAAAAGCAGAGACATTATTATCATCATGGGAGATTTTAATGCCAAAATAGGTGAAGGAAGTGAAGGTGATCTTATTGGACCTTTTGGTTTAGGAACAAGAAATGAAAGAGGAGATTTGCTGTCACAATTTTGCCAGGAAAACAATCTGTCTATTACAAACACATTTTTTAAACTCCCTAAACGAAGACTTTATACTTGGAAATCACCAAGAGACTGTAATGAAGAAGTTTGCAGAAATCAAATTGATTTCATACTTATAAACAAGAGGTACAAAAATTCTATTCATGGTGTGAAAACATATCCAGGAGCTGATATATTTTCTGATCATAACCTTTTAGTAGCAAAGTTCCATGTGAAACTGAAAGCCATACAAAAGAAACAAAAGAAGGACTATATAAATACAACTATTCTAAGAGACCCCTTGACTAAACAAAAGACTTCTGAAGAGATTAATAAGGAATTAGTTAGGATAAAGAATAATCAAACAGAAGACATTGATGGCAAATGGGAACTTATAAAAGACACATTAAATAATGCATGTAAAAACACAATGGCGACCAAACACGACAACATGAAAAAGAAGTGGATGACAGAGAAGATATTACAATTGATGGAACAAAGAAGAATACTGAAAAATAGAGATGAAAGTGAGTATAAAAGATTACATGCAGAAATACGAAAAGAAACACGGCGAGCAAAAGAAGAATGGTACAAGGAACAATGCTCTGAAATTGAGAGTTATGAAACAAGACATGATAGTTTCAACTTACACAAAAAAGTTAAAGATTTAGCTGGACTTAATAAAAGGAAAAGTACAAGTTTATTGTTAGATAAAAATGACAAAATAATTCCTGATGTTAAAGGTAAACTGGACAGGTGGACAGAATATGTCAAAGAACTATTTGAAGATACAAGAAAAGATCAAAAATTTTATGATAACATGATCGGAGAACGAGGACCAAGCATATCGAAAGAAGAAATATTACATGTTATCAACAAATCAAAGACAGGAAAAGCCCCTGGACCGGATAAGATACCAAATGACATCCTGAAACTCATAGGAATAGACCATATAGATATATTTGTACAATTGTTTAATGATATTTATAATTCGGGAATTATTCCTAGGGATTGGTTGACATCTACCTTTGTTACATTACCCAAAAAGGCTAATGCCAAAACTTGTAATGATCACCGTACAATAAGCTTAATGAGTCACACCTTAAAGATATTTCTAAAAGTTATACACCAACGAATATACAAAAAAGTAGAAGAAGGTATAAGTGAAACACGATTCGGTTTTAGAAGTTCCCTCGGTACAAGAGAAGCATTGTTTGCTTTTAACATATTAGCGCAACGATGTATGGAGGTTAACCAGCCACTATATGTGTGCTTCCTGGATTATAATAAAGCATTTGACAAAGTTCGTCATGATCATCTCATAGAATTGTTAGAAAAGAAAACACTTGATAAGAAAGACATCCGCATTATATATAACCTCTACTACAATCAAACCGCAACCGTGAAGGTAGAAAATGAGTTATCAAATGATATAGAAATAAAGAGGGGTGTGAGACAAGGTTGCGTTCTCTCACCCTTATTGTTTAATATGTATTCAGAAGACATAATCCAGGCAGCTCTATCAGATGAAATGGCTGGCATTAAAGTGAATGGGCTAAACATTAACAATGTTAGGTTTGCTGATGACACTGCACTGCTAGCTGGAAACCTCAAAGATCTACAATTACTTCTTGACAAAGTCGCAGAAAAAAGTGAAGAATTTGGCTTGACTCTTAACGTAAGCAAGACTAAGTTCATGGTGATATCTAAAACACACCAACAAGAAAATCTTACAATCAATAGGGAAAGAGTCGATCAAGTACGTAAATTTAAATATCTCGGAACAATTGTAAATGAGGAGATTGAAAGCTCAGAAGAAATTAAATCGAGAATAGGACAGGCCAGAAGTATCTTTAATAAGATGAAAAATGCATTCTGTTCGAGAGACATTTGTTTAAACACAAAAATGAGGTTGCTAAGATGCTATGTATTCTCAAAATTATTATACGGAATGGAAGCGTGGACATTGAAAAAGAAGGACATGAACAGTTTAGAAGCTTTTGAAATGTGGGCATATAGAAGAATACTTAGAATTAGTTGGGTGTCGAGGATTACTAATCAAGATGTCCTAAGAAGAATGGGAAAGGAAAAAGAATTAATTAAAATTATTAAAGTAAGGAAGCTACAATATTTAGGCCATGTTATTAGGGGAGTAAATTACAAAATATTGCAAATAATACTAGAAGGGAAAATTTGTGGGAAGAGAACGAGGGGTAGAAGACGGACATTCTGGATTGACAATTTAAAAAATTGGTACAACTGTTCAACGTCAGAACTCCTTAGATCAGCCAAATCAAGATCAGAAATTGCCATGATGACAGCCAACCTTCTTAGAGGAGACGGCACATGAAGAAGAAGAAGTAAATTTAAATTATCAGTATCTTCAGTTAAGCATCAGATCATCATTTCCTCCACACAAAACACATTGAACGATGACAGCATGACACCTTATTGAATTATTAGGTAATAGAATATTCGTTGTAAAGTTTAGTACATAATAGTTACTTTTGTTCTTTATTTGTTTATCAGAAAGCACATTGGTGCAAGGCTACTGGCCGTAACATTCAAAGTTAAGAAGGAAATTGTATTGGTTTTATGTAAAAGAATTTAACGTTTATTGTGTAATGAATATTATTGTTAATTTATTTAGAACGTGAAAGTGATCAAGCTTTGAGTATTAAAATATGTTAAAATGTAAAGTAATGTAGAATAAGCTGCAGCCAAACAGATGGACGGCTTCAGGAAAGGGAACTGCTCTAGTCAGTTGAGTGACGATGTTCGGTGCGCGGGAAAACGCGGCCGGAGACGGGAAGAGAGGGACAGTTTCTGGTCTACTGGTCTAGACAGCAAAGAGTACAGTTCGGATTGAAACACGAAAGCGGACAGTCGGTCTTTAGGCACCTAGGAAGTGAAATGATAGAAAATTTCGCGTTGTGTTGTATCTCGGGACTTAGTCTCTGAGCAGTGAGCAGCCGCGCACCTGGTGTGAACCCTAACTTCTCGCACACTTAACGAGGTGGAGTATCGAACTTGTAATTCGCAATGAGATTGAGAATGATCGAACTGTGTCAAATGGATATGCGCTCGAGTGTAACAGTAATTATAAATACGACCACTTTCGCTATTAGTTTGTGTATTTCGCAAACTTGTCATCAGCCAGACAATTTAACCAAAGGGTCACAAGTGCCTAATTTAGGGCGTGTAATGCGACATGTGCGGTTCAACCCCTAGACGAGTTTGAGCCAAGGAATTTAGACGAAGAGGAACCGCATGTGAGCCCGAACATCTATGGGATGTTAGCTCGCAACTTGTCAGTTAGCTTTAAGAGGAGGAGCACACCCAATACCTAAGGTGAACACCCAGTCCGCCAGAGACATTGTCCACAAGATGATTGAGCCAGTAAAACATTAATGAGGAATGGGTGAAGAAACTGAGTCGGAGGTTTAGCCTTACATGAGTGGAATGTACACAATTCTGGCAAATCGATTGTATCTGCCGTGGTGTCGCCTATATCGCTGACAACAGAGTAGTAGTGTCTGTCTTAGTAAAGAGTGATTGTTGCCTGAACGCGGCGTGCAAAACAGATGAGATCCTCGTTGAGATATGGCCCACCTGTGAAGCATATTGGAGCGGCTGCACGAATATTTAGGCCGCGGCCAATGCCTTTGGCTGTCCATTCTGGCGACAAGAGAGACAGACGAAGGTCGTTTGCAAGTTCATTGAAACAGCTTTCACTCAGCTCCTGAGTGAATATTGGTATTCGGTCAAGAGCGGGCAAAGAGTATAAAACATTATCTTCCTACTCTCCCATGTGGAATGAATTCATTTTCAACTGATGATTTGCTGCGCTTCCTGCGAGATTCCAAGAGAGTACGGAAAAGCTGTGGCTTATACCGGAAAGAGAGCTACATATTAAAGCAGTCCGGGCTACAATCATCTTACTCTAGAGTTTCTTATCCAAACAGTCTAGAAATAGAATGGTATTGCTTGAGTTTGAAAATCGGTCATATCCCATGTGAAGACATCAGTTAGTGTTCGGGTGATTTGATTCAGAAAAGCCAGAGAAA
Source organism: Schistocerca piceifrons (assembly GCF_021461385.2). Lineage (NCBI taxonomy): Eukaryota > Metazoa > Arthropoda > Insecta > Orthoptera > Acrididae > Schistocerca > Schistocerca piceifrons. The sequence continues at coordinate 276,002,994 of NC_060149.1, forward strand.
CTGCGATCTTAGAGCAGCTAGTTAGAGAACAGAGCCACACGCAGACGTAAGAGTTGTCCTACGGCAGACCTCCTTACACACAAAATCGAGTTGCAGTTTTGCTGCCGCCTGCTACATATGGTACTAGCAGTGACGAACTTGTAAGTGACAAGGATCGAGTATAAAAATGTGTGCCAGCCAACCTCTGACGCCTCTTTACAACTATAGGTGGAAGCATAAGCGACAAAAGACTCTACTAGCTAGGCAAACTAACATACATCCACAAGCGACAACATCGGCAAGCCCTTGCATAACAGCAAAGTTGAGTGGATATGCCAGCTGCTATTGAAGCCGACCAACAGGCTACAGCATGGAAACCGACAAGCTCGCACACTGACACATAAACAAACCGACAACATTACCCTACACTGTGAATTTGATATATGACCTATCAGACACAAAACGCTGATGAACCTAACTGTTACAAGTATGCTGACGCTGACCTAGAAATCAACACCAGCACCCAGCGGCAGGCGCCGAGGAACTCCACCGCACAACGACAAAGGTACTGACCCGCATGATATCCACTACTAACAAAGCCTACTCTTGCATGACCTGTCGCAGACAGCAAGAAAACCGCTACTTCTCTTACAACCCGACCCAACTATTGCCGAGGATTTTTTCCCTTGGCTACTGCCTTGGCACTTTTTTTCCTCTGGCCTTCAAACCGCTACCCTTCGTTCAACTTTCGACAAAATCTATCTTCATATGAGCGCGTATTAATGGTTAACCTTAATTAGACGTGCGCAAACATCGCAGATCCACATCCTGCGAGATCTCACTTCAGTGAAACCTAACCCTTATGCAGAGATCGCGGTAGACCTTTTGTGTTGGCCATCATGCCGGTGTGGGCGTGGAGGGGCTCCACCTCTTTAAAATAATATAAAAAAACCTCTGACGCCCTACCAATCGTTGCGATCATCGGTAAATACGGCAACGGTTCGCTGTACGAATAACGCCTTGCATCGCGGTGAGTTGGATTTCAAGCATCGGCAGTTTTCAGTAGCTGCCAAAAATTCGGGAATGCGTAGATATTGTACCAGGAATAGAGGTTTTTCACTAGACAATTTCTGCTTAAAACAGATAAACATTTTAATAAACATTATTTTATCAGGAACAAAACAGCAGTATACAAGTATTGTTCACGCAGCTGTAAAGAATCCATTGTAATTCATCACTGAGGAAGAAAAAATACACTACTGAATCAAAAGCATCGGGATACCTATAAGTGAACGTTAATTCTGGTTGTGTCCACTCTTCCCCTTTATGAACTCTATTAGGGATGTTCTATGTTATATGTTAACCGGGGGCCTAGAAACGACGGAGAGGCTCCGTCCCCGCCGCAGCCGCAGTGGTCCACAACTCCACGACGACTACCGCAGTCCACTTCACACCTCCGCCCCACACCGAACCCAGGGTTATTGAGCGGTTCGGCCCCCGGTGGACCCCACCAGGGAACGTCTCACACCAGACAAGTGTAACCCCTATGGTTGCATGGTAGAGTAATGGTGGTGTACGCCTACGTGGAGAACTTGTTTGCGTAGCAATCGCCGACATAGTGTAGCTGAGGGGGAATAAGGGGAACCAGCCTGCATTCGCCGAGGCAGATGGAAAACCGCCTAAAAACCATCCACAGACTCTCCGGCTCACCGGACTTCGACACAAGTCCGCCGGGCGGATTCGTGCGGGGGACCAGGCGCTCCTTCCCTCTCCGGAAAGCCGTTCTGTTGAGGATACTTTCAGTGAAGTGTCTGAATGTCTGTGGACGAATGGTGGCCCTTTTTCCCCAAGGACCGAAGCCAGAGAAGGTAGTAATGTTGGATGCAGCGGCCTGGAATGTAACTGACGTTCTAACTCATCCCAGAGGTATTCCATTGGGTTCAGGTCGTGAATGTAGATAGGCTAGTCCATTTCAGGATTGTTATTGTCCACAAACTACTGCCTCATAAATACTTCTTTATGACAAGATGTGATGTCATGCTGCTAGAAACAATCATCGTCTCCGAACAGTTCTTTTACTGTATGCAGTACATAATGTTGTAAAATGTATTCATATCCTTCCGCATTTAGCGTCTTCGTAAGCACAATGTACGGACCAGGCCCTAACCACTAAAATACTTTCATACCGTAACACCACCTCCTCTGTGCTTCTATTGGCACTACACATGATGGCAGAGAACGTCCTCCAGGCCTTCTCCAAACCCAAACGCTTCCATCGGATTGCCGCAGAGTATAGTATGAGTCATCACTCCAAGTCATTCGTTTCCAGTGGCGTCGCTCTTACACCACCTCAAGTGTCGCTTAACGTTGACTACAGAAGTTTGTGGCTTATGACGGACTGCTCGACCATTAAACCCCGTTCTTTTCAACTTCCTACACACAGTCACCGTGCTAGCTGGACTCCTGGTAGCTCTTTGGAACTCTTGAGTGATTCCTTCCGCTGGTTTCATGTGATCGCTTACAACCACCCTCCGCAGTGCTCGACATCCCTGTCTGTCAGTACATAAGGACTGCCGGTCTAGGTTTAGCTGTGGTTGTTCCTTCGCATTACCGCTTCACAGTCACATCATCGACAGTTGACTTGGTCAGCTTTAGAAGGGTAGAAGTGTCACAGATGGACTTTTTGCATAGGTGACATCCAGTGACTAGCCCACGTTCGAAATCACTTAGCTCCCCTGACAGACCAATGCTGCTTTGTACTGACATCAGAATACTCAAATGGTTCAAATGGCTCTGAGCACTACGGGACTTAACATCTGAGGTCATCACTCCCCTAGAACTTAGAACTACTTAAACCTAACTAACCTAAGGACATCACACACATCCATGCCTGAGGCAGGATTCGAACCTGCGATCGTAGCAAACGCGCGGTTTCGGACTGAAGCGCCTACAACCGCTTGGCCACCGCGGCCGGCTAACAGAATACTCCCTTCGGAATGAGATTTTCACTCTGCAGCGGAGTGTGCGCTGATATGAAACTTCCTGGCAGATTAAAACTGTGTGCCCGACCGAGACCCGAACTCGGGACCTTTGCCTTTCGCGGGCAAGTGCTCTATCATCTGAGCTACCGAAGCACGACTCACGCCCGGTACTCACAGCTTTACTTCTGCCAGTATCTCGTCTCCTACCTTCCAAACTTTACAGAATACTCCCTTCCTCCTTTTATATTGACGTGTCCGCCTCTCGTGACATGTAATGGACAACTTGGCATTACATAGGGGTGTGTGGATACTTCAGATCTGAGAGCGTAAGTTTATTTTCCCATCATCTGAAGCGTTCCAAGCGTGAAGAAGACTTCTGAGATGCTTAATGTATTTTCGGCTGGAGACAAGCTTGAGCTGAGTGTCCGCACAGGTATTTTAAATTTTACATGGTGGCCACTGCAGTTTTTCTGTTTCTTTAGGCCGGCCGCTGTGGCCGAGCGGTTCTAGGCGCTTCAGTCTGGAACCGCGTAACCACTATGGTCGCAGGTTCTAATCCTGCCTCGGGCAAGGATGTGTGTGATGTCCTTAGGTTAGTTAGGTTTAAGTAGTTCTAAGTTCTAGGGGACTGATGACCTCAGAAGCTAAGTCCCATAGTGCTCAGAGCCATTTTGTTTTTTGTTTCCTTAGCTGTGGAATAGAATGATTGTTTTGCTTGACCGATTTCTGTACTTATCTATATGCAATTATTTCCTTCAGGCACATTCCAAATCATATGATAAAAACTCATCTATTCCCTATTGTTGAGTGGAGCACTTTGCAGTGCTTAGTGCGTTGCTGACTCACAATGAAAGGGAAGGAAGATTAAAATTTAACGTCCCGTGGACCAACTAAATCATTAGAGACGGAGCACAAGCTCGGATTAAGGAAGGGTGGGGGAGGCGATCGACCGTGCCTTTTCAAAGGAACCATCCCTGCGAACTTACAGTTCAAGGCGGAAAGACAGTGTCGTATGTAAAACTTAAAATATAGTTAAGGATGAATGCTAATTGTACACAATATGCAGGACAGTGAAAGCCAGTTGTGACGTGTTAATAATCAAAATGATGGCGCACGCAAGAAACCCTTTTGAATTTTTTCAAATAATTCACACCACAATCACGATCTCTCTCCATTCCTTGGAACCATTCAGCAAACCTTTCTTTAAAATTACCTCCTGGCCCCAGACCACATTCCTACTCCCACAACTTATCGTTTTACTTATATGTAGTGAATCGCATTTCCAGGTGAGCTTTCACTTATGTATACAAGAAAAAATGACGAGGTACAAGATTAGGAGTTTATGAATATTGGTGAATACAGCAGAGCCGTAGTAAGACCAACCTAGGTGATGAAGTAGTTAGACGCTAGACTAGTGTTGGAAGCAAATCGATTCACATCCCCGTCCGACCAACCAGATTTACATTTCCCGTATTTCCCTAAATCGCTTAAAACAAATGCGAGGTCTGTTCCTTTACCGAGCATTTTCCCCATCATTGCCTGGTTTGAATTGTACTCCGTCTATAAAACCTCATTGCCAAAGGGACGTTAAATACTAATTTTTCTTTCTTCTTTTTCCCGAATAGTAAATACAGCAGACTGGCCAATATGCTTGGAACAGTGTTGAGACGGGAATCAAAGCAGTTATTCTGTCTAGTTCTCGCACTGATGGTTGTAAGTACCACTGTGGCTTGAAACAACCATTGGTCTGTATGCCACCTCGCAGCGTTTATTTGCTGAGAGTATATCATAGTTGTCTTCTTAACAGGTCATCGTTTTGAGACTCCAACATTTATTTCTTGAAATCGCTTAAATTTCTGGCTTCAGTCATGCAAATTCAATTTGTTCTGTTTATATTTCGACCCAGTATCTCCTGGCCGTCCAGGAAGTGGGCAAAAAGACTGACGAAATGATCCTTTTATCTTTATTGTTATTTCAGTTCGCTACGAGATGGCGGACTGGTAACAGATAAGACCACTCTGCATCCGAAGTTTTTACATGTTTAACGAAAATTATTATACAGATCAAATTATTATAGAGATCAAAATTATTATACAGATCAAAAAAAATTTATTTTTTAACATGTTCACATTGGTGAAAATGTAATCAGAGATGATGTTGATTGCGCTATGACATAATGGCGATGCTGCTGGTTCATTGAAATTAACACTTCCGTGATGGAAATGAAATGCTAAGTAATACAACTGGGTGCTGTGGAACTGCACGAAGTGGAGGAGGTAGGTGGAGAAGAAGAAAGCGAAAGGATGTGGTGACTAGTAGCGTTGTTAACTAGAGCTAGAAGAAAGTTTATATCGGGATGGATTCTTTGTTGGTAGCGATAGAAATAGAAAAGACATGGAGATACGAGTACATAGGAAGATGGATATGGATGAAATGGCGCAGCAGGGTACTTGGTTTAGTGGTTAGCAGGTAGGATATTTGGTGCTGGGGCTCGATTTTTAGATCAATGTATTCGCTCCGAAGGTTTTCCAAGAAGACAAGAAGGTGTGGGAAATGGATGAGGTGGTACAGAAAGTGCGTTGTGAAGATAGCCGGATGTGAAAGGTGAGTCGGGATGCATATATTTCTAGGATTGCAGGGATCTGTATAGTTTAGAAGAGGTGGAGATCCAGGCAATATTAACTTACGTTAGGATATGGTGGATGGCTCTATAAGTGAGGATAATGGGAAGACGGAAGTAGACCTCAGGTGCGACGTGTTAGGTTATTTATTTATTCTTGTCAAAAGCATCAAACGCAGCATACAAGATACTTATAAACTAATTGTTCGTTTAAATATTTGAAGAAAATGTTATATTTTGCAAGATATAGTCTAAATTGGTATTGTTTGTTGAACTCCATAGTCACGGTTACTTTCGGGCTTTGTATTCATGGTAAGGAGGCGTGCATTCTACGAGTATGTTAGTTTTCTTTCAGGGTTAATCCTAAATACTTTACTGTGTTAGATAGAGGTTATAGGTAGGTTGTAGATAGAGATGTGGATACTGGAGGACGGAAACGCTTAGTGGTGCGACTAAAGATGATGTCTTGGCTTGTCTGTGAGTTTAAACAGCTATGTAGGCGGTGTCGTAAGCATATTGCAGCGGAGGAAGAATGTCTGCTGCGATTTTATTTTCTCCTTTTGAGTCAACTGGCTTCTGACCGGTTTGATGCGTCACGCCACGAATTCCTCTCCTGTGTCAACCTTTTCATCTAAGAGTAGCACTTGCAACCTGCGTCCTGAATTATTTGCTGATGTATTCCAGCCTCTATCTTCCTCTATAGTTTTTACCCTCTACAGCTCCCTCTAGTACAATGGAAGTTATTCCCTGATGTCTTAACAGATGTTCTATCGTTCTGTCCCTTCTTCTTGTCATTGTTCTCCATATATTCCTTTCCTCGCCGATTCTTCGGATAACCTTTTCATTATTTACCTTATCGGTCCACACAGTTTTCAAAATTCTTCTGCAACACCACATCCCAAATTCTTCTGTTCTTTTCTCTTCCGGCGCACAGTATGTAAGGGAAGGTGGAGCATAATACAAAGCCGCTCTTGGTTCAGCGTCGCGTCTTCAGCATATCCTACGCGACGTAGGTTGCTCAGTTCGTCGATTTTATTCTGTTATACGCTGAAACAAATACACAAGCACATACACTCCTAACTCCGTCTGAACAGACCTCGGAAGAGCCAACGGTACCTACCGACCACCGTGTCATCCAGCCTATAGGCGTCACTGGATGCGAATATGGAGGAGCATGTGGTCAGCACGCCGCTCTCCCGGCGTTATCAGTTTTTGTGCTCGGAGCCGCTACTTCTCAATGAAGCAGCTCTTCAATTGGCTTCACAAGGGCTGAGTGCACCCCGCTTGCCAACAGCACTCAGTAGACCCGAACGGTCACCCGGCCAAGTGCTAGCCAAGCCCTACAGCCGTTAACTTCGGTGTTCTGAAGGCAACGGCGTTACCACTGGGGCAAGGGCATTGGCTTACACACACACTAGGCAGCCATACTTTTGCCTGAGACGTATTGTCTCAGAATTAAATTAAAAATGGTTCCCATCCACCCGTTATGTCCAAGGTTTTCAAGACTTTTCTCTTTGTTGTAATCCAAATGGCATAACTAAAAGTCCTCTCCCAACTATTCCTATTAGGATCCCCTCTGCCTCACTATCAGCTAGCTTCTCACTTGGCTGAAAAGTTCCTGATTTTACAATGGGCACTGAATTATTTTTAGTGAGAGATATTGTACTGCTGAATTGCTCCTGTTCCCATTTGTTTCTTCGCTCTAAAACATCTTGACGCTGTGACAACCGATCAACAACTTTACGGCAAAACTAAGTGTAAATATTTTCGTAAGCATATTATAAGTTGTTCTCTATTCTGGTTACATTTTTAATTCCCTTTGCACAGAGCGACACAAACAGGTCGTGATTTACCTGAGCCGCGCTCTTTGAACGATCTACAAAGATATACATACTCGTATAGACCACTGCAATAGCGTGGAACATAGTCTTTCACTATCTGGAGTCTGCAATCTTTGCTACCCTACTCACGGCGTCTCTTCTACAAAGTGCGCTATATAGCGAAACTTAAATGTGGCGAAAGAATGGCCTTCACGAAAGTGATTTGTTGGCTCGTGAAATTACAGGCCTTTCGAGGCCTAATGCAGTAGTGAACTGGGGGAATACGTGACGCGAAAAAAACCAAACGAGGCGTAGAACCAAAGACCATGAAATGTGGCATCATCGTGAGATTATAGATACATCATGTCAGTTGCAATGTAGATCTCGGTCTTAATCTCGAGTGTTTGCACATACCTAACTGCACGAATTTCTGAGTGAGCTATACACAGAAAAAACTGCAAACACATTCAACTTGAACGATTTTTCTACCTCCGAATTTCATTGTTGTGATTCAATCTGCTATCTGATGCCATAACCTTGCTAGACTTGGGTACGCTGTGTCAAGAATATCCATGGCTTTTTCGCACCTGATTTGGAGTATGTAAACAACCACTCTACACAAGTCATTATATACCCTCTTTATATTGGCCAACCGATTACGTTTGAACTCTAAGAGGATTTAAATGTAGAATTAATCACCTGCAAGACCAGCAGGTGATAGCAGGCAACAGCTTCTGTCTCATCTAGGCAGTGGGCTACACCTTTAGTAAAAACTCGAAAACCAAATGCATCCTTATACATCAACTCTACTATTAATGTGTAGTTTGTTTAGCGCACATATCCTATTTCTCGTTCCGAGGGCTAACATTTTTATGAGATTGAGTATGTTGACCACTATTTACAGTTACCTTCCGACGAAGAGCCTAAAAACATAACGATAATAAAAACACAAATCTGTTTTTTCCGATACAAGTGCATCCTAAATGAGGGGCTTAGCCCAACACAATTTTTCGGTGCTACCTGGAACTATTAATACAAGGCATTCTTCAGTGTGTTAATTACTTATACGATATTATTGTAGCAGAAGCTACACGTTAGTGCTATTTAGAAAATCTTAGAACATTGTCCCAAACTCATCAACAAAACTACCACAAATGTAACTTGCGAAAATGCAGTTTCTTTCAACACAGAGTTGCATATTTGAGCCAAGGCTTAAAAGGAAGGCTTAAAACTTGCTCTACAGCATGTTGAGGCGATTCAGCATCTACAAACACCTACTGATATCACAAAGCTTCAAAATTTTCTAGGAAGGATTAATTATTACGATATGGAAAATACATTCCGAATACTACCAAGGTTTCCAATCAATTGAACTAATTCAAGAATAAAAGCACTACAGCTGAATGGGCCCTTTTATGTCACTAACCATTTCTTACACGTGACTCATATCTGTCCTTTGGCAAGCTATTTCCTTGTTGGCGGCTAATGCCTCAAAACACAGAATTGGCGCTGTAACTCCACATAAGAATCCATATGGACTGGAACAAACTATAGCCTACAGCTCCAAAGCTCTTATGCCAACTAATAATAATGGCGTGTGACGAGGGCCTCCCGTCGGGTAGACCGCTCGCCTGGTGCAAGTCTTTCGATTAGACGCCACTTCGGCGACTTGCGCGTCGATGGGGATGAAATGATGATGATTAGGACAACACAACACCCAGTCCCTGAGCGGAGAAAATCTCCGACTCAGCCGGCAATCGAACCCGGGCCCTTAGGACTGACAGTCCATCGCGCTGACCACTCAGCCACCGGGGGCGGACTTATGCCAACCGAAGTAGATAGAGAACAATGCGATGATGGTCATTTATGGCATTAGGAAGATGTATTTTTTATGCAGTACATAATTCCCTTTCACTGCTGATCATAAACCGTTATTCACGCCTTTAATATCACACGCCCAGCGTATTGAGCAAACTCCAAGCCAGCTACAGCTATAGGTTCTCTATTTCAGTCTTTTTGGTTATTCCAATTACTATCAGCCCACCATAAGTTATGCGAATCTGCCTCCGTAATCAAGTGTCACGATGAGTCCTGATGCCGACCTATCGGTCTGGTACCCAAATCCCGCCTCAGTTACACGATTCAGAAGCGCTTCAAAAACTTGGCTCACTTTCAGATGAATAACCACACACGCAAACTGTAGGGGTTGTAAGTAGGCTGTTTAGGTTTTTATGTTGGTAACGCCACGTAGCGCTCTATATGAAAATCACTGACTGTGCTGTGTGAAGGCTGTGGTTGGTTATATTGTTGGAGTATATGCTATTGTAGTGTTGGGCAGTTGGCTGTTAACAGCGCGTAGCGTTGCGCAGTTGGAGGTGAGCCGCCAGCAGTGGTGGATGTGGGGAGATAGATGGCGGAATTTTGAGAGCGGACGATCTGGACGTGTGTCCATCAGAAAGAGTAAATTTGTAATATTGGAGATAATGGACTGATATATACACTCCTGGAAATGGAAAAAAGAACACATTGACACCGGTGTGTCAGACCCACCATACTTGCTCCGGACACTGCGAGAGGGCTGTACAAGCAATGATCACACGCACGGCACAGCGGACACACCAGGAACCGCGGTGTTGGCCGTCGAATGGCGCTAGCTGCGCAGCATTTGTGCACCGCCGCCGTCAGTGTCAGCCAGTTTGCCGTGGCATACGGAGCTCCATCGCAGTCTTTAACACTGGTAGCATGCCGCGACAGCGTGGACGTGAACCGTATGTGCAGTTGACGGACTTTGAGCGAGGGCGTATAGTGGGCATGCGGGAGGCCGGGTGGACGTACCGCCGAATTGCTCAACACGTGGGGCGTGAGGTCTCCACAGTACATCGATGTTGTCGCCAGTGGTCGGCGGAAGGTGCACGTGCCCGTCGTCCTGGGACCGGACCGCAGCGACGCACGGATGCACGCCAAGACCGTAGGATCCCACGCAGTGCCGTAGGGGACCGCACCGCCACTTCCCAGCAAATTAGGGACACTGTTGCTCCTGGGGTATCGGCGAGGACCATTCGCAACCGTCTCCATGAAGCTGGGCTACGGTCCCGCACACCGTTAGGCCGTCTTCCGCTCACGCCCCAACATCGTGCAGCCCGCCTCCAGTGGTGTCGCGACAGGCGTGAATGGAGGGACGAATGGAGACGTGTCGTCTTCAGCGATGAGAGTCGCTTCTGCCTTGGTGCCAATGATGGTCGTATGCGTGTTTGGCACCGTGCAGGTGAGCGCCACAATCAGGACTGCATACGACCGAGGCACACAGGGCCAACACCCGGCATCATGGTGTGGGGAGCGATATCCTACACTGGCCGTACACCACTGGTGATCGTCGAGGGGACACTGAATAGTGCACGGTACATCCAAACCGTCATCGAACCCATCGTTCTACCATTCCTAGACCGGCAAGGGAACTTGCTGTTCCAACAGGACAATGCACGTCCGCATGCATCCCGTGCCACCCAACGTGCTCTAGAAGGTGTAAGTCAACTACCCTGGCCAGCAAGATCTCCGGATCTGTCCCCCATTGAGCATGTTTGGGACTGGATGAAGCGTCGTCTCACGCGGTCTGCACGTCCAGCACGAACGCTGGTCCAACTGAGGCGCCAGGTGGAAATGGCATGGCAAGCCGTTCCACAGGACTACATCCAGCATCTCTACGATCGTCTCCATGGGAGAATAGCAGCCTGCATTGCTGCGAAAGGTGGATATACACTGTACTAGTGCCGACATTGTGCATGCTCTGTTGCCTGTGTCTATGTTCCTGTGGTTCTGTCAGTGTGGTCATGTGATGTATCTGACCCCAGGAATGTGTCAATAAAGTTTCCCCTTCCTGGGACAATGAATTCACGGTGTTCTTATTTCAATTTCCAGGAGTGTATATTATGACTTTTGAACACTATTAAGGTAAATACATTGTTTGTTCTCTATCAAAATATTTCATTTGCTAACTATGACTATCAGTAGTTAGTGCCTTCAGTAGTTTGAATCTTTTATTTAGCTGGCAGTAGTGGCACTCGCTGTATTGCAGTAGTTCGAGTAACGAAGATTTTTGTGAGGTAAGTGATTTGTGAAACGTATAGGTTAATGTTAGTCAGGGCCATTCTCTTGTAGGGATTATTGAAAGTCAGATTGCGTTGCGCTAAAAACATTGGCTGTCAGTTTAGTGTTGATCAGAATAGGTAACGAGCGAAATGTCTGAGTACGTTCAGTTCTGCTCAGCTGTTTGAAAATCAAATAATGTAAGAGGTTTATCAGCACAGTCATTCATTAATTTTTCTAAGGGGACGTTTCAGGGTATACATATTCCGTCCTAGTGGGTAACGAGGTGGCACAGAAAGGGCATCCAGGAAGGGCATCCATCCACCACTTAAACTAGCCACTCTAAATCCATTTAATAATTATACCGACCCTGAACCGATATGGGACTAAGACTCAAGAAAACGAAGAAGAAGAACAAGAAGTTTCTCTCTCTACCTCCAGGGAACAACTACTATGAAAGGTTCTCAGGTGTATTCCATGTGAATGGGCTGACTAGTTACCCGCCAGTTCCTCTTTGGAAGTTTGCACCCATCTTTCAGTGCATGATGGACTCAGTAAGCTGCAAGATAGCGCCGCCCTGCTGATGGCACATTATGGACTGCAGGACGGTCATTAGCAAAACTTTCCGCCCTCAAGTCCTCCAATGACTGCTATATCATCACACTGTGGAGTGTCACGAATGCAAGCCATTACCATCGCCATTACTTCGGCCACGTGTCGAAGAAGCCATAGAGTGGCAGTCCATGTATGATGCTCCTGCCCACACAAGCAATATGCACCACTAGTCTACTAATCAACATGGCCTATGCCGGATCACCTGTGGGAAAAGGTCCACATCGACGTCTAGGTGCAATTCCTTGGTTCCAATTGGTTCTTTGTGAGAGACATGTTTCCCAGTTTTCCATATCTCATGTGAGTTTCACCACAGCGTTAGCTACAACATTAGTCGCGGAGGGCAATCTGTGAACCATCGTTTTGATAATGGTCCTCAATTCATTCTCTCACAGTTAAACTCTCTTTGCTTTGGAAATGGGCTGCAGCAACTCAGGACCCACCTATTTCTCCTGGCTCCTAGTGAAAATGTCGAGAGGTTGGTACGGACGCTTGAGAGATAAATACAGAAGTCGATAAAACCAGCGTACATAGAGGAAGTCCTCATCAGTTTCTTGGCCACATATCTTACCGTTCCTGCCCTGACCGCGGAAGATTAGCAGAAATCTTGCGCATGTCTACTGGATCTGTACCGTCTGCCGCCGCTAACATTTGCGCCGCAGCATCTTCCGCTCTTCCGGGCGGGTCTTCAAGCCTGGGAACGCACTTTTGGATACACAAAAGGTGAACTGGCGACACCATCATGGGCGGCGAAGGTCTCAAATGTTTTCTGACGCGGCGGAGTGCGTGCGACTCTCTTACCACCGCAATCAGCTGTGGCCGCAACAACCAGAAGTCAACACTCGACCATTCTAGCCATAGATGTAACCCACGACATTCATTATCGCTGCTGTCACCGCCCCACCGCTGCTACAACCACCACCAATCTTCCGATTTTTTTTTCTTTATTGTATTTCAATTCCCCATCGGGGCGGGCTGGCAGCAGCATATGCGCTGCTCTTCAGCCGAAAGACATAGAACAAAACAATAGAAGACATTTAAAAACAGCAAAGGAGAGAAGAAGGCGAACATAGATATAAAAAAGGGAGAACATCATGGAAGGCAATATACAAAAAACGGGGTGACTGTAAAATGGAGATAAAAAACTGTTTAAAAGTAGTACACACAGAAAGCCACACACTGCGACGATTAAAAGAACACAAGTCACAGTATGACTGGAGCATAAAGGTGGTGACGGATGGCATAGCTCACAACGTAACACTGACGGCGAACCTCAAGGCAGTACACAATTAAAATCACACCTCTTGACGCACACAAGAAACAGCACTAAACACAACACTGACGTGGCACACTGATGATGATCAATACAGAGGATCTGCCAGGTTCAAGGAGATGAGGGAGACCTGAAGAAGGGAGGGAGGGGAAGAGATGGGGGAGGGGAATGGGGGGCGCTCGGAAGAGGGCCAGGTAGGGAGGGATGTGGGAAGGAGAGAGGCAAGTATGGGGTGCAGGGTCTCACGGGAGGGGGGGATGGAGGAAAATCCGCTCTGGGAGAAGGAGGAAAGAGGAGAAGGGGGCCCTGGGGAGGGGGGGGGGGAACAAGGCCGGGTTATAGTTGGAAGGAAGGGTATATGTCACGGCGAAGTTCGTCATCCGGGAGGGGGAGGCGTTGGAAATTGCCCTGATGAAGGAGATGGAGGGTGTGGAGGTGGAGAGAGGGAGGGATACAGCGATAGAGACGCGGCAACGGGCGGGGGGTGGAGAGGAAGGAGGAAACCAGAGGGTGGGGGGGATCAACCCTGCGAACAATGTAAAGGATGCGGAGATGTTGGAGGAACAAGAGGAGGTGGGGGAAGGGGATCAGTTCATACTGGAGCCGTGTGAGCGAAGGAAGGCGGATACGGAAGGCAAGGCGGAGCGCATGGCGTTCAAGGATTTGGAGAGCCTTGTAAAAGCGGGTGGGGGCGGAGATCCAGGCGACGCTGGCATAACAGAGGATAGGACGGATGAGGGATTTGTAGGTGTGGAGGATGGTAGAAGGATGCAATCCCCATGTCCGGCCGGACAGGAGTTTCAGCAGGCGGAGGCGGGAATGGGTTTTCTGCTGGATGGTCAGGAGATGAGGGTTCCAGGTGAGGTGTCGGTCAAGGGTGAGGCCAAGGTATTTCAGGGTGGGGGTGAGTTGGATAGGACGACCATAAAGGGTGAGGTAGAAATCTTGGAGGCGAAAGGAGCGAGTGGTACGGTCTATGATGATTGCCTGGGTTTTGGAGGGGTTGAGACGGAGGAGCCACTGGTTACACCAAGTGGTGAACTGGTTAAGGTGGGCTTGGAGGGTACGTTGAGATCGTTGAAGGGTAGGATAGAGAGCCAGGAAGGCGGTGTCATCAGCATATTGGAGAAGGTGAACTGGTGGGGTTGGCTTGGGCATATCAGCTGTATACAAGAGATAAAGGAGAGGGGAGAGGACAGAACCCTAGGGGACGCCAGCCATGGGATAAAAGATACGGGAGTTGGTGTTGTGGAGGGTGACATAGGAAGGACGGTGCGAGAGGAAGGAAGCGACCAGACGGACAAAATTGATAGGCAGGGCGTAGGTTTGGAGTTTAAAGAGGAGACCGGGATGCCATACACGGTCATAGGCATTTTGGAGGTCAAGGGAAACAAAAATGGCGGAGTGACGGGAGTTGAGCTGGAGGGACAGAAGGTGAACAAGGTTGAGGAGTTGGTCGTCAGCAGAGAAGGAGGGTCGGAAGCCACACTGGGTAAGGGGGAGGAGGTGGTGTTGAGCAAGGTGCCGATGGGTACGGTGGGAGAGGATGGATTCAAGGACCTTACTGAAGATGGAGGTGAGGCAGATGGGACGATAGGAAGAGGCGGCAGAAGGGGGTTTGTTGGGTTTGAGGAAGAGGAGGACGCAGGAGGTTTTCCACAGGTCAGGGTAGAAGCCAGTAGAGAGGATGACATTATAGGGATGGGCGAGGACAGTTAGGAAGGAATAGGGGCTTTCTCGAAGGTGACGGTAGGTGACACAGTCGTGACCAGGGGCCGTGTTGCGTTTGGACTGGAGGAGAAGTTTAATGTCTTGTGCTGTGATGGGAGTGTTGATGTCGGAGGGGGGCAACTGCCCCAAGTACTGGAGACTAGGAGCAAGTGGAGCGACTGAGGTATCAGCACGTTCCATGACGGTGGGGAAAAGAGAATAATCAAAGTGGGGATCATCAGGGATGGAGAAGACCTCGGAAAGGTGGGAAGCGAAGTGGTTGGCCTTACTGAGGTTGTCTGGAAGGGGGCGATCGTTATGGAGAAGGGGGTAGTGGGGAGCGGAAAGGGAACCAGTAAGACGATGGAAGGCAGACCAGTACTTGGAGGAGTTGATAGGGAGGGTGGCATCGAGTCGTGTGCAAGTCTGGCGCCAGTCCCGGCGTTTCGTTGCTGTAATAAGGTTCCGTACGTGTCGCTGTATTTGCCGGTGGCGTTGGAGTGTATCCCTGTCACGAGTGCGGAGGAAGGAGCGATAGAGGCGGCGGGATTCACGGAGGAGGAGGACAGCCCGCGGAGGGAGGGTGGGACGGTGTGGGTGGATGGTTTTAGTAGGAACATGGGCCTCCACGGCGTCAGTAATTACCGTCTGAAGGAAGGACGAGGCGCGGATGATGTCGTCAGGATGGCGATAGGTAAGAGGGTGGCTTTCGACCTGGGTGGAGATGGAGTCCCGGTAGGCATCCCAGTTGGCACGGCGATAGTCATGGACGACCTTGGGAGGGGGTGCAGGTTGCGGAGCCGGAGGGGGGCGGTTTGCAGACGTTATGGTGAGAAGGACAGGGAGGTGATCGCTACCTGTGGGGTCAAGGACGGCGACAGTGATACGCCCAAGGAGGTTGGCAGAGGCAATGACAACAGCGGGGGTGGTGTTACTTTCGGGTCGAGTGTGCTGGGGAATGGGAACAAGGTCACCCTGGATTGTGGAGAGGAACTGATGCCACCGTCGAAGGGCAGCAGGAGTGCGGCTATGGATGTTGAGGTCAGCGGCAATCACATAGGTGGAGAAGGTGTGGTCAATGTGTGAGATGCAGTCATAAGGAAGAGGAGCAGTGGAGCGGACATAGATGGTGGCACAGGTAATGGTGAGGGAGGGGAAGAAGACGCTAAGGATAAGGTGTTCAGTGGGGTCATTGAGGAGAGGTTGTGGCCGGACGGGGATATGCTTAAGGTGGCCAATCGCGACTCCACCCTGCGCACGAGGACCAGGAGCATCAGTGCGGTGGAGGATATAGGGGGAGGTGCGGATAGAATGGTGAGGCTGGAGAAAGGTTTCGTTCAAGAGGAAGGTGTCGACTTGGTGGTGGGAGAGGGTGTGCATGAGGAGGTATTTGTTGGAGCGGAAGGAGCGAATGTTCTGGAAGAGGATGCGAGACTCGTGCTGCGCCATGACGGGAA
Organism: Schistocerca piceifrons; assembly: GCF_021461385.2. Taxonomy (NCBI): domain Eukaryota; kingdom Metazoa; phylum Arthropoda; class Insecta; order Orthoptera; family Acrididae; genus Schistocerca; species Schistocerca piceifrons. The sequence goes on from NC_060149.1 coordinate 276,019,529, forward strand.
GGAGGGGGGGAAGAGAGGGAAGGGAAGAGACTTAAACTAGGGTGTCGAGGCGGGTGAAGGTGAAGTGGGCTTGGTTGTGGGAGTAAGTGGCGAAGGTGTTCAGGTGGAAAACAGAGCGAGCAGCAAGGGATATTTGTTGGAAGGTGTGCGGGCCCTGAAAAGGGTGAATGTTTTGGAGTACAACGGTAATCAACCGGATGATGTCCTCGGCCGTGGGGGGTGGACGGAGGGAATTGTTAGGATGGACAGGAGGATCGACGGGACGAACTGGGACTGTAAGTTCAGGGGTGGCTGGAGGGGGTTTAGCTTTACACTTGTGGGAGTATGTGGGATGGGGGCCATTGCAGGTATTACAGGAAGGAGGAGCAGCGAGGTTGGGGCAGTTCTTGAGAAAGTGGGAGGCCTTGCAATGGGGACAGGTGGGGGGATTTTTGCAGTTGGGAGTCAGGTGGTCATTGTACATCAGGCACCGTTGGCAACGGTAGGATTGGGGAGGGGATTTGGAGGATTCAACAGGGTGGCGACGGTGGTATATCAGGGCACCCTGGGTGAGGAGATGGTCTATGGATGGGGCGGACTCTGAGAATACCCGCATGAGATAGGTGGGACCAGAGGCATTGTGGATACGGCGGGCAGAGCGGATTTCCAAGTCCGGGTGGGAGTTCTGTGATCACCGGGCTGAGCTTGGTGATCACAGCGGTGTAGGTGGGGGGGCGACGGGGAGGCTGGGGCTGACGAGGAGTGGAAGCAGAAAGGAAGGGTGTCAGAGAGGCGTGGGGGCCAAACATAACTCGTGGGAGTTTTCGCAGGAGGTCTGTGTGAAATGATGGGGACGGGGACTTGATAAGGACTGAGTCCCTGCGGGGAATGAGTTGGGAGATGGGAGCACCAGGTAAGTACTTTCGTATTTCCTTGGTGAGGGTACGAGCGTCGAGGAACTTAGGATCGGGAGTTGACAGGACAAAGGTGTGAAGGGTGGGGGCCAAGGTAGGGGTGGCAGGAGGAGGGGTGGTGTCCATGGTGACGGCAGGGGGAGGGGGAGGTGGCGTTAATTTTTTGTGGGAAGTGGCTGGAGCAGAGTCGGTAAGGACGCGCTTTTGGGGTTTTTTGGAGACTGGAGGCTGGGAGGAGGGGAGAGGGACGGGGAGGAGAGGGAGGTGGCGGGTGGCAGATCCCTGTGGCGTAGTGGAGGCACCGGGAGAAGCAGCTGGTTCAGTGGTGGCGATGGTGGCTCGGCGCAACGTGATGCGTGCGGGAGATGCAGAAGACGAAGCGACGGGGTCGGTGAGAGAGGGGAAGCCAACCACCTGAGGGGCGGCAGCAGAGGCGGCAACAGAGGCGTACGTGAGGGCGGGGGTAGTAGTGGGAGCTGTTGAGGGTGTGGAGGCTGGAGGAAGGGTGTAGAGGTGTGGGTATACAGCAGGGGAGGAGATAGGGGGGTGGGTAAGTGGAGGAAGGGAAGGGGAGGTGGAAGGAGGGAGGCCAGAGGCGGCACTCCAGGAAGTGACTGTGGGAGAGGGGGAGGGGGAGGTGTAGATGACGGTGGAGGTGGGAGTACTCATTGCAGACGAACGGCGACGGACAGACGGACGTGCAGCAGGCGGCGTCGGCGTCGGCGAAGGGCAGCGGCGAACAGCAGGCGGCGTCGGCGTCGGCGTCGGCGTCGGCGGCGGCGGCGAACAGACGGACGAACAGCAGGCGGCGGCGGCGGCGGCGGCAGCGGTTGCGACGACGGCGATGGACAGCCAGCAGGCGGACGGACGGACGGACGAACGAACGAACAGCGACAGCAGCGGGCAGACAGACAGACAGACAGACACACACACACACACACACACAATCTTCGAAGACGGAGATTCCACCCTGAGAGTAGCCCAGGCTTTGCAATCTGACGCTTTCGAAGCAGGGGATCCAACCCTCTAGATGCAATCTTCCGATGCCGCCACAGACATTTCAACAAGAGCAACAACAAGACTACAGATGAGTAAAGATGAAGATGCACCCGTAGTTTGTAATAAAAAAGATTAATAACATGTATTATTATCTATTGAAGAACACGATACACTGCAGTAGTAAACAATACGATCCAATAAAACATGTGATACAATAATATTTTCTACATCTATTTTACTGTTTGCAGCGCCTGTGCTTCAGTCTGGAACCGCGCGATCGCTACGGTCGCAGGTTCGAATCCTGCCTCGGGCATGGATGTGTGTGATGTCCTTAGGTTAGTTAGGTTTAAGTAGTTCTAAGTTCTAGGGGAATGATGACTTCAGATGTTAAGTCCCATAGTGCTCAGAGCCATTTGAATCATTTTGCAGCGCCTGTGTTTGGCGGCCTACTATACAACGTCCTTCAGCTTGCACGCATACGTATTCGGTCAGAGATCGGGCTGCCCTCTGTAATAAAAAAAACTGAGTGACGTAATCAGCGATAAACCTGAAGGGCTGTTAATGAACATAATAAAAATAAAAAAAAAATAAAAATGCTGTTAAGGCGACTGCTCTCGTAAAGTGAGAAATCTGAGTCCGGCATAGATTTTTATATGTCGCCAATAAATTGTACAGCTGGGGTCTCATCGTATTCGCAGTTGCTAATAAATTTCTTGTACAACTGTATTTATAATCCGGATATTATTTACGTAACATTCACATATGTATGAATGTAACATGCATATACAAAAATTAGTGTCACTCAAATTATGTTATTTCAAAATTACCGTGCGTAATTTGTGTGTATTCTTATAACTAGTTACAATGGCAGTTATTATTGCAGTTATTATTATTAGAATGAATATTAATTTTTGAAATAATTGAAATTGGTAAATCAAAAATATACTGTGTTGACAATATCCATACAAGAGCAAAAAAGGAAGAATCTGTGCAGAACAGAAACATAAAGCGGAGGAGGATATGCAACTAAGAAATTTGAAAGAGGATTTATAGAAGGCTTGAGAGGCTCGGATATGATGTTGATAGAAACGGCCTAAAGATCTATAAACAACCTATAAAAAAGTTAAAAATGTTTTGGACATAAAAAAATTTTCTGTTAAAATGTTGACGTTAAAACCACTGGAACAATTTAATAATGTAATATCTCTGACGTCATGTTTTGGCGGGAAAAATGTTATTACGTCAGACATCTGCTTCCACAAGACGCAAGTTTGACCTCATGACGACTGGTCGTACTGTGACAGGAGATGTATTGAAAGCATTAATAAAATGCAGCGAGTTCAAGAAGAGGACTGTAGCATTTCATTTAATGACATATACAAATAGTTATAAATCGCGCAATCAATTTTGCAAGCAGGTATGTCACGCCTTTTAGGCTAAGACTCTGCCAACAAAGACATCAAAATGGAATGAACGACGAGCAGAACTTAAATAAAACAAAATAATTTTTAATAATGTCAGTTTATTCTTAGACATTTCTGTCATTCGACTTATTTGTCATCAAAGTAGAGAAATATTTTACACATAAACTCACAAAAGATACTTGTAAGGCTTGCTATCTAAAATAACTTTATCAAATCGTAATTTTCGACTTGGTAAAATAAGAGATTGATTAGAAGCTACAGAACCACGAGCTTATCGAGTATCGGCCCAGATTTGAGACTGTATTTAAGACTTCCTTGCTGACAGGACTCAGCAAGTCGCTCTTAACGAAATAATTAGACGTAAAGATAATATCCGGAGACCCCCGAGGAAGTGTGATAGGATCGTTATTGCTTATAATGTATGTAAATAATCTAGCAGAAAACGTCGAATGCTCTTAAAGACTGTTTGTAGGTGATGCGGTTGCCTATAACAAAGTACTAATGGCAGCAGAGAGTAACAGCGGAATGACCTGCTGAGGATTGATGGATAGCCGGCCGAAGTGGCCGAGCGTTTCTAGGCGCTACAGTCTGGAACCGCACGACCGCTACGGTCGCAGGTTCGAATCCTGCCTGGGGTATGGATGTGTGTGATATCCTTAGGTTATCTAGGTTTAAGTAGTTCTAAGTTCTAGGGGACTGATGACCTCAGAAGTTAAGTCCCATAGTGCTCAGAGCCATTTGAACCATTCTGATTGATGGATAGAACAGGCTCTGGCAGTTGACCCTGAATGTAAATAAATGTAACATATTGCGCAAACATAGGAAAAAAGATACTACAGTACAACTACAATACTGATGAGACACTGCTAGAAACAGTATCTACTGTAAAATATCTACGAGTAATTATCCAGAGCGACCTTAAGTGGAATCAACACATAAAGCAAATGGTAGGAAAAGCAGATGCCAGTTGAGATTCATAGGAAGAGTCTTAAGGAAATGCAACTCATCCACGAAGGAAGTGGCTTATAAAGCGCTTATCCGGGGCTGACAGAAGAGACAGAGAAGATACAACGAAGAGCGGCGCGGTTTGTCAAGCGCAAGTGATAGTTTAGTGGGCGCGAGAGCGTTACCGTGATGATTAACAAACTCCATTAGTAGTCATTACATGAGAGGCGTTGTGGTTCAAATGGCTCTGAGCACTATGGGACTTAACTTCTGAGGTCATCAGTCCCCTAGAACGTAGAACTACTTAAACCTAACTAACCTAAGGACATCACACACGCCCATGCCCGAGGCAGGACAATACAGAGGCTTACCAACAATCAATCTTCACACGCGCTATTCGCTAGTGGATCAGGGTAGGGGAATCAATTAGTGGTACTAAAAGTACCATCTGCCACTCATCATTAGGTGACTTGTGGAGTATGATGTAGATGTAGACCTTACTGCTCCTTTAAGACTAGACCACTCTCGGTTTCGCTAGACTTAAAAATCGCCGAGCTTTGGCCAGCAGCTCTAAACACAGAGACGTGTCTGGGAGTGATACTTGCAACTGCCCTTGTTCTTCGACAACGCTTCAGTCGTTATTCTTCATCTTTATGAGGAGTGTGGTTTAGTATCCTCGTCAGATATCGAAATCAAGGCAGACGAGGCAACATTAGATGACCTCACGAGGGAGTCTCCGAGATTTAAACAACTGGCGTCGCCAAACATCAGGTAATATGGTCTGACCCTTTCACGACTAGTCGGCACAGTCACAACTCGGTTGCTATTTACAGCTACGCCTGAGGTATCGCCTACTCGCTTACATCAGTGTTATGTAGCTGATTGTCTCAGTTAATGATGCCTTTACTTTTTGGATTATTTGTCTGCTTGTAACAGACACAGAATCTATTATTTCGTAATTCATATGGGCAGTGTTCCAGTTCTGAAAAAAAACTCGTTATTCGCGGGTTTTTCTTTTTTGTTACAACTCACTGGTTACTACAAAAACCTGGTATCTGTTCTGGCACGTAAATATTTCTCTACAACATGTTTGCATGTAATACTTTGAAAAAACAAGATATGTGAAATGGGTGTCTTATCTAATTACTGCGAGCTGACTCTCTCGCTTGATATGTTACGGCCGGCATAGTTTACGCATGTCGGAAGAGTCCATTTGTTGGATCGCTCAATATCTACACCAAGCGGTGTGTGGCGGAGGGCACAATTCGCGCCAAAGTCATATTTCCCCCCCCCCCCCCCTCTCTATTCCACTTGCGGATCGCGCGAGGGAAAAACGACTGCCTGAACGCCTCAGTAAAAGCTGTTATTTCCCTTATCTTTGAATGGTGATCATTGCGTGATTTGAAAGTTGGTGGTAATAATACATGCTCTACATCCTCGGTGAAGATCGGATTTCGGAATTTAGTGAGCAGCCCCTTCTCTTTAGCGCGCCGTCTATCTGCAAGTGTGTCCCACTTCAAACTTTCTATGAGATTTGTAAGGCTCTCGCGATGGCTAAATATACCAGTCATGAATCTTGCCGCTCTTCTCAATCTCTTGAATCATACCCAACTGGTAAGGGTCCCATACAGACGAACAATACTCCAAGATTGGACGAACTAACGTATTGTAAGCTATTTCCTTTGTTGAAGGACTGAATCACTTCAGGATTCTACCAATAAACCGAAATCTAGAGTTCGCCTTACCCGTTACTTGTGTAATCTGATCATTCCATTTGAGATCATTTCGAATAGTCATACCAAGATACTTGACGGACGTTACCGCTTCCAAAGACTGGGCATTTATTCTGTACTCGTACATTAATGGGGATTTTCGCATTGTTATACGCCGTAGGTTACACTTACTAATATTGAGAGATAACTGCCAGTCATTACACCACGCATTTATTTTCTGCAAATCTTCATTGATTTATTCACAACTTTCGCGTGATACTACTTTCCTGCAGACTACAGCATCATCGGCAAACAGTCGACGTGTACAATATATACATTTTTGTTTGCTCCCATGTTATTATAACATACATTACTGAACTCTCTGGATGTACACATAGTCAGGAAATCTCATTGTCTTGAATGTGATAGTGCACACTGGAAACGATTTAATATTCTCTTTGATTTTTGTAAGGAAACTACGAACTTACACAAATTTTATGACACACTAGATTACATCCACGGTTTCTTATCCAGTCAGATCCATCATGAGTTTGCGTGACGTACGAGTATAGTTAAGTGAGTCTTATGTACGTTCAGAGATGACTGGAAGCAACGCTGAGTTGAGAGCTGTTAGCTATGGAGAGCGAAAAGCTAATAAAATTGTTTAAAAACTTGGAAGCAGTCTCTGTCGCGCTGTTAACAGAGAACGAGTTATTCCTTGATTTTATTCTGGCTGACATATAATTACCCGCTTCTGGATAGGGGACACATGGTGATCTTATTTCGGAGTGTGTTTTTCGAAAGATAAGACGATACACTAGTCTGATCGTTTGCAGGATCATCCAGATCCTTATTGCACTATATTTTTCCCACCACCTTCACAGTGATTCCATAGTGATACCGTTCAATGTTGTTGGAATGGCTATACAGCTTCGCAGAGTCCATAAATGTAGTCCTTATCACTCAATTTTAGACACTGAAAACTTTTCGAATTGGTTTTCGTGCTATTTTGGAGTCATTTTGCCTGCCAGAAGCGATAAAACGCCTTTATGATTTGTTTCTTGGCCGTCTTTTCCATTCACGCTGCAGACCATGGAAGCTCTTCGTGGCTCAGTTTTGCAGGCTTCGTCCAAAGTCAGTATTTTATAGAACTACTTGCATTCATCTTTTCTGCCAATTTGTATTGATCGTATTAAGTCGTCCCAAGTTTGCACGAAGCGTATGACTGTAAATATGGCCGCACAGATGTAGTTTCATAATCAGGACGTACACGTTGCTATTAAGTGTAAGCTTCTGTAGGCAAAGTTATATCGTCTATCAAGACATCTTCTTCGACAACACGTTACATCTCAAGAAAAAATAACAGAGCAAGACGCAACACTTTCTCTCCTGGCCATATGACTTGATTCCAGCGGCGCGGCTCAGAAAGTGGAACCATTAATTAGACGGCATCTGCACGTCTTGGAATTCCCGGGCCAGCTGCTACGTAGCTGTCCGCGGGGGAGCGGGTCCTACTCCTCTAACCACAGGCTGCCTTCGCATGCCCAAATTGCTACGTTCGTTTTGGATGTCGACACCGCCAGGCACGAAGACCTTAAGATGGTGTTCGATGACGCACTAGTTTCGTAAAGAACAAAGGCTTTTGTCAACAACGTAATTGCGAGTTTCAATCAGGACCTACATTTAAGCTTCACCAGTCTTAACCCGTATCACGCTTGTTACACATCATCGCTTAAATTACATTTTCTTATAGCACGGGAAAAAATGGGAAACCTACAAGCACGTGTTACTACTTCAATTAGAAATCAATTAGAAATTTCAGTGCACTTTAGACTCACGGTAATGAAGAGACAAAGTTATGGACGCTACAAAGAAAAACGCAATGTTCTCAGTCTGAAATGTTTCCCCCACGCTTCTCTTCAAATTCTCTCTCCTAGAAGACGAGAACGTAGAAACAATAGGGTCATAACACCGTTGAAACTGTTCCATAAACTGATTATTGAATAATTACCTTTTTCATTTATTTTTGACTAGATATCCTAAGTGGTTAAGGCATTTGTGTTTTGAAGGAGAGCTCCTCAGATTTACTTCTTCATGCTCTGATTTGGTTTTGAGTGAATTCCCCGAATCTGTTCAGAAAACGCAGTAGGACTTAAACTTCTACGAGGGTTTTTGTAGCTGCAACAGACGAGGCCAAATATAAATCATTGCGGTGATTTATGTTTTATTTCTTCTTCAGGTTCGAGGAGACCATGTGTTTCCAAGCTACAGTATATACAGTACAAATTAATAACACGTGACATTTCAAGGCTCTAAACTATTGCGAGAAACTCAAGCAGAGAGTAAAATTAATGAGGTACAATGAACTTTTTTAGCTTAGGTTTTAAAACGTGGAACTTACTAGGCACATTTTTTTGTTTATTTTCGACGCATTTTGAACGTGTAGCCTACGGAATAGTGCATACTTTTCTGCACAGTGTTTAGGAAAATTTTATTAAAGTGTAAATCGTTTTGCTATCAAGCAATCAAGCCCACAGTTTCAACTGAATATGCCTGTATTACTAACCATGAAGCCCACGAGGTAGCATATCAGGAATGATATAGCTAAAAGGCCATGACGCTTGATGAACAGCTTGTATATAGTTTTCTCATGTTGCAGATCGTTCTGCCCTCCACCCTCTCCCCAACCCTTACTCTGCGCTAAGAATATTACTAGCTTATGTCTGGTCTTTAAGCAACCACAACTCTGTCTCGAGATTTCAAACACCTTTCCATTGGTGTTGATGTAATGTCCGACCTTAAGATGCTAGTTAATCAATTAGGAGAGACCAAAAATTGCTGCAATATGTCCTGATTATCAAACATAGGACGTGCTACATTAAATTGCATTAGATATACTTGTTCTTCCATAGACGCATAGTGAGAACATGTCATAAAACAAAAATACACAATATATATTTACAAAAAAAGTTATACTTATATCCCTTCGACAAATCCTTAATGAAATGGTCCTCATGGCTGTGGAATAAGTAAAAAATCTTAAACGTATTCTCATTTAAGGGGTAACAACAAACTTTTCAGGAAGTATGTAAACGAAAAATAAGACTACCATCAAACAGAAAATCAGTTTACAACACTTATTTACGTTGATCACAATGCTACACTGAAGATGTGCAGAAGTCAGATTTTACGTAACATTTACATTATTTTATGTTATTAATAATAAGTACGCATCAGTCGCTTCTACTAATAAATTCGACATTGCGGATAGAAGGAATTGGCCATCAATAAATTATTTGGGATTGTCATAAACTGAACTTTAGTAGTATTTAAACTGTTATGGCTGCTGGCAAGTTATTGAAAATGTGGTTTCCTGACAACGGATGCCTTTCTGGATCAAAGTAAGTGACTTTATGAAGCTTATTCTTATTTTTAGTATTGATTCAATGAACTGAGCTTTTGATCTGAAAAAAGCCATACTATTTATCGCGAATTTCATTAAGGAATAACTGGAATGGTAAACAGTAGTTAGTATCGTCAGTTCCTTTAACTGGCCTCTGCAGGGTGTTGTTGATTTCACACACAAATAATTCGTATTACACAGGCTCCACTTTTGAGCCCGGTAAACTTTAACTTAGGTCTGATAGATTGTCATAGTTGACGTAGGTTGTCAAATAATTTTCTTCGCCTTTCGGTGTCTCTCTTCTTCAGCTACAGCTCTGAGCCCTTCTGTGGAAGTTGCAGGTCAACTGCACAGTTTCCGGACATCAAGCTGTGCTGTACTGTATGCGCCTGTAAAATGCAGAATCACGCTTCGTTGCATGTATAACAGGTCTTGTACTGCTTTCGCCAGGTGCAGTCTATTAGCACAGATGATTGCTCCATGTCCTTCAATAGCAGTCAGTTTGGCCTCGTGATATATTCCGATACAATGTAACGGTAGTCAGGACCTCTTCTGTCCCATATTCACTAATTTTTTCAGTACAAAACGTCGTTTCCTGCAGACTTAGCAACCCATCCAGTTGTGACGGTTCGCCCAGAAGGCGCTATGATACGATACAGAACTTGTAAATGGTCAATTTATCAACAGCTCTTCACAGAGCCAGGAAATCAGTGCACTCACAATCATAGACTTTAATGGAGAAGGACTTGCGAGCAACCTGTTGTATTCGTCCGCCACTCAAGACGTTGTATTCGATTGTTTTCAACATAGTGAAGATTACTACAGACAATAAAATACCAAAACCTCTGGCGAAACGCGGAAAAGTATGTCCAGTTTTGCCAGTGACTCCTGTAGCTGCCAGCCGGTGTGGCCGAGCGGTTCTAGGCGCTTCAGTCTGGAACCGCACGACCGCTACGGCCGCAGGTTCGAATCCTGCCTCGGGCATGGATGAGTGTGATGTCCTTAGGTTAGTTAGGTTTAAGTAGTTCTGAGTTCTAGGGGACTGATGACCTCAGATGTTAAGTCCCATAGTGCTCAGAGCCATTTGAACCTGTAGCTCTTGTAATCGCATTCTTGCAGAATTTTCTCGTACTGGCGTCTTGAAAATTATACAGTTCATGATAAGGATTCTATCTACAAAAATAAACTGCCAGCATATTTACCTGAAGAAAGTAATTATTAACTTTTCGCAAAACGCATTATGGAATTAAAGCCCTTACAGATACATATTATCATGTTGTCGTTGTTGTGGTCTACAGTCCAGAGACTGGTTTGATGCAGCTCTCCATGCTACTCTATCCTGTGCAAGCTTCTTCATCTCCCAGTACCTACTGCAACCTACTTCCTTCAGAATCTGTTTAGTGTATTCATCTCTTGGTCTCCCTCTACGATTTTTACCCACCACGCTGCCCTCCAATACTTAATTGGTGATCCCTTGATGCGTCAGAATATGTCCTACCAAGCGATTCCTTCTCCTAGTCAAGTTGTGCCACAAATTTCTGTTCTCCCCAATTCTATTCAATACCTCCTCATTAGTTATGTGATCTACCCATCTAATCTTCTGCATTCTTCTGTAGCACCACATTTCGAAAGATTCTATTCTCTTCTTGTCTAAATTTATCGTCCACGTTTCACTTCCATAGATGGCTACACTCCATACAAATACTTTCAGAAACGACTTCCTGACACTTAAATCTATACTCGATGTTAACAAATTTCTCTTCTTCAGAAACGCTTTCCTTGCCATTGCCAGTCTACATTTTACATCCTCTCTATTTCGACCATCATCAGTTATTTTGCTCCTCAAATAGCAAAACTCCTTTTTTACCTTAAACGTCTCACTTCCTAATCTAATTGCCTCAGCATCACCCGATTTAATTCGACTACATTCCATTATCCTCGTTTTGCTTTTGTTCATGTTCATCTTATATCCTCCTTTCAAGACGCTGTCCATTCCGTTCAGCTGCTCTTTCAGGTCCTTTGCTGTCTCTGACAGAATTGCAATGTCATCGGCGCACATCAAAGTTTTTATTTCTTCTCCATGGATTTCAATTCCTACTCCGAATTTTTCTTTTGTTTCCTTTACTGCTTGCTCAATATACAGATTGAATAACATCGGGGATAGGCTACAACCCTGTCTCACTCCCTTCCCAACCACACATTTCGTGACGTGTATTTCGAAATAATGTCAGGTAGTAGCAGTCACAAAACTTACTAATTTTCACGCAAGAAAGTTAGGTTAAATTTATTAATGCTCGCCGTAAGTGTCACTTCTCCAATGAATTCTACGGATCTATGTATACGAGCTTGTTGCATGGAGAGTTCTTTGAGTTGTGCAGGAACAACCTCCAAAGGAATATTTTCAAAGTTGCTTCCGTTATACACCGTCAGAAATATATAAAGCTGGGAGAGCCAATTGTTCTCATTCACATATTTCTGGAAAGGACGCAAAAACTAAATAAAGAAATCTATGAGAAACGATACCGCAGAAAACTCTTAGGTGCAGCGACGCGACCATCAGCACGCTAACCGAGTTCCCACATCATACGTGATGTTCGCCCTCATGCACACTGCTACAGAAAAGAAAAGAGCATATATTTACGCTGAGGCTTTGGACAAACAGATCACAATCCAACAGCCAACTTTTCTGATACAGAGACAATCCATCTTTTATAGCTACTGTGAAATTCGCCGCTTCTGGGTCCAAAATTTATATGACTGCTTGTGAGTTCCACGTAACCAGCCTGTCGACTATCCGGCAACAATAAATGGAAGATCAGGTACGCTATTTATTGCTTAAATGGTCTCTTAAACAACAGTTACTTATTTTTAGTTGCCCGCGTCGACCATTCACAAATACGAAACATTTTTAGAGTTGTTAATACCCTGCTTCATTATCTATACTAAATGTACCTTTGTATCTTCCCCCTCTAAAACGCTGCGGATACTTTAAGCTATAGGCCCGAAAATAAGAACACAAATGTTTAAAAGTGCTTTGTAGCCTTCGAGTTTTCCAAGATCCTAAATATTTTCTTTTAACTACTTATTCAGCAATTATTTTTCCAATAGTTAAAGATTTTTCAAGCCAATTATAATTTTCTCAAAAACAGCATTTTTGTTCTTAATTTATCTTATTTCATTAACTGTGAAAGAAGGGTCAGCTTTATAGCTTTCATTTTCAGCACATCAAATATTTCTAATAGGTCAATCATCTGTCATATTAATTACACTGTTGTTTTTATTATCGCCTTCAGTTCTAAGGCTGGTATGATGCAGCTTTCCACGCTATTCTGCCTTGAGAGAGTCTCCTCATCTCTTCATAACTGCAGCAACCTACATCAGTCTGAACCTGCTTACTGTAGTCAAAACTCGGTCTTCCTCTACAATTTTTATTCATCGCACTTCCCTCAGTTACCAGATTTACGTTTCCTTGATGTCTCAGGATGTGTCCTGTCAGTCTGTCTCTTCTTTCAGTCAAGTTGTGTCATAAATTTCTTCTTACCCCATTCTTCTGTAGCAGCACATTTCGAAAGGTCCTTTCATATTGGCAATGTTACTGATAATGTAATGATTTGTTAAGGTTACTGCCGATGATGATGATGATGATGATGATGATAAAGAAGATGGTGGTCATAAGAAGATGTCGATGAACAATTATTACTGTATTATTATAGCGTTAAAATTGTGCTCGGTACATTCCTAATAATACAACGATCTTATCAAATGGGGATAATGATTTCCCAAAGACGTTCAACTTCAATTGGTGAACCAGAAACAAAGGAATGGTAGAAATATTTCAAAGTATAGTCTGTTGTAAGTTGGAGGGACTAATCTGTACCCTTTCTGGTCATTTAATAACCTCCGCGTGCCACCCATAAGGGAAAACAGGAAACCTGCGGCTTCATGTTACAGGAGCGGCTCCTGTGACCCAGAGGAGAAAGGCCACGCCCGAATCGCAAACTTGCTCGTGGCTCCATTTTCGTGCACCAGAAGAAACAGTTGGGCACACAGAACAGGACACCAGCGGAGAGTACTGACGCGTTCCGCTGACTTACCGCGACAATTGCTTGTGTAGGGAAAATCGGCCGTCAAACGTCGACGGTCTTAGAGGTCATATACTTTTATTTACAGGATTTCGCAGACTTTCAAGTCGTGACAAAAGACTCCATATATAGACATGCAGATTATAGTACCAATGGGTTAAATTTCTTTCGAAAGAGGAACTTAAATCACAATTTACAGATACTTGTATGTTTATACATTTGGGAACGCACCGAGTTAATTCCGCGAAGAGGATGAAAGAGATAATTATTGAGAATAATAGCATAATTTATTAAATAAAATGCATTTCTGGAGACTAACAAGCAACCTTAAAAAGTTTTTCTGAGAAAATTTATGATGTAATCTAATTTTCATTAATTAGTTAAGTTTTGAATGAGTAGTTGAGTGTTTGTTGTTACTGATGTTGCAAATTAAACATGGACTTTAGGAAAAGGGACGTTCTGTTATTCGTTTATTTATTGTGTTTGTTTTCCTTGAACCTACTGTCAGTGTTGAGGTAATCAGAAACGGGTACGGGTGACGGAAGGCTTCGACTGTGGATTTCTTGAAGAAAATATCCCGGTGTAAATAAAAAAAAACGGTAACCTAAAAACGAATAGTCGTACCAGAATATGAATCGAATTAATGATCACCTCTCAAGCTATGTGGATTTTGTTCAAAACAGAGTTTCAAGGTGCAAGAAAAGTTTCTGGAGAGAATGAATGGTGAGTATGCTGTGCATTCAAAATAAACAGGGCATTTAGAGAGTCAGGTCATGGTTACAGTATTCCCTTACAAAAAGGAAAAATCTATAAAGGAAAATTCACATTTCTTGTATATTTCCAGATACATTTCAGGAACGGTTGCTCAACTGACTGAACAATAGTTGTCACTAACCGATGGACTGACCCTGTGTTATACCTGTCACATCACCAGTGCCTAATCTCTAGAATGAGGAATATGATAAAGAGATTACGGTAAATCTAATGTCAACGCTCACCGTAGGAACGTGACTACAGAAACCTGAGTTATTCTCAGTCTAGGGAAGGCACACTACTAAAAGGCCACTGATACTTCGAACACACATCTATAACGCTTATTCCTTACAGCTAACAAATACCTCAAACTATCTGTACTTGCCATGAACGACTGATGTATTAAGAATTCACGGCTGTGAAATTTCGTGTTCGCGAAACTTGTATTCTCACTATTAAATATTTAACTGTTATTTAAATAAGATGTACTTTTCACCCATGTATTTACGGACTAGAGGATGTGTAAATAATATTGTACTATGGTATTCAGAATAATTGTTTCAATAAACAATAATTAATTAATAGCCCATCAGCACTCAAAATTGAAATAAACCTTGAGTAAACCTTCATTAATAGATTGTTACACATTCTCAATTTATTTTCCAAGAAACACAAAAATTTTCTCTCTACGTAACTTCATCTATATTAAAACGCTCAAAATTCGAAAATACTTGCGAACGCATCTGTTATTCGGATATATAAAGTCGAGAAGTCAATAGATGTGCATCTCTTATCAGGTTTCATAGTCGAAAACGAGATTTGTATTTCTGTCATATAGTCATGGTGAAAGCTATGAAGACATTGTATCAGACGCTGCAGCAATAAGCGGTGGAAATGTTTAGTTAAAAAATAACAATGTGTATCAGTTTATCATCTTGTGTTCAAATAGAATACTATCCGCTTTGTTACAGACTTGAAGCTTTAGTATTGTTCTCGTTTGCATTCATCTAAACACTACAGCTGGCAAACTAAATTCCTCGCACACGAAATGGAGAACGTCAGGCATGTTCTTCAAATGTTTCGGGCGAAAGAGTCAGCTGAAACAAAATTCACAACCCTTAAGCCGTCTGTGTGAAACCAGTCTCTCAACCATTTCCGTACCTAAACAGCGTAATCGAACTGACATTTTCTTACAATCGAAACGCGTCTTTAGCCTCAAGCATTTGAATATCTCCTGTACAAAATGTTCTGAGGTGACAAAAAAATACTTTCATTTCCGAAGAGCCGTATACTGTATATATGATTTAGCATAAGGCTAGGAATTAACATTGGAGTCTCCCATGATATCTCGATCCGATCCTCACAGGTTTCGTGTAATATGCGATGTCAAAATTTCTCCAACATTTTCCTACGAGTTGTTTCGATACTTGATTCACAGAGTGAACGTCGTTAGAGCACGCACCGAACACACTTTTCTCAGCTTCTCTCTCTTCGTTATGAACCGAATCAAAAAAACTGTGAAGCACTCAGAAGGGGAGGAAGAAACGAAATGAAACTTCCGGGGTTGAGATAGTGCGTGACATTGTTATAGTGATTACAAAATCGACTCAAATTAGCAAGGAACTTGGTAATATGAGCCCAGTTTTCAGTATGTCGTTACAACCTATCAAAAAGTCGTCGTATCCTCTCCTGAGATAAGATGGCGCACAACTGTTGTAATTGACCCTAAATACTGGCTCTGCAACGAAGCTCACGTCCGAACTGGTCCCACACATATTCTATTAGGGTAGATATGGCGATCTTGCTGACTACAGGAGTAACCCAACATCACGCGTACAGTTCATAGAAACACGTGCCATGTATGGACGGGTATTGTCCTGTTGAAAAATAGTACCACAACGTTGTCACGTGAGGGGTAACACATGAGGACACAGGATCTCCGTGACGTACCGTAGTGCCGTCAGAGTTCCTTATATCACTATCAGTCGTGGCTTGAAGTTATACCCTCTGGCTCCCTACACTATGACGCCAAGAGTAACACCGTCATATCTCTTCAAAACACTGGAAGAATGAGACTTCTCACTAGGTTGGCGCCATGCTCGCCGACAATGGTCATCCGGGATAGTGTAGAACCGTGATTCATAACTGGACACAGTGCGACGCCATTCATCGCCAGCACACATTTCCCTGTCACTGTTTCACTCCAAACACCGTCGTTTGTGTTGTGGTGTTAAGGGCGTCCTACGCATGGGACTGTAGCTCCCTAGTCCAACAGCTGCTAGTCTCCGAGTAATGGTGCGGGACGACACAGAATGCTGAAGGGAGCCCATTACCTGTTCTCGGATGGCAGGCGCAGATGTGAAGGAGTTACGATGTGCTCGGCGCACAATACGGCAGTCCTTCTTTGTGATGGTCGACTAGAACCTCGGAGACGAGTATACCTGCCCTCGTGTTCCCGTGGAGTCCAACATCGGGCAACTGTCGCATCCGAATCCCACATATTCTGGAAGATGCACCATTCGACCATCCAGTCAAATGGAGACCCACAACGAGTACGCTTTCAAAGAAAGAATAGGAGCCGGCCGGTGCGGCCATGCGGTTCTAGGCGCTTCAGTCTGGAACCGCGTGACCGCTACGGTCGCAGGTTTGAATCCTGCCTCGGGCATGGATGTGTGTGATGTTCCTAGGTTAGTTAGGTTTAAGTAGTTCTAAGTTCTAGGGGACTGATGACCACAGATGTTAAGTCCCATAGTGCTCAGAGCCATTTGAACCCTTTGAAAGAATAGGAACACAGCCATCACTTGCAATTCCATTGTTTTTGTATTACTATTGCATATCAAGATTTCTGCTATAAATAGCCATCTTCAGTGCATTTGAGTGAGCTATAATCCAACACATTCTCAGCAGTACATGTCACCATGTAATGTTACTGGTGTATAGGCAGAAGGAAACAGAGGTGGTTTACAAACAAGCACCTCAGTTTCCTTCTGGCTATACACAAGTAAAGTCATGAGGTGACGAGTATTGCTGCGAGTGTGTTGGATTATTCCTCATTCAAATGCACAGAACATAGCTGAAATCTCGATATGCAAGAATAATAAAAAACCAGTTGGATTGCGACTGATTGCTATCCTTCCTTATTATAGTATCTGTCTCGCAAACTGATATATGACCGGGAGAGCGGTGTGCTGACCACATGTCCCTTCACATCCGCATGTTCTGAGGATGACACGGCGGCCGGTCGGTATCGTTGGGCCTTCCAAGGACTGTTCGGTCGGAGTTTAGTTTCCTTTTTTTTTATTATAGTCTACAGCGCTGTGCACGACAGTCCCTTATGGAATCAAAGTTGAAACCTTTCAAACTCTGTCAGAAACTGACAACGCTGTCTCACACGAGTACGTGGCATCTCAGTTTCCTTCACAGTGGTCACGCAGAATCTGACTCTGTTCAGTTCATGCCATTCATATACGCTACCATGAGTGGTAACAACACTAAACACGTATAATACTAATGCATTCTAGTGGCCGTTATAGCTGTCACAGAGAATTACAACTCTAGTCATTTATGTGCGCGCCGATGGTGTGTTCGCGTAAGAAATTACATTGACATCCAACCATGCCTTCTAGGTGCTTCACTTTTTTTCGTCAGGTAGTGTATCTGCGGCCTTCATGGTGCATATATTAAAAGCGTGATCACTTCTCACTCCGCCTTTCAAATAAGATTATCCCATCGTACTGGCCATGAAGTTACATCTACACACTGCAAGCCACCTTAGAGTATTGTGGTTTTAAGAAGCTCTTCAAGGAATTAAGATTTTAAACATTTATGATGTCGCATTATCAAAGGGCAGTGTCTAGTTCCCATATTTTCTCTGTAATTCCTGAAATGAAATATTACAAGTGTCTCACTACTCCATAAAGAAATCGCGTAAGATTCTGAAGGCTTCAACGTCAGAAGATTGCAGAAAATACAGGAAGACCTTCAGAGGATCGGCGATTAGTGCAGGAACTGGTCGCAGATACTGACCGTAAATAAATGTAGCATATTGCGCATACAAAGCAGAAATCCAATACTGTACGATTACACTACTGGTAACAAATCAATGGAAATGGTAACTATCATAAGATAATACCTACTGTCGCTCTCTCTCTCTCTCTCTCTCCCTTTTCACACACACACACACACACACACACATAAAATCCACAGACACCTCTGAAAGATTCAGAACAACCACCAGGAACACCTTCAACTGTTCCACTGTCAGGCATCTTGTTTTTACATCTTCAACTGAAACTTCCTGGCAGATTAAAACTGTGTGCCGGACCGAGACTCGAACTCGGGACCTTTGCCTTTCGCGGCCAAGTGCTCTACCAACTGAGCTACCCAAGCACGACTCACGCCCCGTCCTCACAGCTTTACTTCTGCCAGTACCTCGTCTCCTACCTTCCAAACTTTCGCAGGAGAGCTTCTGTTAAGTTTGGAAGGTAGGAGACGAGATATTGGCAGCTGTGAGGACGGGGCGTGAGTCGTGCTTGGGTAGCTCAGTTGGCAGAGCACTTGCCAGCGAAGGCCAAAGGTCGCGAGTTCGAGTCTCGGTCCGGCACACGGTTTTAATCTGCCAGGACGTTTCATATCAGCGCACACTCCGCTGCAGAGTGAAAATCTCACTCTGGCACCTTCAACTGTTCCACTGCCTGCCATGTTTGTTTTTACAGCTGGTAAAAAGTGAAACAGTGACAGAGACAGTGAAGACAGAGACAATGGCAACTCAATATATAGTGTTTGACAGAGATGAAGAAAAAGAAAATGTAAGTAAAAAGATTATATAAATAGACACACACACACACACACATAGAATTAATTAATTAACTTCAGGCATAGAAATAACAATTTTCTAATCGTAATTTTGGCTTAAACAATTTATCTATTTTAAGGTGTAAGTGGTTGCAGATGACTAACTGTGGAACAAAATAGTCACTGTAGAAACACATCAGAAAAACCACACCATGTGGTAAAAAAGGTATGAATTCATAATTCATGTGTTTTTTCAAATATCTGTAAAAACTATTAGTTACATGTATACAATCTGTAATGAACATTCTTCATCTTTAACAGATGAAAAATAAAAGCCCACTGAAGATGCTGCAACTGCAGTGAAACATGTTTGGGTTAAAAAATAAAATTGTGTTTTGCTAAAGGCGGACCCTATCCAAAAACATACGTATTATCATAAGATACCTGAGAGTGACAATCCGGAGCGAACTCAAATGAAATGACTATATAAAACGAATTTTACGGAAAGCAGATTCTAGGTTATAATTCAATAGGAGTATCTCTTGGTAATCTAATTAATCCACGAAAGAAGTGGCTTACAAAATACTTGTTCGACCGATTCTTAAGTACTGGCCATCAGTCTGGAACGAAGATCCAAAGAAGAACAATGCGTTTCGTCACGGGATCGTTTAGTCGGCGAGAGAATGTTACGGAGATCCTCGACGAACTACGGTGGCAGAAGTTAAAAGAGAGGCGTCGTTCATCAGGGAGTACTAAAAGTTGTGGGAGCACATGTTCTAAGAAGAGCAGAGAAACGTATTTCCTCTTGTATACCTCTCGCGAAAAGACGACGACAAGAAATTCAAAGAAATTAGCTCGTACTCAGATATATCAAAAGTCCTTCTCCTCATGTTGCATTCGTGAATGAAACAGGGAAAGGGCGAAAAGATCGTGGGACCAGAAGAGCCATTGCCACACACCGCGGGGGAGGGGGAGGGTGGAGGGGAGCACACCCCGCAGGATGACACACACCGCAGGGTGGCTTACAGTTTATAGATGTAGGTGTAGACGAAGGAGGAGGAAGTAATTTCGCTAAATAAAAATAACATATCAGAACATTCGAATCAGAAAGGTTTACTAACACCCATAACTAACAAAGAAAGCAATTTGCATTCTTGTTATGCCAAGTCCTGTGACTTGGGGTTAACACAGTGAATTCGTTTCCTGAATTAATAAAATTTTCTCGGGCTTCCAGCCGCATCAGGTGGTTAAAATCCCACGAGCTTTCGACCGAGCTCTCCTCAGTCATTGTCAAGTGGTAAGAATGACTCTGAAGATGCTGGGTCGATAACCAGTTGTTGCGGTAGTTTCTCTAAATCAGTCGGGAGGACACCAGGACGATTCTTTCAACACCTTCAATGACAACACCTACAAGTGGATGTTCAGCTCAGAAGTCACAACACATCCCGAGCCGCTGCGGTCACGTAACTGGAACCCGATATGAGGCTTGCTAGTTCAATCGCAGGTACACGCGGAAAGTAGCTCTCCATCATTAATAGCAAAGTACTGTCACTAGATTCAAACTGATCCACAACTGGCTCCGGGAATATTTATATCTCTGTTCTTTCTGAGCAGTTTAAAGGCTGGCATAGGCACAATAGAAGACACACCCTACGTACACCGAGTACGAAAAATTTGATATTTTTCTTCATCATCTATGCAGAACAAATGGACAATGATTACTCAGAATCCCCATGGTTTCCATCTTAACGATACTGCCGGAAAAATGCAACGCGCTCACTTACTGTGTTCAGTGGCTAAAGGGTATAATATGTGCATACTGAGAGTTTGTCGTGTTAGTGATTCACTTGTAACGGTCATTGGCCATCATGCGCCGCTCATGAGGCCTGTCTTTGCACCCTCTCTTTTAGCTCTGCTGGCCTTACCGTGCTCAGTTCAGAGGAGAACGATGCTGGCAACATTCATTCTAGGGTAGAACCATGCCTCACCAATTAGTACATTCTCCTGTTGAATAGCTTCAGCCACTTGAACGAGGTCACATTGTGGGCCTCCGGGAAGACGGATGAACGTATCGAGGTACTGTTACAAATATTGGCCACTATTATATTGGTGGTGTATCGCTCCTTTCAGCAGTGGTCCGTGGAACATTCCCTCAACGGCAGACCAGGTTCTGGACGTCCATGCGGTACAGACATACGTCAATATCGACCCATTGTGCGAGCAGCGGTGGCCTACCGAACATCATCCAGGGACGGAATCTGGCCACATGCTGCACCTGCACGTCATCCGTTTCCTGTCGTGAAAGAGTTGAGTGGAGTGTTACTTTTTTTATTTTATTTACACGTCAAGTTCCGTAGGACCAAATTGAGGAGCAAACCTCCAAGGTCATGGAACGTGTCAGTACATGAACTTACAACATGAAAGTAATGACAGATAAAAATAAATGTTCAGGATCCTGAAAAAAAAGTCAGCCCATAAGTTTAAGTAAATGCTATCAGCAATACAATAAGAACCAGCTTAATTTTTCAAGGAACTCCTCGACAAAATAGAATGAGTGAATCATGAGGAAACTCTTCAGTTTCGATTTGAAACCGCGTGGATTACTGCTAAGATTTTTGAATTCGAGTGGCAGCTTATTGAAAATGGATGCAGCAGTATACTGCACACCTTTTTGCACAAGATTTAAGGAAGTCCGATCCAAATGGAGGTTAGATTTCTGCCGAGTATTAACCGAGTGAAAGCTGCTTATTCTTGGGAATAAACTAATATTGGTAACAAGAAACGACAATAAGGAATATACATATTGAGAGGCCAATGTCAAAATACCCAGACTCGTGAACAGAGATCGACAAGAGGTTCGTGAACTCACACCACCTATTACCCGAACCGCACGTTTCTGAGCCAAAAATATCCTTCTAGAATGGGAAGAGTTACCCCAAAATATAATACCATACGACATAAGTGAATGAAAATAAGCAAAGTAGACTAATTTATGTGTCGAAGTATTACTCACTTTTGATACCATTCGAATACTAAAAATGGCAGTATTAAGTCTTTGAACAAGATCCTGAACGTGGGCTTTCCACGTCAGCTTACTATCTTTCTGAACACCTAGAAATTTGAACTGTTCAGTTTCCCTAATCATATGCCCGTTCTGTGAGATTAAAACGTCAGGTCTTGTTGAATTGTGTGTCACAAACTGTATAAACTGAGTCTTACTGTGATTTAACGTTAGTTTATTTTCTACAAGCCATGAATTGAGGTCATCTACTGCACAATGTACTGTGGAATGGCACTCTGTTGTTTTCAGTGATGAGTGTAGTTTTGCCTGTATCCGAGTGATTATTGTACACGTGTATGGCGTAGACCAGGTGAACTGCCCATTCCAAAGTGTATTCGCCCATGGCACACAGGTCCCTTCCCAGACCTCATGGTGTGGCAGGCCATTAGTAACATTTCGCGGTCGCATTTAGTGTTTCTGCAGGGTAAAGTAACCAGAACCCCCAACATTGTACGTGCTGCAATCCCCATGATACTGCCATTTCTTCGACAGGAAGGTGGTGTGCTTTTCCAACAAGACAATGCACGTCCACATACGGCTGCTGTGACGCAACGTGCTCTTCTTGGTGCACAACAACTGCCCTTGTCAGATATTTCGTCAATTGACATGATAAAACGGGTACTTATTCGTTCTCCAAGTCCCACAAGAGCCACTGCTGAATTGCAGCAAAAGGTACAAGATGCTTGGGACGTTCTATTGTGTGATGCCATTCTGTACCTTTATGATCGTTCGCATGCAAGTATACACACCCCCGTTGCCGGCCGAGGGAGGTACACTTTGTATTGATGGCAGAGAGAGGTAGACTGTGTATCGATCCACCAGGTTAGCCGAGAGCGCTAATGCGCTGCTTCCTAGACCCGGGTAGGCGCCCCGGCCCCGTATCGAATCCGCCCGCCGGATTAACGAAGGCCGGTGTGCCGGCCAGCCTGGATGTGGTTTTTAGGCAGTTTTCCCTATCTCTCTAGATGCCGGCACGGTAGCTCAGCGTGTTCGGTCAGAGGGTTAGCTGCCCTCTGCAATATAAAAACTGACTTAATCGATCAACGACGAACTGAAACGGGTGTCTCACGACGTGCGCCCCGAGCAGATGAAAAAAAAAAAAGTGAATACCGGGCTGGTCCCCACGTCCCGCCTCATTTACACGAGTCACAGACATTTTGCAACACATCCGCACTTTTCCATGATTTAAACTGGACGCAGACAGGTTGGGTACTCTGATTCCGTCCCGGGGGGTATGGTGTGGCGGCAGGAAGGGCATCCGGCCACCCCTTCCCATTAACGTGCCAAATCCGGTTTAACCACGCCAACCCCGCGCAAAATGCGGGACACAGGCGCAAGTGATAGAATAGAGGTACACTGTGGATTGATGCGACTGTTTCGGCAACCTTTATTGTGGTATGTGTGTTTCATTTGGTTTGGATTCATTACCAGATACTCCTACAATGATGAACTACCTGTCACCTCATTTGTCAATAAAATGACATTGCCTCTGAGGTTGTTGCATTCTTTTAGACACTGTATTTTAAACAGTCCACTAACAGGCGATGCTGTCTACCTTCAAGACAGACATGGAAACGTAATATGCCAATACCAGTCTGAAAAAAAATCTGCACTTGCTTCAGGTTCTGGAGTTGGGTCGCTAATTATGGGTAAGATGACAGGGTCCAGCTAAGTGAGTCAAAGTAGTGTTGCGACACTGGCGACAAAGTCATGTGCCGAGCTGTTTGTAAGGCAGCCGGCGGCCCCCGAGTCAAGGATGTTCAGTTTTTATTGCCAGTTCTAGACAATAAGACAATCTCGCTAGCGCTCCGCGCTTATGTCGGTCGTTCGCTGGCTTCTAGTAACGGTGCTGACTACGCAAAGAAAGAAGCAAATAAATTATGACCACATAAAACGTGTACGCTGCTTTGAAACTTCCTGGTATATTAAAACTATTAACCAGGCCGGGACTCCAATCCGCAATCATGTCTTTCGTAGGCAATGTACTCCTGAAGAGCAACTCCATCGAAATGCGCAGAAGAGCTTCAGTCAAATTTGGGAAGTAGAAGTGAGTTATGGGAGAATTTTTGAATATACAGGGCTATTACAAATGATTGAAGCGATTTCATAAATTCACTGTAGCTCCATTCATTGACATATGATCACGACACACTACAGATACGTAGAAAAACTCATAAAGTTTTGTTCGGCTGAAGCCGCACTTCAGTCTGCCGCCAGAGCGCTCGAGAGCGCAGTGAGACAAAATGGCGACAGGAGCCGAGAAAGCGTATGTCGTGCTTGAAATGCACTCACATCAGTCAGTCATAACAGTGCAACGACACTTCAGGACGAAGTTCAACAAAGATCCATCAACTGCTAACTCCATTCGGCGATGGTATGCGCAGTTTAAGGCTTCTGGATGCCTCTGTAAGGGGAAATCAACGGGTCGGCCTGCAGTGAGCGAAGAAACGGTTGAACGCGTGAGGGCAAGTTTCACGCGTAGCCCGCGGAAAATTGGCTCATGCCACAACTGGAGACCGACAGCGCCGACTTCATCTTTCAACAGGATGGTACTCCACTGCAATTCCATCATGATGTTCGGCATTTCTTAAACAGGAGATTGGAAAACCGATGGATCGGTCGTGGTGGAGATCATGATCAGCAATTCATGTCATGGCCTCCACGCTCTCCCGACTTAACCCCATGCGATTTCTTTCTGTGGGGTTATGTGAAAGATTCAGTGTTTAAACCTCCTCTACCAAGAAACGTTCCAGAACTGCGAGCTCGTATCAACGATGCTTTCGAACTCATTGATGGGGACATGCTGCGCCGAGTGTGGGAGGAACTTGATTATCGGCTTGATGTCTGCCGAATCACTAAAGGGGCACATATCGAACATTTGTGAATGCCTAAAAAAACTGTTTGTTTTTGTATGTGTGTGCAAAGCATTTTGAAAATATCTCAAATAATAAAGTTATTGTAGAGCCGTGAAATCGCTTCAATCATTTGTAATAACCCTGTATAAGGCTCACCGGCCATTTGACCATATTCTTATGTGCGGACGCACAAACAGTGCCCGAACTCTTGCGGGAATCGGCAGTAAAGCCGCGAGTAATGAGTGTGATGGACAGGGGCACTATAAATATAGTGCGGGACAGTAAGTTGCGAATGTGGATCTCACGGGAGGCGTGCCAGAGTCGCACTATCCTCGGTGGCTCAGATGCCGGCGCGGTAGCTCAGCGTCTTCGGTCAGAGGGCCGATTGTCCTCTGTAGTAAAAAAAACTGAGTAAAAGAATCGACTATTAACTTGAACGGATGTCATGTGACGTCCGCCCAGACCAAACGAACCTAACAATACCGACCAAAATGAAAAATAAAAAAATAAAATAAGAAAAATAAAAAAAAGGTGGATAGAGCGTCTGTCATGTAAGCAAGAGATCCCGGGTTCGAGTCCCAGTCGGGGTACACATTTTCAACTGTCCCCGTTGACTTATATCAACGCCTGTATGTAGCTAAGGGTATTCATTTCATTGTAAGAACTTTTGAAGGTGTAGCGGCGGGTGGGAGAAGGGAGGGAAAGATATCGAGAGTCGTGCCTGGATAGCTCAATCGGTAAGGGCATCGCTCGCAAAGCCCCGATCCAGCACACAGATTTACATGCCAACAAGCATAATTTATAAATTACAGAGTGCAGCAGTCAGTCGTCCTTTTTAGCTTTTATTATGCAAATCCGGATTTCGGCTAGTAGCTAGCCGTTCTCAATGCGCTATTTTTTATTCTCAATGCATGTAAGTCCCTGTTGCTCGGGAGTAATACTGCTGTATCAGTAATACCACTGTATCAGTAACAACGTCCGAACAACAGGGTCTCATGCATTGAGAATAAAAAATAGCGTATTGAGAATGGTTAGCTACTAGCCGAAATCCGGCTTTGCATAATAAAATCTAAAAAGGACGACTTATTGCTGCACTCTATAGTTTATAAGTCACATACAGTCACTGAGTGCATCCACTTTCCGAATGGAAGGTAACCTGATGCCAAGAAGTTTCAAATTACAACCACTGTTCGCGATAAATATAAAAAAAAACTGAATACCCAACAGAAAAGTACTGCGTCACAACCATTTATAAATAATAACGTAAGAAAAATTAACTAAAATAATCGCTTCCTTTACTCAGCGTTTGCTAATAAAAGATACTTGAATCAGAGGCAAGTCATTACTTTCTTTCATGTATTTTATTAAGTACTTTTAATATACGCTTAGCTCTGTCAGCTTATACTTCCTAACCTGCACTGGCAGGAAATCTGCTGAGTTACATACACTCTCGAGTGAAAAGAATGTGAACACTAATAATGGCGTGTGACGAGGGCCTCCCGTCGGGTACACCGCTCGCCTGGTGCAAGTCTTTCCATTTGACGCCAATTCGGCGACTTGCGCGTCGATAATGTGAACACTTATTAGTGGACATTAATTTGGGGTGTGTTCACCCTCCACCTTTATGAAAACCTCAACTCTACTGGGGACGCTTTCAGTGAGGTGTATGAATATCTGGAGGAGAAGCAGCCAATTCTTCCATAAGAGCCGAGCCGAGAGAAGGTAGTGACGTTGGACAGCTGGAGTCTGGAGCGAAGTCGACGTTCTTTCTCATTCCAGAGGTGTTCCACTAGGTTCAGGTGGGGACTCTGGGCAGTCCGTCCATTTCAGGAATGTTATTGCCCAGAAACCACTGCCTCACAGACGCTGCTTTATGGCAGTATGCACTGTCATCCTGATACAATCACCGTCTCCGAAATGTTCCAACCGTACTCTGTAAAATCTGTTCATATTTTTCCGCAGAATTTAGTCTTTTCTGAAGCGCAGTAACGGGACCACTCCCAAAACACGAAAAGAAAACCATGCCGTAACACCACCTCCTCAAAAAGAAAAAAAAAGGTTCAAATGGCTCTCAGCACTATGAGACTTAACATCTGGGGCGCTGCAGTCATGGACTGTGCGGCTGGTCCCGGCGGAGGTTCGAGTCCTCCCTCGGGCATGGGTGTGTGTGTTTGTCCTTAGGATGATTTAGGTTAAGTAGTGTGTAAGATTAGGGACTCATGACCTTAGCAGTTAAGTCCCATAAGATTTCACACACACACACACACACACACACACACACACACTTAACATCTGAGGTCATCAGTCCCCTAGAACTTAGAACTACTTAAACCTAACTAACCTAAGGACATCACACTCATCGATGCCTGAGGCAGGACACGAACCTGCGACCGTATCGGTCGCGCGGTTCCAGACTGAAGCGCCTAGAGCCGCTCGGTCACAGCGGCCGGCCTACCTCCTCCAAACTTCACTGTTGGCACTAAGCATGATGGCAGATATCGGTCACCAATCATTCGCCCATCTCAGACCCTTCCATCGGATTGCCACAGGGTACAGTGTGATTCCATCACTCCAAATCACTTGTTCCACCGTCCAGCGGCGTCGCTCTTTACACCACCTGAATCGTCGCTTAGAACTGACCACAGAAATGTATGGCTTACGAGGAGCTCCTCCACCATTGTACCCCATTATTTTGAATTTCATACGCATTGTGCTTGCTGGACTGCTGGTAGCACTTTGGAACCTACGAGTGATTCGTTACTCGGATTTCGTGTGATTTTTTTACAATTACACTCTGCAGTGGTCGACGGTCCCTGTCCGTCAGTACACAAGGTCTACCAGTTCCCGATTTAGCTGTGGTTGCTCTTTCGCGTTTCCACTTCACAGTCACACCACCAACTGTCGACATGGGCAGCTTTAGAAGGGTTGATACAGCCCCTGATTGACCTATTACGCAGGCGTCATCCAATGACCAGACCACGTTCGAAGTCACTGAGCTCTCTTGATGGACTGTTACTGCTTCTCTGCTGGCAAAAGAAAACTCCCCGCTTCCTTTTACACACTCTGGTCCGCATTACATGGGGATGTGCAGATACAGATAGCGTAATAAAAAAAGTGATACGAATTTTTCCTATCTAGAGATTGTTTTCTGATTTACTAAAACACAGTTACGTTGTGTTTTGTTATCTGCTTATTCTATAACAGCTCCTGGTGCTTTACGAGTCCTCAGTAGGTTTACAATCATTGCGATATCGTCACAACATGTCGCAGATTGTCAGTGCCGTCTTAGATGATGTAATTGTGACAGCAGTCGCAAATCTACCATGAATATTTCAAGCTTCAGTGATTGCAGCACAACAGTTTTATGGAAAAAATGGAAATGAGCGTTTGGCGTCATTGGCCTGGAGGCCCCTTACGGGGCAGGTCCGGCCGCCTTGGTGCAGGTCTTATTACATTCGACGCCACATTGGGCGACCTGCGTGCCGGATGGGGATGAAATGATGATGAAGAGAAGACAAGACAATACCCAGTCCCTGAGCGGAGAAAATCCCCACCCCAGCGGGGAATCGAACCCGTACCCCTTAAGACGACAGTCCATCACGCTGACCATTCAGCTATCGGGGCGGACTATAATTAGACTATAATACGTCCAGAAAGAAGCCGCGCTGACTGGCCGCGCTGTTCGACGCGCCATGTCACGGATTGCGCGGCCCCTCCCGCCGGAGATACGAGCCCTTCCTCGGGCCTGTGTGTGTTTGTTGTTCTTAGCATAAGATAGTTTAAGTAGTGTGTAAGTCTTGGGACCGATGACCTCAGTTGTTTGGTCCCTTAGGAATTCACACACATTTGAACATTTTCGTCCAGAAAGGAAAAATTCCGATCTCTGCCGCATTCGGTAGTGAAAGAATTCATTGGCGACAAATGAAAGTTTTTATCAAGGCTGGCAGGGTCTCCTGCTTACAGTGCAGTTACATTGACCGGTCTACGCCACCTTGACACAGTAGGCAGACACGACAGCACGGGATACCCAAGCACGCCTCCGCCCTCAATCCAGACTCCCATTTACCGCACAATATCAAACTAGCGTCCCAATGGTACTTCTTCCTCTGTTTGCTCGTCGCATCACTGGAAGCCCCGCACGAGGTCGGGCGAAGAGTGCTCGTCACTAAATGATCATATTAGCCTTCATGTCGAATATATAGGGTGATCGTTAATAAAACCGACAAACTGCAGGGACGGTTTCCTGACTGGAAATGGAGAAAAAAAGGTCCTATGATTATGTGTCCGGAAACGCATCGTTGTCACGGTAGATGACGCGGACGAATGAAAGTTCCTCTGACCATGTGCCGTGTGCTCTTTGAGTGTTGCAGGCTGTGTGTCTGACGCAGCGTGCTGTAAACAGCGGAATGGTCCGAATTTCATGTCGGGAACAAGCCGAGATGGTGTTTGTGTACGGCCAAGCAGATGGAAACGATCCCGAGGCAGAAACCGGTCCTCTAAATCTGGTATACGCCCAGTCCGCAACCTCCCTGCACGTTCGTCTGTCTGAAAGGACTCATGATCACACAAACACCCAAATGGGTTTGAAATGATGTGTGATGTGGTTGGTGTCTGTAAGAGTACTTGTTTTGGTATAGCCATGCTGCCTCTCGACCGTTTTCATCTGTATATCTATATGTGTGTGTATTGATTCGGACATGTCCGATTGAAAATGGTTCAAATGGCTCTGAGCTCTATGGGACTTAACAGCTGTGGTCATCAGTCCCCTAGAACTTAGAACTACTTAAACCTAACTAACCTAAGAACATCACACACATCCATGCCCGAGACAGGATTCGAACCTGCGACCGTAGCAGTCGCGCGGTTCTGGACTGTGCGCCTAGAACCGCGAGACCACCGCGGCCGGCTGTCCGATTGAACAGACACCTCTCATATAGATACAGTTTTATGAGTTTATAGGAAAACCTACTCTTCTGCATATGTGTTGTGGTCTTCAGTCCTGAGACTGGTTTGATGCAGCTCTCCATACTACTCTATCCTGTGCAAGCTTCTTCATCTCCCAGTACCTACTGCAACCTACATCCTTCTGAGACTGCTTAGTGTATTCATCTCTTGGTCTCCCTCTACGATTTTTACTCTCCACGCTACCCTCCAATACTAAATTGGTGATCCCTTGATGCCTCAGAACATGTCCTACCAACCGATCCCTTCTTCTGGTCAAGTTGTGCCACAAACTTCTCTTCTCCCCAATCCTATTCAATACTTCCTCATTAGTTATGTGATCTACCCATCTAATCTTCAGCATTCTTCTGTAGCACCACATTTCGAAATATTCTATTCTCCTCTTGTCCAAACTATTTATCGTCCATGTTTCACATCCATACATGCCTACACTACATACAAATACTTTCAGAAATGACTTCCTGACACTTAAATCTATACTCGATGTTAACAAATTTCTCTTCTTCTTAAACGCTTTCCTTGCCATTGCCAGTCTACATTTTATATCCTCTCTACCTCGACCATCATCAGTTATTTTGCTCCCCAAATAGCAAAACTCCTTTACTACTTTAAGTGTCTCATTTCCTAATCTAATTCACTCAGCATCACCCGACTTAATTCGACTACTTTCCATTATCCTCGTTTTGCTTTTGTTGATGTTCATCTTATATCCTCCTTTCAAGAAACTGTCCATTCCATTCAACTGCTCTTCCAAGTCCTTTGCTGTCTCTGACAGAATTACAATGTCATCGGCGAACCTCAAAGCCCGGCCGCGCTGGTTTCGCGGTTCTAGGCGCGCAGTCCGGAACCGCGCGGCTGCTACGGTCGCAGGTTCGAATCCTGCCTCGGGCATGGATGTGTGTGATGTCCTTAGGTTAGTTAGGTTTAAGTAGTTCTAAGTTCTAGGGGACTGATGACCACAGATGTTAAGTCCCATAGTGCTCAGAGCCATTTGAAACATTTTGAACCTCAAAGTTTTTATTTCTTCTCCATGGATTTTAATACCTACTCCGAATTTTTCTTTTGTTTCCTTTACTGCTTGCTCAATATAGAGATTGAATAACATCGAGGAAAGGCTACAACCGCGTCTTACTCCCTTCCCAACCACTGCTTCCCTTTCATGTCCCTCAACTCTAATAACTGCCATCTGGTTTCTGTACAAATTGTAAATAGCCTTTCGCTCCCTGTATTTTACCCCTGCCACCTTTAGAATTTGAAAGAGAGTGTTCCAGTCAACATTGTCAAAAGCTTTCTCTAAGTCTACAAATGCTAGAAACGTAGATTTGCCTTTCCTTAATCTTTCTTCTAAGATAAGTGGTAAGGTCAGTATTACCTCACGTGTTCCAGTATTTCTACGGAATCCAAACTGATCTTCCCCGAGGTCGGCTTCTACTAGTTTTTCCATTCGTCTGTAAAGAATTCGTGTTAGTATTTTGCAGCTGTGGTTTATTAAACTGATTGTTCGATAATTTTCACATCTGTCAACACCTGCTTTCTTTGGGATTGGAATTATTATATTCTTCTTGAAGTCTGAAGGTATTTCGCCAGTTTCATACATCTTGCTCACCAGATGGTAGAGTTTGGTCAGGACTGGCTCTCCCAAGGCCGTCAGTAGTTCCAATGGAATGTTGTCTACTCCGGGGGCCTTGTTTCGAGTCAGGTCTTTCAGTGCTCTGTCAAACTCTTCACGCAGTATCGTATCTCCCATTTCATCTTCATCTACATCCTCTTCCATTTCCATAATATTGTCCTCAAGTACATCGCCCTTTTATAGACCCTCTGTATACTCCTTCCACCTTTCTGCTTTCCCTTCTTTGCTTAGAACTGGGTTTCCATCTGAGCTCTTCATGTTCATACAAGTGGTTCTCTTACTTCCAAAGGTCTCTTTAATTTTCTTGTTGGCAGTATCTATCTTACTCCTAGTGAGATAAGCCTCTACATACTTACATTTGTCCTCTAGCCATCCCTGCTTAGCCATTTTGCACTTCCTGTCGACCTCATTTTTGAGACGTTTGCATTCCTTTTTGCCTGCTTTATTTACTGCATTTTCATATTTTCTCCTTTCATCAATTAAATTCAATATTTCTTCTGTTATCCAAGGATTTCCACTAGCCCTCGTCTTTTTACCTACTTGATCCTCTGCTGCCTTCACTACTTCATCCCTCAAAGCTACCCATTCTTCTTCTACTGTATTTCTTTCCCCCATTCCTGTCAATTGTTCCCTTATGCTGTCTCTGAAACTCTGTACAACCTCTGGTTTAGTCAGTTTATCCAGGTCCCATCTCCTTAAATTCCCACCTTTTTGCAGTTTCTTCAGTTTTAATCTACCTTCTGCACATAGCAGTGCAAAAAAAATTTAACTTACTGATACACAGAGCAATAAAGAGAACTGTTATCTCAAATAAGGTGACCCTCTGAGCGTAATGTGCTTCTAGGAATCAACAACGGTACCTCTGGGCAGTCGGATTTTTGTAAATATTTATATTTATGGTGCGTTATCTTTCGAACTCAAATAACATTCGTCAAAAGCAGTACGAAGCAACTCTCAAAATTTCTCTATAAAGTATACTTTGAAGTTTTCTGGTTCTTAATTCACTATAGCAAGGACGAATTTTTGATGGGCAGCGCAGCTCGCCTGTCACGTGTGCGGCCTTGATTCGATTCCCAGTCGATGCGAATTTTTAAGCAAAGGTGTCTGTTCTACCTGCATTTCCGTGAAGCGTAAAATATACAGAGATGAAAAAAGTATAATTTGTGATGTTTTTTAAAATTTCAACTATCTTCATTAATAATCTTTAATGAAAGTTCAGTAATTAACAATTTATATTTCCAGTGAAAACTGGTAATTTTGTAATATACAGATATAAATAAAAAGACGTGCATTTTCATTAAAAATCACAATCAGACATGTGTTAATTAGCATATATCTGATGAGTTTTATATTTAAACGACGTAGTTATTCGAAATTAACGGAAAAAAACGAAAAAAATAATGACTGAAACGAGACGCGAACCAGCGATCCAGCAATTACCAGTCTCGAGCGTTATCGATTTTTTTCTCATCTTTATGTCTTTTATTCATCACTGAAATACTAGTAGAACAAACACCTTTCTTTATAACCTTGTATCAGCCAGAAATCGAACCAGAGCTGCCGATATGGTAGGCATGCATTCCACCACAGAGCCACGAGCCCTCTTGATAAATGGTTCAAACTTTAGCGAATTAAAAAACCTCCCAAAATTTCAGATTTGATTTTCTCGAAAATTTTTGAGAGTTGCATCAAACTGCTTTCGGGGATTGATATTTGATTTCTCAACCCCACGTCACGTAAAAATAAAAAAATTAGAAAAATCCTATTGCCTTGTTATCTCCTTGTGAGTATCAACTATAGCAGAATGACACCAATTGCATTGACAAAGCATTCATGATCTAGCTGCACTTGTAAAACTTCTGGAAAACTAGGAGAATCAAAAGGTTCTGGTAAGCTCTACAAAAATATTTAATGTGACATTTTCACAGTGGAGCACCATTTGCATCCAGCAGATGATTGCATCTTTTAAGATGATGATGTCGTAACATACATATCTCATTGCGATCTGTCAGAGCTACTCAGAGGATTAGTAACTTCGTGTACTGTAAACTCGTTCCGCGTCGTCGCCGATTCCTTCTGTTCTGTTGACATTCTATCGCCCCTGCTTACAGTTGACATTCCTTGGCCTTTGTTTTTTTCACCGCGCCGTCGTTGTCACAGCCACCGCTGCCAAGTGTCGTTCTCTGGCGTGTCGCCGACCACATGGCTCGCCGCCGCCGCAACCACAGTTTCTGTCGCCTGTCGCTGGACCATCACTTTCGCACCTCTGATTCGTCTATCGCAACCATCTGTGCCATCAGAATAACAATTTCTCCTACCTCAATAACTTTATTCCCCAGCCGACGTTTCCAGCTGTGCCCCTTCCTAACTTAAACCACTGCTTCCCAGTATCGCAGTGTTATTTCAACAGCCACTTCAGCACCACCATTGAAAGTACGTCCATCACCAGGTAACAAGATTCCAAGAGCCCGGTAGTAACATGCATAGGAGCATCTCCAACACTAACAACATCTCCAGAACCTCCAGAACCAAAAGCATCTCAGACAACTCCAAAATCCTCAGCACCTCCACACTCTCTAGAACTTACAGCATTTCAGACGTTTCCAGTGTCTCAAGCAACTCCACGATCTTCAACATCACCAGCAGCTCCATTACCTCTGGCGTCTTAAATATATGCAAAATCTCCAACATCTCCGGCGACTCCAGTTCCAACAGGTCATCTAGGATCATATGCATCACCATCATCCTACTCGACTCATTAAAACGAAGCGCCCCTAGTCAATCATCTCGTCGCTGCTATGTTCTTCCAACTATTTCAAACTCTCCTACAACCGGAGAAAGCAACAAGAAAACTATGCCAAGGAAAATCGCTATTCTAGAATGTAAAAAAGTGAGAACCCAAGAGCAGCTATCTCCTCCGAAAACTCTGCAACCACATCCTATCCCAACATTACACCTGCATGTTTTTACACGATGAAACACTTCTAAAAACTCATAACACAATCTGCTTATGACTTTAGACTCTACACTGCAATGATAGTCGGCTCCTTGTAGTCTCAAAACAGCGCCTCATTTGACATATCAGGGAATTCTCCAATTCGACAGAAGCTCTTGAACAATCATCCTGCTTAGCAACTTGCAGTTAAAATTAATCTAAAAAGTTAACTCTGACTTTTGCAGCCATTTATATATATCCCAAAAAAATGAAGACTTCGCGAATCAAATGTACCTGAGGTGGGAATTGGTGAGCGTTGCCAGCCCTTTGTACCTAATGCCTCCGTGCATGCTTCAGCAGAGTATCACGGTCGTTCACTGCTTTCGATCTCTCACTATGCTCTCAATCCTCGCACACACTGTTCAACGAGAAGTGGTTAATAATTTGCATTCTAGCAACCACTTCCTGATCAGGATGCTCCTGCCAGACACAGCAGAGATCGAAAGAGATCCCCAAAGTAGGTACTCACTGAGGCAAGCTAGATTCTGTGTTTGAACTCCGCAACAGCGTCCAGGAATAAGAATATATCAGCAACATGATCCACACCACAGCCTTCAAGATATCTAAAAAGGCACCCCATCCACTAATGCAGCACCGAATGCCGCTGGGCAGTCAGGAGCAGACAGGCTGTTCTGTGCAGGTTGAAGAGACAGCCAACTAAAGAGACCCTCGCTGCCTCTGGGTAGTGAGCGCTAAATATCATCGAATTACACCACAGCTCATTAAAATTACAACGGTATGAAGGATGCCTGTAACAAGCGTCAGACTGGTATGAAATGTATTACATGTTAGGCTATGTAAATGATGGGATTTCAGCATAACCACACACACGAGAAGCAGCTTCACATACATTCCGTACACGACGAAAGTTTATACAGCGGGTTTCTCATTCATTCGCGTTTGTATGTTGCCTGTTCTTGAGCATATCGTATTACGTATGGCAAAACGTGCACCAGAACGACAGTGGCAAGATCTCCAGGGTAGAGACTGTGGTTTATCGTTCCGTTAACTTATTAGTCGCGTTGATCAGGTCCCAGGAGGGCTATACCAATATATGCAGAATCAACTGATTCAGAAGGCCGTACTCAGTACCATGCAGGATCTCGAATATCGCCCGAGAGCACAAGTGTATTGTTCGCTTTGCCATGCACAGATCGTGCAGTCACGTCACTTACCTCGAATCAGAAAATGGGTTTGTCTGCTATGGGACAAGTCTAGATAGTGGACAAAAGTATGGAAACATAAAAAAAAACAAATTGTCATGTAAACTTAAGTATACCCGCGCATGAACCAACAACAGAAATAGACCTGCTGTCCTACGGAAGAACCTTGGTGGTCTTGCTATAGGCAAAGTAAAATCTGCAGCTCACTCGAAGAATTGAATCGGTACATCATTTTACCTACAGCCACAACTGTACTACAAATGAAACAGACTCATTAATTATTTCATGGGATAAACGACTGTAACCACTAAAAATTCTATCTAAAGCATGTTATATGCAATACCGTCAAAAACTCTATCATGCGTATCACATCAGCATCTACTGGACCCGATGGCATCACAGTCCAAATGATGAAGCTTATTACTGACCTACTACTGTCCACTATAACAGATATCGTCAACCACTCCTTAACCGTAAATTTTTTCCCTGAGACCTGGAAACAGGGACTAGTTAAGCCACTAGGAGCATTCTTCTTGCACTGCCCAAGGGCCTAGAATATACATTATACGACCAGCTAACAAACTACCTAATCACAAATAACCTGCTAGACGAATACCAATCAAGTTTCAACAACTTCTGCCTTAATAAATGTAACATATGACATGAAGCTTGACATGGATGCACAAAAGGTTACTATCATGTGACTGCAACAAAGCCTTTGACACTGCCGAATTTTACATTTTACGTGCCAAACTTATCAGCCTAAATTTCTCGCCAAGTTCAATGCTGTGGTTTCACTCTTACCTGACGTTTCGCCAGCAATGCGTCACGTTCGACACTATAAAGTCACAATGGTGGCAGCTAGTATCACGCGTCCCCAGGGCTCGGTACTGAGTCCTATACTCTTTTCGTTGTATGTCAAAGATGTGTCATCAGTTTTTTCCTGCTGCAAATATCACACCAACGCAAATGACCTCCAGTTGTACCTAAGTAAATAACCAATAAACCTGAAGACATCTATCGAGAATCTCAACATAGATCTGTGTGCAGTATCAAAATGGGCTCAAAATATAGGGTTAAAGCTCAACACATACAAAACTCAACTGATACTGTTTGGTCATTCAAGAATCATTAGCCCGAATTATCGGAAATACCTACCATCTTTAAACCCTCAGTGAGAGGAATTTCAGTTTCTCTCTTTGAGCAAAGAGTCTAGGATGAAAATCTAAACTGAACTGAGCACGTAACTACAATGTAGAAAAAGGCATCAGCATCTTCGCATACCTCACAAAATATATAAAAAGCTGTTCCCTCTTGACCTGAAAACGAAACTAGTACTAACACTTACACTTCCAGTTACTGATTACACCTGGATCTGGTTGTGATTGCCTGTGTTCGTTATAGCTGTGATGTTCGATTCTTTAATCATGTTTCACCATCATGTGCACAGTTTCCTTGGCTGTGTGCAGACAAGCGCAGAGCTTTCAATACCCTCTGTCTTCTCTCTTGTCTTATTATCGTACACTGTCCCTCATATTTCTCCTTGACCTTAAAACTCTTTACTGATCAACTTGGCAGAAACACCAGCTTGCGTCACAGTAAAATCCTTCTGTCGCGTTCCATCGTTGAACCACTTACTCGAAGTCCTTCCCAGTCCTGGACGATGCGAACGGTGAGTACAGGATCACACTGTGTGTATGTGTGTGTGTGTGTGTGTGTGTGTGTGTGTGTGTGTACAGGATCACACTATCAGCATTGGGGAACAAACACTTTCTTTCTTTCTTTCTTTCGCTTGTGCCTGTTCCAGCAGTTAGGCAGGGTCGGCATGGTTGAATAGGATTTGGCAATGTTAGGATTTGGAAGGGGTGACCGGATGCCCTTCCTGCCGCCACCCCGTACCCCCCGGGACAGAATCAGTGTACCCCCAACTGTCTGCGACTAGTGTAATCCATGGAATAGTACGAAAGTGTTCAAATGTCTGCGAGCCGTGTAACTGAGGCGGGATGTGGGGACCAGCGCAGTACTCATCTAGGGGGATGTGGAAAACCGCCTAAAAACCACATCCAGGCTGGCTGGCACACCAGCCATCGTCGGTAATCCGCCGGGCGGATTCTACCCGGGGCTGGCGTGCCTACCTGAGTCCAGGAAGCAGCGCATTAGCGCTCTCGTCTAACCTGACGGGTTATTGGGGAACAAACACTTCACTGTACTATCCAATGTACCTGGTCAGACAAAATGGTTACACAATCCTTGTCAGTAATGCCACCTTGCAGAGTAAACTTGAGGCCCATGGACCACCACGAACTGACTGCTCAAATCATCCCTGAACTCGCACATGTTCCACTCCTGAGACACATTGAAACAGTGTGAAACATGACTCTTTCGACCAGATGACTTTCCTCCATTTCTCCATAGTCCAGGTTTTATGGCTTCGGCACCACGTTTATCTGTTACACGTATTTTCATCTCTGATGAGTGGTTTTGGAATTCCAGCTCGCCCTGCAATTCCCTGCTCGTGGAGCCCCCTTCGTTTTGGTGCTGACAGGTTTCTCGAGTGTGACATTCGGTTCTGCAGTGACTTTTGCGCCTGTAGTCCCCTTGTTTTTCGTCACAGTCCTCTTGAATGACCTTTGTCACGATCACTCAACACACACTTTCCTCCGCGTTGTGACAGCGGATGACGTTTTCCCGCTCTCCTTGTACCCGATGTAAATCTTCGATACGGTGCCTCTCGAAACACCAAACAGCTCGGTTGCCTTGGTTATGGAAGCACCCACCATACGAACACGAACAATGTGCCCACGTCCGAATTCACATAGCACCAACATACTGCACTGTTCTGACTACGACTGACGCTTGCAATGTGGTGGAGACATTTCACAGGTGCCATTCGTGGTCAGATACAACAGCGTAACTAGAACGCTTGGCTAGCATCTGCATTTGTGAGCAAACATGCATTACTCGCGGAGTTGACATATTTTTGTCCAAGCCCTCTTTCTACAGAGTGCGACGATCTTACATTTCAGACGTGTTAAGGCGGATGGCTGTCTCCTGCCTTCCAGTTATCGAGAATTTGAGCTAACAGTAACAAAGAAAACGCCATCAACGCCCGTGAAAATACGTCGCTTACAAATCACCACACGAATAACAAAATGATAGAAATGCAATGCGGGCTGCTAGATTTGTTACCAGTAGTTTCGAACAAAACGTAAGTGTTACGGAGATGCTTCGGGAACTCAAATGGGAATCCTTTTTGACAAACACTATTGAGAAAATTTAGAGAACTGGCATTTAAAGCTGACTGCCGAACGATTCTACAGCCGCCAACATAACATCGCGCGTAAGGACCATGAAGATAATGTTCGAGAAATTAGGGCTCATAAGGAGGCATGTAGACAGTCGATTTTCTCTCGCTCGGTTTGAGAGCGGAACAGCTAAGGAATTGACTAGTAGTGGTACAGGATATATCTTCCGTCACGCACCGTACGGTGGCTTGCAGAATATCTATGTAGATGTAGATTCAGACGTAAATATTTGAATATTGTACATGGGAGAGTACAGATGTGATGGCTTCCATGATGACACAAACCGAATTCCTCGAAGTTACATCGAGCACACTAGTTTACGCAAGTAGATTAAGAATAACGCCAATGGCCTTGCCGCAGTGGTGACACCAGTTACCGTCAGAAGCCCGAGTTAAGCACTGTTGGGCTTGGCTAGCACTTGCATGAGTGGCCGTCCGGGTCTGCCGAGCACTGTTGGCAAGCGAGGTGCACTTAGCCTTCGTACGGCCAATTCAGGAGCTACTTGACTGAGAAGTAGCGGCTCCGGTCACGAAAACTAACAACAGCCGGGAGAGCGGTGTGCTGACCACATGGCCTTCCATATCCGCATCACCCAATGACGGCTACCAGCTGAGGATGACAAGGCGGTCGGTCGGTACCACTGGGCCTTCAGAGGCGTGTTCGAACAAAGAAGGAGGAGGAGAGAGATTAAGAATAAGAAAGGGTCTTGGAACATCTGCTTAATCCCTACAAAGAAATAAAAAGAATTACCTGTAATCTCAGTCCAAACAAAGTTAACCCTATATCTTTGTCTATGAC
Organism: Schistocerca piceifrons; assembly: GCF_021461385.2. Lineage (NCBI taxonomy): Eukaryota > Metazoa > Arthropoda > Insecta > Orthoptera > Acrididae > Schistocerca > Schistocerca piceifrons. The sequence goes on from NC_060149.1 coordinate 276,059,303, forward strand.
ACCAGAGGAACGCTTCAGGAAAACGTTCAGCACTTACCAACTACTACGGAAGACTATCCAAGGTTCCCTTGGTCGAGAGCGTCCATCCCGCGCTTAGGGGAGGTAGAAGTTACAGTTACCAGCCGTGCACCCGTAAGGTACAAAAACAGACTTCTGCCGCGTGTCACTGTCCAGCTTCTCTGGTTTCAGCACTACCTATCTGCAAGTTAAGTTGGTGCTCCGATTCCACCGCTCTACGAGAACTGCAGGAATTTCAGAATACTCCCATTCTTGCATTTACACACTCACACGCGGTAATGTGGGAAACAAAATGGCCTGTGCAACGTGAAATAAAAAACTGAAGTTGCTCTCCCCTTTCCCAGAGGCTATGTGTTACTGTGACAGTGTGAAATAGCGAGAAGACTGGACACTGCAAGCACGTGCAGCCGCCAGACGCACATAACGTTTAATGAAACGAAATCTATCGATCCGTTTCAATACCATAACGCACGTATGGGTAATCGGCGACCCGCGGGTCGGTTCCAGCCCGCAATGGGTTTCAATCTGGCCCCCGGACGAAATTAGTGGGAGAAAGAAATTTTGCTGCGCAGTGTTCTTATGATTAGTTTTGAGAGTTTCTGTGTATGAGAATATTCACGCTGTCTTGAAAAGGCGTATTTTGAGGTATAATTTATTGCGATGGCATGTCGGTAATCTTAGGTGAAAGTTAAAATACGTATATTATCGAACAAACATTCTCGTGACGAATACTACACCTTCAAATTCATGCTCTAGGGGCGCTGCTATCGCTTCACGTGAGTGATACTTTCTTATTGGCCGTACAGTTTGTAAAAGTTCTAGTGAACTGTGCTGTTATGTGTTTGAGCAGTTTCGGCCATTTCCTGTAGTGTTAACGACATAAGATTCGTTCTTTTATCATTTGCAGTGGCAGAAATGTTACGCGGAAGTTAAGGAGCTCTGTCACGTTCAGTATTATTGTCAAAACTTCGATGTAATGACCGTCTGAGGGCGAGTATTGTCGATTTGTGAATAGCAGAACCGTTGAAGTATACTACTGATGCCGACCAAAATATTCTCAGTGTTTTCAATACTCAATGGTCGTTAGTGAATAATTCTTGTCCATTGTGGACATGTCAGAACACTGCAACTGTCGAAACTGAAAGTAATCTATAATGAATTAATAGCAACGATTTGCTTTTATTGGCATTTATTCTTCAATGACGACATTTCAAGATCCCTGGCATCCCTTTTTCAAATGTTTACATTTATATACGTGCCGGCAACATTGTTTCATTACCAACGGAGTTGCAGAATTTTGCAACGTAAAATTTTTAAGACAGCTATTTTAATACGTAACTAAATAAACAATGTTCACGAAGAGTAAATAAATGCGTAGATCTGAAGATGGATAGTAAAAGTACGAGGCGGTGGAGATCTCGTTTGAACAGCACGTTTCAAGGCACCCCAGATATGCTCAATAATTCCGGACGTGTAGGAGTCGCATTGTTCTGGTGAAATTTCCCAAGTTCGTCGGAGTGCACAATGGACATGAATGGATGCAGGTGATCATACAGGATGCTTACGTACGTGTCACATGTCAGAGTCATATCTAGACGTATCAGAGGTTCCATATCACTCCAACTGCACACGCCCCACACCATTACAAAGCCTCCACCACCTTGAACAATCCCCTGCTGACTTGCAGGGTCCATACCCGTACACCTCTATCCACTCGATACAATTTGAAACGAGACTCGTCCGACCAGACAACATGTTTCCAGTCATCAACAGCCCAAAGTCGTTGTTGACGGGCCCGGGAGCGACGTAAAGCTTTGTGTCGTGCAGTCACCAAGGGTACAAGAGTGGGCCTTCGGCTCCGAAAACCCATACAGATGATGTTTCGTTGAATGGTTCGCATGATGACACTTGTTGATGTGCCAGTACTGAAATCTGCAGCAATTTGCGACGGGAAAAGCCCCACTTCATCGCTATCTTGGAGATGCTGTGACCCATCGCTCGTGCGCCGGCTATAGCATCACCTTCAAACTCACTTAAATCTCGATAACCTGCCATTGTAGCAGCAGTAACCGATCTAACAACTGCGCCAGACACTTCTTGCCTTACATAGGCGTTGCCGACCGCAGCGCCGTATTCTGCCTGTTTACATACGTATCACCGTATCTGAATACGCAAGCCTACAACAGTTCTTTTGGGTCTTCATTGTAAACTGTGCAACTGAATATTTGTCTTAAACTTTCATTTTTTCAAGCGTCGTGTCCAGTTTTATAATATGTTCTAAACTTTGAGTGGCTGAAGAGCAGTGACTTGTGTCCGGTGTCCGCAGAAAACCTCCTCCCCCCCCCTCCCCCGCACCAATATGGGGCGAGGGGAATGAAATGAAAACAAAAGAACAACCTCATGGAGTTTATGTCCTTATCCACTTGGTCATTTATACATATACAGTGAATATTAATAGTCCTAAATTGCTTAAAGCCAACCTCGTGATGGTTTGTTTGAAAGTGCACAGTCTCCTTTCCCAACTCAAAATTTGTGCTCTAACGACCTTGTCGTCGACGCGACATCAAACCCTAATCTTCCTGTCTTACTTCTTGCTCTCTGTCTCCAGATGTAAAGGCTTCGGTTGTAAGACTCGACACTGAATCATGAGTTATCAGAGAACGAAAGAGGTCCTAACGTAGTGCCTCCTTTTGTGATGTGGTCTAAAATCAATGTCATCGAGTATTTCTAAATCTACATCTACATTATACTCCACAAGCCACCTAATGGTGTGTGGCGGAGGGTTCTTTCGTTACCACTATCTGATCCCTCCAACCCTGTTCCACTCTCGAATAGTGAGTGGAAAGAACGATTGTCGGGAAGCCTCTGAATTCGCATTAATTTCTCGAATTTTCTCCTCGTGGCCAATACGCGAGATGTATGTGGGGGGAAGTAATATGTTGTCTGTCTCCTACTGAAAAGTGCTGTCCCGAAATTTCAATAGTAAATCTCTGCGTGATGCACAACGCCTCTCTAGTAACGTCTGCCAGTGGAGTTTGTTTAGCATCTCCGTACCGCTCTCTAGCCAGCTAAACGATCGCGTAATGAAACGCGCCGCTCTTCGTTGGATCTTATCTATCTCCTATGTAAGTCCTACCTGATAGGGACCCCAGATAGATGAACAATACTCAAGAATCGGGCGAACAAGCGCCTTATAAGCCACTTCTTTCGTTGATGAGTTACATTTCCTTAAGATTCTTCTGATGAATCTGAGCCTGAAGTCTGCTTTTCCCACTATCTGTTTTGTATGATCATTCCACTTAAGGTCGCTCTGGATAGTTACGCCTAGATATTTTACGGCAGACGCTGTCTCCAGCTGTTTGTCATCAATAGTGTACCTGTACAGTAGTGGATTTCTTTTCATATGTATGCGCAATATGTTACATTTACTTACGTTCAGAGTCAGCTGCCAGAGTATGCACCATTCATCAATTCTCTGCATGTCGTTCTGCAAATTCTGACTATCTTCTGGTGTTGCTGCTTTGATATAAACAACTGCATCATCTGCGAATAGCCTTAAAGGACATCCGACTCTTTCTACTAGATCATTGATATATAATGTAAACAGCAACGGTCCTATCACACTTCCCTGTGGTACTCTGGATATTACCTTTACATCTGTCGATTTAGATCCGTTAAGAGCGGCGTGTTGAGTTCTATCTGCAAGAAAGTCTTGAATCCAATCGCAGGTCTGCTCCATACGCTCTGATTTTTTTTCATTAAACGGCAATACGGGACGGTGTCAAATGCCTTACTGAAATCAAGGAACACGGCATCAACCTGAGCGCCGTTTGAAACGTCCCCTTAGAAAAAACTATGAATGACTGCGCTGGTAAACCTCTTACGTTATTTGATTTACAAACAGCTGAGCAAAACTCAATGTACTCAGACAGTTTTCTCTTTACTTATTCTGATCATCACTAAACTGGCACACAGTATTTTTTTAGCGCAAGGCAATCTGGCTTTCAATAATCCCTTCAAAAGAATGGCCCTGACTAACAATAACCTATCATGAATCACTTACCTCACAAAAATCTTCGTTACTCGAACTACTGCAATACAGCGAGCGCCAATACTGCCAGATAAATAAAAGATTGTAACTACTGAAGGCACTAACTACTGATAGGCATAGTTAGCAAATGAAAGATTTTGATAGAGAACAAACAATGTATTTACCTTAATAATGTTCAAAAGTCATAATATATACATCAGTTCGTGACATCCAGTCTTTACAAATTTCCTTTTCCTGGCGGACACACCTCCAGGTCGTCCGCTTATAGGAACCTCTCAAAACTCTGGCATCTCTCTCTCCACATCCACCACTGCTGGCGGCTCACCTCCAACTGCACAACGTTACGCGCTGTTCACATCCAACTGCCTAACACTACAATAGCGAATATTCCAACAATGTCAACCAGCCACAGACTGCACACAGCACAGTCAGTGATTTTCATACAGAGCGCTAGGTGGCGTTACCAACATAGGAACCTAAACAGCCTACTTACACGTTGTCCACTCCGCTGTGGATCTCGTGGAGGAACAGAGCGAGCTGAGTTTCGCAGGATCGCTGTTTGCGGAATCCATGTTGATTTTTACAGAGGAAATGCTTATTTTCCAAGAACGTCATCTTGAGCATAAAACATGTTCCATAATTCTACAACAGACTGACGTCAACGATATAGGTCTACAATTGTGTGGATCTGTCTTACTGCCTTTCTTAAAAACGGGAATGACCGGCACTTTTCTCCAGTCGTTAGGTATCTTTCGTTGCTCAAACGATCTACGATAAATTACTGCTAGAAGGGGAGCAAGTTCTTTCGCATAATCTTTATAGAATCTTATAGGTATCTCATCTATCCTGAAGCTTTTCCACTAATGAGCGATTGCAGCTGCTTTTCAATTCCGCGATCGGTTATTTCAATATCTGCCATTTCGATGTTCGTAGGACGATTGAAAGGAGGGACAGTGTTACGATCTTCCGCGGTGAAACAACTTCGGAAGACCGAATTCAGTATTTCAGCCTTCTCTCTGTTATCTTCCGTTTCGGTGCCGGTGTGGCCGCTGAGAGATTTGAATAGATGATTTTGACCCAGTTACTGATTTTACATACGACCAAAATCTCTTAGAGTTTTTATTCAGGTCGGTTGACAACGTCTTACTTTCAAAATCATTGAACGCTTCTCTCACTGCTCTCCTTACACTCATTTTCCCTTCTTTCAGCTTTTGTGTGTCAGCTGGGTTTTTACTTCTCTTGAATCTGAGATGAAGCACTCTTTGTTTACGTACACGGCTATTAAACCATGGTGGATTTTTTCCATCCCTTAAAACCTTGCTCGGAACATACTTTTGTAGGCCATATTGAACGATGTCTTTGCTTTTCTTCCATTTTTTCTCCACATCTTCGTCCTCATCGCCGAATATTTGATGCTGACTGCTGAGATATTCTGAAATTTGTATCCTCTCACCATTGTTGAGCAAATATATCTTCCTACTTTTCCAAAAATTCCTTGTAGGACCCGTCGTCATAGATGCTGTCACAGCCTTATGATCACTGATACCTTCCTCTACGTTAACTGATTCGATAAGCTCGGGTCTGTTTGTTGCCAGGAGGTCAAAGACGTTACCCTCACGATTTGGTTCTCTAACTATCTGCTCAAGGTAATTTTCGGACAAGACCCCCAGAAAAATGCCACACGATTCCCTGTCTCTGGCACCAGTTTTGATGGCATAACACTCCGAATCTGTACCTGGAAAGTTGAAGTCACCCCCTATTACAACGGCATGATCAGGAAAATTCCTAATCATATTCTGCAAGTTCTGTCTGAAGCGCTATACAACTACAGATCCTAACCCAGGTGGTCTATAAAAGCATCTGATCACCATTTTTTATCGTTCTTTGATACTCAGTTTCACCCAGATTAATCCACATTCGGAATCCATGATACCTCGCTAGATTTTCTCGAATTTTTTACTGCAATAAACACGTCGCCACTATTGGCGGCTAACCTATCCTTACGATAAACATTGCAGTCTGAATTTAGGATTTCTTTGTTACTGACTTCAACCAGCTTTCTGTTCCCAATACTATCTGTGCATTATAACATTCAGTAAGCGATCAATCTTTCCTATCTCTTATCTGCGAGGACCAAGGTTTTCTGAAGTCGTTGTGGCGAATTTAACAGGTAAATCATCTTTGCTCCCAAGAGAGGGGTTCTCTAACCTAAACAAGCTCCATGTGCATGCCACACGTACTTCGCTACCCTAGCAGCCGCTTCCTGCGTGTAGTGCACGCCTGACCTATTAAAGGAAACCCTACAATTCTGCACTCGATAGCGGAGGTCGAGAAATTCGCATCCGATTCCGTCGCAGAGCCGTCTGAGCCTCCTATTTAGATCTTCCACTCTGCTCCAAACCAGAGGACCGCGATTGACTCTGGGTACGATGCTACAAATAGACAGCTTAGCCTGCACCCCGCGTGCCTTGCTAGTTGCCTTTACCAAATCGGCCAGCCGCCAAAGGGAGCCGAGTGTCTCGTTGTTATTGTGACACACGTTATAGCACTGTTTGTAAAATAACTTCACAAAGAACTTTCCAAACAATGTGACTTGATACGCTGCTACGTGTTGCAGCATGTAAAGCTCAGTTCAATTAAGTTACATTCTACTGTCTGTTCCATCTGGTTGAAATTGCTCATGAATAATATTGCCGTTATGCACTTTAATTACAACTAGTTGATCGAAAGCGAGACCATAATCGTGAAATTACACGAGAGGCACGTTCAACGCTTCCTTTAACAATAATTAGGGTTCAAATCTGTCCTTGACACTAGTTTCTTTCTTTGCTGATATTTTCATTCCCCTTCATGGGGCTGCCTTTCAGTTGCCAGTAAGGCGCTTTTCATCCCGAAAGAATATTTAAAATTTATGCTAATATTTACAATACTGAGTGAAATTAAACTGAAGGATCAATACATAAAATGTGATAATGAATATAATGGTGTTAAGGTAGAAATTACTTTGCGATGATAGCCAGTAAGTAACGTCGTCTAGTTAAAGTATATGGAAGGATGGAAGGATGCACACGTGGGAAGTGAAGTAATATCGGTACCAGGAGCTTGATCTGGACTTTGCAGGTGAATTGTAAAGGGATATTGACGTGAGTGTTGTGGGAGTTACATATGAGGTGGGAGATTGAAAGGTGGGTAATATAACCTCGTTTGTGGATTGAAAATGAAAAGGAGCCATTCTGTCAGGTACAAAGGATAGGTTTCTGCGCAAAATTAGGATCAGGAAATGGTTGTTGGTTCAAGATGCCTTGGAACAGTATACGAAGTGTGCAGAAATGAAGAGAAAGAGGTAAATTTTGGTAGAAGTGCGGTAGTGGTCCAGATTGTTTAAGGAACGAAGACACAGTGGTATTTTGCCGGCCAAGTTCACGAGAAGTATAGGATTTGTGAAGGTGTTCTAGAATTTGAAAAGAGATCTGAATCTCATTAAGTGATAGAAGCTTTCTATAGTAGATCAAAGGCGAATGCAGAATTTTAGGCGGAGTTCATGACGTTCGAGGACTTCTAGCGAGTGATAAAATTTAAACAACATGCTAAAGGTACAGATGCGTCACATAAAGCTTTTGTTCGTGTGAATAATAGTGAACGTATCTAGGCGCCTTGTTCAGGTTGTTAGCAGTTTTAGTGTATCATGGGTTTTTTGTCGGACAGTTGGTAAGCTGGGGTTTACAGGTTCATTTGGAAACAAAGGTGTTCTCATTTGCTTCAGTGTTTTAGTAAGTTGAATGTGGTGATAGTATATGGTGAGGTGTTTCTAGGAAGGTGTAGTCAGTAAGTGGTTCACTCGAGGATTATTATTGTGGAATTGTTTATCAGGTGTCAGAAGTAGCACCACGATGTGGAACTGTTACGTAAGAGTTGAACAGATCTTTGAGAGGACTGAAGGGTTGAATGGAGGATAAAGGAAGCAGTGTCGTCGCCTGTATTCTTACACGTGGACTGCAGGAGATGGCTTCGATATGTCAGGTGTGTAAAGAAGCTGTAATAGTCAAAAGTGTATGGATTCTTGGGACACTCCTACAGATGTATGTAAATGCAGTATTCAATGTAGTTGACACAAACATATGAAGGGCAATGGGATAGAAAGGAGTTAGTTGAGTAGTAATAGTTGATTGGATGTGCATTGGTATGATGTTTAAATATGAAACTGAACTGACATAAGGGTTTAAGGTTTTTGTTATGTCTAGGGGAACGTGGATAGTAGAGTGGCGTTTGTTCGCTTGCTGGAATAGAATGTAGGTAATGTTGAGAAACTAGTCAGTTGGGAAATATTAAGCAAAAAAGCCACAGAATGTGGTGGTAAAAAAAAGTGCTATTCAAAGTACTTATAGATTTAATTCGTGAGCCTAGATTAAAAAATCTCCTCGAAGTGAATATTAGGCTGATAGATGAATGGAAAGAGGTAGGTGATGGACTCAAGACCAGGGGCTGTGTTGCATTTCGAAACGAATACCATTTTAATGTCTTGGTCTGTGATCGGTGTGTTGGCAGAGTTTGTAGGAGAATTACAGCACCTCTCCCACAAATCCTCCTGACAGTCTCCCAGAGAATTGTTTTTTATGGTGTTCAGAGACTATTGCCACGATTTCTTTTCATAATCCCTATTACACTGCAGACCATTAAAATTACGTCATCAGGAAGGATAAGAAACAACGACATTTTATTTATTGTGCGTATGCAGTATGGCAGGAACAGTACGTGGTTAAATATGTAGATGATTTTGAGGCATACAGGATGTAAAATTTAGTACACGAACTGCCATCTCTGATACCCGCAATGCCCTACCTAAACCGACTGTTCATCGAGTTTATGACAAATGCATGTACGCCATTCCATGCTGCTTCAACTCTATATCAAAGTTCACTAATCATATCTGGTGAGTGACGCTCTGCCTGTCTCTCTGCAACCAATAACCAAATGTTTTCAGTGGTTGACAGATATGGAAAACGTGCTGTCCATAGCAAAAGTCGAGCACATTCTGTATCGGGGCAGGTCAGGATAACATGGGAAACATATGGTCTAACGCTATCTTGTTAAGAGAGAAAATTCTGTCCCTCAGCCGACCACGTGCCCCTTACTTAGAGATACTGATAAATGGTGTTGTTTAGAAGATAGAACTCAAAGCCCTGAGTGTAATCAATACTTACATGCGTGTCCAATTTCTATTCTTTTGCGGTTTTTGAATTAATCTGGAGATAGTTTAAATTCTGGCCCTCAGCTGGACACGTGCATTGAAACTGGCCACCACTGATAACCAAACCAAGCAGTGCCATGCGGCTTTTCGCGGATGATGCTGTAGTATACAGAGAAGTTGCAGCATTAGAAAATTGCAGCGAAATGCAGGAAGATCTGCAGCGGATAGGCACTTGGTGCAGGGAGTGGCAACTGACCCTTAACATAGACAAATGTAATGTATTGCGAATAAATTGAAATAAGGATCCTTTATTGTATGATTATATAATAGCGGAACAAACACTGGTAGCAGTTACTTCTGTAAAATATTTGGGAGTATGCGTACGGAACGATTTGAAGTGGAATGATCATATAAAATTAATTGGTGGTAAGGTGGGTGCCAGGTTGAGATTCATTGGGAGAGTCCTTAGAAAATGTAATCCATCAACAAAGGAGGTGGCTTACAAAACACTCGTTCGACCTATACTTGAGTATTGCTCATCAGTGTTGGATCCGTACCAGGTTAGGTTGACAGAGGAGAGAGAGAAGATCCAAAGAAGAGCGGTGTGTTTCGTCACAGGGTTATTTGGTAAGCGTGATAGCGTTACGGAGATGTTTAGCAAACTCAAGTGGCAGACTCTGCAAGAGAGGCGCTCTGCATGGCGGTGTAGCTTGCTATCCAGGATTCGAGAGGGTGCGTTTCTGGATGAGGTATCGAATATATTGCTTCCCCCTACTTATACCTCGCGAGGAGATCACGAATGCAAAATTAGAGAGATTCGAGCGCGCACGGAGGCTTTCCGGCAGTCGTTCTTACCGCGAACCATACGCGACTGGAACAGGAAAGGAAGGTAACAACAGTGGCACGTAAAGTGCCCTCCGTCACACACCATTGGGTGGCTTGCGAAGTATAAATGTAGATGTAGATGTGATCGAGAGCGATTGATTGTAATTTCGATGGCTACCTATTTATGGTGTTAACTTCTTTTAGTTGCTGATTTTTGTGCATTCGTCCCACTTCATGTGAAGGTCATGGGTACACCTCGACCAACTAGACACATTTCCCTGGCGCTCCCTCTGACTCCTCAGCAAGCAGGTATACTGTAGAAATGAAGTTGACGGGACGCTGCATGTATCGGTACACGAATAAGTTCAATGTTATCCACTCCCGTTATACATATTGTTTCCTCATCCCTGAATATTGTTCTGTGCTTGGTTAAGTTTGCCGTTGCGTTCTTAGTATTTCATAAAGAAGCATTCATTAGGGAATCACAGCGGAATAGAATTTTTTATTGTGTCCATATATTGCAGGAATGTATCCGTCATCATTCTCATGCTTACGTGACGATTCATAACTCACCTCTTGTTTAAAGAGGCTCTAGATAATTTAGCGCACCCTGTTATTCATAATCTCTCTTCACAAATCCATGTTATAAGAGATCCCAAAGTATAAATATGAATCTTGCTCTTAGACAGATCTTGAGTTCAAGAGAGATTGGTTTCGAGTTAGACATTTGAAAAGAAATCAGAAAGTATCGCACTGTTCATGACGTCATCTTCCCTGTTCCCCACATGCCTGTCAAGAGATGAGAAGGTGCTCACCCTAGTTATCGGATGAGAATAAGAAAAAACAGTAATAATCTTCTTACTTATTGGGCCAGTTTCATTGCTTGAACGTAGCTTATCCGATGGACATTGAGAACTGAATATCATACTCATGAGCGACATCTGAGTGACCTCAGGTGGTCCTAAACCACGACGTGGAATTACGACAACTAGCAGAAGCGTAAATGCACCCCCACTTCAGAACGACTGCACAATAGCCGAACAAACACTGGAATTGGTGACAGCCGTTAAATATTTGGAAGTATGCATGCCGAATGATTTAAAGTGGAACGTCCATATAAAACTAATCGCAGGAAAGGCAGATGCGAGACTGAGATTCACTGGAAGAAACCTCAGAAAGTGTATTCCACCGACGAAGAATGTAACTAACAAAAGCCTCATCCCATCGATACTTTAAAGTTGCTCATATCAGAAAGGACTTACAGAAAAAATAGAGAAGATCCAGAGAGGAGTATGGTGTTTCGGCACAGGTTCGTTTAGCAAGCTGCTCACCCAACTCCGGTGAGTAACGACAAAGTAACGTCAGATGCATACCATAAGGTGGTTTGCAGCCTGAATCCGTATGACTGCACGGGTCTTGAATCGCCGTCCTCCCGAGTACGAGTCTAGTGTCTTACCATTGTGTCACCTCACTCGCTTCACTGAAAAGGAGAAATAATTCTAAGTTCGTGCGTAAGGGATCATAATATCGCGGTTGTGGACTGACAGTATCCGCTGCAACATAAGCATCTCTACATTATCCGAAATGATTATTCGGAGATTTGAAAGTGCAGGGAAAACATTCTCTATCCCTACATTCTGCCGTCAAATGGTGCCACCGATTATTTGCTTTTGAAAGGAGACGGTAATTCTCATCCGTAGAGAGCTCAATAAACGGTATTGTATGAAATGGTGTCATTCGAATATCGTAGCCAGTATGCTCCCTCAACTTGCGCTTCAATGACTGATTAATAATCTCCTCGAATCTATCACATCCAGAAGGGGAATTGCGTTTACCAGTCGGCGTGAGCACATGCCGTTTTGTACTTTATCTGCAAGCGTGTTCTCCAAAGGAGGTATCTGAGTGAATTAAAAGTTTATCCCTACCTAGCATGTGGTATACTGCACGAACCTTCCATTTTTTTGAGCTGGGTGAGCCTATTTTGGATCTCTGATCTCTGGCAGCGGCGCCGAAATTACATCACGAAGGTGACAATGCATTACACAGTAGGAGCGACGCCCCACGCATAGCCGGGCGTGTCCCGGAGGACAGGAGATGGTATCAGCCACAGTGCTGGCTCGGGAACCGACAATGGCACGCACGGAGACTCCGGCTCGCGCGCTCCAACAGCGCCGAAACGAAACGTCGCCTCGTTTTCTCACTCCCTCTGTTTTCTCTCAAAGGAGACTTCTTTGGCGCCATCAGACTGCCTGGATGCTGATGATTCTTCAGAACTGCAATTCCATCTGGTTTGTGATAACCCCGAAACGAACGAATACGTACCTTAGAAGCTGATCCAAGAACGGTTTCAGTATTGGAAATACCATACAAATTCAACCGTATCAGCGGCCCTTTCTATTGTCCGGGATTTATCTCACAAACATCGTATGTTCCGATACAAATATCTATAACTGTCTGAAAATCCAAGCCATTCGCTGTCATTACAAGCCATCCACACACTTTTAGCATATCGTTTTTCCTCTGCGTACCTTCCAAACTCGAAAGAAGCACTCCGTATATGCTTTGGGACGAGCACCTTAAAGAGAAGGAATACACTGTCTAACTGAAAGCTTCCGGAAACCTATTTGTGATGTCGTCAGTCATACGACTACACCGCCGCCTGAGAGATCGATGCGCCGGATGCGATTCTGTCGATAAACGGAACAGAAGAACGGATGCGCTAGCCAAAGAGTACACAGCCTGTCGCAATACTTATGCTTGCCGCGAGGCGCCGCTAGGCCACTTTATGTGCAGCAGGAGTGTAGTGCAGTTGTGCTAGTCTACAGTTCGTAGCCGCGCTCAGTCATCGTCTGCAGCTCAGTCATTGCTGCCATCAAGTCTTTGTAGCTAGACCCAAGTTAGTCTTCAAATTCACAGGATTTGACATTCAAGATTACGAGAGATTAATTCGTCACTGCAAAATTTGTGACTTGAAAATTATGTCACTGTACTAACGCTTAGTCTAGTCTAGTCCAGTCTAGTCTATAATTGTCAAACAACCGATCATGGACTACAACAAAGTTAAGTAATAAATACTTTCTAATTTTGTACTCCTGCTAATTAATTGCGTTTTCCTGTTGTACCTACGAAGCAGTCTTGGCATAGTAGAACCCACGTTCAAACCTCCTTGGCTACCTCATATTTGCTACCTCATGTTGATGGACTCGGTTATGGTGGAAGATCGAGAGCCATCACTATTGTTGTTGTTGTTGTGGTCTTCAGTCCTGAGACTGGTTTGATGCAGCTCTCCATGCTACTCTATCCTGTGCAAGCTTCTTCATCTTCCAGTACATACTGCAACCTACATCCTTCTGAATCTGTTTAGTGTATTCATCTCTTGGTCTCCCTCTACGATTTTTACCCTCCACACTGCCCTCCAGTACTAAATTGGTGATCCCTTGATGCCTCAGAACACGTCCTACCAACCGATCCCTTCTTCTAGTCAAGTTGTGCCACAAACTCCTCTTCTCCCCAATTCTATTCAATACCTCCTCATTAGTTATGTGATCTACCCATCTAATCTTCAGCATTCTTCTGTGGTACCACATTTCGAAAGCTTCTATTCTCTTCGTGTCCAAACTATTTGTCGTCCACGTTTCACTTCCATACATAGCTACACTCCATACAAATACTTTCAGAAACGACTTCCTGGCACTTAAATCTATACTCGATGTTAACAAATTTCTCTTCTTCAGAAATTCTTTCCTTGCCATTGCCAGTCTACATTTTATATCCTCATCAGTTATTTTGCTCCCCGAATAGCAAAACTCATTTACTACTTTAGGTGTCTCATTTCCTAATCTAATTCCCTCAGCATCACCCGACTTAATTCGACTACATTCCATTATCCTCGTTTTGCTTTTGTTGATGTTCATCTTGTATCCTCCTTTCAAGACACTGTCCATTCCATTGTTTCGACTCCACTATTAGTGGACATTAATATAGGATGTGTCCACGTTTCGCCTTTATGAGTATTTCAGCTCTTCTGGGGAGACATCCAATGAGATGTCTGAAGGTCCGTGGAAGAAAGGCAGCCCATTCTTCCTGAAGAGCCGAAATCAGAAAAGGTAGTGATGTTCGAAGCTGCACAGACCATTGTGCCATAGACGCTGCTTTCTGACGGGGTGCATTGTCATGCCGGCACAAACAATCAGCGTCTCCGAACTGTTCCTCTACTGTACATAGTACACAATCCTGTACAGTGTGTTCATATCCTTCCACATTGAGCTTTTTATTAAGCAAAATATAGGGACCTCATCTTAACCACGAAGAACACCCCCATACTGTGACACAACCTTCTACGTACCTCGCTGTATGCACTACACATGATGGTACCGTTCTCCAAGACACTCGCCAAAGTCAAACCCTTCAATCAGATTGACACAGCGTATGGCGTGATTCATCACACCAAACCATTCGTTTCCAGTCGTCCTGCGTCTAGTGGCGTCGCTCTTACACCACCTCAAGCGTCGCTTAGCATTGGCTATAGAAATGTCTGGCTTATGCGAAGTTGCTCAACATTGTACCCCATATTTTCAGCTCCCTACGCACAGTCATTGTGCTAGCTGGGCGAGTGGTAACACCTTGGAGCTTGTGAGTGGTTTCATGTGTTTTTTTAAAACCACCCTCCGCAGCTCGTCGGTCCCTGAACGTCAGTACATGAGGTTTGCTTGGTCTGGGTTTGGATATGATTACTCCCCTGCGTTTCCACTTCACGATCACATCACCAACAGTCGACTATGGCAGGTTTAGAAGTGTTTAAATGTCCCTAATTGATTTCTTACACAGGTGGCATCCAATGGCTAATTTATGTTTGAAATTGCTGAGCTTTCCTTACAGACCCAGTCTGCCGTTACTGTTTCTCTGCTGACAACCTAATACCCCCTGCCTTCTTTTAAGGCAGGTTCGTCTCTCGTGGCATCTAATGGCCAACTCTGCATTTTATACGGGTGTCCGGATACTTTTGACCAGATGATGTATGATGAACAATATGACTATAACTTGTTACTGAGAACGACTGTTTTAACTTCCCGAAAATAGTTATTGCAATACAGATCAGTCAGCGTGGTCGGTGATGGTAAGAAGGAGTCGATTTGCGAAACAACAACGGAAGAAAATTGTTGCACAGGTTGAGGCGAAATGGTGAACGCTTCATGAACGGAGATTTATCACTGCCTGGGAACATTACAAGCAGTAGATTTGTTACAGAGATCCTTGGATTATTACTCCAGGGTTCTATAACCAAAGCTTGCAGATACCTCGTAAAAATATTAGGCATTTGAATTGCTTCTCGCCGTTTACTGGTCAGAAAAGACATGTTGAAAAACGAAATGACCAAATGAAATTATTGGCCAGGAGACCTCATCTGGGGCACTTTGGCCACTTGGTGCAAGTCTTTCTACTTGACGCCACTACGCGTACTGGCGGATCGACGAAGATGAAATGATGAAGACAACACCAACACCAATACTCGGTCCTCGAGCGAAGAAAATCACATATCAGAGTTGGAATCGAACCCGGTACGCCGGGATCTAGAGACAGCAGCGCTAGCCACTAACCTTTCTCGCCATTATTTGCCTTTTCGGCCTGGCCTCTGTGCCTTTCGTCTTGCTTGTTAAAAGATAATAATTCTCCTAGATAATGGATGAAATTAACTAACGTAACTATTTCGTCTAATGTGCAACTGCTTCTATTCTTTTATTATTTAATTTAAATTTCTTATTAATTGTGAATGACATGGTAAGCAAAAATTTTCATTTCGTGGAAATGAAAAAGGAAAGTAATAATACAGTAATGTTGATTATTCCTGCATCCTTAAAATTAAAATAATTTTCCCTTCTAAGTCTCTCTTTCTTCCAAATTTAAATGTACGCTTCTTTATAAATTCTTAACATTTTGATATTTTGTCTAAATCGAGTCGCCTGTCATCTATAGAAACTGAGTTCCTTGCCCCTCTTTTAGGAAAGTTAGAGAAATAAAAAAAATAAACTTCTTCGCTGCTCCATATTTTCTTGCTAGACCACGAGCCGCGGACGAAACACATGTTCATTCTGATAGAATGGTGTAAAGTAGTGTCCACTGTAGCTACAATTTTTACCCACTTTTCGGGTAACAAATGGATTACGCGATAAAAAAATTATGTTCTTGTGTCGTGATCCATTCATGAATCCACTTTTCGAGATTGTTAAAACATGTGACGTGTTGTTCAGAAAGGCCATAGTGCATGGACCGAAACAATTGGGAATCGGAAGGGGTGATGACCTGTGAATATGGCGGGTGGAGTAAGACATCTCATCGAAGTCCTTACAGGGTCTCCTTCACTCGATTTGCAACATATGGTTTCGCACTGACATGAAACAGAACGAGTTTGTCATGCCTCTGAACATTTGGGGCTTTTATCTTTAAGTGCGCGACTCAAATTGAGTAATTGTGGTTCGTAGCGTTCAGCATTCACTGTCTGACCCGGTTGCAGCAGCTCATGGTACGCCACACCGACCAGGACGCATTTCACTCACTTCAATCTCATTGTCTTTGAATCATCGAAACCACTCTCTGCGCGTTGTTTCCGACGGAGGATGTTCTCCATACGTTTCCACAAGCAAACGATGAATTTCCGCAGCAGATTCCTTGAGATGAAAGCATACGAGTAACCTTTCCCGAAAATTCTGTTTTGTAGATATAAAATCCGACACGTTCAAGGCACTAAATAGATATTTTCTTTTCACTCCACTAGAAAGTGACACGCAGATTTGAAAGCCTAATGTTTCTACTGTTAAGCAATCTCGTGTCGGTGTCCGATATTGTGCACTAGTACAACTAGTGCCCCACTTCGTCAACAGCGAAAATTAATTCAAGCTGCCAATAGTACGGCGGCTTAGAGATATTCTCAAGATTTATACCCTATTTTCGGCTTAATTTTAGATCTGAATCCACAAGGAGAATGAGATCCGTATCGTTATTATTATTTTTATTATCATTACTATTATTATTGTATGTTATTACAGGAAACAGTAGTAAGGCATCTCTCCGAAGATTGTGGAAACGACAGTAGGACGTTCCTCTGACACCTGTGGAATACCAGCTAATTTCGTTTGTAAGAGTGCTGCTACACAGTAACAGAGCATACAGCACGAAATCCATGACATAAGGTCACTAAAAAGACAAAAAACTTTTCTTCTTTTATTGCCTGTGAACAGTAAGGGAGCTTTGTACCTCCTCTAAGCGTCCGAAAGTGCGATAGAGTTTACAAAAATAACAGTTCCACCCTTAGCTTAGTTACTAATAGTAATAAAGTGCGTGACATAATGGTCTCTGAATATATGACGCATGGGCATCACGAGTGCTGCCATCTGTTTATAAACAATTGTGGTTGTAGCTGTCACCGCCGCTTTTACGGTAATTCAGTTAATTCATACCTTTCCATAGTACAAATTGCTTACGGTATCAGAATCAGAGTTATTTTGTGTAGGCGGTGCTGGACAGCTTTCACAAATGTTAGGAACTGCGTAGTAAATACACAGCTGTACTTATCATTTTATTTAGACAATCAATTTTGCTCAAACTCAGACCATCTTCGTGTCATAAGTCCTGTTCACCTGTGTATACCACAACTGCAATGGCTAATACTTCTGGAATATTCTGTTACGTATAAGATGTGTTATAATGAGCGTGTCCTCTGTCTTGCAATGTGAACATTAACATACCAGTTACTGTGCACATTAATATACCATCTAACGTACACATTAACATTTATACTACAAGATAGAGAACGTGTTTTTTATATAACACATGTTATATTTAAATACAACATATCAGAATTATTAGTCATTGCAATTATAGTATAAGTAGCTGAATCGGTTTTATGACCCGAAGACGACCTAAATCTCACAGAAATCGACAATCTAGACAAAGTAATAGGGACAGCTATGAATTATACGATGTAATTCCTAACATAGAATCACAGCTATATTTTATGATTCTCTCCTTACAGTCTATTACACACTTGTAATATCATTGCTATACACTGACCATTTAAAAGTAAGATGCAACTGCAAAAACGTAAAAAAGAGATAATGTAATCTAGCTCACACGTTTTACTAGTTCCTGAATAAATTTTACAGACACACATACTGATGGCAACAAGAAATTTAGATAAATTTCAGAGGAATGTACATATTACGATGTGACATCCGAAGGATCGCCTTAAAGCTCCTTGATTATCAATAGAATTGCACTGGCTGTTTGCTGTTAATAAGTGTGTGGATCAACTCGATTGAAAGCTGTGTCTCTTAATTTCAGCAAATAGTTTGTCACCTTTTCAGGGTTTGTGGTGCGGGAGGGGTTTGGGTATAAGCTATATGTACATCAATAGACAGGTTTCCGCGACTTCTCTACAGTATTAATGACTGAATAGTTTTGTTGGTCATCCACTCTTTATATGTTTTCCTGTGTTTCATTAAAAAATCTCTATGTGGACTGACGTTATCTTCTTATACAAGGAACCGTCAAATGAAAATGAGACAGATAGAAAAAAGTAAGTAAACTGTTTAGTGCAAAGGTGAGACAAGACGGTCGGTGCCTTCATGGCAAAATATATTTCGGTTGCCTATAAAACCATGATTATATCCAAACGTGCACCTCTTCGTCCGAAGTAAATCGACGGCCATGGATATCTTTCTTCAGGGCTCCAAAGCTATGCAAATCGCATGTGGAAGGATCGAGGCTAAATGGATGATCGTAAGAGATTCCCAGCGTAATCGAAACCATCTTGGCAACATGTGAGCCCGCCATGAAGACCCTGATCGTCTTTTCTCACGGTGGAATAAATGTGTCAACAGTTATGGTGATTACTTATGAAACAATAAAGAATTTACTTACTTTTCTTCCATCTGTCTCGTTTTTATTTGACTGTCCCTTAAAGAATGACTCCCCACCTCCTTTGTTGCGTGAATCGTTTAATATTCCGATCCAAGATGTCGTCCTATATTTCTGAAGAGTTACGCTCCCATGTCGGAGCAACATTGGTTCGTATGTCCTCCAAGAAAGAGTCACACAACGTAATTCAGGGATCTCAGTCTAGATAGAATATGATTTTATCACGAAATACGGCAAATGGTCGCTGATGCTGGATTCAACTAACAGGTTCTCCAGGTCATAGAGAGAGACGCTTGCTGTTGTTTATTAATGCTTCACAAATACTTTCTCTGTTCTATTCCTACACTAGATCGTTGAAGAAACTTAGCGATAGTAAATTATTTATTGCTACTTGAATGAAATCCCGTATTTCTTAATTATGAACGTTAAAATAATCTTAAGGAACAGGTATGAAGTTGTACTCTAAAATAAAACGTCATAAAATAAAAATAATTACAGGCAACCACCTAATTAAAAAAGAGACACGGATCTATTTACATACTACGTATATATTATTTATTATCTCACTGAAGTTGTACGTTTCACGATTGTCTCGGAAAGGCATGAAGCCCTTGTCGCTTATCCCAGGCTACGTATTTCTACTCTGTTTAATATTATCTGATTGTTACGAGCTTTGGCACTGACCAGGCTTCCATAAGGCAGTCAGTGTTACTGCTCCTCTAACGCTGTGCTAATGGTATGCTAAATACCGACCACAAATGGTTAACAAACATATACGTAGATGCAGTCACACGCGGAGTTTAAAATGTGTATCGAGGAAGTGCCAGGGGGCTATAATTTAAAGTTTTTATTGTGTCCACTTGGTAGGTCTCCGGCAAATCCCAATCGGGGATTACGTAAGAAATGCCTGTTCGTCACACTAGCCGCTCTACTGTCATCCATACTTTCAGTTTCACTTCTTGCATACAGCATTAGTAAAACTTCATGTGTGAAATTCAAGAAACTACGCTTTCTAAACTTTATCTGCAACTGTATCCACCGAGTGCCTTATTTCTGGCTCTCTCAGAAAGTCGTTCAAACTATTTGACGGAAGAACTTGGTTCTTAGTATCCGCCATCAATCCTTGGAATTATACAGTACATATTCGTGAGCCCCCACTTCAAATAAGTTACTCACTTCAAAGTGACATTCATTACATATCACGATCATTAAAACAACACTGTGTTATCCAGCGCCTGTCGGTCGTTCGCTTCATTTATTACGGCGGACCACTACAGCCTCCATTTTCAAGGAATCTTCACTATCGTATCATAAATGCAATAGCTGCCGACAGAGATATTGTCCCTCACTTACGCTTTCCATGATTAGTTCGTTAAAACTCATCAGAGAATTGCAGTACGATTTTTTCTAATATTGAGCTTGTAATACGACTTTGTGCTGGGTGCATTGTCGTAGATATTACGACCGTGACAGATATGGTATGGCATTGAGAGGTATTATGTAATTGCCACAAAAGCCCTGATATCAGAGGACGAGCAGATAAGGCTCTTGATAAATTTCTATTAAAATATGGGAAGAAACTCAGAAAGAGCAAGATGCCACGAATATACGAACCTGTTACTTTCACTAAAATAATCAGCTAAGTTACCGTAAATACTGCTCATTATATTCCAGATATAGATCACAGAGGCACTTCTCAAATAATTTTAATAAAAAAAATAATAACTATAGAACGATTTTGATTGAGAGCCATGACGTGACCACATACATAGAATATTTGAAATCGAAAAATCATCAGTTTTTCATTTTTACGCAGGCTGACAAAAAAGTAAAGCACACAGAAGGGAAGAAGGAAACGAAACGAAACAATATAGGTAGCGTGGTACGTTATGTTGTTTCAGTGACTGCAATACCGAGTCAAATTTACAAACAACTTGGCAGTATGAGCACACAGCAGTATCACATTGCATCCTCCATTCCCCTCCCCTCCACACACACACCCCCCCTCCCCCACTTTCCCTCCCACATTTCCTGGCCTGAATGCATGAACTGATTCTGTTGGGAAGCGCGTCATAAAACCGTTGTTTCCCCTGCTGAGGCAAACTGGCCCATAAAAGTTGTAACTTGTCCTTGATATCTCGGACACAGGCACTCGGACCGAACTGACGTCCGAGCTGGTCCAACACGTGTTCTCTCGGGGACCGTTGTGCCATCAGAGTTCCCTCAGTCATCACCTACAATGGCCTGAAGTTACACTCGATGGCACGCCACACCATGACGTCAGAAACAACACCTCTGTATCTGTTCAGAACATTGGATGAAAGAACCCAGGTCGTCGCCATACTCATCTATGGTGTTCATCTTGGCTAGTGCAGAATCGCGATTCGTTGGTAAAGACAATACGTCGTCACTCCTTCTACAGGCCATACGTCCCGGCCACGGGCACCACTCCAAAGGCAGCTACGTATGGGAAGGTAACTATCTAGTCCGACTACTGCCAGTCTCCGACCAATGATGCGAGATTACACAGAACGTTGCTGGGAGTCCATTTCTTGTTCTCGTATGGCAGGCGCAGATGTGAAGGGGTTACGATGTGTTTGATACGCTATACGACATTCCTCCCGTGTGACTGTCAGATGTTATCGGTCGCAATCTTGACGACGAGTATGTCTGCCTTCTTGTTTCCTAAGCTGGGACAATGTCACATCCGAATTCCCCACTAATCTGCATATTGCACGACGCTGCTAGCCGGTCAGATGGTAGGAAGGATGAAAGGAACTTCCCTACAGATTAACATTATTTGAAATCATACCCACTCGACATCAAGGTCATTAGCGATAGAGCACAAACTTGGTATGTTGTAAAATATAGGGAACGAAATCGCCCGTGCCCTTTCAAAAGAACCATCCCGGCATTTGCGTGGAGCGATTTAGAGAAATCATGGAAAATGCAAACCTCGATGGCAGGACGCAGATTTGAACCGTCGTCCCGAATGCGAATCCATTGTACTAACCAAAGCACCGCCTCGCTCCCTCGGCCAAATGGAGCCCTACAATGAGGCCCCATTCAAACTCGGATAACGCTATCTCATACGAGTATGCGGCTTCACCTTGTTCTTCACAATGATCTCTCAACATCTACTTTCCCTCCCAGGCCTGATAACAATAATACACGCGAACAGTCCACTCTGGTGGCCATTCTATGATAGAGAATTGTAGCGCTAGTCACATACACTCCCGCCGATGGCGTATACATGTACGAACTTACATTGACATACCGACCATATCTTCTGAGTGCTTCACTTTTTTGTCAGGTGGGGTATACACAGGGCACATCAAAAAGAATCACCCGTTTTGGCACGTCTATATTTCTGAAACTAATAAACATATACAATGAATTTTGTTTTTTGATGAACGGGAAACTCAAAAAGTTTTTTTCATATCTTTTCACTCTGCAGCTAGCATGTCTTGAGTTACAGCTTCCACAGTTGCCGTTATGCGATGTCTCAGTTCATTCATTGTTGTTGGTAACGGAGGCACATAAATAGAAAAAATCGCTCTGAGCACTATCGGACATAACTTCTAAGGTCCCCTAGAACTTAGAACTACTTAAACCTAACTAACCTAAGAACATCACACACATCCATGCCCGAGGCAGGACTCGAACCTGCGACCGTAGCAGTCACGCGGTTCCAGACTGTAGCGCCTAGAACCGCCCGGCCACCCAGGCCGGCGTACATAAACAGAGTCTTTTATAAAAACCACACAAGAAATAATCACACACAGTCAGGTCCGGTGACCTTGGAGGCCAGTAATGTAAGGCTGAATCATTTGGTCCAGTGCTATCGATCCGTCGTTCAGTAATCCTTTGATTTAAAAAGTCCCGCACTTCCAGATGCCAGTGTGGCAGCGCCCCACCCCGTTGGTAAATGAAGCCGTTCGAATCAGTCTCCAACTGTGGGAAAAGAAAATTTTCAAGCATATCGAGAGATTTGCTTCCTGTAACAGTGTTCCCGCCAAAGAAAAATGTACCATACACCTTTTCCTGTGAAACTGCACAAAATACATTAAATTTTGGAGCATCCCTCTCATGTTGTACAATTTCATGTGGTTGTTCCGTACCTCATATTCTCACATTATGATGGTTCACCTTTCCATTTAAATGGAATGTTGACTCGTTCCTAAACACTAAGTGTGGAAGAAAACTGTCATCCTCCATCTTGCCAAGGACGAAATTACAGAACTCCACACGTTGTTGTTTGTCACCTTCACGAAGAGCTTGCAGTAGCTGAATTTTGTGTAAACGTCGACGCAACACACGCCAGACGGACATCGGGGGCATACTCAGCTGTCGAGCTGCACGGCGAACTGATTTCTGCGGACTGCTTGTGACACTATGGCGGATGCGTTCGATGTCTGTGTCAGGCACTCGGGGACGGCCCGGCGATTTGCTTTCTCGGAATTGTTCATGCCATCGTCGAATGGTCTGTGCTGTAAGAGAATGCACACCATACCTAGAAAGAATGTCACAGTGAACAGCTATTACTGTCCCGCACTGCGCAAAACGCCGAACACAAAACGCTTTCTGTTGTCCCGACACCATTTTTACAGGAACTGATGTGGGCACACACTGCTGCTACCTAGCGGTAACAACGTAAAACTCGAGAGTTTGCTCTTTCCAACAATACGTTGTTCACGCACATATTTCAGATAACATACTAGTTACGATTTTTTTAAATCGGATGATTCATTTTGATACACCCTGTATTTTACTACTAGTACAGGACTACTCCCTGAACATGTCACTGAGGTTTGTCATCCAAAAAGTTGCTTCAACAAATTATCCGTTTGAATTCACATTTCACGTGTCTGTTGTAACATTTCAATGAATTTTTTCAGAAGAATTCGACAGTATCTTATAATAACTGATGGCCCCTGCAACAATACAGTGTTTCTAGAGTCCTTTCGCCACGACGCTTACGAAAATTATCGAATGCGTAACGTTATTATTTTTTTCCAGAAAATCCAGTCAACTTTGTTGCTCACTTACACGACATAGAGTCAGCCATCGCAGCATTTCAGGCATTAAGACTCTATATTGGAGTGACTAATCATGATTTTCTGTGAATTCCCAGAATGACATCAGGTGACTGGCAAAAGAGACTCTTCAATAAAAACAGGGCCAGTTCCTTCCCAACATCCTTGTCCCACTGAACTAATGCTCTGTCTTTAATGACCTCGATGTCGACGGGACGTTTAACTGCCCTCCGCCTTCACGTCCGCAGCGTCATTTACATCAACCGATCGCACTGTCACGTAACTGCTCCAACCCTACAGCGATGGTGATTTCTGTTGCACAAATTAGTTCCTTCGACATTTTGTTCTTTAGTCTATATCTTCTGTATTAGGTAGTGCCAGAAGCTCGATGGCAAGCCTCTCTGAAGTACGCGGAAATGTAGCTACGATCTTCGAATCTGCAGTATTTTGTCTATAGACCACATATTTTTGCATTAGAGTTGATTACTCCGTCGGTATGAAAGTTACTTAAGACAGTCGTGAATTGAATGTGCGTAATGCTGTTTAGAAAAAGATGTATCTTCGGTCTGACGTAAATCTATGATTTCTAGTGTACCGGCCAGCGTGAAATGGGTGTTTTGGGCACGTTTCTAGAGTCTTCGTTACTAATGCTGGGCATCCCCTAAAATTTCGGAACTGTAGGGATTTGTTTGGTTGCATTTCGTAACCAAATTCATGAAATTTTTACTAGCTGCCCTAGTTATAAACGCTACAGGTTACAAAGCTTACCATGGAAAGACGTAAAAATCTACGTACATCGCATAATAACTATACGATACAGTGCTGCACTACTGTCTTCAAAGAAAACTTTGTGTGTAAAAAGCATGCTGTTTAAAGAAGTGAAGAAAAATTGTGTAATGAAGTTCCATTGATGCCGAGCTAATTACAGACGGCCTGCTATTTCATATATACAGTGTGGTCTATTCCGGGCAACTCTTGAGTCCTTTCAACCTTATTTGACTATCATGCATACTTCAACACCTACGCGACGTGTCCGCCCGCTTTCATTTTGAGTCCTCCGTAACTAGTCTCTCACTGTAAATAAAGAATTAGTTCTTTAACAACAACTACAAAAATAATACTACCGTTCTGTGAGAAAGAATCATTACATGCTGGTCTAGCTTAAAGTTACGCTTTTACCACTAGGTTTGCGTGAACTGAATATCAAATGCTAAACTATTTTGAGTAAACATCGCAAATTACATAACATTAGTAATCTCACGAGCTGACTATAGTACAGCTGACATTAATATGCTACAGTATACTATAGATCGAGGGAGGTGGTCAAGGTAACAAACTTCCATTCAGGACGGCCTAGGTTTAAACTTTATGACTTACAGTACATACAGCAGTTGATTATTGTAAAGCGTTATTGGACGAACGCTTCCTAAAGTATCGCAGTAGTTCTTGTCAAATTTCATCTTGCTTCTCGGACTGGCAATTTAGTGTCAAAGAAAATGTCAGTTTGTGTACCTTACCAAAAGAAAAACTGTAGCAACCTGTGGCTGCAGAGGTAGTCATAATTCGAATCAGCATATGAGCATAGAATTAATAACGTGTGGGAATATGAAATGAATCAACCGCACGCACGCTCACAGTTCTCGATAAAGGAGATTACAGTACGTTGGTCGTGTAACAGATTAGGTCCCTTTCTCAGACACCTCCCCCCCCCCCCCTCCCTGACCGCCGTTATAACCGCAAAAGTACCTCCGACCCTATACTTGGCGATTGCTCACTATTTTTTCTCTTTTTCTTATTCTCTCCATCTTACACATTATCTCTCCAGCAATGCTGTAAAAACCTGAGTAGCTGCTGATCAAACCACAGGGTCCCTAAATAAATAAATATCGCACGTAATCTGAATCAGTGATTTTGGTGGCTGAAGGCGGAA
Organism: Schistocerca piceifrons; assembly: GCF_021461385.2. Classification (NCBI taxonomy): domain Eukaryota; kingdom Metazoa; phylum Arthropoda; class Insecta; order Orthoptera; family Acrididae; genus Schistocerca; species Schistocerca piceifrons. The sequence goes on from NC_060149.1 coordinate 276,085,264, forward strand.
TTCATACATACATTCAAGGGTGTTTATTATCATTACTTTTAACATGCTTTACCTGGTGCATCAGTTGGACAAATCTGTTTGAAGCGGTGTCGAGGACGCTAAGCTTCTGCAGCATTACATAGGAAGGTTGTAGGAATCTTTGAGCCAAATTTCAAACTTATACGTCGCAATGGAAGTCAATTAGGGAATCGAAAAAGCTATCCTTAAATCTGTTGCACAGTGTATATTCAGGAAAAACTGACTAACTCATAAATTTATATTACATGTTAAAATATTTTCTTATTCAGAAATTGCTATTGCCAATCAGCGTTTTATTTCCTAACTAGCTTGGCCACGCTGTTATTTTCGTGCGCAAATAGCAGACCTCATCTACTACTTCTACTGCCTCATTTCTTATCTTAATTAATTTGACTACGTTCTATTATTCTCGTTTTACTTTCGTTGATGTTGTCGTACAACTTCTTTTCAAGACATTATCCATTCTATTCATCTGCTCATGGAAATCCTTTGTCTTCTCGGAAGCAAATACAGTTTCATCGGCAAACCTCTAAGTTTTAGTTTCTTCTTCCTAAACTTAATTCCTTTCAAAAATTTCTCCTTTGTTTAATTTATCGCTTGCTTTATCGACTGAATAACGTCGGGGATAGGCTGCAACCCTCTCTCACGCCCATCTCGACCACTGCTTTCCTTTCACGTCCTGCGACTCCTACAACCACCGATTCAGATTTTCAATGAGTGTATTCGAGGCAATATTGTCAAAAGCTTTCCACAAATTTACAAATTCTACAAATGTATGTTTGCTTTCCTTTCACTCATCTTCTAAGGTAAGTCGTAGGGTCAGTATTGCCTCGCGTGTTCTTTCATTTCTCGGGAACCCAAGCTGATCTTCCTCGAGGTTGGCTTCCACGAGCATTTCCATTCCTCGTGTCAGTATTTTTCATACATGACTGATGGTTCGGCAATATTTACATTTTCAATTGAGAAGGCACTTTTATTCATAAAATACGGACATAGATGTAGAATCATCGATGCTAGAGGACTTTTAAATTCCGAACAAAAAATTATTCGACGGATGTACACATAGTAACCAATTTTTGCATGTAATTCGGCTTTAAACAAGAAAATGACAGTCAGTCGTAGGATGTAGACAACGAAGCGGCTTTTCAACTCGATTTGATGTTTGAATCGACTCAGGTAATTTGGGAATTGGTAGCGAAAAAAATATAAATAAAACAATTTACTGTGTCACTCACTTGTTTATTTTCTCACTATGTGTTTCGATGGTTCACACAATCATCTTCAGGTGGAGAATTCTATTGCTACATTCCTGTTGTGTGGAGCACTGGCGTCTTTTGCCAGTAGCAGACTAGTTGCAAAGCTGGTTATGTTTCGTCTTTTGTTGGCGATAATATTGTTTTTCAGAAATGGCACCGTTAAAGTTAAAAGAAGGTGGATTTACACTATCACTCCACACAAAGATGTTACACATGTCAGAGATACGTTATGTTTACATAGAGCGCAAAGATTACTGAAAGGAACAATATCTGATATGTGTAACACCTTTGTGTGAAGTGACAGTGTAAACATACACTCCTGGAAATTGAAATAAGAACACCGTGAATTCATTGTCCCAGGAAGGGGAAACTTTATTGACACATTCCTGGGGTCAGATACATCACATGATCACACTGACAGAACCACAGGCACATAGACACAGGCAACAGAGCATGCACAATGTCGGCACTAGTACAGTGTATATCCACCTTTCGCAGCAATGCAGGCTGCTATTCTCCCATGGAGACGATCGTAGAGATGCTGGATGTAGTCCTGTGGAACGGCTTGCCATGCCATTTCCACCTGGCGCCTCAGTTGGACCAGCGTTCGTGCTGGACGTGCAGACCGCGTGAGACGACGCTTCATCCAGTCCCAAACATGCTCAATGGGGGACAGATCCGGAGATCTTGCTGGCCAGGGTAGTTGACTTACACCTTCTAGAGCACGTTGGGTGGCACGGGATACATGCGGACGTGCATTGTCCTGTTGGAACAGCAAGTTCCCTTGCCGGTCTAGGAATGGTAGAACGATGGGTTCGATGACGGTTTGGATGTACCGTGCACTATTCAGTGTCCCCTCGACGATCACCAGTGGTGTACGGCCAGTGTAGGAGATCGCTCCCCACACCATGATGCCGGGTGTTGGCCCTGTGTGCTTCGGTCGTATGCAGTCCTGATTGTGGCGCTCACCTGCACGGCGCCAAACACGCATACGACCATCATTGGCACCAAGGCAGAAGCGACTCTCATCGCTGAAGACGACACGTTTCCATTCGTCCCTCCATTCACGCCTGTCGCGACACCACTGGAGGCGGGCTGCACGATGTTGGGGCGTGAGCGGAAGACGGCCTAACGGTGTGCGGGACCGTAGCCCAGCTTCATGGAGACGGTTGCGAATGGTCCTCGCCGATACCCCAGGAGCAACAGTGTCCCTAATTTGCTGGGAAGTGGCGGTGCGGTCCCCTACGGCACTGCCTAGGATCCTACGGTCTTGGCGTGCATCCGTGCGTCGTTGCGGTCCGGTCCCAGGTCGACGGGCACGTGCACCTTCCGCCGACCACTGGCGACAACATCGATGTACTGTGGAGACCTCACGCCCCACGTGTTGAGCAATTCGGCGGTACGTCCACCCGGCCTCCCGCATGCCCACTATACGCCCTCGCTCAAAGTCCGTCAACTGCACATACGGTTCACGTCCACGCTGTCGCGGCATGCTACCAGTGTTAAAGACTGCGATGGAGCTCCGTATGCCACGGCAAACTGGCTGACACTGACGGCGGCGGTGCACAAATGCTGCGCAGCTAGCGCCATTCGACGGCCAACACCGCGGTTCCTGGTGTGTCCGCTGTGTCGTGCGTGTGATCATTGCTTGTACAGCCCTCTCGCAGTGTCCGGAGCAAGTATGGTGGGTCTGACACACCGGTGTCAATGTGTTCTTTTTTCCATTTCCAGGAGTGTAGTTAACAGTGAAGAGCGCATTCAACAGGTAGCAAAAAATGGTTCAAATGGCTCTGAGCACTATGGGACTTAACATCTGAGGTCATCAGTCCCCTAGAACTTAGAACTACTTAAACCTAACTAACCTAAGGACATCACACACATCCTTACCCGAGGCAGGATTCGAACCTGCGACCGTAGCGGTCGCACGGTTCCAGACTGAAGCGCCTAGAACCGCTCGGCCACAACGGCCGTCAACAAATAGCAGTATGCAGCATCTTTTCAATCTATTTTCCTTAAAGAACATTTTACTCTTACAAATTCATGTTTTTTATTTAACTTTAACAGCCTATTTTTTTGAAAGACCGATTTTGTCACCAGCAAAACATGAAACCTAACGTGTTCTGCTGCTGGGAAAAGGCGCCTGCGGTCTACACTAACACAAGGAATGTAACAAAACAGTCATCAACAGTCATCCACCTGGAGATGAGGGTGAGAAACGTCGATACGCATTGTGAAAAAATAAACAACTGACTGATGCCGGTAATTGTTTTACTTAAACTCATCAACAGTCGCAGCCGTCATGGTACGATCCTTTGTGGACGAAATATCCAGCTGAAAAATCCACCAGCAAAAGTACTGTAGCTGGAAGGCGACGGGATCACGAATGGAAGAAGCAGCAGTCGACTAGTTAGGTAGGGAAGGGTCTTCTACTGGATGCGAAGCGTGGGAGGAAGACGCACTCTGTGCTGTGAGGGCAGACCAGCTGGCGGTGCGATTCTGCGGAGCCATCAGCCTCGCCTCGCCGAGACCTAGCCCGCCCGCGCAGACAGAGCTGAAAAAACGGCTAGCTGCAATACGTTATCAGGCTGAGCTTGGGCTCCAGGTGCAAACGCCGCAATCCGGGTCAGGCTGTCCAGGCGGGCCGCGCCTATATATACATTGGCTCCAGCGGCGGCGCTCACAGTGTGCAGACAGCTACCATGGCCGCCCTCGCGCTCCCTGTAAGTACCCGTCACCGCCACCATTCTGGCTTCTGCAACAGTGCTGTGCGTCGTTTCTGCAAGAAGACGTTACTTAGCCGCGTCATTTGTGAAATATTTTGTTCTGATAGATTATTACTTTTCACTAGTGGTCAGTCGAGATTCACCGGTATCTATGGATGGAGACTTCACCTTTGCGTACCAACAGTGCTTGACACTAATTAGTGACTTAGAGTAATGTTATAATATTGCTTGCACTTTCACAGTTTTCATATATATACAACTGAGCAATATTTCTATCCCAAGAACGTGGCATATATATATATATATATATATATATATATATATATATATATATATATATGTGTGTGTGTGTGTGTGTGTGTGTGTGTGTGTGTATAACACGTTCTTGGGATAGAAATATTGCTCAGTTGTAAATTTAAGGACAATCAATTATTTTGAGACAACTGTCGTTGTTTTAGAGTGAGATCATGCGGAACTTTCGTGAAACGATCTCGGTGTGTAGTAATATAAATATTAAATGACCCTCCCGTTAAAAGATTATATGTAATTATGCTTATCTGAAAGTGTTTTCTTTGCTTGTATAAGTACGTATTCGTAAATGATGGACATATTTCATCGAGAGAATTCTATAAAGAAAAATCTGCAGATTATTTTGGTGCAAGGACTGCAGAGAATAATAATAATTAAGGGTGAGACCTATGCTCGGGAGGCTAAGAGTAGTTTTGATGAATTCCGTCGTATTCACATAAAGTGAACAGTTTATATGTACTCTGTCTACTAACGTTACATACAATAATGAACACTGCAGGATTTTTCTGACTTACTCATGCACTCTTAGTAATACATATTAAGTCTTGGCAGTTCACACGAGGAAGTTTAGAATAGGCGATTAGGAAATTCAACCCACTGCTGCATTCCATAACACACCACATGCCACTTTACGAGAACCATCAGTGTCTTCTGTTTTTAAGATACTGCATAGTTAAACATTAATGGTAAAGACAACCTTCCAAAGTGTAAGACAATTTATCTATAAAGCGTCCAGCGTGTTACATTTCTCTATGTGTTCTTACAGTCACATTTTAAGCATCGGGAGGTACCATTTCCTAATAAACAAGCGCTCCAATCATCACGGTAGTCCGAGAAGTACTCTGTCTTACGGGGTGTAGTAATTTACTTCGATAAAGACCGGTTTTTACTTCATACGTAAGACTACATCACAACATTAAAACTACGGAGAACCGAACTTTAGTTTACAGCGTCAGAGCTCCAGCGCATTCCTTTGAAAGCTTCTCTCCGCATGGAATCGCACGCTGAATTGAAACTTTGTAGAGACTACTGTTTTCATTCAGTCCGACAAGAGCTGGGAAATTTGGGTCAGAAGTAGGGTTTCATTACTTCGGAGTATGTTTGCGACTTTTGAAATTGAGTCATTTAACACTGAAACACTTGTGTAATGTCCTCCTGCATTGCACTGCTATACTTTGCGTAATGATTGCAACACACGCTCCAGATAATTGGAGGTCTAGCGGTAGACCCCTCACCTGATTCGGAAAGACAGTGTATGTTGCACTGTTCTATGGACGAGTACTACTCACGATTTATTTCTCAGTGACTAGTGACTGTTCCTTTAACCACGAAAAGACATAAAGAGACAATTTTCAGTCGATTCAAACTATAACGTTAACAAGAATTCATTTTTAAGAGTTTTGTCAAAGACTTCATATCATGTGGCCGAAGTCAGAATTTCATCAACTCATTAGAATTATTAGTGATTCGTAACTGCAGTTAAGAAACGTTTTTTCAGTTTAGTGTGACGAATGATCGCTCGGGGATGCGTCTTATACGAATATACATATTTTGAGAAGAGTTGTCCATCGTTGTATTTATCTTCAAAAAAGATAACTGCGAGATATATATAAGCCAAAGATTGCCATGATATTGTTTTTTTTTTCAAAATGATCACAGAATAAAATGAGTTGCAAATATATTTGAATGAGGAATGGAACAGCTGTACATTTGTGTTGGTTAGGTGGTTATTCTGAATCAGTTTTCAATTCTGTAACTGCATTATTATCGTTCAAGCCGCTATGAGACCCGTTAGAGTAGGTTCATGGTTACTCAGTTCTTCGCTTTCCATGTTTTACCTTACAAGAATCGAGTGTAAGAAAAATAAATGTATTCGTTCGTACCACTGTTCTCTTTTTTATCTGCGTGACATTTGTGTTATGAATTCTTTATAAGTAGTACTGATTCTCTGAATCTGTTCTAGGGACAGTCCGTCGGAGTTTTGGGAAAACTTTTCCGTGTTGGACGGCATTTTCCTTGTATCTGTATACCACTTGTATTATCCTCGCAAATCCTTTCGAGACACGCCTGTGCTGCCTGAATTAGCTTTTAAACCTTGGTGCCACCTGCGTTTGTCTGCCGTCTTCCTCGGCTTCGAATGCTTCTTGGAGAGGATAGATACGTAATCTCTACGTGCTCGTATTTGAATCGCTTTCGTTACTTTTCCATGGAATTTTCGAAGGCTGCTATATTTTTTCTGAACTCCTTTCATAATCATTTATCGTTGAAGTTAACTCGTTTTACTTTTTCTCATATGAATTGGATTACGAAACGAATGGAGGACTGTAAAGAATTTTCCAGTGTGAGCCTGATAAACAGCTCTTCTTCTGCTATAGTGCTGCCCCATACATATCCCAAGATCCCCTGCAGTTAACCTGAAAGTATGGTAAACTTCATCACTCTGAACTGAAAAAAAATTTCATCGCATATATTTTCGTCACATGTATTATTCATTTGTTCATCGCATGTGTTATTATTGATGAATTAGTGTTCCGAAAAATTTGCGCAGAACCGTCTGATTCACTGCTTGAGCAATCGTTTGGAAGAATAAAGGAAAACTGCAGGTTTCTGTTGCGTTAACAACGAGCTCGTTAGAAACGACGCACTAGCTCAGTTGGTAAAGGATGTAAAATACACTGGCCGTGGTGTTACTAATGAAGCAATTCTGGCATCGCCTGAAATAATTTAGCGAACCCAGGGAAACCTAATTCAGAGAGGTGGAGCAGGGATTTGAAACTGGCACTTCCGAACGTGACTCCAGCACGTAAACCATCATTCCATGGAGATTCATTTAGCACTATTCACGGAAAAAAGCAATTACTGTTATCAGCAGTTGATACAAACCACAGCGAATAGTGTTGATTGATGCGGAGCGGACGAGAAGTTAATCGAAAGTACGTATCTATTAGCTGCTTCTGCTTTCGATATTTGTCAGCGATGAAGGCCCTGTTTTGTTCATTCATTGAAGCAGCTGCTCCATACTGTCGACAACGAACCTAGTGTAAGAACGAACGTTAATTATACGGTTTCGAGGTTAAGGCGTCAGAACTAACATTTGAACTGATCCAGCTGAACCGCTCATTGGTATCCGGAATTGGCAAATTCTTTACATGTCATTCTCCAGCACTAAAAAATTTTATACGTGATAAATGACAACATAAACCGTAGGTTTTCAGTCGGTGTTGAACTGTGAGTTCTCTCATGATTTACTGGGTGAGATATAAAACTAGTCGAATTATTGATAGTATTATTGTTATTGTGTTTAGCTCATTTTCTATGACGCAGCAGTCTTCAGCTGTAAAGAGAAACTCTAAATGTAAGAGAAGGAGGTTCAAATGGTTCAAATGGCTCTGAGCACTATGGGACTTAACATCTGAGGCCATCAGTCCCCTAGAACTTAGAACTACTTAAACCTAACCAACCTAACGACATTACACAGATCCATGCCCGAGGCAGGATTCGAACCTGCGACCGTAGCGGTTGCGCGGTTCCAGACTGAAGCGCCTAGAACCGCTCGGCCACACAAGCCGGCTGTAAGAGAAGGGTTTGGTTGTTTGGGGGGAAGAGACCAAACAGCGAGGTCATCGGTCTCATCGGATTAGGGAAGGATGGGAAAGGAAGTCGGCCGTGCCCTTTCAAAGGAACCATCCCGGCATTTGCCTGGAGCGATTTAGGGAAATCACGGAAAACCTAAATCAGGATGGCCGGACGCGGGATTGAACCGTCGTCCTCCCGAATGCGAGTCCAGTGTGCTAACTGTAAGAGAAGGCCTGAAGGCTCTATTTGAGGACTGAAAATTAGAAGACTGTGTAATTTGCAACGGAATCCTGACTCCTAAAAGACATTATGTACGATTCATTCATCGAGCCCATAGCACACCTTTGCGAACAGTGTTTGGGAAACTTCACTAATATTTGGTAGGTGCGAGGTTCAAATTCCCGTCCGCCCATCTTGACTTAGGATTCCCATAGTTGACTCGAGAAGGAGCAGGAGAGGAGATTAGCGTTTAACATCCTGTGGACAACGAGGTCATTAGAGACTGAGCACAAGCTCGTATAAAGGAAGAATGGAGAAGGGAAGCGGCCGTGCTCTTCCGAAGCAACCATCCCGACATTTGCCTTAAGCGATTTAGGGAAATCTCGGAAAACCTAGACGAGGAAGGCCGGACGCGGGTTTGAACCGTAGTCCTCCCGAATGTGAGTCCAGTGTGCTAACCACTGCGCTACCCCACTCGGTAGCTCACTGGAAGCAACCATGCGAATACCTATATAGTTTCTTCAGTGAGGCTGCGATTGATAAACTTTCTTCTTTCTTCGTATTGATTCGTGCTTTGATTTAACTCCTACCCCTCCCCTCCCCTCCCCAGCCTATCCCTCCCTCCTCCTCCCCCACCTAACCGAGCGAGGTGGCGCAGTGATTAGCACTCTGGACTCGCATTCGGGAGGACGACGGTTCAATCCCGTCTCCGGCCATCCTGATTTAGGTTTTCCGTGATTTCCCTAAATCGTTTCAGGCAAATGCCGGGATGGTTCCTTTGAAAGGGCACGGCCGATTTCCTTCCCAATCCTTCCCTAACCCGAGCTTGCGCTCCGTCTCTAATGACCTCGTTGTCGACGGGACGTTAAACACTAACCACCACCACCTCCTCCCCCACCCCTCCCCCTTCTAGCTTTGCAATCGTGTTCTGTGATCCCTAAAACATATAAATGAACTTAAAACATGGATGAAGTAAGTGAGAGCATCACAAAATCCGCCAAAAGAAATGTTGTTTGGAGCAACAACGTTTTAATCATGGAACAGACATAATTTTTACGAAGCAAATTAATTTCGACGAACAGAATAACTCGAGAACAATATTAATGGCTGGTTACTTTGCATTTAGCTCCATTGTTGATCAGACAAATTAGTCTGCAGAGGCATAAAAAACGACAAAGACACTGTTGCAATGGCATTTGACATTCTGCAAGAGTTCTTTGATGCATAACACCTCAGCGCCACCCGGTGCACTCAGCCAGCCTGCATACCAGGTAATGGCAACAGAATTGCAACCGACAGGTTCAGGCGACCTTATCCCGGCATTCTGCAAGGCAACCGGTCAGCGTTCATCGACGACCAGGCAAAAGGAAGAGCAGCGTCTAGACGTCGGAAGGCTTCTCGCTGCCCGCCTTGGCATATTAAGGATGACGCCGGGTGCGGATACGGACGGGCTGCGATCCAGTAACGGACAGCACAAAAAGTAGTGATGGGCAAAAATAAAAATAAAATGGAGACCTTGACGAAGCTATAACTGAGTGCGATTACAAAACGTCCGACTACCTCGCCACACACCGGTTAGTAATTTGTCTCGGGCCAAGGCTAAGTAGTCCGGTTTTTTCCATCCTTTTTTGTGCGCAATCGAGGCTAGCCACGCCTAAAGCAACTCTCGTGCGAGCCGCTTCGGCAGACGTCTGCTACTGTTAATTGCTAGTGCAGTCCCTTCAGCAACCTCTCGCAATACACATCTCTTCAACCCCTCTCCACCCTCGTCTCAGCGTGAATACATTGCCGAATACCGAAATGTTGTTGACTCACGGCACTTAATATACCGCTAAGTAGCACTAATTCTGGCGTTGCGCATTAAGAAATAAAATGTAGCAATATTTATTATTATAACTAATAATTTTTTACGTATATATTTGTTTATAAGTGAGGATATTTCACAAGTCCTGTCGTTCAAAACTTCGTCGACAAAGTCATTTTGAAAGTACCCATATAATTTCTATTTAATTAAAAGAATGTGACATTTTCGACTTAGGCTGTTATTTATTTTAACTATTTCTTTGTGTCAAAACTAGTTTCGGCTTTTTAAGCCATTATCCAGGATTTAGGTAGAAAAATGTGCCGTAGTATAACAATGGCAGAGTACTTACATTACGTGCTTCCGTTTGGTTTGGTGTACAGATTTAATTGGCAAAACATAAAGTACAGTTAAGTCTGTAAATTGTACGCCAAAACGAACGGAAGCACGTAATGTGATTACGCTGCCATATTCATACGTACGACACTGTTTTCTAGCTAAACACAGGATAAAGGCTTAAAAAGGCGAAACTAGATATGAAATGAAGAAAAAGTTGAAATATCTAACAGCCTCAGTGGAAAATTTCCATATTTACTTAATAAATTTATGGCTGTGATACATCCAATGAAGAATCTTTCCGTCGCAGCCTCAGTGGAAAATTTCCATATTTACTTAATAAATTTATGGCTGTGATACACGCAATGAAGAATCTTTCCGTCGCAGTTGATGGCACGAAAAAGTAGTTTCGAACCCTAAGGAGAGAAATGAGAAAGGAAGCTGAAGGCTATGTTTCAGCTACACCGAAGTCATTAGTGTACCGACGGAGCACTTTCTAAGCTTGACAAAGATAAGGAAAGGAAGTCAGTCGTGGCCTTGAATGATCCATCACAGCATTCACTTGAAGTGATGTAGGAAAATTACAGGAAATCTGAATTGGCACAGTCAGAAACTGTTTTAAACCCACAACTTTCGTAACGTGCCTTTACTGTTGTGGACTGGCAAGACAGCCAATCCACAATGACGGGTAGCCGAAAGGCACTCGTTTAAGCTCACGCAGGCTGGCGTGAGGTCTGGAACAGTTAAAGGATTTGAGTCTAGCAAATAAAGTACGTAGCTGTTGGAATACTTAACTTTAATCCATAATTGGTGAACATCGGTCTGACGGTACATGCATCACAAGATAAATAGCAATTGATAATGGCGCCTTGCTAGGTCGTAGCAATTGACGTAGCTGAAGGCTATGCTAACTATCGTCTCGGCAAATGAGAGCGTAATTTGTCAGTGAACCATCGCTAGCAAAGGTGGCTGTACAACTGGGGCGAGTGCTAGGAAGTCTCTCTAGACCTGCCGTGTGGCGGCGCTCGGTCTGCAATCACTGACAGATGCGACACGCGGGTCCGACGTATACTAACGGACCGCGGCCGATTTAAAGGCTACCACCTAGCAAGTGTGGTGTCTGGCGGTGACACCACATTTACCATTACATCAATTCCTTAAGCCACTGCCAAAAGACCGTATTTCTTTTTTCTGTGGATATAGTAACAGTTTCTAATATTAAATAATGTTAAGGGACAAAAAATAAATAAAAAAAGAGGATGATGGAACAGACGTGTTCCCCGTATTATCGGTTGTTCTTGTTGCTTATGGGTAAATATGATGTAATGAAACTATTGTAACGTACAAGTATGAGAAAAAGAACAAACGTAAAATCAGAAGTATGTTTAAGGAAGAGACGGAGCCAGGTCGTTGCAGCTGACATGTGTCCTGAAGTTTCGAAAGGATACCATCGAGTGGCGTGGTTAAATTACGAAAGACGGAATGAAGTTCTTTGTAGATCACGCTTTTCGTACTGCTGTTTTAATTTTCATTACTTAATTTCAGTATTTCATAGTTCAAGTTTTCGACATTTCTGATTTTTTTCTTCGTGAAAGGTCTTCATACATTCAAGAGCAAAGAAACTTGCACACTTGCCTAATATCGTGTAGGGCCTCCGCGAGCACGCAGAAGTGCCGAAACACATAAAATATCTGACATAAACGAGAAAATGTTTATAAAAGGTGTGAAATTATGCTTAAAGTTTGTTGGAAGTCGCTAAGTGCTCTCATTAGCAAACACTGGATGACTGCAGTCTGGGTAACAGGCGCTCCGTGTCATGAAACCTAGTTTTTCACGCATCTCAGTGTTTATGACATCATACCTCCTTAATTAGGTGTCGTACAATGATATGATTTTGCAGGTACTTTCGGTGGTATATGTGGACACTGTCTGTAAAATTTGTTCCGAATAGAGATGGTAGTAAAGAAGTAACAAATTAAAACGTCACGTCTGATGTTGAAATCTTACTACATGAACAGAAAAAAAATTTAGTAAGCGATAAATTTTTTTTCGTTCCACTATTTTTATTTTGTGGCTGGAGGGGGGGCGGGGGCGAGGGGAGTGCCAACAATAAAAAGTTTTGTAAAAGTTTGAAATTATCTGTAAAGTTTGTTGGAAGTCACCAAGTGTTCTCAGTTCAAACACTGCATGACTATAGTCTGTGTAATTTGTGCACCGTGAGTTATGCTGCTTCAAGACACCTACACAGTTTTTAACTATAATAACTGTCTAACTCTGTCCTACGTTTAACGTAAGGTTATGTCTCTTAATGTCCGCAGCTCGTGGTCGTGCGGTAGCGATCTCGCTTCCCGCGCGCAGGTTCCCGGGTTCGATTTCCGGCGGGGTCAGGGATTTTCTCTGCCTCGTGGTGACTGGGTGTTGTGTGCTGTCCTTAGGTTAGTTAGGTTTAAGTAGTTCTAAGTTCTAGGGGACTGATGACCACAGCTGTTAAGTCCCATAGTGCTCAGAGCAATTTTTTGTCTCTTAATGAATGGATAATGACAGCAGTTAAATTTTTATTGCGGTCAATAATTACATCCTGAAAGTCTACTTTTTGTTGTCATTGGAAATCGTTGGATAGGCAACCTTCAACTGGGCCCATGAATCGTGAACCGGGTTAGCCGTTTAGTGATATAGATTAAGCACTACAGTTGGTGAGGGAGCACCTGGAATGCACTCTGGATCAATGGTGTCGGGTTCTCTTCATCGATAAGTGATGATCATCGTAGAAGAGTATGTAAACGCACAGGTACCAATGCACGTCTCAGCCATCCACTCCCATGGCTTAACTAAAAACGTAGTTCAGTCATGTTTAGGGTGTCGATTATAATTTGACGGCTGTGAAGTGTCGGGACAAGATACTCAAGGAGTACCAGTGAGTGCTCTATAGAACAAAAGAGTATCAAAGGGCGCAGCAGACGCTACAAACTATGGCGTGAGACCAACAGTAGCTCACTGTCTGGTCGGAGTCCATGCAGCTAGCACACATTATAGGAAAGCTCGCAGCACCTGAAGAAAACGCCTGGGTCGGTCGCCGAAATATTGTGCAAACAATGGAATCAACAAGTCGGCTGAACACCAGAAAGCTCACTATTACTCCAACCTGTTGTCCAGCCCAGCTATGAATTCGTCGTGCACGAGCATGCCGCGCCCACCTTGTGATTACTTTCCTCCAGGAGACAGGAATGAACCGAATCGAATGGGCTACGGCATCTGGCAACATAAAGCCTACTGAGCATTGTTGGATCAATTTAAATTGGCAGTGAATCTTCGCAGGAACCCTCCTCGCACACTGGAAGAATGGACGATGTCGAAAAGTGGGACAGAGTTGAACAGCAACGTCTCGGGCCATCTTGTCGACAACACACCAAGGAAGACCCAAACATGTTACAATGCCACATGTAGGGTAACACGGAGTCTTACCTAGCAGCAGAATTTGATTTCATAGATGTGAAAATATGTGCATTTTTTGGTAAATTATTTGTTTTTATTTCACAGTACAGCTGTTTTTAGTTTCATAAGACTTATTTTTTCAGTCCCTGCACGCGTTGAATCTAAGCCCACAGATACCGAGACGCTGCAACGCTTAATTTGATTAGAACAAGTTTTTCAGTCTGCTGTGGACTGTGAGCTGATATGAAACTTCCTGACAGATTAAAAAAATGGTTCAAATGGCTCTGAGCGCTATGGGACTTAACATCTGTGGTCATCAGTCCCCTAGAACTTAGAACTACTTAAACCTAACTAACCTAAGGACATCACACACATCCATGCCCGAGGCAGGATTCGAACCTGCGACCGGAGCAGCCGCGCGGTTCCGGACTGAGCGCCTTAACCGCTAGACCACCGCGGCCGGCCCGACAGATTAAAACTATGTGCCAGACCGAGTCTCGAACACGGGACCTTAGCGCATCGCGGGAAAGTGTTCCACCGACTGAGCTCCCCAAGGACGACTCACTACCCATCCTGACAGCTTTAGTTCCGCCAGTACCTCATCTCCTTCCTTCGTGCTTGGGTAGATCAGTCGGTTGAGCACTTGCCCGCGAAAGGCAAAGGTTCCGAGTTCGACTCTCGGCCCGCCCTAAAGTTTTAATCTGCCACAGAGGTTCATATCAGCGCACGCTCTGCTGCAGAGTGAAAAACTCGTTCTGGAAACATTCCTCAGGCTGTGGTTAAGCCATGTCTCCGTAACATCCTTTCTTCCAGGACTGCTAGTCCTGCAAGTTTTGCAGGAAACTTCCGTGAAGTTTAGATGCTAGTAGATGAGGTACTGGCCGAAGTAAAGCTGTGACGACGAGTCGTGAGTCGTGTTTAGGTGACAGACGGTAGAGCAGTTGCCCGCGAAAGGTAAAGTTCCCGAGTGTGAGTCCAGAACATAGTTTGAATCTGCAGAAATACTTATTTGAGCAATTGATATTACTACCTGTACTCATCAGATCTACGGTATACGCTCAACTGTAGCTATAGACGTAGTGTTTTGAATTTCGTATCGTGCTCCACTGAACACAGCAATCTACATCTAAATCTATACTCCGCAAGCCACTTACGGTGGGTGGCGGAGCGTACTTTGAGTACCACTGTCTCTACCTCATTTTTCCTGTTCCAGTTGCGAATGGTTCGCGGAAAGAACGATTGCTGGTAAGCCTCCGTGTGAGCTCGTATTTCTCTTACCTAATCTTCATGCCTTTTTCCCGAGATATACGTAGGATGAAGCAAGCTATTGGTTGACTCTTCTGAGAACGTATACTTTCGGAACTTGACGGAACGCCTCTCTTGCAGCTTCTGCCACTGAAGCTGGCTTAGCATATCCGTGACGCTTTCACTCTTACTGAATGAAGCAATTTTCCACCTCTACACGGACAGTGCTGAAAATTTAACTATCGCAGAAAAGAACAGGCGAGATCCCTGTCTTGCGTCGGCGCGATAACAGGCATCATCGACCTCGGCTAACGTCAACGACATACTATGTTAATAAACAGTTTCACATATTATTCGTTCTGCTGTTTTAAGGTTTTCAGAAGTAATAAGAAATATTCTTATTAATATTCCCTCACGTATTTAGATATCAATTAGTGTTTAACCACATTCGTCTCAGAGTGTTTTAACAGTGTCACTAATAATCTCAAATTTGAGTGCTGAGAATCGCGAAAGACAGACGAGCACGCACACACAGACACACATACACACACACACAGCAGTGCTCACGAGTTTCACAATCGTATCAGAAGGGCCAGAGGCAAACTGTCTCGACGGAAAACGGCACCTGACGCTGTCGTTGGCCTCGCCAGCTGTAGAGCCAGCCCGAGCGGCGTGTGACAACGGGCGTGGCGCCCTGGGCTTTCACCCGCCGTTTGGGTCATGCAGTACGCAGGAAGGCTCGCAAATCTCGGGGTCGTTGCGTCTTGTCTGTCCAGGATTGGCGCTGCAACCACTTTCAAGCTCTTCACCGCAATGGGGTAGTGAAACGTGACACCGATTTCGACACACAGGAACACTGTCATTCGTACTTCTTTTCTCTCAGTTCACAGTGTCTAACTGATTTCGGGAATGGGCAGTGAATCCCTCAACTATCAAGTGTCTCATAAATATAGACCAATGATCTAAAACTTTAATTACTCTTTCTGTATTCTGCTGAGGTTCATGTTGGATTGTGGGTGAGTGACGTGGAGCTATGGTTGAGACATAAGGCGGTTTTCTGTGGTTCCCCTTAATCACTTCAATAGGACCCCAGGATGGTTTCAATGAATACACTATCTGACCAAAATTTTCCGGATACCCTTATGTAATACGGAAATGACCGCCAGAGGTCACTAGAGGTGGATCCGCCTGTATAAAAGGAAGCGTGGGGTATTGTGTTCTCAGTTGAGAATCAGTAACAGCAGAACGGGGCGGTCACGAGAGCTCAGTCACTTCGAACGTGGATCTTACCTAAGTAACCAATCTATCAGGATTATTCCAGCCCCTCTCAAGCTGCCCAAGGTGATGTGATTGTGGACTGGAAACGCGAAGGAACAACCACACCTAAACCAAGACAAGTGCTGCCGGCCAGGGGCCATCGAGCATTCCGGAGGGTGGTTGTAAGAAATCGCACAAAGTAGATGGAAGCAACCGCTCTCGAGTTCCACAGTGTTACCAACACTCCAACTAGCACGATTGTGCTTAGCGAGTTAAAAAGAGTGGGATACAGTGGCCGAACAGCTCCTCATAACCCACACATTTCTGTAGCCAGTCCTAAGCGAAGCTTGAGGTGGTGTAAATATCTATGCCACTGGACAATGGGTGGGTCTAAACGAGTGATATGGAGTGATGAATCACGCTATTCTCTGTGGTGATACGATGGAAGGGTTTGGGTTTGACAAATGCGTGGGGAACGGTTCCTGCCATCATGTATAGTACCAGCAGTGTAGTAGGAAGGAGGTGGTGTTACGGTATGAAGGTAGTTTGCGTGGCTAGGGTGTTGTCCGCGTATTGTAGTTTTTAAAAATGGTGTAAACACATTTTACAGCATTGTGTACTGCGTAAAGTAGAGGTTTAGTTCGGAGACTATGACTGTATCAGCACAGCAATGCACTCTGTCGTAAAGCAGCGTCTGTGAGACAATGGTCTGTGGTTAATAACATTCTTGAAATGAACTGGCCTGCCCAGAGTCCCGACCTAAGCCCAGTGGGATACCTTTGTAATAAATTAGAGCGTCGACTACGCTCCAGACCACAGTGTCCAAAATGACTACAGTCTCTGGTTTCTCCTGTTGAGGAAGAATGGGCTGCCGCTCCTCCATACATTGAGACACCTCATTGAAAGTATCCCCAGCAGAATTCACCCCGTCATAAAGGCGAAGAATGGACACACCCTATATTAATATCCACTAATAGGCGTTCGGATATTTTTGATCAGATAGTGTAGGTCACAGCCGATTCCTTCTCGACCATTCTCCAGTCCCAACTTGCGTCCCGAATCTAAAGATCTCTACGATGTTTTGACGTTAGATCCCTATCTCCCTTCCTACCTTATAACGGCGTAGAAAGTCGATCGTACAGCATAGCCTTGTGAGGCCATTTGAAACGACACTCTAATGTATGAGCTAAGCCAGCAATACAGACGATTAGCATTACTTTGCCTTCTGCTAAGGACTTATTTCAGAATGCAGTAATTTAGTCTTGACGTGTACAAATTTGGAAATTTGTGGTAAGGTCTTATGGGACCAAACTGCTGAGGTCATCGGTCCCTAAGCTTACACACTACTTAATCTAACTTACACTAACTTATGCTAAGGACGACACACACATCCATGCCCGAGGGAGGACTCGAACCTCCGACGGAGGAAGCCGCGCGGACCGTGACAAGACGCCTTAAAGACGGCTTTGATATATACAGGATTATTAGATTCCGAAATCGGTAACTCGTTCAGAATAATCCAAATCATATTCGGCTAACTTCCAAATCCTGCAGACTGGACTATATGACAACCCAGATCGAAAATGTTAACACGACCGTAGGATGAAAGCACCACTTTGCCATACAAAATCAGTGGGTGTATATATACGGCACTAACTAATAGGAAATATAGATGCAAGAACCGCCTGACATGCCATATGAAAAGATTGCCTAATGCGCTTCAAACTTTGAATAAATGCTTTCAAAGACAGAAAATAATGACTGCTGTTGTTTCCTTTGACCAAATTTATCTATATTCGTGGTGTTCAAAAAAATCCAAACGGATAAAATTGATGTACCAAAGCTACACTGATGAGGCAAAACATTCTGGCCACCTGCTTAATAGCGTGTTGGTCCATTTTGGAACGTAATACAGCAACAGTTCTGCGTGCAATGTACTCGAAAAGTCCTTGGTAGGTTTCCGGATGAATCCGACACCAGATGGCTATGCACAGGTCACACAGTTCCCTTAAATTACGGGCCGGTGGTGTGTGGGTGCGGAGCTGGTGTCCGATAGCGTGTGCTCCATCGGGTTAAGATCAAACGAATGTGACGGACAAGACATCCGCTTGAGTTCACTACCATGCTCCTCAAACCAGTATAGCACCATTTTGGCCTTGTGGCAAGGACTGTTATCCTGCTAGAAGATACCATCGCGGCCGGGGATTCCATTAAGCATGAAGCAAAGCGGGTTGTCCGCAATGATGTTCACGTAGTCCACAGCCATCATGGAGCCTTCAATTACTACCACATGTCCCATAGAAGCCCAGCTGAATGACCCCCTCCTCCGCCATATCATAATACTGCCCCCATCGTGCCGGGCTGTAAATTTCAAATTTCGAGTAACCGTTCGCCTGTATTATGGTGTATCTGGATGCAACCATCGACCTGGTCTAACACGAATCATGATTCATCCGACCAGGCAACTCATTTCTATTGATCCAAAGTACAATCTCGACTATCCCTAGTCAGAAAGAACAGACACCATATCCATATAAGTATATAGTTCTTGCAATACCGGCCATGACCTTCTTCTTCTGTGCGGATGCACACATATTTCTCGAACTCTCACGGGTCTTGGTAAGAATTTCTTCCACGAGTAATGAGTGTGTTGGGGTGGGACACTGCGAACGTAGTGTGTGGACATACAAGGTGAGAATGTGGGTCTCGCGGGAGGCGTGCGCGAAATAGTCCCTGCAGTCGCACTATCCTCTGTGCCGTCGGCGGCTCAGATGGATAGAGCGTCTGCCATGTAAGCAGGAGATCCCGGGTTCGAGTCCCGGTTGGGGCACACATTTTCACCTGTCCTCATTGATATATATCAACGACCGTCAGCAGCTGAAGGTATTAATATAATTCTAATTTCGTTCTAGACAGCTGCAGGTCATCACCGGTGTCTGTTCTTTCGGACATGTCCGAAAGAACAGACACCATATCCATGTAAGTATACTATCCATAGATGTTCACGACAGCAGCACGTGAACAGCCGAGATGCTCGTCCCAGATGACGGACCATAACAAGATGCCCTTGTCAAAGTAGTTTATGCAGTGGGTTCCCCATTTGCGGCCCATATCGTCGCTAGAATGATACCCCGTTCGTCTCTGCTCCACTTATATATATTTTTTCCCTAACCTGTCACATGCACCCAACGCCACCAGGCGTCCCACAGTCTTGCAATGGGCAGTAGTTCTGCCTCTTCAGTGTTTATCCCGTACATACACGCACATTACCTTGTCTCAGACTTCTTTACGTTTGGAGCTTCAGTGCCGTCTTAATTTTGTTCTACATTTAGTGTTCCGTCGTCAACGAAGTCTTTTTCACTGTAAGTGAGTGCGCATATGTGTAGGACAGTATTGGAAGGATGTTATTCTCCATATATGCTTGACATTGTCAAGCTCAGGGGCGATCTAAATGAATGCAGAAACTGAGGCATAATTTCATACAGACAAGATCGCTATTGTACAGCCTTTATTGTGACGACCGTCTTCAGAAAACTACGTTGCCATCATCGATCTTCATTTTATTAATGTACGAACACGAGCTTGTCTGATCAGTGCAATATGCATCTTGTTTTATGTAATAGTGATTTTATGCTTGGCTTGCCGATATACTGTTGTTCTCATGTTCATGAAATAGCGTTCTGTGATATGATACGGCATAAGACGCAATTGCTCAAGATTCAGTGAAATGTAGTGCGGAAGATATTGATCTATGCTTTACAGATCTGATGATGGCAATGTAGTTTGCTGAAACCGGTCATCATAATACTGTACAATAGCGATCTTCGCTGTTTGAAGTTGTACCTCAGTTTCTGTGTTAATTTCCAGTTTATCCTAGCTTGTGATAGCTGAATGGCCAACTTGGCCGAAAAATCTCCAGAATTGTCAAAGCCTGGCCTTGCTGAAGGAACTGTTCCCTTACTCATAACTTCATACAAGCCTCGGAGACACAAGATCGGAAACGATCTTCTCACGAAGACAAGTCCAGCATTTTACAGTTGCACCATTTCGTTGACTGATTGCATAGCTGTCGAACATTAATGCAGACAGACAGCATCTATCACCCTGTCCAGGTGTATCATCTATTGTCCCTCTAAATTTAAATTCCTTTACAGAATATACGAGGGCTTCCTCTGAAGTAATGCCTCCGAATTTTTGTATGTGAAATCTCTTCAAGCTTTTGAAACAAAAAAACGTTATTAACATTCTGCGTATTAATTATTCATGTGTACATATTTGCAGCCCTCTGGCGTTAGAGGGTTCCGGATTGTAGGGTGGCAAGGCAGTGTGTAACGTAACTATAACGGTGCTTCAGGAAAAGCTTACTACACTAGTGGCCATTAAAATTGCTACACCACGAAGATGACGTGCTACAGACGCGAAATTTAATCGACAGGAAGAAGATGCTGTGATGTGAAAATGATTAACTCTTTAGAGCATTCACACAAGGTTGGCGTCGGTGGCGACACCTGCAACGTGCTGACATGAGCAAAGTTTCCAACCGATTTCTCATACACAAACAGCAGTTGACCGGCGTTGCCTGGTGAAACGTTGTTGTGATGCCTCGTGTAAGGAGGAGAAATGCGTACCATCACGTTTCCGACTTTGATAAAGGTCGGATTGTAGCCTATCGCAATTGCGGTTTATCGTATCGCGACATTGCTGCTCGCGTTGGTCGAGATCCAATGACTGTTAGCAGAATATGGAATCGGTGGGTTCAAGAGGGTAATACGGAACGCAGTGCTGGATCCCAACGACCTCGTATCACTAGCAATCGAGATAACAGGCATCTTATCCGCATGGCTGTAACGGATCGTGCAGCCACGTCTCGATCCCTGAGTCAACAGATGGGGACGTTTGCGAGACAACAACCATCTGCACGAACAGTTCGACGACGTTTGCAGCAGCATGGACTATCAGCTCGGAGACCATGGCTGCGGTTACCCTCGACGCTGCATCACAGACAGGAGGGCCTGCGATTGTGTACTCGACGACGAACCTGGGTGCACGAACAGCAAAATGTCATTTTTTTCGGATGAATCCAGGTTCTGTTTACAGCATCATAATGGTCGCATCCGTGTTTGGTGGCATCGCGGTGAACGCACATTGGAAGCGTGTATTCTTCATCACCATACTGGCGTATCACCCGGTGTGATGGTATGGGGTGCCATTGGTTACACGTCTCGGTCACCTCTTGTCTGCATTGACGGCACTTTGAACAGTGGACGTTACATTTCAGATGTGTTACGAGCCGTGGCTCTACCCATCATTCGATCCCTGCGAAACCCTACAGTTCTAGTATAACATATTTGTCCAATAAATACCCGTTTATCATCTGCATTTCTTCTTGGTGTAGCAATTTTAATGGCCAGTAGTGTATAATCGAGTTTCGAATTCGTCCACACATGGAGTACCCTCTCCTTCAGCATGACAATGCCAGATCACACACGAGCGCTGCGACATCTGCAGCAATCTGACGCCCCGGCTTCACTGTCATGCATCGTCCTCCATACAGCCCGAACTTGGTCCCACATGATTTTCATCTGTTTCCAAAACTTAAACGACACTTTCAAGAACTTCACTTTGATAGTGATGAAATGGTGCAAGCAGAGCTGAAATTGTGGCTCCGTTAACAAAGTCAAGCATTCTACAGTGACGGTATCAACAAACTGGTCTCTCGATGGGAGAGATGTGTTCGTCGCCAACGTAACTATGTTGAGAAATAAATATGTAGACATGAAAAATAAAAATGTAGAATGTTAATAACGTTTGTTATATTTAAAAATCTTTAAGAGTTTTCACATAAAAAACTCGGTGGCATTACTTTTCAGAATGCCTTCGTATGTTTTTGAATCAACCACAAATGTGCCGTGATCATTGCCTCAATATTCACCTGTATGTGTCTAAACACAACATTGAGCTTGTTGCTGAACAAGGTACTTAAAAGTAACTAACTGCGAAACATAACAGTGTTGATAGATGTCATATATTTCGTTACGAGACATTACATAACCGGACTGAGTATCGTGGTGCGCAGAGATCAAAATATGTCAGCGATTTATTGACACTAGAGGTTATGGCGATGCAACTGCAAAGTAAGTTGCGTATTGTGATCAGCACTGTGACTTCTGCATCTGTCATTCAAAGTAGACTGAAATTATGGTTGTTCAGTGGAAACATAGAGTATCTTCATAAGTTCCTAAACAGCATTTAATAACAGGTTTATGGGCAACCAGCAACCTCACAGGACTATAAAATTAACTTGTGAAGTATTCTTTCTCTAATTCGCTTTCACTCTGAAGCAGCTGCGGCTTGTGGAGGAGAGTACGAGGTACGACTTTTATCGTTGGATCAGCTCGAACAGTGTATTAAAGAGGAACCGGTATAGATGATTGTTTTCTTTCGGCACTATCGGTTTGCATTGCTTGTCACAGTTCGTTTACGCAGTGGACGTTGTTGAATGAAGTGACTTAATGGATTGTGAAAGAAGCGTTGACGTCCAGCGGATAGATTCGAGAGGCTTTGGAATGCGAACTGATGTTGCCTTTATAACGTCACACGGCGAAGAGAGACGAGAAACACAACGATCACTCTTAAACATAATCAAATATATTTAGTCAGTTATGAACAATTTTATATTCCATTAATGTCACAACCTTCCGTGTAATATGTCCAGAGAGGCGGTGTAATAGCAGCATTTCATGGAGTAGATTTCTGACTTTCTTTAAGGCTTCACGTAATTTTACGAATAGGTGTGTCATGCAAGGAAAGTATTTGTCACAATGTAAAATAAATATTTGCAGGAAATTAAAGACGTCGGCCGTGCGATGTGGCCGGGCACCATCTTGCATAAACCACGAGGTGTTCGCAGTGTCGTCTAAGGCAGTTTGTACCGCCACAAATTCACGAAGAATGTCCAGATAGCGTGATGCAGTAATCGTTTCGGATTTGAAAAATGGGCCAATGATTCCTTTGGAAGGAGTGGCGGCCCAGACCAGTACTTTTTGAGGATGCAGGCACGATGGGACTGCAACATGGTGCTTTTCGGTTCCCCATATGCGCCAGTTCTGTTTATTGACGAAGCCGTCCAGGTAAAAATAAGCTTCGTCAGTAAACCAAATGCTGCCCACATGCATATCGCTGTCATCAATCCTGTGCACTATATCGTTAGCGAATGTCTCTCGTGCAGCAATGGTAGCGGCGCTGAGGGGTTGCCGCGTTTGAATTTTGTATGGATAGAGGTGTAAACTCTGGCGCATGAGACGATACGTGGACTTTGGCGTCATTTGGACCGCAGCTGCAACACGGCGAACGGAAACCCGAGGCCGCTGTTGGATCACCTGCTGCACTAGCTGCGCGTTGCCCTCTGTGGTTGCCGTACGCGGTCGCCCTACCTTTCCAGCACGTTCATCCGTCACGTTCCCAGTCCGTTGAAATTTTTCAAACAGATCCTTTATTGTATCGCTTTTCGGTCCTTTGGTTACATTAAACCTTCGTTGAAAACTTCGTCCTGTTGCAACAACACTGTGTTCTAGGCGATGGAATTCCAACACCAGAAAAATCCTCTGTTCTAAGGAATAAACCATGTTGTCTACAGCACACTTGCACGTTGTGAACAGCACACGCTTACAGCAGAAAGACGACGTACAGAATGGCGCACCCACAGACTGCGTTGTCTTCTATATCGTTCACATCACTTGCAGCGCCATCTGTTGTTGAAAATTGTAACTACTGTAATTTCGAAAGTTTGTCCGCCTGAAAATGTACTGTTGTCCCAAGCATATTGCAACAAACGGTGTATTTCTATCGCTGCTCGTTTAGTTTTTATTGCCGTTTCAAATATACCGGTCATTTTTGAAACACCCTGTATCTGGAAAGTTGGGGACCCAACACATCAATTGGAAGTAGCCGCTGTATTCCTCGAACCACTCCATCACACTCACGGCCCTGTGAAACTGAGCATTATCTTGTTGAAAAATCCAGTTCCATCGGGAAACATTATTGTCATGATCGTATGTGGTCTGCATGATCGTATGTGGTCTGCAACCAGTGTACGATACTCATTGGCCTTCATGATGCCTTGCACGAGCTCCACTGGAGCCATGGATGCCCACGTGATTGTTCCCCAGAGCATAATGGAGCCTCCGCCAGCTCGTCTCCATCCCGCAGTACAGGTGTCAAGGAGCAGCTCCCTTGGAAGACGACGGACGACGGATTCGTGCCCTTCCATCGGCATGATGAAGAACGTATCGGATTCATCAGACTATGCAACGCTCTGCCATTGCACCAACTGTGGTATACACCATTTCTAACAAACACCGAACAACGCGCTCCAGTACGCGGCCGCCAAATACATTGCTGGCCGCACTTCTCTGGGCGGCCCGCTGCTCCCATCGCTGGCCGTCTTCACACGCAAGCTCCCTTACGTGGCCGAGAAATACATCGCTGGCCGCACTTCTCCGCGCGGCTCGCGGCTATCATCGCTGGCCGCCTTCGCGCGCGCGCGTTTGTCAGCACACAGCAATTGGCTACGTCAGGAAACATTGCGATTGGTTTTCCCTGGAAAACAGCGACCCCAGACGACGGGTCCATTAACTAGCAAGCCTTATATAAACCCGGCCGCCGCCGCAAACGACAGTTCTCATCGGAAAGTGCAGTACGCCGTGTTCCAGTTGCTTGTGGATGACTCGCCGCACCACTCGAGGTTACCTGGCTGCTCGGCGGAAATCTAGCGACTTCACTTGGAGAGACTAAACTTCACTGGACTTGGGAATAATTACGGGGCGTGCACCCCACCATGCACATTTGGACATTGGTATAACCAAACTTTAAATATGCATTACTTCTGAGTGTGAGCCTGGATAGACGCTTGGCAACATAATTGTTAAAAAGTGATTTGTGATTTAATAAACCAGACTGACGAGGTTATTGTGTTATTCCTGGTTATAACACCAACGTCCAGTGTCGATAGTCATGTGTCCATTTCGGTCGAAGTTGCCGAAGTGGCGTTAACTTCGGCACATGCATGGGTCGTCGGCTGCGGAGGCCCGTCTTTAGGAGTATTCAGTGCACTGTGTGTTCAGACACACTTGTACTCTGCCCAGCATTAAAGATCCGGCATCTGTAATGACGGATGGCCTCCCAACTCCACGATATCTGGACGTGGTTTCACCTTGATTTCGCCACATGTGTGAAACACTCACCACAGCACTCCTCGAACACCGGACAAATCGTGCAGTTTCCGAAATGCTCGTGCCGAGCGTCCGGGCCATTACAATCTGCCCTCGGTCGCCCTCCTTCCATATTCTACACACGGACAGCACGCTCACTTATACTAAATGCACGGTGCGCGTATCTGACTAGCAGTCATTTCTCGCCCAGTGACGCTGCTATCGCCTGGATGGGTCTACATCCATAGTAGGTCGGTGGTCATAAAGTTCCGGCTGACAAAAAAAGTGAAGTACCCAGAAGACAGGTCGGAAGTCACTCCAACTTCGTACACATAGAATACGCGGATATGTAAATCATTAGACTTGAAACCCACTGTGATAGATAGAACAGCCATCAGAGTGCATTAGTGTTGTTCGTGTTTAGTGTTTCTACCAGGCCTCGTAGAGTATATAAGGAATGTGTAAAGTGTTAAATGTTGAGTGATTACTGTATAGGACACGGAGACGCCGTGTACTCGTTTAAGACAGCATTATTAGCACTTGACATGCTTGAAAGGAGCCCGATTGTGGGTCTCCATTTGGCTGGCTGGTCGAATCGTACAGTATGCAGATTTGTGGGGCACTGGGATGTGACAGTAGCCCGATCCTGGACTGGGAAAGTGGGGGCAGGCATACTCGTCATCAGTGTTCCGCTCGACTACGTCTGACCTCCACAAGCACATCAGAACTCTTTAACATCTGTACCTGCCATCTGAGAACTAGTAATGAACTCCATGCAAGACACTGTGCCATGCCGTACCACTGGTCGAAGACTAGTAGTAGGAATTACCATCCCATGCGTAGGCTGTCACTAACACAACACAAACGACAGAGTTTGCATGATGCTGCGACCCGGAAGTATGGACTGCTGATGAATATCGTTCCAGTGTTTTGAGCGATGAATCGCGGCTCTGCACTACCCCAGACGACCATTGTCGGTATGGCGTCGACATGGGGAATATTCCCATTCTTGCAATGTTCTACTGATGCACTGTGGTGTTAATGTACGCATGTATTATCGTATGCATGCCTCGGTGTGCGCCTTTATATCTCATACAAGCTGACTATTATTGACCAATATAAAAAATTAGTTACAACTTAGTTACAAACTACGGCGTGCACACACTTTATTCAACATGTAAACGTCACTAAAGATATTCGGATTTAGGTCATGACATGTTCGATATACCTGCCATCATTGGTAATCATGTGGCGCAGACGAACAGCGAAATCCTGCATGACTCGTTGAAGTGTTGGAACATCGATGCTGTCGATGACTTGAATAGCTGTTTTCAGCTCAGCAATGGTTTTGGGGTTATTGCTGTACACCTTGTCTTTAATATAGCCCCACAAAAACGAGTCGCAATCATCTTCTAAAACCTTCGCGTTCCGTTCGGTAATCACCGTGCCATCAAGGAACATAATACCGATTATTCCGCGACTGGACATTGCACACCACACAGTCACCTGTTGAGGATGAAGAGACTTCTCAGTCGCGTAATGTGGATTCTCAGTGCCCAAATGCGCCAACTTTGCTTATTGATGAACCCATCCAAATGAAAGTAGGCTTCGTCGCTAAACCAAACATACAGCGCATACTAATTCCCATCATGCCCCGCGGGCAACCGTGCACTTTGAACGTCCTAATGCAAAATGTTCAGAAGTTATGACGATTTTATTTCATATAGTTCAATAATTGTCAACCTGTATCTTATTCTTACGATATCTACGTCAGCCGTATGTTGTAGGTATCATAGTTGCGCGTAGTACTTCCGAAATCGGCTCTTCACCCAGCGACAACGTCATTGTCAGCGAATAATAATAGTCTTTATGACAGTAAGCGATAAATCGTTTATGTATGTTGAGAACATCATCGGGTACATAACGAAATGGTTCAAATGGCTCTGAGCGCTATGGGACGTAACATCTGAGGTCATCAGTCCCCTAGAACTTAGAACTACTTAAACCTAACTTATCTAAAGACATCACACACATCCATGGCCGAGGCAGGATTCGAACCTGCGACCGTAGCAGTCGCGCGGTTCCCGACTGAAGCGCCTAGAACCTCTCGGCCACCGCTGCCGGCTGGCACATGACGCTTCACTCAGACACTCTGGACGTTATATTCACACATCTAAGAAAATACTCAGTACCAGTCGACAATGTGTCGAACACGTTTCGGTAATGTAGGAATACAGGATCAAACACTTGTACCTATCGTATGTGAAGAAGGCGTGTCGTGTTTCACGCGAGAGGATAGTTCCTGAAACCCGTGAAACAAATGTTTGGTCATGTATAGCTATTATGCTGGAAAGCAAATGTAGGAATACAGGATCAAATAATTGTACCTATCGTATGTGAAGAAGGCGTGTCGTGTTTCACGCGAGAGCATAGTTCCTGAAACCCGTGAAACAAATGTTTGGTCAAGTATAGCTATTATGCTGGAAAGCAGCAAGTGCCATTTCCATAACACAGTGTATCAGCGTTTTACCATGAAAGGTCTTGTGCCCGTACTTTTGGATTCATCCTTGTAATTGTCCTTTATGAATTCTTGCAAGTAGTGTCATTTGTCTTCTGTAACGCATAACGTAACATACAACCTACATAATTACACCATTCGAAAAAAAAATCGTGCTGTTTTCATCGACAGTAGTGCAACCGCATCGTATTGTTTACTCGAAACCTGGAATTTGTAGTTAGATTTTCAGTTTCATATAATAAAAGTTACTATCCTGTGCAAAGACATTTGATCAACCTCGACCATTAGGTCTTATGAAACTGTTTCATTTCCAGCGAAAAAGTAGCAACCGTAAGAGCCCGAATATGACAGGGTTTTCAAATTCACATCTGTCCATCCCGATCTATATTTTGTGCGGTATCCTACATCACTTCGTGCAAATACACGGACGGCTGTTTCGACAAGGCCACGATGTAGTGCAATTCTCTCTTTCATCGCTAATGATCTCTTTGTTGGTGGTGCTTTACACCCAAACAAAATTAAATAAATACAGACATACTAAAAAAAAAAGGTGAAGTTCTGGCAATCACGACAGTGTCACGTACCCCTTTTAAGTTTCCACATGCATTGTACATTAATTAATTTACCTGCCGAGAAGAAATTACAATTATAGGAAACATAAGCTACACATTTCTAAGAGCTTGCGACCTTCTGTCGTCTCTCTGTTTTCGGACAGTACAGT
Organism: Schistocerca piceifrons; assembly: GCF_021461385.2. Classification (NCBI taxonomy): domain Eukaryota; kingdom Metazoa; phylum Arthropoda; class Insecta; order Orthoptera; family Acrididae; genus Schistocerca; species Schistocerca piceifrons. Next base: position 276,113,884 of record NC_060149.1, read on the forward strand.
ATTAGAGACGTTTATCGCCGAATATGCGATAAAAAGGGAGAAATATAAATTGCATTTTCAAACGAGAGTGCTGAAGACAAATAAGAAGGTCGTAACAGATTGTTTATAACAGCAAGCGAACATATTACATTCAACTGTTGACAGTACGTGGATACCGAAACCGCTAGGACTACCGAAAGTTTCTGACTCCAGCTTTGTGTTGCGACAGGCTCTGATATTATCTCACTTCTTGGGAAGCAGCCCGATTACGCGGTTAGAGGTTGATTAACAATATGTTTCGGGATTACTGTCCTTGACGAAGAACAGTTTTCGTTACACATTGCAGCATCCCTGTACAATGCAGCTTCATTTTGAGATACCTATACAGGCTATAAATGTAAATATTTTTATTGGTGACTGAGGACAATGTACTGAACAACATTACATCAGTATTTACTTCGTTTACAGATGAATAATCATAGTTATTAGAAATAGTATATTTTTAGGTTGGTTAGTACCTCCAAGCACATGTGGCGAGAGCAAGCCATTAATATTATTTTTCCCTGGGCAGCAGGTCAGGTACTGTAGTGTGGACGCGTGGACACAAAACGGGAAATCTATTCTGACAGGTGAAGTCCACCTACTGGTACAGTTACGGCCGTGCAGAAAACATCAGATAGCAAATTACGTGACGTATTTGCGGGAAGACTGTTAGACGCAGAGAAAAAACAACTAACGCAATGAGTGGGGTACAAATTAAACTACCAATTATCACAATATCTGCACTTATACTGCTAATATCCTGTATATTATGAAACCGATGGTTACAGGTACTTCCATTGCATGGACTTAGACACAGTCACATTACATTCTGTCTAGGAAGGCTGAATTATTATCTGAGAATTTGCGAGCAGCGTGAGTCTGACATTGATTCGTCTTCGGAATCCTACCTCAACAACAAACGTACAATATGCCACACTACTTAAACGTTCAAGGAAAGATTAATTTCGTAAATATGTTGCAGTAGATAGTGTATACTGTAAAGAATGTAGACAAGAGCCTAATCATTACAGTTTTAACATTAACTCATTTCATTGCTTTAAATTGTTTTAATTAATTAATACGAGAATTAATTTTAACATCGTCTTAGTGGATGAGACTAGGTATAATCACAGTATGATAAAGACTCTCCCTCCTCTGTATCGTGTGAATACTGCGTATAAAAGAAATTGGCAAGTGATCTGAATTAAGAACTGAAAAGGCTTATCATTCATACAAATTGCTAGCTACTTTTTGATAATGGATGAGAATCCATTGCTTCTTGGCTTTCCTCAAAGCACTGTTCCGACATTGCGTTTAAATAGTGGAGCTAAATAGAACCTGCGTTACTATACACAAGATCAGGACCTCTGCATTCACAGACAGCAGTAGATCTTGTGGGGTTTGAAACCCATTGTCACTGACAAGGCGTAACACCATGACACTCGTCTCCGGTTACCATCGGTTACGATCTTTTACGACTGTTATTCTTACGCCGTGTTACATACCAGTGAATGGTACACGATCCCTTGTAGACACAATGGACAATCCGCGTTGTTCCACCAACTAATTGGGAAACTTCTTTCACGATATAGTGGTGAGCAAGTGGAAACATGTTAGCTTCTTTCTACCATTCTGCCACGTCTCAATATCGACTTACCCTACTACACTAGTTCCATATAATCAACTGGTGCATAAACCTGACTTCACTGTCGCCTGGTAGCAGTCCTACACTCTACAGCGCTCCTAAATGTGCTCTTTTAAGAGAGTGGCAAATACACGGCCCACTCCCATTAACGTGACAACCTGTCAAAGGCTTGAATAACCACATTTTGCAGCGCGGACGTGCGTCGAGATAGTCAGTGAGATTCTGGAAGGTACCGACAGGGATATGGAGCCATGGCGACTCCACTGTTTGCGAACAGACCGATCGATGTAGTCCCACAAATTTTCGATTGGATTTATATGGGGAATTTGGTGGTCGGGATGCACGGTAAACTCATCCTGGTGCCTCCGAGCCACGCACGTACACCGCGAGCTGTGTGATACGTTGCATTGTCTTATTGGTAGATGCCATTGTGCCGAGGAAAAACAAACTGCATGTGGGGATGGACGTGCTCCCCAAGGATAGAGTAACGTTCAAACGGCTCTAATCACTATGGGACTTAACATCTGAGGTCATAAGTCCCCTAGACTTAGAACTACTTAAACCTAACTAACCTAAGGACATCACACACATCCATGCCCGAGACAGGATTCGAACCTGCGACCGTAGCGCTCGCATGGTTCCAGACTGAAGTGCCTAGAACCGCTCGGCCCCACCGGCCGGCTTTTTAGTAGATCTGTTGCATTTTCTAATTGTTCTGTCTTTGGTTCCCCTTCCCCACAACGTCTTCCACGTATTCTTCCAATTTAAGTTGTTCGTAATTCTGATTCCTAGGTATCTGGTTCAATTTACGACCTTTAGATATAATTGATTCATCGTGTAACCGAAGTTTAACGGATTCCTTTTGGTACTCACGTGAATGACCCCACACTTTTCATTATTTAGGGTCAGTTGCTGTTTTCGCACCATACACATACGTTTTCTAAAACGTTTTGCAATTTGGTCTGATTTTCTGATGAGTTTACTAGATGACAGTCGACAGCGTCATTTTCAAACGACCTAAGACGGCTGCTCAGGCTGTCTCCAAAGGCGTTTATATAGATAAGGAACAGCAGAGATCCTATAAAACTACCATGGGTAACCCCAGAAATCACTTCTGTTTTACACGATGACTTTGCGTCAGTTACGACGAATTGTGACCTCTCTGACGGGAAATCACGAATCCAGTAGTGTAGCTGAGACGATACTCCATAAGCATGCAATTTGATGAAAAGCGGCTTGTGAAGTAAAGTGTCAAAAGCCTTCTGGAAATCTAGAAATACAGAATCAATTTGAAATCCCTTCTCGGTAGCACTCGTGTGAGTAAAGAGCAAGTTGTGTCTCACCAGCACGATGTTTTCTAAATCCGTGTTGATTGTGTGTCAATAGACCGTTCCCTTCGAGGCAATGCAAAATGTTCGAACACAACTTTCCAGTCTTTGGGCATGGATCTTTCGTCGAACGGACCTATTGCATCAGCATACGCTGAAAAGTGCCTAATTGGTGTACAGTCTGAACATGAAGACTTGGTTTCATTAAGTGCTTCACTACTCCTAGGACATCTACTTCTAAATTACACATGTTGGCAGCTGTACTTGATTCGAATTCTGGAATATTTACTTCGCCTTCTTTGGTGAAGGAGTTTCGAAAAGTTGTGTTCAGTAACTTTGCTTTAGCAGCACTGTCAACGGTAGTATTTCCATTGCTGTCGCGCAGGGAAGGCACTGATTGTGTCTTACCGCTGGCATACATTTCATACGACCAGAATGTCTTTTGATTTTTTGCCAGGCTTCGTTCGAGCCTTCATTGTGGAAACTATTAAAAGCATCTCGCATTGAAGTTAACACTAAATTTTGAGCTTCTGTAAAACTTAGCCAGTCTTGGGGATTTTGCCTTCGTTTAAAGTTGGCATGGTTGTTTCGTTGTTTCTGCAACAGTGTTCTGACCTGTTTTGTGTACTAACGGGTATCAACTCCGTCTTTTGTTAATTTATTTGGCATAAATCTCTCAATTGCTGTCGATACTATTCCTTCCAATTCAAGCTACATCTGATCTATAGTTACATTGTTAATTTGGAAGGAGCGGAGGTTGTCTCTCAGGAAAGCTTCGAGGGAACTTTCATCTGCTTTTTTGAATAGGTTTATTTTTCTTTTGTATTTGGAGGATTTGGGAGTTGCGGTATTCAGTCTCGCTATGACAACCTTGTGTTCATTAATGCTTGTATCCGTTTTGATGCTCGTTATTAGCCCAGGATTGTTTGTTGCTAAGAGGTCAAGTGTGTTTTCACAACCGTTTACTATTAGAGTGGGCTCATGAACCAATGAATCGAAATAATTTTCAGAGAACGCGTTTAGCGCAATTTCAGATGATGTTTTATGCGTAGCTCCGGATCTAAACATGTATTTTCGCAAACATACCGAGGGTGAATTGAAGTCACCACCATTTATAATTGTATAAGTCGAGAACATGTTTGAAATTAGACTAAAGTTTCTTTGAACCTTTCAGCAATTGGGTCATCTGACTTGGGAGGTCGCTAAAAGGATGCAATTATTATTTTCTTCCAGTTCCCAAGAACGAACTCTACCCATATTAACTCAGAGGAACTGTTTTCAGATTTTCTGCGATTGGCGGTTCTCCTGTTGATTAACAAGGTTCAATTCCGTGTCAGTGACATAAATATTTTCTGAGTCACTTTTATTTTGACCATCCCGTATTTCTCCTTTTGTGTCTTAATGGAGTTGTAAAAAGTTTCCATGAATCAAGCGGAATCACAGAACACCAATAACTAATAAAGGTATGTGTATAACACGATAAAACGTTACCAGAATGAGATTTTCACTCTGCAGCTGAGTGTGCGCCGATATGAAACTTCCTGGCAGATTAAAACTGTGTGCCGGACCGAGACTCGAACTCGGGACCTTTGCCTTTCGCGGGTAAGTGCTGTACCAACTGAGCCACCCAAGCACGACTCACGCCCCCTCCTCACAGCTTCACTTCTGCCAGTACCTCGTCTCCTACCTTCCAAACTTTACAGAAGATCTCCTGCGAACCTTGCAGAACTAGCACTCCTGAAAGAAAGGATATTGCGGAGACATGGCTTAGCCACAGCCTGGGGGATTTTTCCAGAAGTGTGTACTGGCAGAAGTGAAGCTGTGAGGACGGGGCGTGAGTCGTGCTTGGGTGGCTCAGTTGGTACAGCACTTGCCCGTGAAAGGCAAAGGTCCCGAGTTCGAGTCCCGGTCCGGCACACAGTTTTAATCTGCCAGGAAGTTTCACGATAAAACGTAATGAAACTACAGTAGCACCACTAATGCACTAAAATATAGTTTCCGACGAATAATTTCAGCTAGTACACATTTGAAATGAGTTTGGTATTTCACAAATAACGTCAATACTGAATGTGATAACCCCAACAAGGAAAACTACACACACACACACACACACACACACACACACATACTTACATACATAGACTGATGAGCAAAAACATTTTAACCACCTGCTTAAAATCCTGTTGGACCAAGTGTGGAATGCAATACGGCACTGATTCTGCGTGTCATGGATTCGATAAATGCTTGGAAGATTTCATGAAGTCAAACAATTTCCGTAATTTACGGGCCGGTGGTCTGTGTGCGCAGAGCTGGTGCCCGATAGCGTCCGAGATGTGTTTCATCGGGTTCAGATAAGCCAAATTTCATGAACAAGAGATTAACATGAGTTCACTATCATGCTCCCCAAGTCACTGCAGCCTGTGACACGGATAGTTATCCTGCTGGAAGATGCCACCGCTGTTGGAGAATACACAAAGCATAATGGGGTACAGGTGGTCCCTAATAATGTTCATGTAGTCCTTACTTGTCACGGTGCTTTCGATTACTACCAGAGGACCCGTGGAAGCCCAGGTGAATGTCCTCCATAAAATAATACTACTACCACCGGCATGCGTCCGTAGTGCGGTGAATGTTCCCAGCAGCCGTTCGCCTAGATGACGGCGTATCCAAACACGACCACCGACCTGGTTTAACAAGAAACGTGATTCATTCGGCTTGGTATAACGATTCCATTTATCTGCTGTCCAATATCGATGATCCTGTGCACACTGTAATCATAATTTATGATGTTGTTGGGTCAACATTAGAACGAGCTGGGGAGTTGTGCTGCCGAACACCATGTCCGACAATGTGCGCTGAACTGTGAGCTCCAGAACTGTACTCTGTCATCAGATCTGCCACAAATCGCCGCCTACTTTGCTTTAGAGAACGGGCAAACCTCAGACACCTATGTTATGTGATGAGGTATGACGCCTACTCGTAGTTTCATCAGCCTCAAATCACTTTCCATAGACGCTCACGACAGTAGCATGCATACAGCCGACCAGCTTGGCCGTTGCCGAAATGCTCATTCCCAGGTGCCGGCCTACCCAATCTGGCGTTTGCCAAAGTCGCTTATGTAAATGGATTTCGCATTTGTTCCATTTATCATCGCTAGAATGATTCCCCATCCGTCTCTGCTCCGCACATACACTTCCCTTACTGTATCACATGCCCTCAAGACCAACAGGCAGCATTCAGTCTCACGGCAGTGATCATAATATTTTGACTCATCGGTGTAGGTGTGAATGAGGGTATCTACCAGCTAAATAGTAAGTGAAGGCCGTTCTCGATATAAAGCAGTTCTCTGCGCTTCAAGGGTCTGAGGAACGGGACTGGTAGCAGTAACATGCCCCCTGGTGCAGGCTGTCGATCGATGTGTCCTTTCCATAGGCGCCATTGTTTACTTCTGAATATACACCATGTGATCAAAAGTGACTTACCTGGCTGAAAGTGACTTACAAGTTCGTGGCGCTCTCCGTGGTAGTGCTGGAATTGAATATGGTGTTGGCCCACCCTTAGCACTGATGACAGCTCCCATTCTCGCAGGCATACGTTCAATCAGGTGCTGGAAGGTTTCTTGGGGAATGGCAGCCCATTCTTCACGGAGTGCTGCACTGACGAGAGGTATCGATATCGGTCCGTGAGGACTGGCACAAAGTCGGCGTTCCAAAACATCGCAAAGGCGTTCTGTAGGATTCAGGTCAGGACTCCGTGCAGGCCAGTCCATTACAGGGATGTTATTGTCGTGTAACCACTACGCCACAGGTTGTGCATTATGAACAGGTGCTCGATCGTGTTGAAAGATGCAATCGGCATCCCTGAATTGCTCTTCAACAGTGGGAAGCAAGAAGGTGTTTAAAACATCAATGTAGGCCCGTGCTGTGATAGTGCCACGTAAAGCAACAGGGGGTCAAGCTCCCTCCATGAAAAACACGACCACACCATAACATCACCGCCTCCGAATTTTACTGTTGGCACTATACACGCTGACCGATTATGTTTACCGGGCATTCGCCATACCCACACCCTGCCATCGGATCGCCACATTGTGTACTGTGATTCGTCACTCGACACAACGTTTTTCCACTGTTCAATCGTCCAATGTTTACGCTCAGTACACCAAGCGAGACATCGTTTGGCATTTACCGGTGTGATGTGTGGCTCGTGAGCAGCCGCTCGACCATGAAATCCAAGTTTTCTCACCTTCCGCCTAACTGCCATAGTACTTGCAGTGGCTCCTGATGCAGTTTGGAATTCCTGTGTGATGGTCTGGATAGATGTCTGCCTATTACACATTATGACCCTCTTCCGTATGCTTTTGTGCTGCACGTGTCCCTTCACGTTTCCATTTCACTATCACATCGGAAACAGCGGACCTAGGGATGTTTAGGAGTGTGGAAATCTCGCATTCAGGCATATGACGCAAGTGACACCCAATCACCTGAGCACATTCGAAACCCGTGAGTTCCGCGGAGCACCCCACTCTGCTCTCTCACTATGTCTAATGACTACTGAGGTCACTGATATGAAGCATCTGGCAGTAGGTGGCAGCACAATGCACCAAATATGAAAAAGTATGTTTTGGGGATGTTCGGATACTTTTGATCACATATCTAAAACCCTGTTTGGTCGAGAGTCGTCTTGTACAATGAAATTCTCACATTTTGCACCTACATGAGGACGTTCACAATGTCATTTCTGTAGACCCGTTTAGAGTTCCATGTAAAGTTCATTCTGGAGACTTGAGGTCTGTACGTCCATCCTAAGATATACCACGTCACATGCAGTCACTGCCTCGACCCTTTCGAGGATATTCAATAGACGATTCTGGTATCCATCTCCAAGGCAAATCATAACATATATGCTTTCATACTTCTAGCTAAATCGGAACACGTATGTGAAGAATATTATCCTCCACCACACTCCAATTCATTGTTCATATTTGCGTGGCTACTAGAAACGCTCTCTCCTGTAAGGAGTTGTAATTTAGGCACACATTATTTTACTGACATAAATATCATTTTAATTAAATCTTCTGCGCACAGTAATCAGTTACGAGGGTTGGAACTTTAATAGTGGCAAACATTTATTTACGACGTATACAAAGCAGACACATGTTTCAAAGTTTTCCTGCCCTTGAGAGTAGTCTCCAGCATTGTGTATAACCCCTTGCCAGCAATGTGGAAGTCGTAGGACACATTTAGCACCATCAGATGTGTTCATACATCGAGTGGAGCGGTCTACTGCCTAACGAATCCCTGCAACAGTTCTGAAACGAATGTCATAAAGTGATTCCTTCATCTCAGGAATCAAGCCTCATCGATCGACCAAATCAGTAGCAAGTTGTGCCACATGAGACCGGGCATTGTCCTACAAAAGGATGGGCGGATTCTGCAGAAAGTGTCGCCGCTTCTTTCTCTAAGCTGTTCATTTTTGGAACACAGCCTGCTATCTACCACAGTCCCAGGACTTAAGCCCTTGTGATTTCAACTTGATTCCTAATATGAAAGAAGCGCTTCTTGGCATTCGTTTCAGAACTGTTACAGAGATTCGGGAAACAGACCGCTCCTCTCGAACTATCAACACAACTGACGCTGCTAAAGCTATCCTACGAGTTCCACATCACTGACAACTGGTTATACACAATTCTGGTGACTACCCTGAAGGACAATAAAGCTTTGAAACATTTATCTATTTTGTATAAGTTGTAAATAAACATTTCCCACTATTAAAGTTCCAGCCCTCGTATATCGCCCCTCTGGTAGCTGCAGCAAGCTTGGATGGTACTTATGATGAGCTCGGGATCCTGTACCTTCTCGACATCTATACCAACTATCGGTAATCGAAGAGCAACTTGTCGTTTGCGCTGCATACTGAACTTATTGCATTCTGAAGCAATGGTTAGAATGGTTGTCCTATAGTCTATGAATAATTGACGGAATGGCCTCTGACGACGTTTGAGCTAATTTCTACGCCAATTATCCTGAAAAAAATAAATCCAGTTCACTGTCTCTACTATCTTTACTCAATCTAAAACCATTAACTGATGTTCCGTTCTCAAACATGGAACTGGGCGTTGTGTACTTATGACAGTAGCGGGTTTCAATAATACTGGTTTGGACGTAACTGTTTTGTGCAGCACTGTTGCAGTAACTACATACTCTGTCTTCAGTTAGGGTATGTTTTACCTAATTTTTGCTCTTTTTGGGAATATTTCCCTAACGTTCATGAAGATTGCTACCTGGAGGCTGTTGGAAGTATACACCTTCCCATCGCATCCCATACTTGCTCCATGACTAACAAATCGGAGGACTAGGTAGGCGAATCAAGAATTTGTACATTCCTCAACGATTTTGTGATGTGAACTGCGGTTTGGGGCATTATCCTCCTGAAATATGCCATTTTGTGCCCTGATCATGAAGGGCATGACAACAGTCTTCACCATTCTTAACACATACTGGCGACCATTCAACGTCTCATCAGCAAGTACCAAATCGGTCCTGGTGCTATATCCAATAGCTCCCTACACCACGGTTCCGAGAGCTGGAAAGGTAGTGGTCTCAATAATCGCTGCTTCTTGCTGCCAGGTCGCCCACGAACTTGTCGGCATCGATCTGGCAGTCACAAAAAAGAAGCGATACTCATTGATGAACACCACAGAACGCCACATTAGTTCTACACCATGCAAGTCTCTGTTGTCTGTGATAAGGTGTCAATGGTACATGGTTCGCCCCCGTTAGCTGAGTGGTCAGCGCGGCGGCATGCCACGCCAAGGGGCCCGGGTTCGATTCCCGGCTGGGGCAGGAGATTTTCTCCGCTCAGGGACTGGGTGTTGTGTTGTCCTCATCATCATTTCATCCCCATCTCCGACGCGCAAGTCGCCCAATGCGGCGTCGAATGCAATAAGTACTTGCCCTCGGCGGCCGAACTCCCCCGAATGGGGGACTCCCGGCCCACAATGCCATACGCTCATTTCATTTCAGTGGTACATGACACATTGCAACATGATATCTCAATGAAGCTTTCAGTATTCTGTTCCCGAAGGTTCATAGTGACACACTGACTGTAATCACTGTCCGGTTTTTAACTGTTGACATACGTTTATTCGTCAGAGGCAGCCGAACAATTCTACGATCCTCTCGTGGTGTAGTTATTCTTCTTGTCACACTATTGTTGTGCATCATATCGTCACCACTCGTTCTGCAGTTATTGCAACACAGATTCTACGATCTGTACGTATGCTGCACCAGTTCTCTGTTGCCAATAATTCGACCTTTCTCAAAGTCCGAAAGATGTCGATAAGCTGCATGTGTAATTCCTCTTGGTATGCTGTGTTGCAGTCTCCATATGAAAAATTCCGGTAACTTTACGCATACCCAATAACCATCACGTACTAACACGATTCCATAACCATCATGTACTCACACGATTCCCTTAATGTAGGAACGGCTTTTTGCTGCGCTGAAAATATTGAATATAAGCTCATATTAGGATGAAAGTTTAACAGACACATCCCCCAGCCATGGAAATGCTGGAGTATCATTTTGGTAGCTTTCGGCCAATGTGTTGGTGGTGTAACACTTACCATTTCCATGAGTGTACTACGCTTTTTTTAGTCGTTTTGTTAGCGATGACATTATTGCAGACTATAATACTGAGCGAGATTGAGTAGTGGTTAAGATCGTGGACTCTTTTTCGGGAGGAGCAAGGTTCCAGTCCCACCCAGCCAACCAGAATGAGACCTTCCGCAGTTCTGAAAATTCATTTAAGCCGAATTTCTTAGTGGTCTCTTTGAACAGATCCCGACCGAGTTCGCTCGCCCTCAGTTTGTAATTGAGCGACAGAGCTCGGTGTTCAAGTGCACGGTTGCTGTTGCAGGTGATCCTAGTGTGCTTGTCGCGCACGGCGCTGGCCGGCGTGTTCGGTCTGCCCCCCTTCGCGTACGTGGCGCCGCCGCTGCCCTACTACCAGCACTACTCCGCTCAACCGGCAGTGGCGACTCACTACTCGGCCCAGCCCGCAGTCGCCACTCACTACTCGGCCCAGCCCGCCATCTCGCAGACGCACTACTCCTACTCGCCTCCGCCGGAGAACCGCTTCCAGGGCTTCTACTACCGCACCGCTTTCCTCGACGGCTCCGCTGACAGCCAGGTGCTGTTCGTGACCGGGCCGGAGGTGCGTCAGCTGCTGAGCGAGGCGTCGCAGTTTACGCGGCTGCTGGCGTCTGGCGGGGCGGAGAACGCGACAGATGGGGGCCCCGCCTTCAGGTCGCTGGCAGAGCGAGCCAAGGCCGCCGCGGAGAGCTCCGTGGTGTTCCCGGCGGCCACTGCGCCGCTGCTGGGCGGCTCCATCCCACTGGACGCTTTCCTGCCGCCGTGGGCGCGCGGCCTACCCGACGCAGCCGCAGCCGCCGGTGCCGACGCAGCTGCTGGCGGCGAAGCTGACAATTCCACGAGTTCCAGCAGCTCGGACAGCACACAGGACAGCGCCGCACCTGCCGAAGCGGGTCCAAACTCCGAAGCGAGTAGCCGCTCCGAAGTGATCGTGCCGGCGGTAGAGACCAACAGCATCGCCGATACACCCCAGCCGGTCCCCGACGTGGCCGTCTCCTCCACTTCGGCTCCAGCTGTGGAACCGGCAGCCAGCCCATCCGCACCCGCCGCCTCCGAAGCAGCCTCTGCGGCACCGAGTACCGAACAGGCATCGCCTTCACCCAGTACAGAAGTGGCACCCGCTTCCAGCAGTACAGAAGTGGCACCCGCTTCCAGCAGTACAGAAGTGGCACCCGCTTCCAGCAGTACCGAAATGGCACCCGCTTCCAGCAGTACCGAAATGGCACCCGCTTCCAGCAGTGAAGCCCCAGTATCCAGCACTGAAGCGGCACCCTCCGAATCTGGCGGAGAAACTACTTCGCCTGCTGCTGTAGACAGCGGTGCGAGTCCAGTCGCCACAGAACCCAGTCCCATTGCTTCTGTCGATACTCCTGCTGCCGCGGAAGAAGCTTCGACCTCCACTGGATCATCGGAAGTCACTCCATCTGTTGTCGTTATCACAGAGGCTTCTTCTGGTGACTCGACTGAAAATGGTGGATCCTCACCCGCCTCTACCGAACGTGCTCCGTCCGAATCTTCTGAAACTACTAGCCCAGACAGCGCTTCCAGCACCACTGCCCCTCAAGGATCAGCTGAAACGAGTACACTCTCAGAGGCAGCTAGTGACAGCTCCGAATCTACCACTAACTCTAGCAGTGGCACGGAGCAATTAGCTACGAGTTAGGTCTAATACCTATGTGTAACGGTTTGTGATCAAAGTGACAAGGCGAGACGAGATGCAAAGCCCAATCTATCCGTCGCTAACACAGCTTTCAGTTGAAGTTTAAATTGCCTTTCGATTGTCTTGTCAAAGCGTCGGTCTCATACACTGAGGTCCAAGGGATCACGGGAAAGGTTTGGGCAGTGTACCCTTTCGGCTCTGAATCAATCTAACATCAAATAAAATTTTATATATTAAAATGCATATGTATCCTATGGTTCTCGTGATACAGACCGTCAAATATATATTTATTTGTGTCATCCAAAATTAACTAAAAGAAAATGTTTCGCCTTTGAACCATTTCCCTTTATTTTTCCTGCACGTTAGAAAGATCCAGCAAATATTCTAAGATAAGTGCTCTTACCTTTTACAGAAAGTCGCCGCTTACTCTCAGACTTTCGAAAAATCTCTTGCATGTTTCAGAGAGTGCTCTGATTCGATCAGTTAAGAGAAATAGAAAACAGGACGCCACAAATTATGGAAGCAGCAGTAACGAAGCAGTTACTGTCTTCTCACACGATCAAAATGCTGAGAAAATTTATAATAGACGACTAAAAGACAACAGTTTTTTCTGATAAGACAGATCCAATTTCAAAAATTAGTGACAAGAGCTCAGTACGTTTTTAAATATAATTCAATCATAAGTGGTTCGCCCTCTGATTCTGCTGATGTTATAGCCTTCTTGCCAAGCTAGCTACGGAGAAGACTGTTTTATATCATGTTCCAGCTCCAGCCATATGTATATTCGTATCTTTGGTTTGGAAAATGACATTATGGACCAGAACTGTTCACAACTTGTACTGATATTCAAAATGGGGAGTGTTCTAGACAAGACTTCAATGTCCCAGGGACTTACGGCATAAACGGCAATACGTTCATTAGTGTCCCATTCAATAAAAAATTCATTAACCACCTCAGAGTACTCCAAGCTGAAGTGATACAGTTAGTTAAGCCATGACCAGCCCTAGTTAAATTGTCAACACATCTATCATAGGCTAATTCTAGAGACAACAACTTAGTAACAGATCCCCTGCAGTAGTTGTGCACCACACGAAAGCAATACTAAATCTCACAATTACTCTGTACAACAATCCCAAGCGGATGTCAAATTCTCGGTCATACACACCTAACGAATAAGTGACTAGTATGTAGAATAAACCACTGTATGTACTTATGCTTCCTTTTTTTCTTTACTGAACTAGAGTGGGTTGTTTAAGTTCTTGGTCTGCTGGTTCCGTTATTTGCCTTACAACCACGAAAACCCTCCTGAGAACCTTGGCCGTAACCGGTGAATTGGAACAACAGTCATTCTGTCCCCGGGAAAATACATGACAGACAAAAATGTAAACGCTTTATGGGTTCGTGCGTATCTGTAAGAGTGTGTGACTGAATAAAGTCGATGACTCGACATGTAAAGCAGTAAAGGGGCCTGGGAAAAAAATTTATAGTGGTACCACCTAGAGACTGTCCATCGAATAGGATATGGATGCATCTGGCAAAGACACGTGATGTTTTCGCCTCCTTAGCCGAGTAGGCTGATGCATGTTAATGCGGTGCTGTCGTTCAGCTCGGAGACATTCAGGTGGAAGAAATTATCGGGATCAGAATTTTGTCGACAAGGGAAGGATAGCCGTTATCGTACACTTTCTGATCATCAGACTGTGCTGCAGTATCATGGGACATCCCAACTCTCTACGTCGTTTCTGACACTGTGATGGCTTGGCGATCCTTTCCTGGGAAGGGATGTTAGGCTCTGCGGCTTCTTGGATTCTATTCGAGATACTGAAATATGTGTCATTACCGAATTTAATTCTCTCCCCTCTTCCTTCTTCATCAGTCGTAGATCATCCACACCTCACAAATACACGAACATATAATAGTCACGCGGTGAAAATGAAAGCCGCAAATGCGTGTGAATAAAGAAAATCTCTCCCATGTAGCTGCTTAACATCTGGGGGGCCCGCCAGCCAACTATGACATGACACGTTTATTTCGTAATTTTATTTATCAACAGCCAGTGATTATTTCCTAAAAAACCACAAAATTCGTTACTGGTGATCAAAAATTTTAAATTCTGGAACTGTGCTATTTTGTGTAACTGCAGTTTCGGAAAGTCAACAACTGCATTATGGCAGTCCAGGTTTCTAGACAATACATTAGATTCAAGGAAACACATGGCCATTACCAAATGATTTGCGATAAAGCCTTTGTTTAGAACTACTGAACAGTTTAAACTTGAGATCATTGTCAAGCGCACCTGTTCTATAAAAGAGACTACTAAAATAGAACGTAAGTCAAAAAGATAAAAATGTACGTGGCCATACTGGATGTAACGTTATAACAAAAACATAATGTATTACTAAAGCCTTTCATGTAAATGTTTTTGGACTGTTTAATGACCCACATTTGAAATGTATGGGTGAATTTGTTTACCTTTTATAACTAAATGTCATGTTTATTGTCTACATGTAGGGTTCGATTCCCTTTGTACTAGCGACGGGTAGCGACATTACAGGTTCTGCTACTGTACTAGCTAAAATCGATGTCCTCCTCAATGATTCTCATTGTATATGGTTAAAATTCTGGGGCTTGACTTTTGCTACTTTTTGACTCTATTCTTACGTTTGATACTTCTACACACACACACACACACACACACACACACACACACACACACACGCACGCACGCACGCACACGCACACCCACGCACAGAGAAGGGAGAGAGAGAGAGAGAGAGAGAGAGAGAGACCTGTTCGTTTCGTTTTCTCATGAATAATAAAATTTATAATACACACGTCTTTCTCCTAAAGCATAGCTTTAAGAGTGCGTTGAATGAGATACTTCTGGAGTTGTTATTATGACCGTCTGCTCAGCCGCTTGTATTCATACTGCTGAGTTTCTTACATTGCGCTTTTTTATACTAGGATCCGAGAATTCCTAGCTATTTACGACAACCTGAGACTGTTCGTATTTCGAATGCTCATTGTTTTATGCTGTAATTTTTTGTGGCTGCACTGTGAAAAGGTATTTGTATGTGGTTACCTGTTATTTGTTACGAGACTTGTTTTCTCGTTATTTTTTGTTTTTATACTGCTTGCTATCTTTTTCATTATGTCCATACAGGGTGTAAATAACTACGTATTTACAAGAGATAAAAAGAAACATTTTTTAAAGTGTTCAAAAGGTCGCAGGTGCACCGTCTCCTCGCTAGGGGTTCATGAAGGTTTTGACGCTAGTGATGTTCAGAGACTGTTCAAACTGCCGTGTGATGAATATTGTTTAAGACGCTGAAAATGTCGTCAGTTCAAATTAATGGGCAACTGGCATCTGCGCGCTGATCTGTATTAATAAGACGCTATCCCGGAACCTGGTATCAGTTGCAGCATAGGGGCAACAAAAATCCGAATTTCAGTATTTCGTTTAATTGTTGACCGAATTGCTGTCATGATCTACTCATTAACTTAACAAAATAAGACAAGTATTACAGTTAGAAAGAACTTGTCTTGAGGCAATGTAACTGACGACACGCAAATAACCACGTTTCATTCATTTTTTTATTGAGAGTGAGAGCTCTTAGCGATTTTCCAACAGATTTTTCATACAATTTCAAACTTTTACGAAACTTTTTCGCGCTGAGAAGCCCCCCAAAATGATGAAGGGGAAACAGTTGATCACTTACTACAGTTTAACTGTTCATTCAGTCGAATCTCACCACCAGGCATGAGGTTTTAATTTATTACTTCTTTACTATTAACTCTATTAACAACACACTCTTCATACGGTATGTACATACAGTGTGTGTCAGCTGGCCCTATCTGTGGGTTTAATGCAACCTGCAACACCGAGCGAGCTGGCGCAGTGGTTAGACACTGGACTCGCATTCGGGAGGACGACGGTTCAATCCCGCGTCCGGCCATCCTGATTTAGGTTTTCCGTGATTTCCCTAAATCATTCCAGGCAAATGCCGGGATGGTTCCTCTGAAAGGGCACGGCCGACTTCCTTCCCTAATCCGATGAGACCGATGACCACGCTGTCTGGTCTCCTTCCCCAAAACAACCAACCAACCTGCAACACCTTCACATACCACGCACAAATTTTCATATTCTTTCACTTACTAGGCCCTAACTGTTAGTCCTACAGAAAAAAATGAACTATACCTTTTAGTAGGAAATTTAATGTAGTTAAATTCTGTGCCAGGATTCGTTTTCGCTGCAGACCATAGTTTTTGAATTTTTCAAGAAAACCATAGAGAAGTTACCTTCATCCATGCCTTTCTTGAATGACTCGAAAACAGGGGCCTCCAGTGAAAATGTGGCACAATAGAAAATTTAACCACCATAAACTTCGTACAAACATGTTCTCTTCATATCCTCTATTGCATTAATAGTTTGCACATAGCAAGCGAGAGAATATGAAAATCTTGCGAGTGGTTTTTGAAGGCAATGTGGGTTGCATAAAGTCCATAGGTAGGGGCAGCTGATCGTCCTGTATACCACTGAATGTACCTGCAAGGTTATATCATTTTACAACGCATAGTTCAGAAGATATGACGTCATAAATATTGAGATGCGTTAAAAACCTACTTTTTTTCTTAAAATAGAGCAAAAACTGTAGTGTTTATATTCATACAGTTTTTCACAAGAAGATTACTTAGCAACTTCCAACAAACTTTAAGCAAAATTTCAAGTCTTTCCTAAGTTTTTCTCGCTCACATGCTTAAAGGCAATTATTTGCCACATCAAGTAATGTGTAAAGCAATCAGACGTTTGAAGCTGTTTCATACATGGGAGTTCGATTCTTTAAAGAATCGGAGGTTTACTGGTGCTGTCTAACACACTCAAGAAAACCAGGTGTTTCATGAATAATGGCTGCAGATTCAGCCAAATCGGCAACCAGCTGTTCCAAAGTGTCTATCGGCGTCTCTTACACCAAACACTTCATCTCTCCTCACAAACAGATATCCGCAAGAAGTCAGTAACATCTTGAAAACAATGTTCATCAGACTGCACATCACTAGCGCCAAAACCTTCTTGGACCCTTAGCGGGAAAGCGGTGCACCTGTGATGTTTTTGTCACATAAAAATGTGTTTCTTTCTATCTCCTCTAAAAACACTCTAAAATTTTGTATACGTGGCTTTTTACACCTTACACAGGGTGATCAGAAAGAGTTTGAAAGGTTTGTAAGGGTGTTGCAAGATAGATTGTGCTGAGAAGTATCTGCTGAGAAAAAATCGATACGTTGAGCTGTTCCCGAGTTATTTAACATTGAAGTTAACCAATCAGGCGGCTACGCACACAAATTCAAGTGGCCAGACAGATATAATTAGTGTCAGTTGTTCTCATAGTGTAGATGAAAGCGCACGATACTGCTCAGCCTTTGGTGCGGGTTCGATCCTTACTGCTGTCTCCTATCCAATTTTCGTATCGCTCTCTCGCTCTGTTTTAGAAAACCAAATGAAGCACACGTTTGGCGACACCGTCTCTGGCGAGTCGCTTCAATTTGCGCCCGCAACGGCCTGTTTGGCTAACTTCAATGCTAATTAACTCGGAAGCGGCGCAACGCATCGAGCTTTTTTCTTAACAATTTTTTCTCAGCAGAATCTACCCTGCAACATTCTTACAAGCTTTTCAGTATGTTTCAAATTATCCTGTACATTGCCATACCCTGTTAAACGTGCAAGGTATGTGACTTTTTTCCCTATGTGTATTTACTATAAGAATATATCCATCTCTCTCGGTAAGCAATCAGACTATATTTTCGCTATAATTACATACAGTCTGGTTGTATAGAATTTTATCTTCTTAACTTGTGTCCTGTTTTAGTTATCGCTATTACGCTACAGATGCGCTTGACAGTGATCTACTATCTAAATAGGCCAGTAGTGCTGAATAATGTATTTATTTCAACCGAACAGTCTATGTACAATTGGTTATGCCTTTCTATGGAATTATGAAGTATGTCGTTCCTGCCAAGAAGACACCACTTGACAACACAACAGTTCTGTAGGAAATTCAATTTATTTTTATGTGGTCTTAGGAATGACGGCACTCACCCTGTCTAATAGTACACTGCAAAACAAATAGAATTATCTTTATTCAAACAGTTCTCTAGGTTGTCAGTAGAAATTTACAAACGACTTTGTAGTTTTTCGCAGTACGTTAGGCCTCACAAAGTAAGGCAAGAAACACAGTTATCATTGAGCGTTTTAAAACTGCGTGCTATTGTGGGAGATGGGCTCGACATGGCTGAAATTAGTGAGTCAAATAAGAACAGATATTAGCGAATCTTAGTATGCTTTTGCAGATACTGGGTGGT
Source organism: Schistocerca piceifrons (assembly GCF_021461385.2). Lineage (NCBI taxonomy): Eukaryota > Metazoa > Arthropoda > Insecta > Orthoptera > Acrididae > Schistocerca > Schistocerca piceifrons. Next base: position 276,132,550 of record NC_060149.1, read on the forward strand.
TATAATTAAAATGCAGATACTCACAGAGGTCCAGTGTGGGATGTAATTATTGTATGGCAGCTAAATTTGGTACACATTCTAATGCGTTGATTTGAAACCGGTCTATGCTCGAAAAAAAAATTGTTTCAGTTCTGGAGACCGGGTGCAAATCTGGCGTTGTGAATGTAAGAAAGACGTATAGAAATATTTCCATATGTAATACATTACGAACGGGACTTGGGCAGAAAAGGTCAAACAAGTGAAAAAGGCTGATTTTATTCTTAACTGCTGCTTACACAGTTTGTTCAGTATGAGCACCAGAGACGTCGAAGAGATGCTGTGCAGGGCCAGACTTGCACCTGGTGCCAAAATTGGAACTATTTTTTCAGCGTAAGGCTGTTCCGCATTAACGCATTAGTATCTCTATCATGTTTCGTTGCCATACGAGGATCACAGCCCACACTGCACGTCCGTGACTAGCTGCACTTTAATTATAACCACCCCGTATTTTACCTGAGTCCTAGTTCAGTCTCAAATAATATACTGTAATTTAGACGCGCAGTATAAATTTTATGGAGAAAGTGACATTTTGGCGGGAGATAGTGACGACACGTGATAGATTGTACACGTAATATTTTCTTTGACGCAACCACACAGAAAGGTTTTGTGATGTTAACCGGTATCGGCCACCGTTGGTCATCATCCGAACTAGAAAAGAGAAAGAAAAGAATATATATTTTACTTAGTCAACTCTACACATACAGGTCAACTTCAAAAGTAAACCGAAAATTATATTTGATAGCAACTGAAAGCAGCGTCACATTGTCACCAAGTAATGGTTTGCCAGACCGGATAAAATGCATGGTGCGAGTGTTTTATGAGGGCTGTTACCCCTCTCCTAATGCGCAGGCGTGCGGCGTCTGGGCACGGAGGTGAAAAGTTCAGAGTAACGATTTAATTAAAAGTCCTTTTTCATTAAGAGGTATTTTTAAAAATTTGTAAGAAACTATGTCTTCACGAAAATCTTTCATAAGAAGGTTAAAAACCTGTGATACACATTCGAATTATAGTATCAGAAAGGTATACTGAAACATCAAAGTAAAAGTTTGTGATATAAAGTTTTACAAAACTTAAAACAAATTTAGGAAACAGGCATTTTACTCCGTAATACTAACTGCAAGTTATCAACATGAACATGGTACATGTTGTGATATCTGGGATGGAATAATATTTATTTCATAATGAAGAGCGAGAAGGATGCGTTGACATTTGAGAGCTAAGCGGCGTGCCCGGTGACAATCACTCGCTCAAAGGACGTCACTGAATGGACTGCTGACACGGTCAACAGGCGCAGAGTCTGACACTTGTGGATCAGCTCTATCTCTTTCAGTGAGAAAAATATCTATCACCGTTCAGAGCTTGTAAAAACGAAACAGGACTTTACCACAGCCGTGCCACCTCACTGCTGTGTGATAAAGCAAGTCACATGAAATGTATCAACTCAGCAGATCGTCGTACAGGGAGCGTGCGCACTGCAAGTGCTACACTAGCGCAGAGGTCGCCAAACTTTTATCACAGCTGGGCGGATAACTGACAAAATGATGATCATTATTCTGTACAATACTTGCAAACCACGAAATCTCTGATAAAAAAGGGCTACAAACTAGATTCAGAATTCCGTATTAATAATGGATGAGCGACATGCAGTGCACAAAAAACAAGGATAACCAGCGTGTCTATTTGCTAAGAAAGCTATCAAAGAATCTTAAAAACCTTAGTGAGATTAGTGAAAAACTGTTGTTTAGCTTCCAAGATATCATCAATGTTTAGTTTGGTAACGCTGCAGACAATCAAGAGAATAGCTTTCAAAATTTCATTAAACAGTTTCGTTCGATGTGCTCACTTCACACACTTCATTTTTGAAACTGTCTGCTCACAGATGTAAGTTGTTCCAAACACTGATGCCATACCATACCAAATTTCTTCAGTTTCGTAAACTCAACATCAGGTAAGCAGCTGTAAAATTCTACAAGTTTTCCTTCTGTCTTCAAATGAAAAACTCTCCAAATTCACTTCTTCAATGCGTATAATTTGTTTCGGAAAATCATTGTTGACATCTTTGGTGACTGTAGCAGAAAACTCTTTGAAACAGCGAAAATTAAAAGAAATGTCTCGTTCCAGTAGCGTTTCAAACAATGATAGCTTTCTCCGAAATCCTTTGATGATTGTGTAGAGATCACAGATGAGGTTACACATTCCCTGAAGTTTAAAGTTCAGTTCATTCATGTGGAGTGTGATGTCGACCAACAATCAATAAACAGGTAGAGTCTGACACTTGTGGACCAGCTCTATCGTTTTTAGTGAGAAAAATATCTCTCGCCGTTCAGAGCTTGTAAAAACGAAACAGGGACTTTACCACAGCTGTGCCACCTCACCGTCACAGAATTCAAATTCTTAAAAAAAATAAAAAATAAAAAAAAGTGGAAATTACGGTGATTCAGTGCACGTCCCCGAATGAAGTTCGCAGGAGAAACGACTGGTACGCAAGTCTTTCCCACAGAGTGCTTGTTGATATACGATATAGTAATGAACAGAGCGACCGAAATTTGCAAATCTTCCAATTGAGTCCTAATCTGTCCCATCAGACTGTTCCACTCCATCTATGTTTTTTCCTCTATCAATTGCAACACCTCGAAGCTGATTCCATTGAAGACTACAATCTTGAAAAATGTTTGCACTTCCATGAAAATGTATTTTCCGGTTGTTATTCCATGGATGATACAAACGAATACCAACTCTTCCGCTGTCTGAATGTCTAAATTGACACCACGAATAAACACGAGAATTTGTGATGTACTCTAGAGATTGGTAGACTCACCCAGCACCAGAAAATGCCTCATCAAGTTACTAGCTTTCTAGCGTATCTGTAAGGCTGTGAACTAAAAATGGTTCAAATGGCTCTGAGCACTATGGGACTTAACTTCTGAGGTCATCAGTCCCCTAGAACTTCTTAAACCCAACTAACCTAAGGACATCACACACATCCATGCCCGAGGCAGGATTCGAACCTGCGACCGTAGCGGTCGCGCGGTCCAGACTGTAGCACCTAGAACCGCTCGGCCACCCCGGCCGGCGGCTATGAACTTTCCAATTTCTTCTTTTCTCCGCACAACTGAGCTTTCCGAAAGGCTGATGCCTAAAATAAATTGGCTTTCTTAGGACATAAGTCATCTGCTGTTTCCATCACACACTCCTCGTTTTGCCATGCACCATTTTCTAACTTGTAAGTGTGACAGATTTATTTACAACAAAGCCTTCTCGTGAAGATATTTCTCTAGTTTCTAAATGACGTTTCATGGAATCATACTTGCCAGAGTCTAACATTTCGAAAGCAATTTTCTGGTCCTTTGTGTTCACAAAGAAGTAGTACTTTACCCCCGTATTTCACTGAAGACGCGACTCTCGGCATTCACTTTTCTGGCCATAGCTGAAAGGTGAAGTAAACGGAATCTGAAAATGAAAATGACGTTGAATTAAAAACATAATCAAAACCTTGAAATAGTGCGAAATAAGCAAACATTACAATAAACAAGAAAATCGAGATACAATAATTTACAACTGAACATAGCTATGCATAATGGAGTGCTTTACTACTGAAATTTCGAGAAAGCACTTTCCCGGAAGAGTCGGACAATATATCACTTTCTGTCACACACATCTCGCGAAATGATCACGATGAAAAAATTCAAGAAATTACGTCTAATAGAGAGGCTTACCGACAACCATTCTTCGAGTGTGCCATTCGCGAGTGGAACAAGGAAGGAGGGATCAGTTAGTGGTACCAGAAGTACCCTACGCCAAACGCCGTCAGACGGTTTGCGGAGTATTGATGTAAATGTAGATAGAAAATGGTTCAAATGGCTCTGAGCACTATGGGACTCAACTGCTGAGGTCATAAGTCCCCTAGAACTTAGAACTACTTAAACCTAACTAACCTAAGGACATCACACACATCCATGCCCGAGGCAGGATTCGAACCTGCGACCATAGCAGTCGCGCGGCTCCGGACTGAGCGTCTAGAGCCGCTAGACCACCGCGGCCGGCAGATAGAAAATGTAAGGCACATAGGAGCCAGGAGGTATCTACATGTGTGAAGATCTAGTATGAATATAATATTTAAATTTAAATTGTATCACAACACCTTGTGTTCATATTTTTTCTCAAGCTTTCTTCGGACCTGAGGAAGTGACGTCGCGTGCTGGATGCGGCACGCGGGCAATAGCTTTGTGCCCCTTACTCTAACGGAGACACTTACAACAGTCTTGAATGAGTAAACAGCTACGCATAAATCGGCGTGCTAGTGTAAAAATGGCTGAGTTGAGAGCTTCATGCTCTAGGAAGGGTATTCACTTCGTTCAACAGCGTCCATAGCCAACTGTTTCACAATTGAGTTGGATATGCAATGCGGTGACAGAAGTCATGGGATACCTCCTAATATTGTGTCATACCTCCTTTTGCCCGGTGTAGTAAAGCAACTCGACATGGCATGGACTCAGCCAGTCGTTGGAAGTCCCCTGCAGAAATATTGTGCCACGCTTCCTCCGTAGCTGTCTATAGTTGCGAAAGTGTTACAGGTGTGCAGGTTTTTGTGCACAAACTGACCTCTCGATTATGTCTCATAAATGTTCGATTGGATTCACGACGGGTGATCTCGGTGGCCAAATCATTCGTTCTAATCGTCCAGAATGTTCTTCAAATCAATCACGGACAATTGTTGCCGGATGACATGGTCATTGTCATCCACAAAAATTCCATCGTTATTTAGAAACATGAAGTCCATGAATGGCTGCAAATGGTCTTCATGTACCCGAACATTGGCATTTCCAGTCAATGATCGGTTCAGTTGGATCAAAGGATCCAGTCTATTCCATGTTAAAACAGTCCACACCATTATGAAGCCACCAGCAGCTTGCACACTTGTTGACAACTTGGTTCCATGGCTCCGTGGGGTCTGCGTCACACTTGAATCCTACCATCAGCTCTTACCAACTGAAATCGGGACTCATCTGAACAGGCCATGGTTTTACAATCGTATAGGGTCCATTCGATGTGGTCACGAGCCCAGGAGAGGCGCTGCAGGCGATGACGTGGTGTTAGCAAAGGTGATGACGTCAGTCGTCTGCTGCCATAGCCCATTAAAGCCAGATTTCGCCGCATTGTCCCAAAGGATACGTTCGTCGTACGTCCCACATTGATTTCTGCCCTTATTTCACACAGTGTTACTTGTCTGTTAGCACTGACAACTCTACGCAAACGCCGCTGCTCTCGGTCATTAAGTGAAGGCCGTCGGCCACGGCGTTGTCCGTAGTGAGAGGTAATACCTAAAGTTTGGTATTGTCGGGACACTCTTCACACTGCGGATCTCGGAATATTGAATTCCGAACTATTTCCGAAGTTGAATGTCTCATGCATCTAGCTCCAACTACCATTCCGTGTTCAAAGTCAGTTACTTCCTGTCTAGCGGCCATAATCACGTCGGAAAGCTTTTCAAATGAGTCATCTGAGTACAAATGACAGCTCCGCCAATGCACTGCCCTTTTATACCTAGTGTACGTGATACTACCACTATCTGTATTTGTGAATATCGCTATCCAATGACTCCTGTCACCTCAGTGTAACCTTAGCTTCACTTTCACTTTTTTCTCGTAATATGTGAGAAACGGGAAACTCAACCTGTTTAATCCTTTCAAAAATCTCTTGTTGATTAAGAGTCAGCTGATCCGTTGCTGTAAATTTAACAGATTATGTGTGGTTTTTGCCGTGAAATATTTCTTCAACCGTTTCGCCTTTGTACTGCAAGCTGCAACAAGAAGATTCTGGTTTCTCCAGTTGGTACAAAATTGACGATTTAAACTAATCTCTTTCACTTTTAATGAACAGCACTATGCAGCAATATGTTCACAGCACTCCGATAGGCTTGCTTTACACTCACATTCACTTTGGATCACAGTCTACTTGAAAACAAATGCGATACTGCACATGCCGCTTATAATGTTATACATATAACATTCTCACATTACACAATTACGAGAAAAATATTTACGCAGTTTATTTTGATTTCAACAAAATGGTTCAAATGGCTCTGAGCACTATGGGACTTAACAGCTGAGGTCATCAGTCCCCTAGAACTTAGAACTACTTAAACCTAACTAACCTAAGGACAGCACACACATCCATGCCCGAGGCAGGATTCGAACCTGCGACCGTAGCGGTCGCGCGGTTCCAGACTGAAGCGCCTAGAATCGCTCGGCCACTCAGCCGGCTGATTTTAATAGCATAAGGCTGCTGATTAATACTGATTTCTCTTAAACAGTTGCCTGATTCTCCGTTTGGGGACTTGGTGTTGTGTTGTCCTTACATTCGATATTGTCAAGAATGACAAGGAAGATGCCTCAAACATACTGTCGTATAGTCTTTCCACTACTGAGATGACTGCATGGGCACCAGCAGGACGTCAATAAATTGAAATTTTTAAGAACAAATAAATAAACACACTTCCCGGACACTTCCTTCACCAATACTCCCTTAACTTCAAAAACATATGTACCTTTTTTGAAGGCCTATGCCTTTCTTTATAGTGGAAGACTTCAAATGTGATGAGTCACACTTTACACCTGCGAGCCAACACAAATTAGGCTTGTAGTATCGGACGCCGTACACAAGACATGCACAGAATACAGCTGACCTCTCGGTCTCTCATTCATAGTTTTCCGCTCGTGCTGTTAGAGGTTTTCGCAGTCACCTTCGCACGCTCCCTATGCAGGGTGAACCAAAATCAGTGCACTTGGAGACGTCAGAGCGGTTCCTTGCACTCTAACAATACCTCTAACCAAATTTCGTTCCGTTCATATTTTCGGCAGAAAATGGACGTCAAGGATGGGCAATTTCGCAACACTTGTAATAACGTGTATGGCAACTGTCTTCAACTATTGTCGCGTTAGTGCTGCGCAGCTGGTGCAGTGAGTAGAATTTTACGTTGAAGTACTCGGGTTCGCGAGTTCGTTTCCAAGTCTAGGTGTAATTTTTTTCACTTTTTTATTTTCTAGTTTTAGACTGTTTGATACGGTACACGGGTTCTTATAGTAATACAGCGGCTATATACCGGGAAAGGGAGAGAGCGAGAGAGAGAGAGAGGCTTTTTTTCTCTTTTTACTGTGGGGGAAGCGATAAAACGAGGACAACGAAGCAATACTAACAATGGGCAGGAAAGCACTAAGTGATGGAGTGTTTGAAAGATAACAAAGTAAAAAATTTAAAGGCAAAATACGTATTTCAGAGTGGAATCATAAAAATGATTGTAGTCTCATTTCTTTGGTAGTATTAAGTAATTACACGTGTTTTTATAACACCTGCTGTAACTGCCGTATAACAATAAAGAAGGAAGCTACAGTTTCATGCAGTCTAAAATTAAAAAAGTTAAAACATAAAAAAGTTCCTCCTAAACAGGGAATACAATGCTTCAACTAGAGTATTCTATTGCAAAACTCTATCCACTGCACCAGGTGGGTAGTAGTCATCTACATCTACTACATACTACGCAATCCACCATACGGTGCGTGGCGGAGAGTACCTCGTACCACAACTAGCATCTTCTCTCCCTGTTCCACTCCCAAACAGAGCGAGGGAAAAGTGACAGCCTATATGCCTCTGTACGAGCCCTAATCTCTCCTATCTTATCTTTGTGGTCTTTCCGCGAAATATAAGTTGGCGGCAGTAAAATTGTACTGCAGTCAGCCTCAAATGCTGGTTCTCTAAATTTCCTCAGTAGCGATTCACGAAAAGAAAGCCTCCTTTCCTCCACAGACTCCCACCCGAGTTCCTGAAGCATTTCCGTAACACTCGCTTGATGATCAAACCTACCAGTAACAAATCTAGCAGCCCGCCTCTGAATTGCTTCTATGTCCTCCCTCAATCCGACCTGATAGGGATCCCAAACGCTCGAGCAATACTCAAGAATAGGTTGTATTAGTGTTTTATAAGCGGTCTCCTCTACAGATGAACCACATCTTCCCAAAATTCTACCAATGAACCGAAGACGACTATCCGCCTTCCCCACAACTGCCATTACATGCTTGTCCCACTTCATATCGCTCTGCAATGTTACGCCCAAATATTTAATCGACGTGACTGTGTCAAGCGCTACACTACTAATGGAGTATTCAAACATTACGGGATTCTTTTTCCTATTCATCTGCATTAATTTACATTTATCAATATTTAAAGTTAGCTGCCATTCTTTACACCAATCACAAACCCTGTCCAAGTCGTCTAGTATCCTCCAACAGCCACTCAACGACGACACCTTCCCGTACGTCACAGCTTCATCAGCAAACAGCCGCACATTGCTATCCACCCTATCCAAAAGATCATTTATGTAGACAGAAAACAACAGCGAACCTACCACACTTCCCTGGGGCACTCCAGATGATACCCTCACCTCCGATGAACACTCACCATCGAGGACAACGTACTGGGTTCTATTCCTTAAGAAGTAATAATTGAAGACTGTTCTCGTACATGTGATTCTGGTGTTGCCAAACTGCGTATTTTTTACGTCCATTTCCTACTCGGCTGGTCCCGGCGGAGGTTCGAGTCCTCCCTCGGGCATGGGTGTGTGTGTTTGTGCTTAGGATGTTAAGTAGTGTGTAAGCTTAGGGACTGATGACTTTAGCAGTTAAGTCCCTTAAGATTTCACACACATTTGAACATTTCCTACCAAAAACATGCGCAGAACGAAATTTTATTAGACATTTTCGTACTGTTAGTATACAAGCAATCACACTCTGCCATCCAGGTGCCAGAATTTGGGTTCTCCCCATATATTGAAGTAAGCGACCTAGGAGACTTCATTTGTCCATTCAAACGCTGTTACCAGCGATGTATTCATAATGTTTAATTGTTTCGGTTGCATGAGAGTATGCAGTTTAAGTCCCAGGGGAGTGTTTCCGTACGTTATCTAATGCTGACCCAATAGTAGTTTAGGTAAAGCGACTCTGGTACAGCTAGAATCCTTACAGACACAATACCTTACCTAGAACTTGGTCATTGACCTTTTGTTCCAGGTCATTCATGACATTCATCTACATCTACATCTACATCCATACTCCGCAAGCCATCTGATGGTGTGTGGCGCAGGGTATCTTGAGTACCTCTATCGGTTGTCCCTTCTATTCCAGTCTCGTATTGTCCGTGGAACGAAAGATTGTCGGTATGCCTCTGTCTGGGCTCTAATCTCTCTGATTTTATCCTGATGGTCTCCTCGCAAGATATACATAGGAGGGAGCAATATACTGCTTGACTCCTCGGTGAAGGCATATTATCGAAGCTTCAACAAAAGCCCGTACCAAGCTACTGAGCGTCTCTCTTGCAGAGTCTTCCACTGGAGTTTATCTATCATCTCCGTAACGCTTTCGCGATAACTAAATCATCCTTTAACGAAGCGCGCTGCTCTCCGATGGATCTTCTGTATCTCTTCCATCAACCCTTTCTGGTACGGATCCCACACCGGTGAGCAGTATTCAAGCAGTGGGCGAAGAAGCGTACTGTAACCAACTTCCTTTGTTTTCGGACTGCATTTCCTTAGGATTCTTCCAATGAATCTTGGTCTGGCATCTGCTTTACCGACGATTAATTTTATATGGTCATTCCATTTTAAATGACTCCTAATGCCTAGTCCCAGATAATTTATGGAATTAACTTCTTCCAGTTGCTGACCTGCTATATTGTAACTAAATGATAAAGGATCTTTCTTTCTATGTATTCGCAGCACATTACACTTGTCTACATTGAGATTCAATTGCGATTCCCTACACCATGCGTCAATTCGTTGCAGATCCTCCTGCATTTCAGTACAATTTCCCATTGTTACAACCTCTCGATATACTACACCATCATCCGCAAAAAGCCTCAGTGAACTCCTGATGTCATCCACAAGATTATATATATATATTGTGAATAGCAACGGTCCTATGACACTCCCCTACGGCACACCTGAAATCACTCTTACTTCGGAAGACTTCTCTCCATTGAGAATGACATGCTGCGTTCTGTTATCTAGGAACTCCTCAATCCAATCACACAATTGGTCTGATAGTCCATATGCTCTTACTTTGTTCATTAAACGACTGTGGGGAACTGTATCGAACGCCTTGCGGAAGTCAAGAAACACGGCAGCTACCTGGGAACCCGTGTCTATGGCCCTCTGAGTCTCGTGGGCGAATAGCGCGAGCTGGGTTTCACACGATCGTCTTTTTTGAAACCCTACAGAGTAGATTTCTAGTCTCCAGAAAAGTCGTTATACTCGAACATAATACGTGTCAAAATTTTACAATTGACCGACGTTAGAGATATAGGTCTATAGTTCTGCACATCTGTTTGACGTCCCTTCTTGAAAACGGGTATGACCTGTGCTCTTTTCCAATATTTTGGAATGCTACGCTCTTCTAGAGACCAACGATACACCGCTGCAAGAGGGGGGCAAGTTCCTTCACGCTCTCTGTGTAAAATTTTAGATTGAAGTCAGCTGAGAGGTATTCCTGCTTAAGGGAAGTCTCTCTAACAGAGTAACCGCTTTTGACAAAGCTTAGGTATCCGAGTATTGAGGGAGTTAGTATATTTCATCAAAATATACAAGGTATTAGAGATAAAGTTAGTGAACTGCTTATAGATGTTGACTCTGAAATTATTGGTATATCTGAACACTTCTTAAATAAGGAGATAATTCAGAGGCTTCACTTACCAGGATACAGGTTGGCTGGCAGCTTTTCTAGGAGCTGTTTGCGGTGTGGGGGAGTAGTCATGTATGTGAAAAACGGCATCGCATTTGAGTCAATTGATGTTTCAAAGTACTGCACTGAAAAGGTGTTTGAATGTTGTGCAGGTGTGGTTAAATTTAGTGGAGCAAAACTTCTAACTGTTGTTATTTATAGATCCCCAGACTCCGATTTCACAACATTTTTGCTAAAGCTACAGAAGGTTCTTGGTTCACTTTATAGGAAATACAAAAAGTTAGTTATATGTGGTGACTTCAGTATAAATTGTATAAGTGATTGTGCAAGGAAAAGGATGCTGGTAGGCCCCCTTAATTCATATAATCTTATGCAAACCATATTCTTTCCAACGAGAGTGCAAGGGAACAGTAGAACAACCATAGACAACATTTTTGTTCATTCCTCATTACTAGAAGGGCATTCTGTCAGCGAAATGGGGAATGGCCTTTCAGATCATGATGCACAAATTTTAACTCTAAAAGATTTTTGTGCTGCAACACATGTTAAATATAGTTATCAACTTTTTAGGAAAGCTGATCCACTTGCTGTAGAGACCTTTGTAAACCTTATCAAGGAACAAGAGTGGCAAGATGTTTATAGTGCTGATACAGTAGACGATAAATATAATGCTGTTCTCAAGAATTTTCTATTGCTGTTTGAAAGTTGCTTTCCGTTAGAACGTTCAAAACAGGGTACTAGCACAAGCAGGCAGCCTGGGTGGCTGACTAGAGGGATAAGAATATCTTGTAGAACAAAGTGGCAATTATATCAAAACGTTAGAAACAGTCAAAATCTAAATGCAGCAGCCCATTACAAACAGTATTGTAAGGTGCTTAAAAATGTTATTAGGAAGGCAAAAAGTATGTGGTATGCAGATAGAATAGCTAAGTCTCAGGATAAAATAAAAACCATATGGTCAGTCGCAAAGGAAGTGGCTGGTCTGCAGAGACAGTTCGAGGATATAAAATCAGTGCGTAGTGGGAATGTCCGTGTTACTGATAAGTCGCATATATGTATAGTATTTAATAATCACTTTCTGAATATAGCAGGTGAACTAAATAGAAACCTAGTCTCAACAGGGACTCATATAGCGCTCTTAGAAAAAGTGTTCCGAGACTGTTACCTGAAATGCTCCTCCATGATACTGACAAGAGGGAGATTGAGTTAATAATTAAATCACTAAATACCAAGAACTCTCATGGATATGACGAGGTATCTAGCAGAATACTGGAGTATTGTTCTATGTATGTTAGCCCAGTACTTAGCCATATCTGTAACTTTTCCTTCAGGAGTGGTCAGTTTCCTGACCGATTAAAGTGCTCGGTAGTGAAGTCACTTTATAAAAAGGGAGACAGGGATAATGTTGACAATTTTAAAGCTATTTCTATGCCATTGGTGTTTGCTAAAGTTACTGAGAAGGTTGTATATACAAGGTTACTGGAGCATTTAAATTCACACAATTTGCTGTCGAATGTACGGTTTGGTTTTAGAAATGGTTTAACAACTGAAAATTCTATATTCTCTTTTCTCTGTGAGGTTTTGGACGGATTAAATAAAAGGTTGCGAACGCTAGGTGTTTTCTTTGATTTAACGAAGGCTTTTGACTGTGTTGACCACAAAATATTACAGCAGAGGTTGGACCATTATGGAGTAAGGGGGGTAGCTTACAATTGGTTCGCCTCTTACTTTAAGAACAGAAAGCAGAAGGTAATTCTCCGCAACATTGAGAGTGGTAGTGATGCTCAGTCCCAATGGGGCACTTTAAGTTGGGCGTTCCCCAAGGGTCGGTGCTGGGGCCACTGTTGTTTCTAATTACATAATGATATGCCTTCTAGTATTACAGGTGATTCAAAAATATTTCCGTTTGCTGATGACACCAGCTTGGTAGTGAAGGATCTTGTGTGTAATATTGAAACAGTATCAAGTAATGTAGTTCATGAAATAAGTTGTGGCTTGTGGAAAATAATTTGATGCTAAATAACAGTAAGACTCAGTTTTTACAGTTTCTAACTCACAATTCAACAGGAACCGATATTTTTATCAGACAGAATGGGCATATTATAGGCGAGACGGAACAATTCAAGTTCCTAGGCGTTCGGATAGATAGTAAGCTGCCGTGGAAAGCCCATGTTCAGGATCTTGTTCAGAAACTAAATGCTGCTTTATTTACCATTATAACAGTATCTGAAATAAGTGACAGTTCAACACGAAAAGTAGTTTACTTCGCATATTTTCATACGCTTATGTCGTATGGTATTATCTTTTGGGGTAATTCTTCTGATTCAAAAAGGGTATTTCTGGCTCAAAAACGGGCTGTTCGAGCTATATGTGGTGTAAGTTCGAGGACCTCTTGTCGACCCCTATTCAATAGCCTGGGAATTCTGACATTGCCCTCACAGTATATATTTTCTTTGATGTCGATTGTTGTTAGCAATATTAGCTTATTCCAAAGTGTTAGCAGCTTTCACTCGGCAGAAATCAAATCTGCATGTGGAATGCACTTCCTTGACTCTTGTGCAGAAAGGAGTGCAGTATTCTGCTGCATCCATTTTCAATAAGCAACCACAAGAACTCAAAAATCTTAGCAGTAGCCCAAAATCTTTTAAGTCTAAACTGAAGAGTTTCCTCGTGGCTCACTCCTTCTATTCTGTCGCGAAGCTCCTGGAAGAGCTAAAACATTAAGAAAATTCCAGTGTTACATTGTTCATTTTCTTTATTTAAACCTACGACTTGTCGCCTGAATATGTTTCTTATATTTCATTTTATCTGTTTGTACAATCGTGTTATAATTTCGTGTATTGACTCGTTCCATGACCATGGAGACTTCTCCTTAATTTGGTCCCACGGAACAATAAATAAATAAATAAATAAATAATCGAACTGGTATCCCATTAGGTCCAGCGGCCTTCCCTCTTTTGAGCGATTTTAATTGTTTCTCTATCCCTCTGTCATCTCTTTCGATATCATACCATTTTGTCATCTGTGCGACTATCTAGAGAAGGAACTACAGTGCAGTCATCCTCTGTGAAACAGCTTTGGAAAAAGACATTTAGTACTTCGGCATTTAGTCTGTCATCCTCTGTTTCAGTACCATTTTGGTCACAGAGTGTTTGGACATTTTGATTTGATCGACCTACCGCTGTGACATAAGACCAAAATTTCTTGGGATTTTCTGCCAATTCAGTACATAGAACTTTACTTTCGAATTCGTCGAACGCCTCTCGCATAGCCCTCCTCACACTACATTTCGCTTCGTGTAATTTTTGTTTGTCTGCAAGGCTTTGGCTATGTTTCTGTTTGCTGTGAAGTTCCCTTTGCTTCCATAGCAGTTTTCTAACTCGGTTGTTGTACCACGGTGGCTCTTTTCCATCTCTTACGATCTTGCTTGGCACATACTCATCTAATGCATATTGTGCGATGGTTTTTAACTTTATCCACTGATCCTCAACACTATCGGTACATGAGATAAAACTTTTGTGTTGAGCCGTCAAGTACTCTGAAATCTGCTTTTTGTCACTTTCGCTAAACAGAAAAAACTTCGCACCTTCTTTAATACACTACTGGCCATTAAAATTGCTACACCAAGAAATGCAGATGATAAACGGGTATTCATTGGACAAATATATTATACTAGACTGACATGTGATTACATTTTCACGCAGTTTGGGTGCATAGATCCTGAGAAATCATTACCCAGAACAACCACCTTTGGCCGTAATAACGGCCTTGATACGCCTGGGCTTTGAGTCAAACAGAGCTTGGATGGCGTGTACATGTACAGCTGCCCATGCAGCTTCAACACGATACCACAGTTCATAAAGAGTAGTTACTGGCGTATTGTGACGAGCCAATTGCTCGGCCACCATTGACCAGACGTTTTCAATTGGTGACAGATCTGAAGAATGTGCTGGCCAGGGCAGCAGTCGAACATTTTCTGTATCCAGAAAGGCCCGCACAGGACCTGCAACATGCGGTCGTGCATTGTCCTGCTGAAATGTAGGGTTTCGCAGGGATCGAATGTAGGGTAGAGCCACGGGTCGTAACACATCTGAAATGTAACGTCCACTGTTCAAAGTGCCGTCAATGCGAACAAGAGGTCACCGAGACGTGTAACCAATGGCACCCCATACCATCACACCGGGTGATACGCCAGTATGGCGATGACGAATACACACTTCCAATGTGCGTTCACCGCGATGTCGCCAAACACGGATGCGACCATCATGATGCTGTAAACAGAACCTGGATTCATCCGAAAAACTGACGTTTTGCCATGCGTGCACCCAGGTTCGTCGTTGAGCACACCATCGCAGGCGCTCCTGTCTGTGATGCAGCGTCAAGTGTAACCGCAGCCATGGTCTCCGAGCTGATAGTCCATGCTGCTGCAAACGTCGTCGAACTATTCGTGCAGATGGTTGTTGTCTTGCAAACGTTCCCATCCGTTGACTCAGGGATCGAGACGAGGCTGCACGATCCGTTACAGCCATGCGGATAAGATGCCTGTCATCTCGACTGCTAGTGATACGAGGCCGTTGGGATCCAGCACGGCGTTCCGTATTACCCTCCTGAACCCACCAATTCCATATTCTGCTAAAAGTCATTGGATCTCGAGCAACGCGAGCAGCAATGTCGCGATACGATAAACCGCAATCGCGATAGGTTACAATCTGACCTTTATCAATGTCGGGAACGTGATGGTACGCATTTCTCCTCCTTACACGAGGCATCACAACAGCGTTTCACCAGGCAACGCCGGTCAACTGCTGTTTGTGTATGAGAAATCGGTTGATAACTTTCCTCATGTCAGCTCGTGTGAATGCTCTGAAAAGCTAATCATTTGCATATCACAGCATCTTCTTCCTGTCGGTTAAATTTCGCGTCTGTAGCACGTCATCTTCGTGGTGTAGCAATTTTAGTGGCCAGTAGTGTATTTCTACCTACGGCTAAAATCACCGATGCTGTAACCGCTTTATGATCGCTGATTCCCTGTTCTGTTTCAAATAGTTCGGCTCTGTTTGTCACCACATTACTGATGACCTTCAAATGATGATGTTATCAATCAATAAAAGAAATCAATCAAATAATCAATAATTGGAGATCAAAAGCACCGTCCCTCTCCCGCTCTCCCACCACGTTTTGCCCCCCCCCCCCTTCCTATCTCCAGTCAATCATAGTGTAGTATTAAAAATCCAAGGTGGCTGAAATAGTCCATTTGCATTACTGGAAAATTAAAAACCATGTCCTCCTCCTCCTATCACCATCGAATCGCACAGTGAAGTACTTCTTACCGCTAATAAATCGTAGCACAGTATTTCACAAAATGGCGGAAATAACCTAACTGCATTAATGGGAAATTAAAGTCCCTCCCCTCCCCATATCTCCAACAAATCATAGAGCAGCATTAAAACTGTAAGGTAACGAATATAGAACAGTTGTGTGTGTTACACCCCATGATACCTCATCTTCTAATCAATCACAGTGTACTAATTAAATAATGTGTCAACTAACATTATTTCCGATGTATTCTTTCCTATCTCCAACCAGTCTGAGTCTAGTATTAAAAATATTGTCAAACACGCAGTAAAAAAATTACGTAACCCTCTGACAGAAGTCAACGATATTCATTATTTTCACAAGATATTTACATCTGGCATAAAAATAGTATCAAATTACATTATTTACATACGCATACATATCTCTGACTTAAGTAATTAAAATGACTGCAAGATCAAAAATAAGCACTGTATATGTAAAATGGAGCACATACATTGTGTAATGTTGCAAGTCACTATCCTCTTCTCTAATAAGAGCCGAATATTAAAACGCAAGAGACAATTACAATGTATCCCCATCTGGACTTCTACCTCTGGCAGAAGTTGAGACCGAACTAAAATTGGTTACACTTTCACTCCTGTCAATTTTTCGCCTTATTTGAAACCGCTTTTTCGGACGCTGCGTTGGTATTGCTTCCACTTCGCCTCACTTTTGTGAACTTCACAAGAGAAACAATATGGTAGGTTCATGTGTTCCGCACGCAGCACACTGTTTATGTTTGTTCATTTGTTTTCTGCATAGATTGCGAACGTTGCCAAACTGTGTGCTGCGAATACATAGAAAGAAAGATCCTTTATCATTTAGCTACAACATAGCACGTCAGCAACTGGAAGCAGTTAATTCCATAAATTATCTGGGAGTAGGCATTAGGAGTCATTTAAAATGGAATGACCATATAAAATTAATCGGCGGTAAAGCAGATGCCAGACTGAGATTCATTGGAAGAATCCTAAGGAAATGCAGTCCGAAAAAAAAGGAAGTAGGTTACAGTACACTTCTTCGCCCACTGCTTGAATACTGCTCACTGGTGTGGGATCCGTACCAGATAGGGTTGATAGTAGAGATAGAGAAAATCCAACGGAGAGCAGCGCGCTTCGTTACAGGATCATTTAGTAATCGCGAAAGCGTTACGGAGATGATAGATAAACTCCAGTGGAAGACTCTGCAAGAGAGATGCTCAGTAGCTCGGTACGGGCTTTTGTTGAAGTTTCGAGAACATATCTTCACCGAGGAGTCAAGCAGTATATTGCTCTCTCCTACGTATCTCCCCCCATGAACCATGGACCTTGTCGTTGGTGGGGAGGCTTGCGTGCCTCAGCGATACAGATAGCCGTACCGTAGGTGCAACCACAACGGAGGGGTATCTGTTGAGAGGCCAGACAAACGTGTGGTTCCTGAAGAGGGGCAGCAGCCTTTTCAGTAGTTGCAAGGGCAACAGTCTGGATGATTGACTGATCTGGCCTTGAAACACTAACCAAAACGGCCTTGCCGTGCCGGTACTGCGAACGGCTGAAAGCAAGGGGAAACTACAGCCGTAATTTTTCCCGAGGGCATGGAGCTTTACTGTATGATTACATGATGATGGCGTCCTCTTGGGTAAAATATTCCGGAGGTAAAATAGTCCCCCATTCGGATCTCCGGGCGGGGACTACTCAAGAGGATGTCGTTATCAGGAGAAAGAAAACTGGCGTTCTACGGATCGGAGCGTGGAATGTCAGATCCCTTAATCGGGCAGGTAGGTTAGAAAATTTAAAAAGGGAAATGGATAGGTTGAAGTTAGATATAGTGGGAATTAGTGAAGTTCGGTGGCAGGAGGAACAAGACTTCTGGTCAGGTGACTACAGGGTTCTAAACACAAAATCAAATAGGGGTAATGCAGGAGTAGGTTTAATAATGAATAGGAAAATAGGAATGCGGGTAAGCTACTACAAACAGCATAGTGAACGCATTATTGTGGCCAAGATAGATACGAAGCCCACACCTACTACAGTAGTACAAGTTTATATGCCAACTAGCTCTGCAGATGACGAAGAAATTGAAGAAATGTATGATGAAATAAAAGAAATTATTCAGATTGTGAAGGGAGACGAAAATTTAATAGTCATGGGTGACTGGAATTCAAGTGTAGGAAAAGGGAGAGAAGGAAACATAGTAGGTGAATATGGATTGGGGGACAGAAATGAAAGAGGAAGCCGCCTGGTAGAATTATGCACAGAGCACAATATAATCATAACTAACACTTGGTTTAAGAATCATGAAAGAAGGTTGTATACATGGAAGAACCCTGGAGATACTAAAAGGTATCAGATAGATTATATAATGGTAAGACAGAGATTTAGGAACCAGGTTTTAAATTGTAAGACGTTTCCAGGGGCAGATGTGGACTCTGACCACAATCTATTGGTTATGACCTGTAGATTAAAACTGAAGAAACTGCAAAAAGGTGGGAATTTAAGGAGATGGAGCCTGGGTAAACTAAAAGAACCAGAGGTTGTACAGAGATTCAGGGAGAGCATAAGGGAGCAATTGACAGGAATGGGGGAAATAAATACAGTAGAAGAAGAATGGGTAGCTTTGAGGGATGAAGTAGTGAAGGCAGCAGAGGATCAAGTAGGTAAAAAGACGAGGGCTAGTAGAAATCTTTGGGTAACAGAAGAAATATTGAATTTAATTGATGAAAGGAGAAAATATAAAAATGCAGTAAGTGAAACAGGCAAAAAGGAATACAAACGTCTCAAAAATGAGATTGACAGGAAGTGCAAAATGGCTAAGCAGGGATGGCTAGAGGACAAATGTAAGGATGTAGAGGCCTATCTCACTAGGGGTAAGATAGATACCGCCTACAGCAAAATTAAAGAGACCTTTGGAGATAAGAGAACGACTTGTATGAATATCAAGAGCTCAGATGGAAACCCAGTTCTAAGCAAAGAAGGGAAAGCAGAAAGGTGGAAGGAGTATATAGAGGGTCTATACAAGGGCGATGTACTTGAGGACAATATTATGGAAATGGAAGAGGATGTAGATGAAGATGAAATGGGAGATATGATACTGCGTGAAGAGTTTGACAGAGCACTGAAAGACCTGAGTCGAAACAAAGCCCCCGGAGTAGACAATATTCCATTGGAACTACTGACGGCCGTGGGAGAGCCAGTCCTGACAAAACTGTACCATCTGGTGAGGAAGATGTATGAGACAGGCGAAATACCCTCAGACTTCAAGAAGAATATAATAATTCCAATCCCAAAGAAAGCAGGTGTTGACAGATGTGAAAATTACCGACCTATCAGCTTAATAAGTCACAGCTGCAAAATACTAACACGAATTCTTTACAGACGAATGGAAAAACTAGTAGAAGCCAACCTCGGGGAAGATCAGTTTGGATTCCGTAGAAACACTGGAACACGTGAGGCAATACTGACCTTACGACTTATCTTAGAAGAAAGATTAAGGAAAGGCAAACCTACGTTTCTAGCATTTGTAGACTTAGAGAAAGCTTTTGACAATGTTGACTGGAATACTCTCTTTCAAATTCTAAAGGTGGCAGGGGTAAAATACAGGGAGTGAAAGGCTATTTACAATTTGTACAGAAACCAGATGGCAGTTATAAGTGTCGAGGGACATGAAAGGGAAGCAGTGGTTGGGAAGGGAGTAAGACAGGGTTGTAGCCTCTCCCCGATGTTGTTCAATCTGTATATTGAGCAAGCAGTAAAGGAAACAAAAGAAAAATTCGGAGTAGGTATTAAAATTCATGGAGAAGAAATAAAAACTTTGAGGTTCGCCGATGACATTGTAATTCTGTCAGAGACAGCAAAGGACTTGGAAGAGCAGTTGAATGGAATGGACAGTGTCTTGAAAGGAGGATATAAGATGAACATCAACAAAAGCAAAACAAGGATAATGGAATGTAGTCTAATTAAGTCGGGTGATGCTGAGGGAATTAGATTAGGAAATGAGGCACTTAAAGTAGTAAAGGAGTTTTGCTATTTGGGGAGCAAAATAACTGATGATGGTCGAAGTAGAGAGGATATAAAATGTAGGCTGGCAATGGCAAGGAAAGCGTTTCTCAAGAAGAGAAATTTGTTAACATCCAGTATTGATTTAAGTGTCAGGAAGTCATTTCTGAAAGTATTCGTATGGAGTGTAGCCATGTATGGAAGTGAAACATGGACGATAAATAGTTTGGACAAGAAGAGAATAGAAGCTTTCGAAATGTGGTGCTACAGAAGAATACTGAAAATTAGATGGGTGGATCACATAACTAATGAGGAAGTATTGAATAGGATTGGGGAGAAGAGAAGTTTGTGGCACAACTTGACCAGAAGAAGGGATCGGTTGGTAGGACATGTTCTGAGGCATCAAGGGATCACCAATTTAGTATTGGAGGGCAGCGTGGAGGGTAAAAATCGTAGAGGGAGACCAAGAGATGAATACACAAAGCAGATTCAGAAGGATGTAGGTTGCAGTAGGTACTGGGAGATGAAAAAGCTTGCACAGGATAGATTAGCATGGAGAGCTGCATCAAACCAGTCTCAGGACTGAAGACCACAACAACAACATACGTATACCTCGCGAAGAGACCATGAGGATAAAATCAGAGAGATTAGAGCCCACACACAGGCATACCGACAATCTTTCTTTCCACGAGCAATACGAGACTGGAATAGAAGGGAGAAGCGATAGAGGTACTCAAGGTACCCTCCGCCACACACCATCAGGTGGCTTGAGGAGTATGGATGTAGATGTAGATGTAGATGTGTGTTTGTGTGTGTGTGTGTGTGTGTGTGTGTGTGTGTGTGTGTGTAAATTAGTGAAGATGTCATAGACGTACAGCAGAGATGTGAGTGAAGGGAGGGGAAAGTAGTCATTCGAGTTTGGGGAAGGGCAGTTGTTATAGGGAATGCAACAGGGAGGAGATGGTGGTGGGGAATGGGAACTTAGTGGTGGTGGCGGGTAAGGTCTAGGCTTCATACTATACTAATATATCTAAGTTAGCTCGACCGCTACGGTCGCAGGTTAGAATCCTGCCTCGGGCATGGATATGTGTGATGTCCTTAGGTTAGTTAGGTTTAAGTAGTTCTAAGTTCTAGGGGACTGATGACCTCAGAAGTTAAGTCCCATAGTGCTCAGAGCCATTTTTGAATATCTAAGTTACAGATGATGTACAATTATCAAATCCTAATCATTTGTGTGTTAAGCACCTAATCTGTGGTATGAAGTACATTTCAGTTCGCATTCCTATCAGTTTTTACAAATTTCACTGTAAGCTTTTATAGCAAGTATATGCGACTCGTTGTATAACCAAAAACAAGTGCTTATCGTCTATTGTATGGTTTTTTGGGCAAAGCCAGGAATGTACCAAAATAAGATACGTTATCGGCGGGTAAAAGGCAAGCAATCGATTGTAGTTTAAACAACAATTTTGAAATCTGTAGAGCATCGAGGAATCATAGACATTATTAGACATTCGCCTGAATATTCACGTAATATTAACACAACATCGAATTAGGTTCAGGAGGGCAATATACTTCGAAGCGAAAATTTCTAGGAAGCACGAGAGATGAAACGACTCTACAGAGATCTTAGCGAAGAAGACAACCTCACTTCACATCAGATAACAAAAATTCAGGGCTTATTGAGGGTAATGAAAATATTTACAAGAAACATCAGGATGAAATGTGAAAATAACTGAAACTATCGACTAATTATACGATAAAAAATACGGCCACGTAACGCATGTTATAATGCTCATTGGGTCGTCTGCGGCTACGAGCTTCCTGTGTCATGCGCAACTGACTGCTTTATCCATAACGTAAAAATGTAATATCTCGAAAAGTTCTGTTTCATATATGTGGCCGTTATCAGATGAACTTCAGACAGCAAGTTTCAGTAGGTTTAGTGCTTCAAGGGTTCCTCGGCAAATTCCTCAAATCAAGCCCATGGCGTCCTGACTTTCTTAATGTGTTCCAGATTAACTGTGCTTGCCTAGGTGCTGTGATTTATAGTATATTTATGAAACCTGGTCTTGTTGTTTTCGTCTTCAGTCCCATGACTAGTTTGATGGAAGCATCCCTGCATAACTAGTGCAACCTACATCCATTTGAACCCGCTACTGTAGTCGATCCTAGGTATTCCTCTACGCACTTCCCTCCATTACAAAATTGGCGACTCCTTCATGCCAAAGGAAGTATCCTATCAACCGGTTCCTTCTTTTAGCAGTAATCTGTTAACTTTCACATCTCGTATGCATTTACCACGTAGAATCGAGCCACATTGCATTCAGGTCTCCACTCCAGAATTTTGGAAAATATACACAAAATTTTTTTCCTAAGAAACGTCTTTATATATTTTCTATAATATGTTTACACCATCTGTTTCTGGGATGTAATCTACCCTCAATAGCCTTTTCTTCGTGTGGTCGAAGTGTTACGGTTGTGCAGTATAGTCTGTTACTATGCTGGTAGACCTACGGTGATAACTGTTCGACCCTAGAGATACGTACCAGTTCATTTCGTTACTGAAAGAGGATACATTTTAGAACCAACGCTCCTTAACTAACCCATTCCACACCATATCATTTCTAGTCCTGCATTATCAACTTCAGAGCCGTTATTTAATTTGGAAGAGGAGAAGAGCAATATTTGTAGTCTCATGTTATCTGGTCGGGAGCTGCTTTCTGAAAACTCAGAGTGAGGCTAAAATTGCGGAAGTCAGAAGCGAGAATTGAAGTTCTGGAACAGCATACAGTTGCACCTAGTACAAAACTTCCTGTGCTCGCCATTGTCGGCGATATATTTGTGATTCTCGTCAAGCTATCTAATCTATACATAATTACTATATAAAAGTTCACTGCCGCGTTTTTCTATCGGTATGTGAAGGCTAATCTCAGAAACTGCTGCAGGGATTTTATACGGTTTCACTAATAGACAGACTTACTGACGAGGACGGTTTGTGTATATAAGTTATCACCGCTACGCCAGACAAGCTGTCTAGCCGTAGAAGTGCTACCCGTGCGAAGCTGGGGCATGTAGCTACTATTTCCTATAGCATATTTGGTCCTAGAACTGTAGATGCTACTAAACCATCGTAAATTGTACTGTTCCAAATTTTTTTCAAAGGATGTCATAATTTATTGTTTATGCATTAGCTAATTACAATTATTAGATCTCCAAAGGTATGTAACATACCAAATGAAGTGCAAAATGTCCCGTTTTATTCCCTACTGCAATCGCAAATTTTCCGAGGGTTTAGTAACCTAGAGTTCATATGGACCAGTACACTTTAGTACTTTTTCATTCCACTAACTACGTGATTGTTCTACTTGAAAATGGACTCTCTACATGGTCTAACGTATTTCGACCCACTCTCTTTAGCCGTATCAATTGTCAGTGGAAGCTATGCTCATGTCCAACACATGTCTCGTGCTGGGAAATGTTGCTCAATAAAGGTTTCTGCGTTCTGGTCATTACTTTGCAAATATATCTCCCGTAAAATTCTACAGTGACATTTGTGTGTCGTTTCAAACTTGCTACGTACTTTCTATAAGTACATTTGTTTCCTGCCTATGAGAGCCTGGAAACTCAACAGGCTATTCAAACACAAAAGAAAACATCCCTGAAACGAATCTAACAAGAAATTGTCAGTAGTACAGGTATAGCAACTCTGGAACAGCTACAATCTTTACAAAAGGTCTTGAACTCAGTCATTTACCTTTTCTTCAAGGTCATTCTTGACATTGCCAATGACCTTGAAATGACGATGTTATCAAACAAAAAGAAGCTGTCACTCAATAATTCGAAATGAGAAGCACCATCCCCCTCCCCCTCTCATTTTCCCCTCCCCCTATCTCCAGCCAATCATAGTGCGGTATTAAAAATCCAAAACGGCTGAAATAGCCATTTAAAACCCCTCCCTTCTCCGTATCTCCAACCAGTCACACAGTGCAGCACTCTTTGTCTTCAGCCCATCAGAACACAGTATTAAAAATAAAACAAGATGGTGGAAATAGCCCATCTGAATTAATGGAAAATCAAAAGCCCTCCCCTCCCCGTATATCCAAACAGCCACAGTGCCGTATTCAAATTCTGATGTGATGGAAATAGACCAATTGCGTCTAGGCCTATTATATCGCACACATCCTCCTCTTTCGAATAAATCAGAATGTAGTATTTAAATGATGTGTCAAATTACATGATTTCTGATGCATACTTTCCTATCGCCAACCAGTCAGGGTGTAATATTAAAAATATGCTCGACATGCAATAAAAATTATGTAACCCTCAGACTGAACTCAATGATATTCATTATTTCCAAAAGTCATTTACCTATAGCATAAAAATAGTGTCAAATTACGTTATTTACATACACACCTCTGACTTAATAAAATGGTTCAAATGGCTCTGAACACTATGGGACTTAACATCTATGGTCATCAGTCCCCTAGAACTCAGAACTACTTAAACCTAACTAACCTAAGGACATCACACAACACCCAGTCATCACGAGGCAGAGAAAAATCCCTCACCCCGCCGGGAATCGAACCCAGGAACCCGGGCGGGGGAAGCGAGAACGCTACCTCACGACCACGAGCTGCGGACTCTGACTTAATAGTTAAAATGAGTGCAAGGGCAAAGATAAGTATTGCATATGCGGTATGCAGCTAACACATTGTGTATTGTTGCAACTCCCCATCCTCTCCTGGTGTGGTTGCTCAAAAGTGTCCAGATGATCAGTATTATTTATAAAAAAAAAAATGCATCACACATCTATCTCTCCTCTTCCCCCAGTCAGAGCCTACCTAGTATTACTATTACAATGTAGCTCCATCTGAACTGTTTTCAAAAGTATCTGAAATATTTGTCTATCAAAAAATACTTCAAAGTATCTGAACTGCCTAAAATATCGAAAATTTTGTCAACTATGTTTGTAGTACTGACTTTCAAAAAATCGTTTATGGATTAGCTCACGATTAACATTGCTAATTTTCATTCGAAGCTATATGTCATTCGATATTGAATATTCGAATGTGTATATAACATATTCTCTATAAATAATTAAAAACCAACAGTTGCCTATCAAATACAAATAACGAATTAGAAATTCATAGTTGTCACTTAGCGTGGAGGGTAAAAATCGTAGAGGGAGACCAAGAGATGAATACACTAAGTAGATTCAGAAGGATGTAGGTTGCAGTAGGTACTGGGAGATGAAAAAGCTTGCACAGGATAGAGTAGCATGGAGAGCTGCATCAAACCAGTCTCAGGACTGAAGACCACAACAACAACAACAACAACAGTTGTCACTTACGAGTTTTACATTAAAAACTATTCTGTAAACCCTGTGAAAGAGAAATAAAGTCAAGTCATGTTTCACATCCTAGTTGCTTATTGTCATCAGCAGTTGGCTCCACCAGTAAAAAGCTACAAAATTCGTTTTCTGAAATACTGTCACCAACAGATGTCTGTACAGGGTTAAAAGCGTTCAAAGTTCGATCTATGAACTACACTTGGTGTGCAAAAGGTGCAATTTCTTACGTCTGGATTGTCGCAATGTTTCCCATCATGAGTATATATCACGAGACAGATATAATCAACAACAATTATAGCAAAAACGAGTGGACATCTGGTTTATGTTAAGTACAAGAAAAAACGTTGTAAACCTCAAATTAATTAATTTACTTCAGCTATGTTGCCACAATAAATTCTAAAATTCATGGCAGTATTTAATTTGAAACTTCATTGTACTTGCAATGTTTCAGAAATCTTACATGCACTCCAGCTTTATTTTACTCGAATGTTCGTCGAGGTCTTGCATATATTATGATAAGAATGTATTTTAATACGTAATACAGACAATGCTGAAGATTCTGAAAATATTTAATTTTTGAAACTTCATTGTGCTTGCAAAGTGTGAAAAATCTCACAATAAATGATAAATCATTTTATTTATTTTCTAAATATCGACTCTGAAATTGTCTTTCAACTGTCACACCTCTCACTGTTACCATCTTTGGTCGTCACTCTTAATTAATATGAATTTTACAACTTTTTTTGTAATTAATCTCAACTGGGTGTCCAATCACTTTTGCAATAATTGTTATCGATTACGTTTTTCTAGTGAGACATTATAGTCTCCATCTGACACATACACTCTAGAATTCACAATTACGATGAAACATATGCGTGGAAAATAATTTTGATGTAAAACACAGTGATAATCCACACATAAAACTTCACACTTTTTGCACAGAGTGAATACAATTGACATAGTTACATACTGTTGCAACATAATCAGTACATTTTTCGATGAATTTTAGAATGTCGTTACATCATAGATGAGGTGAAGTAATTAATGTAACTCTTACATTCCAGATAATCGATGTAAACGTCGCACTTTTATGTTACCGGTCTATTTTCCAGACATTTTAGCATAATGTGACATCAGTAGATGTAGAAAATAATTAATCTGAAGCTCTGTTGCGTCTTAAGTCAAGTATTTCATTGAGTGACCTTTGAACGCTTTTACCCTGTACAGACATCTGTTGTGACAATGAGAACAACTCATGGTACAGAGAACGAACTGTTGTCGCTTTTTACCTGTGGGACCATCTGCTGATGACAGTAAGTAACTAGGATGTGGAACATGACTTGATTTTATTTCGCCTTTTACAACAATGGTTTGCAGAGTATGTAAGCGCGAAGTAAAACATCGTAGGTAACTTGTTCGCCAACTTTATAAGGAAACGTTGTTTTAAATCTGTAAATACCAAGATGTACAGACACATTATGTATCAAAAAATGGTTCAAATGGCTCTGAGCACTATGGGACTCAACTGCTGAGGTCATTAGTCCCCTAGAACTTAGAACTAGTTAAACCTAACTAACCTAAGGACATCACAAACATCCATGCCCGAGGCACGATTCGAACCTGCGACCGTAGCGGTCTTGCGGTTCCAGACTGCAGCGCCTTTAACCGCACGGCCACTTCGGCCGGCCATTATGTATCCACATTTCCAGAATGACCACAGAAGACGCTTTATAAATAAAAAGCGAAGCACATCATACATACATACATACATTAATCCTTGTTCCATAGACCATGAATACGACATTTCGTAATGATGTGGAACGTGCCACTTTAAGATAAGTTTTCTTTACACAAAATAATTAATTAATTATTTATCTTTTTTCTGCTTAAGATAGAAAAACCAATACTAACTGATAGTCTGTAAACGTTGTAAAATGGAGTTAAAATGGACCTGGATTAGCTCACTAGACAAAACAAATAGCACTTTGGCCGCGTTGGAGCGCTGTAGATGTTGTAGAAATGGTATCAGGGGCTCATGTGATCCTCCATAACTGACGTCATGGCAGTGAAGTTGTGTCAGCCGGCTGTGTGAAGTTATCTCAGTAAGATGGGCTGACATGGAGATGTGACAGAATGACAAAAGGGAGCTACCGTGTTTGGACGTGCCCATGACCGCGTTGCGAATGAAGTTGATGTATCAACGCGGACTGTCCAACATGTCTACAAGGAATAGTGTACCACCCGCAGCCATGTAACACAGTGAAGAGCAATGGTCAGAAGATTATCCTAACCGACAGGGACTGGAGATGGGAAACACACCTTGTCAATGACAACAGATTTCAAACCCGACAGGAATTGCTCCTGTCAGTGAATGCAGGCCTCTTTAATCCAGTTTCCGAGCAAACACTGTGACGGGAACTGCATGCAATGGGCATTAGGAATCGGGTACCTCGCAGACAGCCACTGTTCATAGCAGCACATAAAACTGCACATCTTCAGTGTGTCAAACTGCACAGAAATTATACGGTAGCTGACTAGAGGAGTGTAGTATGGCACAATGAGTTGCCTCATTTCGAATGATGCAAGGCGTCGAGTTCACTGAAGGCCCAATGAGAAGTTTAACTCGCGGTGTATGGAGAATGCAGTTCAGGCCAAGACGGTTTTGTGATGTTTTGAAGGCGTTTTTCGTACGTTGACTTGGGTCCACTTACTCAGAGTACCGTGATCATCGATCAGGATGTTTAGTCCAACATTCTCGATTCTTAAGTGTTGCCTTTACTTTAACACATTCGTGATGAGTATGCTATGGACACTTCAGCGTCTTCCAAAGTAAATCATGCGATCTTAATCCCACAGAAAATGTCTGGGACTATTTAGAACTGCAGCTGAAACCTAGCAACTATTACCCTCACTATCTGGTACCTCTAAGGGATCTAATAATCAATGAATGGCTTCAGCTGGACATGGCACACCTGCAGAAACGAGGAAACTCCCTTCCTCGCCAAATCGAGGCCATTATCAAGATTAGAGTTGGTGGTGTAGGCCATTATCAAGATTAGAGTTGATGGTGTTACACGGTATTCGTGCGATGTTTCTGAGGGATAACTAATTTTTTATGCGTCGTGATTACGTTCCTGGGGAATCTCCATCCACGTTGTTTTTGTGTGAGTCCATAAAACATCAAAGCTAATCGCTGGACCGTGATGATCACGCAAGTTCTAGGCATATTCGATAGACAGCTAGTTAGTTAGTTCCTTGTTCCATAGATCAAATTCACAATATCATAACAGAAAACATACAAGGGCTATTCGTTTATAATGATCCGACAGATCACGAAATGGAGACCACAGTGAAAATCCGATGAAGTTATGCACAGATGTGTTGGGCAGTGTCTCTAGTAAGCCGACTTATGGCGTCTCGTCGCTCTTTTCAGTTCTGAGCGCACGGTGAGTACGTAAAGATACCTAGAAAATAGTGTCTACCGCCAAGTATGAGTTCCTCGTGAGAGACTTCGCCTGACTTCATGCAACCCACTTACTGTAACTGTCATAGATTTCCTTCTACATGAGAATTCTCGGCCGCTCACAGCATGGGCAATGAAGATGCTCCTGCAGCGTTTTCGGTGGGAAATGTTGATCACCCGCCACACAGCCCCGACTGAGTTTCATCTCTGCTCACGTGATCCGCTGGCTATGAAAACAACATTTTGACACAGATAACGAGCTGCAGACCAGCATAGAGAATTGGCG
Source organism: Schistocerca piceifrons (assembly GCF_021461385.2). Lineage (NCBI taxonomy): Eukaryota > Metazoa > Arthropoda > Insecta > Orthoptera > Acrididae > Schistocerca > Schistocerca piceifrons. The sequence continues at coordinate 276,161,744 of NC_060149.1, forward strand.
GAAAACACAGGCGAGGATATTGGAAAGTTGGTGTAACGCTACGAGAGATGTCTAAGTCGGAGCGGCAACTGTGTAGAGAAGTAGCTGGAAGGTGTAGCTTACTGTAAGAAATAAAATATTTTTGCTTTTCATTGTGATTTTCACTTCGCGACCGATCGGACCTTCATAAACGAATAGTCCTCGCATAACACTTATAGACAACTTTTTCAAAAATAAAATATTTATAAGGCTACAAGGTGCCTATTTACAGTTTTTTAAATGATTGATTATCTTTACTCAGGAATACCTCCATATTATAAAAATGTAGTTCTTGAAGAGAAACATACTTAATCCACATTTGAAAATACTACTATCTGCCAGACAGTTTGTTCCCATGGGCAGACTGTCAAAGAGTTTTATAGTTGCATACACCACTGGCCATTAAAATTGCTACACCACGAAGATGACGTGCTACAGACGCGAAATTTAACCGACAGGAAGAAGATGCTGTGATATGCAAATGAGTAGCTTTTCAGAGCATTCACACAAGGTTGGCGCCGGTGGCGACACCTACAACGTGCTGACATGAAAAAAGTTTCCAACCAATTTCTCATACAAAAACAGCAGTTGAACGGCGTTGCCTGGTGAAACGTTGTTGTGATGCCTCGTGCCATCACGTTTCCGACATTGATAAAGGTCGGATTGTAGCCTATCGCGATTGCGGTTTATCGAATCGGGACACTGCTGCTCGCGTTGGTCGAGATCCAATGACTGTTAGCAGAATATGGAATCGATGGGTTCAGGAGGGTAATACGACGCCGCGCTCGATCCCAACGGCCTCGTATCACTAGCAGTCGAGATGACAGGCATCTTATCCGCATGGCTGTAACGGATCGTGCAGCCACGTCTCGATCCCTCAGTCAACAGATGGGGACGTTTGCAAGACAACAACCATCTGCACGAACAGTTCGACGACGTTTGCAGCAGCATGGACTATCAGCTCGGAGACTATGGCTGCGGTTGCCCGTGACGCTGCATCACAGACAGGAGTGCCTGCGACGGTGTACTCAACGACGAACCTGGGTGCACGAATGGCAACACGTCATTTTTTCGAATGAATCGAGGTTCTGTTTACAGCACCATGATGGTCGCATCCGTGTTTGGCGGCATCGCGGTGAACGCACATTGGAAACGTGTAGCCGGCCGGTGTGACCGTGCGGTTCTAGGCGCTCCAGTTTGGAACCGCGTGACCGCTACGGCCGCAGGTTCGAATCCATCCTCGGGCATGGGTGTGTGTGATGTCCTTAGGTTAGTTAGGTTTAAGTAGTTCTAAGTTCTAGGGGACTGATGACCACAGATAGTAAGTCCCATAGTGCTCAGAGCCATTTGAACCATTTTTGAAGCGTGTATTCGTCATCGCCATACTGGCGTATCACCCGGCGTGGTGGTATGGGGTGCCATTGGTTACACGTCTCGGTCACCTCTTGTTCGCATTGACGGCACTTTGAACAGTGGACGTTACATTTCAGATGTGTTACGACCCGTGGCTCTACCCTTCATTCGATCCCTCCGAAACCCTATATTTCAGCAGGATAATGCACGACCGCATGTTGCAGGTCCTGTACGGGCCTTTCTGGATACAGGAAATGTTCGACTGCTGCCCTGGCCAGCACATTCTCCAGATCTCTCACCAACTGAAAACGTCTCGTCAATGGTGGCCGAGCAACTGGCTCGTCACAATACGCCAGTCACTAATCTTGATGAACTGTGGTATCGTGTTGAAGCTGCATGGGCAGCTGTACCTTTACACGCCATCCAAGCTCTGTTTGACTCAATGCCCAGGCGTATCAAGGCCGTTATTACAGCCAAAGGTGGTTGTTCTGGGTACTGATTTCTCCGGATCTATGCACCCAAACTGCGTGAAAATGTAATCACATGTCAGTTCTAGTATAATATATTTGTTCAATGAATACCCGTTTATCATCTGCATTTCTTCTTGGTGTAGCAAGTTTAATGGCCAGTAGTGTATTTCACCCCTTTCTGCGCCTAAGTTAGATTCAATGAAGAGTAATGCAGCTCATTCATAAGTGAATAAATGTACTGTGAGGCTCTGGTTAATGTTCCCAGCTGCTTAGAGAGATAGCTGCAAGATGTCCGTGTGTGAAATCCACCAAGTAAGTTTAATTACGTTCTTTTGTGTAACGAATACTTTTTGTCTAAGCGAGGAGTTATCCCTTAATATTATCCCATATGACATCAGTGAATGAAAATATACAGAAAAGTTGGCAATTATTCTAATGGAAAAGGCATCCGAACACAAACGCTTTAGCGGGTCTAATAAACTTAAGATATTTCAGGAACCTTCCAGAAGTGATAAGTACGAAATAATATGTAACAGCTGGTTATCGGTTTTGAATCAACGCGCAAGCTAGCAACGCTAACCACTTTACCACCCCGATGCACAAGAGCACGTGGTAATGTGCACACCTAAGAAGCTACAGTTTTCTGCTCTGATGATTACTTCTTGTTCGTACACTGGGTCACTAGGAGGTGGGATATTCTTCATAGTATAAAACTGAATGAACTGAGATTTTCAAAGCTTAAAGTTAGCCCATTTGTGCAAAATAAATCATTCATAATTTTCATAAAAACTCCATTTACCATTTTCTCTGTTAATACTTCTTTGCTTGGCTTTATGACATTGCGTGTATCATCTGAAAACAGGACTAATTTTGTCTCCTGGTTCAAGTAAAATGTCAAAGCATTAACATAAACCAAGAACAGCAGTGGGCCAAACATCGAACGTAGAATGCTAGGTTACAAAATTTAAAAAGGGAACTGGATAGGTTACAAAATGGCTCTGAGCACTATGGGACTTAACTTCTGAGGTCATCAGTCCCCTAGAACTTAGAACTACTTAAACCCAACTAACCTAAGGACATTACACACATCCATGCCTGAGGCAGGATTCGAACCTGCGACCGTAGCGGTCGCGCGGTTCCAGACTGTAGCGCCTATAACCGCTTTTTTTTTTTTTTTCGTAGTTGATCGTTCTGTTTGGTCGTTGCGGACGTCACATGACATCCGTTAAAGTTCGTTTGTTGATCTTTCGACTCAGTTTTTTTATTACAGAGGCCAACCAGCTCTCTGACCGAACACGCTGAGCTACCGTGTCGGCATCCGCTCGGCCACCCCGGCCAGCTGGATAGGTTACAGTTAGATGTTGTGGGAATTAGTGAAGTTCGGTGGCAGGCAGAACAGGACATCTGGTCAGGTGAATACAGACTGATAAATAAAAATGCAATAGGGACAATGCAGGAGTGAGTTTAATAATGAATAAGAAAATAGGAATGAACAGCATAGTGGACGCATTATTCTGCCAAGACAGACACGAAGCTCACACTCAGTGCAGTAATACAAATTTACATGCCAACTAGCTCTGCTGATGATGAAGAGGTTGAAGAAATGTATGATGAGATAAAATAAGTCGTTTAGATAGTTAAGGGAGACGAAGATGTAATAGTGATGAGTGACTGGAATTCGATAACAGGAAAAGCAAGAGAAGGAAAATGGTATGTGAATATGGACTGGGGGATAGCAATGAACGGGGGAACCGCCTGGTAGAATTCTGCACAGAGCACAGTTCAACTATCGCTAACACCTGGTTTAAGAATCATGAAAGTATATTGTACATGTGGAAGAGACCTGGGACGACCGGAAGGTTTCAGATATATAATGGTACGACAGAGATTTTGGCATCAGATTTTAAATTGGAAGGTATTTCCAGGGGCATATGTGCACTCTGACCACAATTTATTGGCTATGAACTGTAGACTAAAACTGAGTAAATTGCAAAAAGGTAGAAAATTAAGGAGATGGGACCTGAATAAGTTGAAGGAACCATAAGTTGATGAGAATTTCAGAGGGAGCATTAGGCAACGTTTGGCAAAATCAGGGGAAAGGAATACAGTAGAAGATAAATGGGTAGCTTTGAGAGATGAAATAGTGAACACAGCAGATCATCAAATGGGTAAAAAGGAAAAGCCTAGTTGGATAACACAGGAGATACTGAATCTAATTGATAAAAGGAGAAAATATAAAAATGCAGTAAATGAACCAGACGAAAGGAAATACCAACGTCTAAAAATTCTGATTGACAGGAACTGAAAATGGCTAAGCAGGAATGACTAGAGGACAAATGTAAAGATTTACAGGCATGTATTACTAGGGGAAAGATAGATAGCACCTACAGAAAAATTAAAGAGACGGAGAAAAGAGAAACAGCCGTATGAGCATCAAGAGCTCAGTTGGAAAACCAGTCCTAAACAAAGAAGGTAAAGCTAAAAAGTGGAAGGAGTAAATAGAGGGAGATGAACTTGCAGGCAATATTATAGAAACAGAAGAGGACACAGATCAAGATGAGATGGGACACATGATACTGTGAGAACAAGGACCCGGGAGCAGACGACGTTCCGTTACAAATATTGATAGCTTTGGGAGAGCTACCAACGACAAAATTCTTCCACTTCGTGTGAAGGATGTATGAGACAGGCAAAATACTCACAGACTTCAAGAAGAATATAATAATTCCATTTCAAAAGAAAGCGGGTGCTGACAGGTGTGAATATTACCGAACTATCAGTTTAATTAGTCTCGGTTGCAAAATACTAACACTAATAATTTACAGAAGAATGGAGAAACTGGTACAAGCCCACCTCGAGGAACGTCAGTTTGGGTTCCAGAGAAATGTTAGGAGCACAGGAGGTAATCCGGACCTTAAGGCGTCGCTTAGAAGATAGGTTAAGGAAAGGCAAACCTACGTTTATAACGTTTTTAGACTTAGAGAAAGCTTTTGACAATGTTGACTGGAATACTCCCTTTGAAATTCTGAAGGCAGTAGACATAAAATACAGGGAGCGAAAGGCTATCTACAATTTTTACAGAAACAGACACCAGTTACAAGGGTCAAGAGGCATGAAAGGGAAGCAGTGATTGAGAAGGGAGTGAGACAGGGTTGTAGCCTATCCCCGATGTCATTCAGTCTATACATTGAGCAAGCAGTAAGGGAAACCAAAGAAAAATTTGGAGTGGGAATTAAAGTCCAGTGAGAAGAAATAAGAAATAAAAACTTTGAAGTTTGCTGATGACATTGTAATTCTGTCAGACACAGCAAAGGACTTGGAAGAACGGTTAAACAGAATGGACATTGCCTTGGAAGACATAATTAGTCTAATTAAATCAGGCGATATTAAGGGAATTCGATTAGGAAAAGAAACACTTAAAGTAGTAAACGAGTTTTGCTATTTGCGCAGCAAAATAACTAATGATGGCCGAAATAGAGAAGATATAAAATGTAGACTGGCAATGGCAAGAAAAGCGTTTATGTAGAAGAGAATTTTTTTTTAACCGAATATAGATTTATGAATCAGGAAGTCTTTTCTGGAAGTATTTGTATGGAGTGTAGCCATGTATGGAAGTGAAACAAGGACGATAAAGAGTTTGCACAAAAAGACGATAGAAACTTTTTAAATGTGGTGCAACAGGAGAACGCTGAAGATTAGATGGGTTGATCACGAAACTAATGAGGAGGTGATGAACAGAACTGGGGAGAAAAATTTGTGGCACAACTTGACTAAGAGAAGGGATAGGTTGATAGGACACGCTCTGAGACATCAAGGGATGACGAATTTAGTACAGGAGGGATTTAGAAGGATGTAGGTTGTAGTAGTTATTCGGAGATGAAGAGGCTTGCACTGTATAGAGTAGCATGGAGAGCTGCATCAAATCAGTCATAGAACTGAGGACAACAAAAACAACAGTGTTTACCAGTGATGGTAGGATTAAGAGAAACGTTAGGACCCATCTCCTCGAAAAAATACCTACGATGAACCATGCCGTCAACCCGCACAACAGGCCGGCCGGTGTGGCCTTGCGGTTCTAGGCGCTTCAGTCTGGAACCGCGTGACCGCTACGGTCGCAGGTTCGAATCCTGCCTCGGGCGTGGATGTTTTCATGTCCTTAGGTTAGTTAGGTTTAAGTAGTTCTAAGTTCTAGGGGACTGATGACCACAGATGTTAAGTCCCATAGTGCTCAGAGCCATTTGCACCATTTGAACCCGCAAAACAAGTTACCTTTGCAGAATGAAGCAGTGCCAGTTGATGTGCGAGAGGATTTTCCTTTGCCCATCTTCTGCAATTTTGTGTATTGATAGGTCCTTGGAGATGGAAATAGGCTTCATCTGCTCACAGAGTCTTCCATGATCGTCCATTGTCCACTTCCATGGGAGCGAAAAATTCTAGAGCAAACGTTTTTCTTACTGGCAGGTCAGCATGAAGCAACTCCTGAACATGTGTAATTTTGTATAGATAGCAATGCAGGATGTCTCGTAGAATTTTATACACTGTGCTCTCTGTCATATCCGAAGTTCGAGCAATTCCCCGTGTACTGGACGTTTGCACACCATTGCTTGACCCCCCCCCCCCCCCCCCCCTGCAATGCTGTGGCCACATTTTCTGATGTCGGATCAATTGTTTCCCTCCCTCTGCCACAATGCACTTCAAAAGAACCTGTATTTTCGATTATTGTAACCGTTTTCTCCAGGTCCTCGGCAAACATCAAATCAACACCTTTTTTCATACACTTGCGTGTCCGGAACTTCTACAGAGCTACTGACGCACAGTCACCGTTCTTGTAAAAGAACTTTACCAGCAGCACGCGATCCTGCATTGAGAGAGTCATGTCGAGCGTTTCAGACGCAAACTGAGGAACAGCCGTGTACTCTGCGTCTTTTATTTGACGTATTCTGCAGCGTACCATCTAGTGATAAAATTTTTGTTGAATTTTTCTCTTTGTGTAACATTTCTCTCTTCTTCTATACTTCAAATCTGACGTCATTTTGAGCAGTAGTTCTCTTTTTACAGTATTGTGAAACTGGAACTACAATTACGAAGGTGCGCTGTAAAGGAATGCTTCAGAATTCTTTATTTTTTTCTCAATATAGTTTCAAGTATTACATGTCATGTATATTATTCGGTCGACTTTCCCCGTTTGCTGACGCTTGCTGCAACCCTCTGCCTCTAGAGGGCTCCGAATTGTAGCTTGTAACATGGCAGCATGTACCGTAACTATGTCGGTGCCCGTGAAACAGCGAGTTTCTAACCTCAGAAAACGTCCCTCCAGTTGAGTATATAGTATGACAATGCCAGAACACACGACCGATCCGACATCTGCAACAATCCGACGCCTTGTGTTCACTGCCATCCATCATCCTCCATACGGTCCCTACTTGTCCTATCCAATTTTTATATGATTTCAAAACCTGAAGAACACCTTCGAGGACCTCACTTTGATAGTGATGAAGCGGTGCAAGCAGAGGTACCTCCATCAAAAAAATCAAACTTTCTATAGTGATGGTATCCGTAAATAGGTCTCTCGTTGGGAGAAATTGTTCGCCACCAGGGTGACTATGTTGAGAAATAAATATGTAGACATGAAGAATAAAGAAGCATTACGTTAACAAAGTTCGTTTTATTTAAAAAGCCTTAACAGTTTTCACACAAAAAATTCGGAGGCGTTAGTTTTTAGCACACCCTCGTACAATCACCCTGTATACTACAAATACGAAAAACGAAAATACTCTTAATAAATGTGGAATAATCTCCTTATAACTATCAACTAAGTAAATGTTTACAGCTTACTGCCTCATTTATAACAAAAACATCGGCTAACTAGCGGACTTGAGATAGATTACCGCCGTTTTTTACAGCTGTTTTTTTTACGCAAAAGCCTTGATACATTAACGAAAACGTGCTCTAAATTGAACAACGAGAAACTTTTCTTGTCACGCATATTTTAATATAAACTGTCAAGCTCACGTTGCTACAGCAAGCACTGACCGTCCACACAAAACTAAGAGGGTATTCTCAGAATATGCGCCCAGAAAAAGTAATATACACAGCTGATAACTGCACAGGGCGTCAAGCACTCCTGCTACGCCGATGACTAAGTCGGTGGTTCACTTCGAAGATTCCTTCCGCCTCTTCCTCTTCCGTGGCGGCTCGTGAAGTCCCTCTCAGCGATCGCGGCCAGCGATGAGTAGCGCAAGAGACAAATTACGAGAACCTACTGCCCCTCTGGTTTACTAGGAAAAGTTTGTTGCAGACCTGGACCTCAGCACTGCTATACTATTAAATCAGTGTAAATAAGGGTCGCCAGCCTCGCTTTGAACTGCGAGACAGAGTTAAAATTTTCACTACTCTTATACCAGTAATAAATGCCCCGTAAACGTAAACTCCGTACCGACCGACCGCCGTGTCATCTTCCACCAATGGCGTTGATGGATGCGGCATAGAGGGGCGTGGACTCAACACAGCACTCTCCCAGCCGTTGTTGGCCTGGAGTCGCTACTACTGAGTCAAGTAACTCCCCAAATGGCGTAACGAGACAGAGTCCACACCGTTCCAGTCCTCCCACCAAGAAACATTCCATGACACTACTGGGAATCAAACCTGGGTTCCTCCTCATGGCAGTCAGCAGCGCTGATCACTCAAGCTACAGAAACGGACAATAAATGCCTTGCAGTAATTCTATTACCTTCAGATGACTAACAATTCGACCCTAGTTTGTGAAACCTAAGTCATTACACTATCTTCAACGGGTTTCTAGTAACTCGCATCGATAGTCTCCTCCGTTAATAAAACAGGGTAACAGTTTAAAGTCCAAAACTAAGAGGACACACACAAAACACGAAACTTCAAGTTTCTACGGGAACAAACGGAACTGATTGTCTTCAAGCAGACCTCACGAAATCCGCTTCGTTCGCCAATTGAACAAAACCATACAAGACAACATCACTAAAAAAGCATTTTATTGGATGACCGGTGTCGATAGAGTTATGCTGTCATCATCGGATCTTATGTTTTAAACACCCTGTCGAAACCGGTCATCCAATAAAATGCTTTTTCTGCGCTCTCGGATTGTAGAGTTTTCTTCAGTTATCATACACTGCAGATCTCCTCCATATTGACAATGTCAGGAGCATATCCGTCTCCTTCATTACACAACCTTTCCGGCTAGCCAATGGCTGCACACTCTACCTACCGAGTTTGTAAACTCGCACTCGATTGTGACATTCGCCTATAAAACCGAATGCCACGCCTGCTCACAAAAACACACTTGCTAACTCTAAGTTTCCGCAAAGGCAGAACAAATTTATTGATCACTGAGGATCACTCACATTCGACCTGATATACTAATCAAATTTCGAACCTTACCTCTGCTTCACAGGGCCCACAACTGCCTTCCGACACCCCAGAAGGCTGCCCACTGATTTTTAGATTTTTCGTGCTCCAGAAACGATCCACGAAATTGTTTTAACATCCACTTCCTTCACGCAGTCAACCTCAGAAGCCGAATGCCGCCGTGTTCACTGCCCATTTTCTGCTCCTGCTAAAACCATTCCTCGACAAATTGCTGCTTCCTGCGTCAATTTGCCAATTGTTTGTTCCCAAACAAAACTGGAAAAAACTTCTGTAACGGAAAGATAACTCGCCCTTAAGTCAGAATAGTAGGTCCCAATCCCGACACACTTATAAAAACACAGAAAGACCAGACCACATATCCAGACCAAACAAAGCCCTCTTACACCGGATATGGAAATAATACATTATAACTTCTACACTATCTCATCAAACGTATCCGGGCGCCCCTATGCAAAGTGGAATTGACCACTACACTTTACGAGAGGCGGACCCACCAGTATAAAAGGAGATGTGGAGTATTTTGTTGTCAGTAGAGAAGCAATAACAGCAAAAATGATTCGGTCAGAAGAGCTCAGTGAATCCGAATCCGGACTAATAATTAGATTATATGTAAATTGAAGGTAGAGGGGAGGAGCGAGGTGGTTGGGGTGAAGGAAAGAAAATGAAAGCGAAGGGATTACTGATGTCAGGTGCACTGAGACAGTACTCAGAATCAGCGGCGACGAGTGAAATTGTGCACCGGACCGGCATTCGATGTCGGGACCTCTTTCTTACTATATAAGAATATACAGCTTACAGTTCCAGGTTAACTTTATCGTTTACCTAGGTTTCAACGTTAGTAATAACGTCTTCTTCAGAACATAAATACACTCCTGGAAATTGAAATAAGAACACCGTGAATTCATTGTCCCAGGAAGGGGAAACTTTATTGACACATTCCTGGGGTCAGATACATCACATGATCACACTGACAGAACCACAGGCACATAGACTCAGGCAACAGAACATGCACAATGTCGGCACTAGTACAGTGTATATCCACCTTTCGCAGCAATGCAGGCTGCTATTCTCCCATGCAGACGATCGTAGAGATGCTGGATGTAGTCCTGTGGAACGGCTTGCCATGCCATTTCCACCTGGCGCCTCAGTTGGACCAGCGTTCGTGCTGGACGTGCAGACCGCGTGAGACGACGCTTCATCCAGTCCCAAACATGCTCAATGGGGGACAGATCCGGAGATCTTGCTGGCCAGGGTAGTTGACTTACACCTTCTAGAGCACGTTGGGTGGCACGGGATACATTCGGACGTGCATTGTCCTGTTGGAACAGCAAGTTCCCTTACCGGTCTAGGAATGGTAGAACGATGGGTTCGATGACGGTTTGGATGTACCGTGCACTATTCAGTGCCCCCTCGACGATCACCAGTGGTGTACGGCCAGTGTAGGAGATCGCTCCCCACACCATGATGCCGGGTGTTGGCCCTGTGTGCCTCGGTCGTATGCAGTCCTGATTGTGGCGCTCACCTGCACGGCGCCAAACACGCATACGACCATCATTGGCACCAAGGCAGAAGCGACTCTCATCGCTGAAGACGACACGTCTCCATCCGTCCCTCCATTCACGCCTGTCGCGACACCACTGGAGGCGGGCTGCACGATGTTGGGGCGTGAGCGGAAGACGGCCTAACGGTGTGCGGGACCGTAGCCCAGCTTCATGGAGACGGTTGCGAATGGTCCTCGCCGATACCCCAGGAGCAACAGTGTCCCTAATTTGCTGGGAAGTGGCGGTGCGGTCCCCTACGGCACTGCGTAGGATCCTACGGTCTTGGCGTGCATCCGTGTGTCGCTGCGGTCCGGTCCCAGGTCGACGGGCACGTGCACCTTCCGCCGACCACTGGCGACAACATCGATGTACTGTGGAGACCTCACGCCCCACGTGTTGAGCAATTCGGCGGTACGTCCACCCGGCCTCCCGCATGCCCACTATACGCCCTCGCTCAAAGTCCGTCAACTGCACATACGGTTCACGTCCACGCTGTCGCGGCATGCTACCAGTGTTAAAGACTGCGATGGAGCTCCGTATGCCACGGCAAACTGGCTGACACTGACGGCGGCGGTGCACAAATGCTGCGCAGCTAGCGCCATTCGACGGCCAACACCGCGGTTCCTGGTGTGTCCGCTGTGCCGTGCGTGTGATCATTGCTTGTACAGCCCTCTCGCAGTGTCCGGAGCAAGTATGGTGGGTCTGACACACCGGTGTCAATGTGTTCTTTTTTCCATTTCCAGGAGTGTATTATTTAAATGTTTGCCTAAAACAAGCCGTCCTAAGTCAACTTTATAAAACTTGATGCATAACCATAAGGTTTTGTGACTTCTATTAAACAAGCTGTAGCAAATTCACTTTAAGCCCGCTGTATGGGCCTCGTCGTGTGAGTAGGCAGTACATCTCAGACACAGTGTTATTGCAACTGCGCTGACTACCTCGGCAGGCCTCACGGCCGACCAGCACTACCACCAACCGCCACCTATCCGCAGTCCCTGTCCATTTACTCTACGCACACTACACTGAGATTCTCACACGAGGTCGGACGTACACTATGTGATCAGAAGTATCCGGACAATTGGCTGAAAATGACTTACATATAACATAATTTCTTCGTCTATGTGTGTGAGGAATATGTCCTGCAATTTGTGTTGTACGTTTTTGTTACATCCTGTAAAGATATTGGTAATTTAGGATTTGTTCCCATGAATAATGTTATTTCACAGGTCTTAAAAAAAAGAACCTCTCAAACACATGCCCACATTCTATTGCTATTTACAGTAAATGCAGATATCTTGTATTCCCCAGCTGTATCCAGATTTTTCCATACACTCTGCTTAAAGAAATCTGTAAGCATCGTTTACACATCATTACTGGCCTACTCGTTTTCCAGTAGCAGTTTATATGCACCTACATGACAGTTCATTTTGCCATATTCTCCAGTTATCTAATTTTGACTTCGACCTCTTCCAGTTTTCTTTTTTATGCACATAACACATCAACTGTACTTAAGAGCGTAATTTCCTTAACAGGGAAATTTTTGAGTATGTTTGATGCATTGCTTCATTTCCTTAAGATCTGTGAAGTAACTATAGTATTCATGCAAACCAGTCCTTATTTGGCATTATCTATATTTGATGTTGTTGTGGAGAACAATGTTCTAGATTGAGAAAAATATGTTTCCCCAGATTTAACATAAAATATGTTTCCCCAGATTCAATATAAAATTGATGTATAATACTTACTTCATTGGAATCTCCATGTAATTTAGAGATAAATAATTCAAACTATGGGAGACAGTACATCGTTCATAATCTGTGCTCATTCTTGACTTTTTAGAAGTTTTACTCATAAACCAGTTGACTTTCATGTGTTCTTATTGCCCCGGCACAGAAACTGCAGCTGTTGTTACTGTGGTCTTCAGTCCAAAGACTGGTTTGATGCGGCTATCCATGCTACTCTATCCTATCCAAGCCTCCTCATCACCGAGTAACTACTTCAACCTACATCCTTCTGAATCTGCTTATTTTATTCATCTCTTGGTCTCCCTCTCCGATTTTTACCCTCGACAGCTTCCCTCCAATACTAAATTGGTGATCCCTTGATGCCTCAGAACGTGTCCTACCAACCGGTCCCTTGTTCTAGACAAGTTGTGCCACAAATTCCTCTTCGCCCCAATTCTGTTCAATGCCTCCTCATTAGTTACGTGATCTACCCATATAACCTTCTTGTCTGAACTGTTTATCGTCCATGTTTCACTTCCATACATGCCTACACTACATACAAATACTTTCAGAACAGACTTCCTGATACTTAGATCTACATTTGATGTTAACAAATTTCCCTTCTTCAGAAACGCTCTCCTTGCCATTGCCAGTCTACATGTTATATCCTTTCTACTGCGATCATCATCAGTTATTTTGCTGCCAAAATAGCAAACCTCATCTACTACTTTCAGCGTCTCATTTCCTAATCTAATTCCCTCAACATCACCTGATGTTATTCGATTACATTCCATTATCCACGTTTTGCTTTTGTTGATATTCATCTTATATCCTCCTTTCAAGACACTGTCCATATCGTTCAACGGCTCTTTCAAGTCCTTTGCTGTCTCTGACAGAATTACAATGTCATGGGCAAACCTCAAGGTTTTATTTCTTCTGATCGTATTTCAATTCCTACTCCAAATTTTTCTTTTGTTTCCTTTACTGCTCGCTCACTATACAAGTTGAACAAAATCGGGGATAGGTTACAACCCTATCTCACTCCGTTCTCAACCACTGCTTCTCTTTCATGCCCCCTCGATTCTTATAACTGCCATCTGGTTTCTGGACAAATTGTAAATAGCCTTTCGCTCCCTGTATTTTACCCCTGCCACATTAAGAATTTGAAAAACAGTATTCCAGTCGCTATTGTCATAAGATTTCTCTAAGTCTACAAATGCTATAAACGTAGGCTAGCCTTTCCTTAACCTGTCTTCTAAGATAAGTCGTAGGGTCAGTATTGCCTCGCGTGTTCCACTATTTCTACGGAATCCAAACTGATCTTCCTTGAGGTTGGCTTCTACCGGCTTTTCCATTCGTCTGTAAAGAATTCGTGTGGGTATTATGCAACCGCGACTTATTAAACTGATAGTTCGGTAATTTTCACACCTGTCAATACCTGCCTTCTTTAGAATTGGAATTATTATATTCTTCTTCAAGTCTGAGGGTATTTCGCCTGCTACATACATCTTTTCCCCAAGGCTATCAGTAGTTCTAACGGAATGTTGTCTACTCCTGGGGCCTTGTTTCGACTTAGAACTTCCAGTGCTCTGTCAAATTCTTCATCCAGTATCATATCTCCCATCTCACCTTCATCTACGTCCTCTTCCATTTCCGTAATATTGTGCTCAAGTACCTCGCCTTTGTATAGATCCTCCATATACTCCTTCCATCTTTCTGCTTTCCCTTCTTCGCTTAGGACTGGTTTTGCATCTGAGTTCTTGATATTCATACAGGTGGTTCTCTTTTCTCCAAAGGTCTCTTTAATTTTCCTGAAGGAGGCACCTATCTTACCCCTAGTGACGTATGCTTCTACATCCTTACATTTGTCCTCTAGCCATTCCTCTTCTACTGTACTCCTTTCCCCTGTTCTTGTCAATTGTTCCCAAATGCTCCCTCTGAAACTCTCTACAACCTCTGGTTCTTTCAGTTTATCCAGTTTCCCTCTACTTAAAGTCCTACCTTTTTGCAGTTTCTTCAGTTTTAATCTTCAGCTCATAACCAATATATTGTGGTCAGAGTTCACATTTGCCCCTGGAAAAGTCTTAAATCAAAAACCCGGTTCCTAAATCTCTGTCTTACCATTATATAATCTATTTGAAACCTTCCAGTGTCTCCAGACCTCTTCCACATATACAACTTTCTTTCATAATTCTTAAACCCAGTTTTAGCGATGATTAACTTATGCTCTGTGCAAAATTCTACCAAGCGGCTTCCACTTTCATTCCTTACCCCCAACCCATATTCACCTACTACTTACCTTCTCTTCCTTTGCCTACTACGGAATCTAGTCCCCAATAACTTTTAAACTTTCGTCTCCCATAACTATCTGTATAATTTGTTTTATCTCATAATACATTTCTTCAATCTCTTTATCATCTGCGGAGCTAGTTGGCATGTAAACTTGTGCTACTGTGGTAGGGGTGGGCTTCGTGTCTCTCTTGGCAACAATAATACGTTCGCTATGCTGTTCGTTGTAACTTATCCTTGCATATAACCCTGTATTCACCTGATCTGAAGTCTTGTTCCTCTTGCCATCGAACTTCAGCAATTCCCACTATATCTAACTTTATCCAACCCATTTCTATTTTTAAAGTTTCTAACCTACGTATGCGATTAAGGGATCTAGCATTCCACGCTCCGATACGTAGAAAGCCGGTTTTGTTTCTCCTCATAACGACGTCCTCCTGAGTAGTCCCTGCTCGGAGATCCGAATGGGGGACTATTTTATCTCCGAAATATTTTAACCAAGAGGACGCTGTCTTCATTGAACAATACAGTAAGGCTGAATGCCCTCGGTAAAAATCAAGGCTGTAGTTTCCCCTTTCAGCCGTTCACAGTACCACTGCAGCAATGCTGTTCTGGTTGATGTTTCGAGGCCAGTTCAATCAATCATCCAGACTGTTGCCCCTGCAATTGCAGGATACTGTTAAATGCAGCACAGTTGCTTTCAGAAAAGACTTCCTGATACTTAGATCTACATTTGATGTTAACAAATTTCTCTTCTTCAGAAACGCTCTCCTTGCATAAACGATGTACTGTCTCCCATAGTTTAAATTATTTATCTCTAAATTACATGGAGATTCCACTGAAGTAAGTATTATACATCAATTTTATATTGAATCTGGGGAAACATATTTTATGTTAAATCTGGGGAAACATATTTTTCTCAATCTAGAACATTGTTTGTTGGCATTCAACACATATAGACCACCTTCCACAAGGTCAAATACACCATCACTCCACTGCAACTGGAACCTGTCCGTAGTAAACAGACTGTTCCAACTGTCTTATTATTGGTCACAATCACATTGCTGTTTCCATAGTGGTCTTCTTGTACATAGAAGTCGTAGATCGATGATACATAGTCACGCTTCTCCATTGATTGAAAATCCCAGCAAAACCTTGTATTGTATCCACGTGTACACGAAGCTGTTGCAACGTTTCAGGCACTTGGTACATAAGAACATCTATTTTAACAGCGACCAATTCCACTTCATATGGGATAGCCATAGAATTTTTATATTTCCTCAGATGCACTTCCAGTGATTCCTTGCCAGTTTTCCCCAGTATGCCTCCTGCTGTCACATTATTGTTCCCATGTAGGAGAAATGGTAATTTCACCTTGGCACCTTGTCTCACGGAGGTGAATATGGTGAATATACTGTGTAGGTAATGGTTAAATGCACCAACAGATTTCCTTCTTTAATATCATAGAGCTATCCTTCTCTAACTGTTCTTGACAGTCCACTTGATGACAGATTTTGCACCACCATAATATTGTCACAAAATGGTTCTGTCATGGTTGTAAGCAAATTTTTCTTGATAAGAAGTGTGGCAATTGCGGTGTAATTTATGTTACCAATGTCAGCAACCAAAGTGGCCAGGTTTTCCAATAATAACCACAGATCACAGAGTCTGTAAGTTGGTCTCGCATTCTTCCCTAATCGTTGAGGCATGACTAGTGTCCTGGACCGAGACACGTAGAAACTTCCTGCTACCTCAAAAGACTGATCAGTTGTGATCATCAAGGCTTGTATATACAATGAAGGTCCAAGATGTTTACACTTCCAATCACATGGTCATGTCATCACTTTCGGTTATATATGCTAAATTTAGAGGGCTGCTGGATGCTATCCCCAATTTTTTTCACACATTTAAAAAGTCGTTACATAGTGTATGTATATGAAAAATGTATGGAAAAGCAATAATTTTTTAAAACATTTCATTGTTTTTAATGTGTACTTAAATAACTACACAGTCCTAAATTTCCACTGAAGTAGATGTTTTGGGGTACAGAGTAACAGTATTCATGCAAAATAAACATAGTATGCTTATCGGAATATGCAAGTACAATTACAGATCACTGATTACACTGGGCAACAATGAAAATGTTTCGGGCTTAAAAGTAGTAAATTTACATGTATTTCCATCTGCCGAATTCAAAAATCACCATAAAAATGACAGATTAGCTCTTGTTTTGAAGATCTACATCTACATCTACATCCATACTCCGCAAGCCACCTGACGGTGTGTGGCGGAGGGCGGAGGGTACCCTGAGTATCTCTATCGGTTCTCCCTTCTATTCCAGTCTCGTATTGTTCGTAGAAAGAAGGATTGTCGGTATGCTTCTGTGTGGGCTCTAATCTCTCTGATTTTATCCTCATGGTCTCTTCGCGAGATATACGTAGGAGGGAGCAATATACTGCTTGACTCTTCGGTGAAGGTATGTACTGGGAACTTTAACAAAATCCCGTACCGAGCTACTGAGCGTCTCTCCTGCAGAGTCTTCCACTGGAGTTTATCTATCATCTCCGTAACGCTTTCGCGATTACTAAGTGATCCTGTAACGAAGCGCGCTGCTCTCCGTTGGATCTTCTCTATCTCTTCTATCAACCGTATCTGATACGGATCCCACACTGCTGAGCAGTATTCAAGCAGTGGGCGAACAAGCGTATTGTACCCTACTTCCTTTGTTTTCGGATTGCATTTCCTTAGGATTCTTCCAATGAATCTCAGTCTGGCATCTGCTTTACCGACGATCAACTTTATATGATCATTCCATTTTAAATCACTCCCAATGCGTACTCCTAGATAATTTATGGAATTAACTGCTTCCAGTTGCTGACCTGCTATTTTGTAACTAAATGATAAGGATCTATCTTTCTACGTATTCGCACCACATTACACTTGTCTACATTGAGATTCAATTGCCATTCCCTGCACCATGCGTCAATTCGCTGCAGATCCTCCTGCATTTCAGTACAATTTTCCATTGTTACAACCTCTCGATACACCACAGCATCATCTGCAAAAAGCCTCAGTGAACTTCCGATGTCATCCACCAGGTCATTTATATATATTGTGAATAGCAACGGTCCTATGACACTCCCCTACGGCACACCTGAAATCACTCTTACTTCGGAAGACTTCTCTCCATCGAGAATGACATGCTGCGTTCTGCTATCTAGGAACTCCTCAATCCAATCACACAATTGGTCTGATAGTCCATATGCGCTTACTTTGTTCATTAAACGACTGTGGGGAACCGTGTCGAACGCCTTGCGGAAGTCAAGAAACACGGCAGCTACCTGGGAACCTGTGTCTATGGCCCTCTGAGTCTCGTGGACGAATAGCGCGAGCTGGGTTTCACATGACCGTCTTTTTCGAAACCCATGCTGATTTCTACAGAGTAGATTTCTAGTCTCCAGAAAAGTCATTATACTCGAACATAATACGTGTTCCAAAATTCCACAACTGATCGACGTTAGAGATATAGGTCTATAGTTTTGCACATCTCTTCGACGTCCCTTCTTGAAAACGGGGATGACCTGTGCCCTTTTCCAATCCTTTGGAACGCTACGCTCTTCTAGAGACCTACGGTACACCGCTGCAAGAAGGGGGGCAAGTTCCTTCGCATACTCTGTGTAAAATCGAACTGGTATCCCATCAGGTCCAGCGGCCTTTCCTCTTTTGAGCGATTTTAATTGTTTCTCTATCCCTCTGTCGTCTATTTCGATATTTACCATTTTGTCATCTGTGCGACAATCTAGAGAAGGAACTGCAGTGCTGTCTTCCTCTGTGAAACAGCCTTTGAAAAAGACATTTAGTATTTCGGCCTTTAGTCTGTCATCCTCTGTTTCAGTACCATTTTGGTCACAGAGTGTCTGGACATTTTGTTTTGATCCACCTACCGCTTTGACGTAAGACCAAAATTTCTTAGGATTTTCTGCCAAGTCAGTACATAGAACTTTACTTTCGAATTCATTGAACGCCTCTCGCATAGCCCTCCTCACACTACATTTCGCTTCGTGTAATTTTTGTTTGTCTGCAAGGCTTTGGCTATGTTTATGTTTGCTGTGAAGTTCCCTTTGCTTCCGCAGCAGTTTTCTAACTCGATTGTTGTACCGCGGTGGCTCTTTTCCATCTCTTACGATCTTGCTTGGCACATACTCATCTAACGCATATTGTGCGATGGTTTTGAACTTTGACCACTGATCCTCAACACTATCTGTACTTGAGACAAAACTTTTGTGTTGAGCCGTCAGGTACTCTGAAATCTGCTTTTTGTCACTTTTGCTAAACAGAAAAATCTTCCTACCTTTTTTAATATTTCTATTTACGGCTGAAATCATCGATGCCGTAACCGCTTTATGATCGCTGATTCCCTGTTCTGCGTTAACTGTTTCAAATAGTTCGGGTCTGTTTGTCACCAGAAGGTCTAATACGTTATCGCCACGAGTCGGTTCTCTGTTTAACTGCTCAAGGTAGTTTTCAAATAAAGCACTTAAAAAAATTTCACTGGATTCTTTGTCCCTGCCACCCGTTATAAACGTTTGAGTCTCCCAGTCTATATCCCTCAAATTAAAATCTCCACCCAGAACTATAACATGGTGGGGAAATCTACTTGAAATATTTTCCAAATTATCCTTCAGGTGCTCAGCCACATCAGCTGCTGAGCCAGGGGGCCTATAGAGACATCCAATTACCATGTCTGAGCCTGCTTTAACCGTGACCTTCACCCAAATCATTTCACATTTCACATAAAGCGACATTTCATTTTTTAGAGTTAAGATTTTAAATTTGAGGGAATATTTTTTGGGGGAGTTGGCACACCTGTCAAATAACAAAACACAAATGCTCTTCAGCTGTTTGTAAGTCATAAACATAGATGCTTTTGCTGAGACTGTGAATTACATGTAGTTTCTACTCAAATTAATGCAAAATTTCTGGTTCCCGAGTGATTTTTTAGTGTAAAATTTGTAAAAATGTCACGAAAATGTGTAAATATGGTGAATAACTTTTGTTATATTTGTGGTGAAATAACGTTTACCTCACAGAAACGCAATCTGACGCTTCTTGTAAAGACTGCCTATCAGTATTATTTCGGTATGAAAGTAGGGGACCAGATAAGTCTTGGGCTCCACATATATGTTGCAACGGATGTTGAGTTACACTGCGAAAATGACGCCTATGATTTGGCGGGAGCCTACAAACCATACAGATGACTGCTATTTCTGCCTGACTCCACCTATAAAGGCAGGACTGTCTATGAAGAAAAGAAGAACAGTTCAGTACCCGAATCTTCCATCTGCTATTCGTCCCATTCCACATTCGGATAGTTAACCAGTTCCTACTCCTCCCGAAAATTGTGTACTTGAAGTAGAAAATGAAGAAAGTATGGAACAAGAAGAACCAAACAAGCCTTCCACATCCCATGAGCCTGATTTTGAGGGAAAAGATAATAAACCGCACAGACTGAGTCAAGCGGAATTGAGTGATCTCATTAGGGACATTGGCCTGTCAAAGGAGAATGCAGAAATTCTTGGGTCTCGACTACAGCAATGGAATCTTCTCCAAAGTGATGTGAGAATCTCACAGTACACAAAACGTCACATGGAACTGCTTCCCTTTTTTGAGATGAAAAATAATCTTGTTGTTTGCTGCGACATTAATGACTTGATGAAATTTTTGAATTTGAACCATGATCCAACTGAATGGAGGCTATTCGTAGACTCCTCCAAGTTTAGTTTGAAAACTGTGTTACTTCACAACGGGAACTTTCTTTCATCTATACCTGTTGGTCACGCTGTTCACATGAAGGAGACATATGCAAATATGACAGCTGTCTTGGACTCAATTAAATATCATGAACACAAATGGAAAATCTGTGGTGATCTAAAAGTCATTGCCATACTCTTAGGAATGCAACTGGGTTACATAAAGCATTGGTGCTTCTTATGTATGTGGGACAGTAGAGATAGGAAATTGCATTATATTAAAGAAGACCGGCCTGCAAGAAATCTTCACCCCAGCAAGAAAAATGTAGTTGCCAAGCCTCTTGTGGGCCCAAAAGACGTTCTTCTTCCACCCCTGCATATCAAGCTGGGTTTGATGAAAAACTTTGTCAAAGCTATGAACCGAGAAGGACGTGCCTTTAAGTACATAAGACAGAAATTTTCGAAATTAAGTGATGCAAAAGTTAAGGAAGGCATTTTTGTCGGACCAAAAATAAGAGAACTTGTAAATAATCCTGCATTTGACCAAATTTTGGAAAGGAAAGAAAAGGAAGCTTGGGAAGCCTTCAAGGGTGTTGTTCATGGATTTTTAGGCAGCAAAAGAGATGAAAACTACAAGCATTTGGTGACAGTGCTCCTGCAAAAATACCGTAACCTTGGATGCAACATGACCCTTAAGATCCATTTTCTCCACTCCCACCTAGACTTTTTCCCTCCTAGTTGTGGAGGTGTTAGTGATGAACATGGTGAGATTCCATCAGGACATTTCTGTTATGGAACAAAGATATCAGGGCCGTTGGAATGAAGTAATGCTTGCGGATTACTGTTGGTCTTTGTGTAGGGATTCTGCGGAATTCCATTACAAGAGGCAAGCTAAAAGACGATATGATTCTCTTCAGACACGACCATCTGCGAAGTATTTTTCCAGCAGATTTAGAACTCTTAGCATGTAATTACCAGTTAAAAAAATCAAATGCACTTTCATTGTTGTTAACATGTATGTAATTAAAATGTATCCTTTTCTCTCAATCCGTTAAAATGTAATACTTCCACCCGGTGTATATCATAGAAACTAGAGCTAATAAAAAATTTTCATTGTCATATTTATTTTTCTCAACCCAAAATTAGTAGGAATTGCCTCATGAAGCGCTCGAAACATTCAAAAAAATTTTTTGTCGCCCACTGTTACAAACGAGAAATTCTATCTTGTGTCCAAAAAAATTTTCTTATGTTATTATTTATCAAAATACACAATACTTGGAGTACGAAAAATACATGGTGCTTCTCTAATAACTTAACTGTTCTATAGCAGTAAAAAGATACACATAGATCACACTTTGGCACTACTGACGAAATCATGTTTTGTGACTAGTTGTGGAGGACCTTCAAAGCTGCTATACCAATACAAATGACGTGGTGGACTGGTGTGCTCCATGAGGCTGTTCGCAGATGACGCAGTTGTCTTCAAGAAGGTAGGAAGGCCAGAAAACTGTAGCAAATCGGAGAAAGACCTGCAGAGGATAGATGATTGCTACATGTACTGGGAACTGAAATTGACTGTAAATAAATGAAATGTATTTAACTTAAATAGGGCAATAAATCCAGTACTATATGATTGCACTATTGATGAAAAATCACTAGAAACAGTAACAGTTATAAAATACTTGGAAATAACCATCCAGAATGACCAGAAGTAGAATGACCACATAAAATAATATCTACGAAAAGAAGATGCCAGGCTCAGATTCATTGGAAGAGTCTTAAGGAAATGTATTTCATCCGCAAAAGAAGTGACTTACAAAACTCTTGTTTGCGCAATTTTTGACCATCAATCATCAGTCTCAGATCACATTAATAGAAGAGGTCGACAAGGTCAAATGCAGAGTGGCATACATGCAATGATTTAGTCGGTGCGAGTCCTACAGAGATTTATGAAGTAATTTCTACTGCTCCAGTCACTTTTTACTAATATTTGCTTAGCAAGATGTGCTTCAGCAGCATGCTGCTACCATCAGCTGCATTCAGTTACATGTACATTTTCTTAATCTGAATTGTGATACGATCCATTTTCTGGTTATGCAAGTGGGGCTATGTATAGTAATACAATCAAATATAGTGTGTACATAAGCGTGTCATATGTTTTAAATCATTTCATCAGCATATTTACTCACATTTCTACTGGAAATTTAGTTGTCTGGCATACACACACAGCACAGTAACAAACATATCAAAACTTTAACGCTTCCACATTCAGATGTTTACATCATTCCAGAGACTCTTAACTGCTAAGGTAAACTACTTCCAGTTGCTAAGACAGTGCATACAGTAAGGATGAAACCTTTTCTATATATAGATATAAAAATATATACTGGTGTAATAGCACATATTAAAGGATATGGACGCTTGGTTAAGATTTTTAAATATATTTTTCAATATTTGAGGAATTTTTGAAAAAATTCTATTGTTACTTTCTAGCTTATCTACGGAGACTCCAAACGAACTCCAACGGCAGACGCAACACGAGAGATGTTGTGCATCACAAGGAAGTTTATTATTGAAAATCCGAGAGAGTGTGTTCTGGGAAGAGTTGGGAAACTTATTACTTCGTCCAACATGCTTCTTGCAAAATGACCACAATGAGAAAATCTAAGAAATTAGAGCTAATATTAAGTTTTATCAACAATCATTCATTTGAAGAATCTTCAGGAAATGTATTACAGTCACAAAATAAGTGGCTTACGAAACTCTCGTTCGAGCGATTTTTGAGCATCGCTCGTCAGTCTCGGTGCCTTACCAGATCACATTACTAGAATATGTAGACAAGATCCAATGCAAATGGGCATGCATGCAAGCATTTAGTCAGTGCAAGAGCCCCACGGAGATTTATGAAGTAATTTCTATTGCTTCAGTCAAGTTTTGCTAATATTTACTCGGCAACACGCGATCTGAAAACATGCTGCCATCATCAGATGCATTCAGTTACATATAAAGTACATTAATCTGAATTGTGATGGGGTCCATTTGCTGGGTATGCCAGTATGGTTATGTACTGCAATATAATACTGTAATATAACCACATATAGTGTGTATATCAGTGTGTTTTATGTTTTAAATAATTTCGTTAGTGTACTTACTTACATTTTTGCAGGAAGTTTAGTTGTCTGGCACACAGAGCATAGTAACAAACATATCAAAATCTAGCACTTCCACATTTAGATGTGTACATCAATCAAGAGACTCTTATCTGCTAGGGTAAATTACTTTCAGTTGCTAAGATAGTGCAAACAGTAAAGATGAAACCTTTATTTGGTCAAGATTTTTAATATATTTTTAATAAAATAAGCATTCAATATCGGAGAAATTTTTGAAATAATTTATATTGTTACTTTGCAGCTTGTCTGCAGATATGCTAAACGAACTCCAATGGTAAAAGCTACAAGAGTAGCGTTGTGCATCACAGAGGTTTACTGTTGAAAATCCGAGAGAGTATGTCCTGGAAAGAGTTGGGAAACATTTTACTTTCTCCTACATACGTCTTGCAAAATGAACACACTGAGAAAATCTGAGAAATTAGACCTAATATGAAGGTTTACCGACAACCATTCTCTCCACGCACAATTCCCGAATGGAAAAAGGGATGGGGGTTAAATGATACACATACCAGAAACACTGTTCACAACACACTGTAAGGTGGCACACAGATCTTATGCATCTGATTTTCGGTAAAGTCTAGGAATAGACAATTTGGGAAAACCTAGTTGTAGGATACAATGTTATCTGTTGTCAACGGTAGAGGAAGCGGAGCATGGGTCAGGTGAGAATGAAGAGGTAAATCGGCCGTGTCCTTCTCAAAGGAACCATTATCCTGTCTAGTAAGGATTTCACACCTATCTAATAGATAATTGACAGGTGTAGTGGTTCTCGAAACTTACTGACTATGCTCTCTTGGGATAATTTTCCTCCATCTTCAAGCATTTGCAGTTCCAGTTTCATTGGCATCTTTGTGACACTCCCCCACTGGTCAAACACATTTGTAATAGTGCTGCCTTTCTCTTTTTCGTTGAATATCCCCTGTTAGTCCTATTTGGTACGGGTTCCACACACTTGAGTAATATTCTAGGGTGGGTCACAGGAGTCTTTTGTATGCAGTCTTCTTTGTATACTGATTGCATTTCTCTGGTATCCTACCAATGAACTGAAGTGTGCCCCATGCTTTACTGACGACTGGGCCTATGGGATCGTTCCAGTTCATATCCCTGCAAAGTGTTGTACCCAGGTATTCTTATGAGTTGACCGACTCCAGTTGTGACTCGTTGATGTTGTATCATAGAATACCACATTATTCTCGTTTTATGAAGAATACAATTTTACATTTCTGAACATTTAAAGAAAATTGTCAATCTTTTTACCACTTTGAAATCTTATGTTAGCTGCGTTTCTGGGCAGTTTTCTTTTCGGGTAGTACCTCATTATAGAGAACTACAGCATCTGCGAGGGTCTAAGGTTACTAAAATATTGTAAGCAAGGTCATTGCTATATAATATTAGCAACACACTACCACGAAGCACACTCCAAGTTACTTCTGCATCTGCTGATGAGTCTCCATCCAAGATAACTTTTTGCGTCATTCCTACTAAAACATCCTCAATCCACTCACAACTTTCGCTTGGTACCCCTTATGATCGTACTCTTAATAGTAGGTGTGGATGTAGTACGGAGTCAAATGCTTTTCGGAAATGGAGAAACACGCATCTACCTCACTGCGTTGATCCGTGACTTTCAGAATATCACGTGAAAAACCGGCCAGTTGGGTTTCCCTTGGTTGATGTTTACGAAATCCATGTCTCTTAGTGTGGAGGAGATACGGCATTTGGTTTGAGCTCAGAATGCACTCTCTAAGACAGAGAACTACATACCATGGAGGAATTCTCCGTTGGTGTTCATGTACAGGCAAACAAATAATTGCACTTTTAGAAAAAATGGAGGATTTATTCAAGAGAAAGAGCTTCAAAAATTGAGTAAGTCAATAACGCTGTGGTCTACCAACGCGTAATTGACTTCCTCAATCTGTAAAGCTGTTTCTCCTGAATAAATCATCCATTTTCCTGAAATTGTAATCATTTGTTTGTATATGTACATAATATCTACCGATTTCCATCCCATTAAGATAATTCCTTCGAGGTGCGTCATTTTTTTTTCTTAGAGTATATGTTCTAAGATTCTGCAACAAATGGATCTCAAGGATAGAGCAGGTTAGTTTTATGGTTCACTTTTTATAGGCTTTTTGTATGTGGGTGTGACCTGTGTTTTCTTCCAAACACTGGGCACCGTTTTCTTGTTCAGTGGATCTAGGATAGATAAGGGTTTAAAGCGGGCTAACTCGGACGGAAATCTGGCGCAGAATCTGACAGGGATTCCAATGAGTGCTAAAGCTTTGTTAAATTTTAGCGATTTCAGTAATTTCTCAGAACCACTGACACTGATATCTGTATCAAATCTCCTTGCAGTGGAGCGAGGATTACGGAGCAGTTCTCAGGTTGGCCACGGCCTTGCCGCAGTGGTAACACCGGTTCCCGTCAGATTGTACTGACCACATGCATACATCCAGTGTCGCCTATCGTCTAAGGATGACACGGCGGTTGGTATCGTTGGACCTCCCGAGGCCATTTCGGACATGGTTTAGTTTTTTAATACTCCTGGATAATTCTGCGTCCTTGTCGTTATTGCTGCGTGGAAGATACATGATCATTATAAAATTGTATATCATGTAATATACACTAAAAGAACAGAGTATTCACCGCAACATACGTAGCAAAAGCGCTAATTTTTTTAACGTGATAAAGCATAATGAGTTATATTAGGGCAGAGTGTGCATGGTAATGTTTGTGATGACATGCTACTAAAAGGGAGTTACTAAATCCGGTTTTCCGAAATTCGTTCACCAAAGAAGAGGAAGCAAATAGACCAGAATTGCTACCAACGTGCGTAACTTATAAGTAGGTATCCTCTGTGTTGTGAAACAACTCAAATCATTAAATAAAGGAAATTCTTCTGGGCCGGATAATACACGAATACGGTTCTTTTCAGAGAATGCTGGTGTAACAGCTCCATATTTAGCGATCATATACAACCGATTGTTCGACGAAAGATCCGAACCAAAAACCGGGGAAGTTTCACAGGTCAGACCAATACTCAAGAAAAGAAATGCGAGTAATTCGTTGAATTACAGATCCATGCCGTGGACATCGATTTGCATTAGGATTTTTGAAGATGGTTATACAGTGTGAGATGAATACCTCCAAGAAAACGAACCATGGACAGATATTCAGCACAGATTTAGTATAATCGATCTTGTAAAAGATAACACCTCTTTTTCTTATGAAGTAATGAGTGCTATCGACAGGGGATCTCAAACTTATTCCATAGTATTTCTAGATTTGCAGAAGGCTTTTGATGCCGTATCTGACAAGTGACTTTTAGTCAAATTGCGTGTCTATGGAGTATCGTCTCAGTTGTGCGACAGGATTCGTGATTTTCTGTCAGGAAGGCCACAGTTCATAGTAACTGTTGGAGAGTCATCGAGTAAATCAGAAGTGATATCTGTCGTTCCCCTCTGATGTGTTATAGGACCTCTGCTGTTCCTAATCTGTATAAATGATTTAGGAGACAATCTGAGCAGCCTTCTTAGATTGTTTGTGGATGATGCTGCCATTTATCGTCTAGTAAATTCATCAGAATATCAAAAGCAACTGCAAGATGATTTAGACGAATTATCGATATGGTGCGAAAAGTGGAAATTGTGACCTTCAATAATGAAATGTGTGAAGTCATCTTCACGAGTACTAAATGACATCCGTTATACTTCGGTTACACGATAAATCACACAAATCCAAAGGCTGATGGTTCAGCTAAGTATCTAGGCATAAGAAACTTCCTGGCAGATTAAAACTGTGTGCCGGACCGAGACTCAAACTCGGGACCTGTGCCTTTCGCGCGCAAGTGCTCTACCAACTAAGCTACCCAAGCTCGACTGATGACGTTCGCTCACAGCTTCAATTCTGCCAGTACCTCGTCTCCTACCTTCCAAACTTCACAGAAGTTCTTCTGCGAGCCTTGCAGAACTAGCACTCCTGGAAGAAAGGATATTGCGGAAACATGACTTAGCCACAGCCTGGGGATGTTTCCAGAATGAGATTTTCACTCTTCAGCGAAGTGTGCTCTGACATGAAACTTCCTGCCAGATTAAAACTGTGTACCGGACCGAGACTCGAACTCGGGACTTTTGGGTAGCTCAGTTGGTAGAGCACTTGCCCGCGAAAGGCAAAGGTCCCGAGTTCGAGTCTCGGTCCGGCAGACAGTTTTAATCTGCCAAGAAGTTTCATATCAGCGCACACTCCGCTGCAGAGTTAAAATCTCATTCATCTAGGCATAAGAGTTACGAGAAACTTTAATTGGAACGATCATATAGTTACGTTGTAGGGAAGGCAAACCAAAGACTGCGTTTTATTGTATGTTATCCAAATTGCTTACAGTGCCCTTTTATCCTCTGTCAGCAAACTTCTCGAGATCTCATCTGCAACATCTGTATTATATTGCTGTCCTAAGGTGCATTTCACTTTTTGCCCCACACATTTACGAATACTAAGATAGACTAACGTGGGATCTAAACCAGCATCTTCCGGAGAATTGAAGTAAACACGAGTACTGTTGACGTGTGAAGAAGTAAACACGTTCCAGGACCATGCTACCAGCGTACATTCCGCTGCAGAGCGAAAGTTTAATTCAGGACAGATAACTGGTTACAAAATTATGCTCTATATGTCCACAATATTAGTTATTTAACCTCGAAATCGATTACGTGAACTATCAAACAGTGACGTTGACAAGCTGTGGACTATATCTTAGTAGTATTCCATGCTGTACATCTGGATGACATCTATTTGTCATAAGCAAATCACATTTCAAAATCAGTATGGCATATGATGCCTTCACAGAAAATTTTTGCTAGTGTTAAGAATATGGAAAACTCTAGTGACAGAAAATTTGAGGATGCAAAGAACATCTCTAGAGGGTCTGAGTGCCTAGCTGGCAAAAACATACCTTCCTGATATGTGAAGAAGGCAGCGGCTCGAGCAAACTTAGACGATTATCCATTAAAGTTTTCGAATGTGTAGTCCTATAATGGCGTTCTGCAATTTGTGTACTGAGAAGTAATACGACCTTACATGTTGATCACATGATCATTATGTCTTGTCCTAATATGACCCCTAAATTTAGAATTCATAAGTGTCATATCCCACGCCTGTATCTTTCATTTATTCTCGCAAGCTGCGACACTGTCGCAAATAAAACAGTGACCCATATATACAATAAGTTTCCTTTAATTTACGTCTATGGTCACAAACTCTGTGTTAACAGATTACCGGTTTCGGTCTATAATGGCTATCATCAGATCTGTTTTATAAAAACAAAGTCCTAATGTACTGCAGCCATAATGGCATAAAACAGATCTGATGTTGGTCATTCTAGACCGAAACTGGTAATCTGTTAACAAAAAGTTGGTTACCATAGACGTAAATTAAAGGAAACTTTCTTTTATTTTCATCATTGCTTGTTCGATGTTCAGACTGAACAGTAGGGGCGAAAGACTACATCCCTGTCTTACACCCATTTAACCCAAATACTTCGTTCTTGGTTGTCCACTCTTATTATTCCCTCTAGGCTCTTGTACGTATTGTATACAACGTGTCTCACCCTATAGCTCACCCCTATTTTTCTCAGGATTTCGAACATCTTGCACCATTTTACAGGTCGACAGATCCTACGAATGTGTCATGATTTTCTTTAGTCTAGCTTCCATTATCAATCGCAACGTCAGAACTGCCTCTCTGGTTGCCTTTACCTCTCCTAAAGCCAGACTGATCGTCATCTAACGCATCCTCAATTTTCTTTTCCATTCCCCTGTATATTATTCTTGTCAGCAACTTGTATGCATGGGCTGTTAAGCTGACTGTGCGATAATTCTCGCACTTGTCAGCTCTTGCAGTTCTCGTAATTGTGTGTATGATATTTTTCCGAAAGTCAGATGATATGTCTCCACGTTCGTAGATTCTACTCACCAACGTAAATAGCCGTTTTGTTGCCATTTCCCCCAATGATTTTAGTTTCTTCTTCTATCACATCAGACTAATCTTCCCCCTCATAGAGGCCTTCAATGCACTCTTTCCACCTATCCGCTCTCTCCTCTGCATGTAACATTGGAATTCCCGTTGCACTCTTAATGTTACCACCCTTGCTTTTTATTACTCCTAGGGTTGTTTTAACTACCCTGTATGCTGAGTGAATCCTTTCGACAATCATTTCTTTTTCCATTTCTTCACAGTTTTCGTGCAGCCATTTCGTCTTAGCTTCCCTGCACGTCCTATTTATTTCATTCCTCAGTGACTCGTACTACTGTATTCCTGAATTTGCATCAACTTTTTGTACTTGCTCCCCTTTCATCGATCAGCTAAAGTATTTCTTCTGTCACCCATGGTTTTTTTCGCAGTTATCTTCTTTGTATCTATGTGTACAGGAGTGGGATTAAAATTCATGGTGAAAGGATATCAATGATATGATTTGCTGATGACATTGCTATTCTGAGCGAAAGTGAAGAAGAATTACATGATGTGCTGAATGGAATGAACAGTCTAATGGCTACAGAATATGGATTGAGAGTAAATCGAAGAAAGACGAAAGTAATGAGAAGTAGCAGAAATTAGAACAGCGGGAAACTTAACATTAGGACTGATGATCAAAAGTAGATCACGCTAAGGAATTCTGCTGCCTAGGCAGCAAAGTAACCAACGAAGGACAGAGCAAGGAGGACATCAAAAACAGACTAGCTCTGGCAAAAAGGGCATTCTTGGCCAAGAGAAGTCTACCAGTATAGGCCTTAATTTGAGGGAGAAATTTCTGAGACTGTACGTAGCAAAACATGGACTGTGGGAAAACCGGAACAGAAGAGAATAGAAGCATTTGAGATGTGGTGCTACAGCCGAATGTTGAAAATTAGGTAGACTGATAAGGTAAGAAATGAGGAGGATATGCGTAGAATCGGAGAGGAAAGAAATATGTGGAAAACACTGAGAAGAAGAAAGGACAGGATGATAAGACATCTGTGAAGACATCATGGAATGACTTCCTTGGTACTAGAGGGAGCTGTAGAGGGCAAAAACTGTAGAGCAAGACAGAGACTGGAATACATCCAACAAATAAGTGAGGATGTAAGTTGCAAGTGCTCTCTGAGATGAAGAGGTTGGCTCAGGAGTGGAATTCGTTGTAGGTCGTATCAAACCAGTCAGAAGACTGATGAATCAAAAAAAAAAAGTTAAATGTCAGCTGGGTGTGTATATATTGTGGAAGACTTTCAGTTTTAATGAAATATTTGGTAATGGTATGACGCAATACCATATATCAATACTCTGCTCAAGAAAAGACAATCAGGAGCGATAATGGGTTATAAATTATGTACTGTATGCCTATAGCTTTAATTATCTAAAGAGGAAATTGATTACACAAAAGTCATACGGACAGTAGTATTGTGTACCACCTCTTGGTGAAGTACTATGTTGTTATGCTGAATGACTGCCTGTTCATCATAAGCAAATCAGTATGGTTTACATTCGTTTACGAGAATGCTGTTTTAACAGAGCATTTGTAAATGGCGAAAGAGTGTGTATATATAATAGTTTCGTCAGCCAGGTTACTAGGGTTGGATACATGCTATTGGATCAAGAATGTGAAACATGTTCGTTACTTGTGGTTGTTATGGCTATCAAACACACCGCCTTCCAATACAGGTTTTTTGTTAATGTTAAGAATACTGGAAAACGCGACGACAGAAAATCTGAAAATGCAAAGAACAGATCTTGAGGGACTGAGTGCCTTGCTGGCAAAGATATAGAACAAATATCTTCCTGATACGTAAATGAAGCAATGTCTCGAGCAGACTTAGACCATTATCTATTAAAGTTTACGTATATATAGCCCTATAATGTTCTACTGGAATTTGTCTACTGGGAAGTAATACGAGCCTATGTGTCCATCACGCGATGATGATGTCTTTTCCTATTATGATACCTAAAATCAGGATACATAATTGTTACATATTAGATGGGTGTGTAAATGTTGCGGAAGATTATAGTTTTAACGAATATTCGGTACAGGCAGGATACAACTCTATACTTCGATACTCTAAAAAAATCAGGACCGATAATGGGCTATAAAACTTTGATTACTTTGTGTGTGGAGCCCTCAAATGTAACGTGTATCGCAACTCACACCCATAGTCTTCAAGAACTGCAGCAGAACATTTCGGATAAAGCTGCAACAATTCCAACAGTCCAAATTCGATCCGCCTTCAGCAACTTGCTGACCAGGGCCCAAAAGTGCCAAGAGATGAACGGTGGTCACTTTCAACACCTGCTGTAGTTAGGTTAGTACTGCACTTCCGTTCCTCTGCTGTGTTTCTTTGTACCCTGGAACTCTATTGCCGGGCGATGTGACCGAGCGGTTCTAGGCGCTCCAGTCTGGAACCGCGCGACCGCTACGGTTGCAGGTTCGAATCCTGCCTCGGGCATGGATGTGTGTCATGTCCTTAGGTTAGTTAGGTTTAAGTACACTCCTGGGAATGGAAAAAAGAACACATTGACACCGGTGTGTCAGACCCACCATACTTGCTCCGGACACTGCGAGAGGGCTGTACAAGCAATGATCACACGCACGGCACAGCGGACACACCAGGAACCGCGGTGTTGGCCGTCGAATGGCGCTAGCTGCGCAGCATTTGTGCACCGCCGCCGTCAGTGTCAGCCAGTTTGCCGTGGCATACGGAGCTCCATCGCAGTCTTTAACACTGGTAGCATGCCGCGACAGCGTGGACGTGAACCGTAAGTGCAGTTGACGGACTTTGTGCGAGGGCGTATAGTGGGCATGCGGGAGGCAGGGTGGACGTACCGCCGAATTGCTCAACACGTGGGGCGTGAGGTCTCCACAGTACATCGATGTTGTCGCCAGTGGTCGGCGGAAGGTGCACGTGCCCGTCGACCTGGGACCGGACCGCAGCGACGCACGGATGCACGCCAAGACCGTAGGATCCTACGCAGTGCCGTAGGGGACCGCACCGCCACTTCCCATCAAATCAGGGACACTGTTGCTCCTGGGGTATCGGCGAGGACCATTCGCAACCGTCTCCATGAAGCTGGGCTACGGTCCCGCACACCGTTAGGCCGTCTTCCGCTCACGCCCCAACATCGTGCAGCCCGCCTCCAGTGGTGTCGCGACAGACGTGAATGGAGGGACGAATGGGGACGTGTCGTCTTCAGCGATGAGAGTCGCTTCTGCCTTGGTGCCAATGATGGTCGTATGCGTGTTTGGCGCCGTGCAGGTGAGCGCCACAATCAGGACTGCATACGACCGAGGCACACAGGGCCAACACCCGGCATCATGGTGTGGGGAGCGATCTCCTACACTGGCCGTACACCACTGGTGATCGTCGAGGGGACACTGAATAGTGCACGGTACATCCAAACCGTCATCGAACCCATCGTTCAACCATTCCTAGACCGGCAAGGGAACTTGCTGTTCCAACAGGACAATGCACGTCCGCATGTATCCCGTGCCACCCAACGTGCTCTAGAAGGTGTAAGTCAACTACCCTGGCCAGCAAGATCTCCGGATCTGTCCCCCATTGAGCATGTTTGGGACTGGATGAAACGTCGTCTCACGCGGTCTGCACGTCCAGCACGAACGCTGGTCCAACTGAGGCGCCAGGTGGAAATGGCATGGCAAGCCGTTCCACAGGACTACATCCAGCATCTCTACGATCGTCTCCATGGGAGAATAGCAGCCTGCATTGCTGCGAAAGGTGGATATACACTGTACTAATGCCGACATTGTGCATGCTCTGTTGCCTGTGTCTATGTGCCTGTGGTTCTGTCAGTGTGATCATGTGATGTATCTGACCCCAGGTATGTGTCAATAAAGTTTCCCCTTCCTGGG
This sequence comes from Schistocerca piceifrons, assembly GCF_021461385.2. Taxonomy (NCBI): domain Eukaryota; kingdom Metazoa; phylum Arthropoda; class Insecta; order Orthoptera; family Acrididae; genus Schistocerca; species Schistocerca piceifrons. The sequence goes on from NC_060149.1 coordinate 276,195,346, forward strand.
ACAATGAATTCAAGGTGTTCTTATTTCAATTTCCAGGAGTGTAGTTAAGTTGTAGGGGACTGATGACTAAAGTAGTTAAGTCCCATAGTGCTCAGAGCCATTTGAACTATTTTTGATCTCTATTCTCGGAGCCACTTTCATTTGCCCCTCCCTGCATTGGTGTGCTGATCGAACCCGCTAATAACAAGTTGAGCAGAACGTTATTGAATTTGGGAAAAGTCATCCACAGAGTTAGTAACGGGTTTGTTATAGCACTTCTGCAAGCAAAGAAAGATTGACTGCTACGAAGTGCAGCCAGAAACCTTATAAACCACACGGTTAACCGTAACTTTTTATTTCAATCTTCGTTTATTTCTTCTTCATAGGAGGCAGTTTCTTGGCCTGTCTTGTGATACGTTGATCGGAGTTTACCACCGCATGCATAACTAAAACACATATTTAATGGTCCCTTTGTGATAATCAACATGACACAAGTTACTGCATATTTGTCTCAGAACATTTTTTTAATACAGTCGACTAAACAAATTTCTTCTACAAGCGAAAATTCTATCACTGTTAGTAGCATGTCATTACTGATTTTATTATAGATATTTAAAAATATAGATACACACATCAAAAAAAGTTTTGCATCACCTCGGTTCCGAGAGCTCCGGAACCTGTACAGAAAATTGGAATAGAGATCAACATAAACATCATTTCCGCCCTTTTTATTGCTCGTGAAAACCACATATTGCATGTTGTACCACCATACAGCGAGACTTTCAGAGGTGGTGGTTCTGATTGCTGTACCCAGTAGCACATCCTCTTGCACTGATGCATGCCTGTTTCGTCGTAGCATACTATCCAGAAGTTCATCAAGGCACTGTTGGTCCAGATTGTCCCACTCCTCAACGGTGATTCGACGCAGATCCCTGGGAGTGGTTGGTGGGTCACGTCGTCCATAAACAGCCCTTTTCAATCTATCCCAGGGATGATCGATAGGATTCATGTTTGGAGAACATGCTGGCCACTCTAGATGAGAAATGTCGTTCTCCTGAAGGAAGTCATTCACAAGATGTGCGTGATGGGGGCGCGAATTGTCGTCCATGAAGGGAATGCCTCGCCAATATACTGCCGATATGATTTCGTTATCGGTCGGAGGATGGCATTCACGTATCGTACAGCCGTTACGGCCCCTTCCATGACCACCAGCGGCGTACATCGGCCCCACATAATGCCACCCCAAAACAGCAGGGAACCTCCACCTTGCTGCACTCGCTGGACAGTATGTTCTAAGGCGTTCAGCCTGACCAGGTTGCCTCCAAACACGTCTCCGACGATTGTCTGGCTGAAGGCATATGCGACACTCATTGGTGAAGAGAACGTGAAGCCAATCCAGAGCGATCCATTCGGCATGTTGTTGGGCCCATCTGTACCGCGCTGCATGGTGTCGTGGTTGCAAAGATAGACCTCACCATAGATGTCGGAAGAGAAGCTGCGCATCATGCAGCTATTGCACACAGTTTGAGTCGTAACACAACGTACTGTGGCTGCACGAAAAGCATTATTCAACATGGTGGCGTTGCTGCCAGTGTTCCTACGAGCCATAATCCGTATGTAGCGGTCATCCACTGCAGTAGTAGTCCTTGGGCGGCCTGAGCGAGGCATGTCATCGACAGTCCTCTCTGTATCTCCTCCATGTCCAAACAAAATCACTTTGGTTCACTCCGAGACACATGGAAACATTCCTTGTTGAGGGCCCTTCCTGGCACAAAGCAACAATGCGGACGTGATCGAACTGCGGTATTGACTGTTTAGGCATGGTTGAACTACAGACAACACGAGCCGTGTACCTCCTTCCTGGTGGAATGACTGGAACTGATCGGCTGTCGGACCCCCTCCATCCAATAGTCGCTGCTCATGCATGGTTGTTTACATCTTTGGGTGGGTTTAGTGACATCTCTGATCAGTCAAAGGACTGTGTCTGTGATACAATATCCACAGTCAATGTCTATCTTCAGGAGTTCTGGGAACCGGAATAATATTAAATTTAATTTGTTATTACTAACTGGACTTCAAGTGATGTAACTAAATGTAATTACACTAACTTTAATTTGTCATTAACAAATAGCCACTTCCTGAGCCTTTCCATATTGAGCACATATCAAGAGGAAGCTATGCACTCAGGTGCCCCAGTTATAAAAGATGAGGATGGGAAGGGGGGCTAGAATCTTACTTGTCCAGGGAAAGTATAGAAAGGAGGGGGTGGGGGAAAGGGAGAGGTGGAGGGGAGGTAGAGGGGAGGGTGTGGGAGTGACCGTGATCAGTTACTGGTGGTTCCCTGGGTGGGAGGGGAATGCGGGGTGACCTTGAATACAAATAGCAAAAGCATAAAACCTGACACTAGAAGCATAGCCTGGCACCGGAAGTTACCATGAGATAAGGTGAGATAAGATTATTATCTTGGCTCGTTTTCTCCGTGATAACATACTTATGTCCAGTCTATCTCCAGATACGAAAAGAAGTAGCGATGTTTTGTTTGAAGACAGGACAACATCATGATGTGCTGAATTTAAAAGTAATACAGGCCACAAGCAAGCAGCAAATTCACAGTCAAAGCTTGCATCTGTGGCAGAAACGCTGGGATAATGCACAGTGAGGTGCTCATATGGTTTTCTCCCCAATATGAAACAGAAAGTCCTGATACACTTTTTGATGAGTCACAGGCTTTACACCATCTACTGGCATCAAACTAGTCGAAGACAAACTCCGAATGTGCCTGTCGTGTGAAAGACACTCCAGAACATATTAACTGGGAATATCTGCTGTATGCTGATGACAGCAACTGAATCAGCATGGATTCTCTATGTCAAGGAGATACTGCATTGCAAGACAGAGTGCCAGATTGTTGAGAACTTTGCCAATGGCATTACAAGAAAAACTTAGCATGTTACGTTATCAGTCAACCGTCATCTACTACATTACAGAATGATGTGACAGAAGATCGAGAAGCTACACAATGAAGACAACAGGGTCAACAGTTGTGGCAGACTAACAGCCACAGCACATACACAGCGCCCACAGTAGCAATGCACTACTCACCAGCAGCAATGGTGCTCTCTCAAACCGAGGGAGTCATCCATTGCAACATGGAGCCCATAGACCATTAATGATGCAGATGCAATCTAAATGCCCTCAGTAACACCCAAGGAACTGACAGGGTATGCCTGCAGATTGGTGAGTGATGGAGTGCATTGCAGAATTTGGCAGGAAAGAACTGATGTTATTACGATAGTGGTAGACCACCCCAACAAGGATGCACGACAGTTACACATCAACTCAGAGAAACGCACTGCAAGAAAAGTCAGTTTTCATTGAAAACATGTTGATGACAGAGGTCATAATCAACCATAACGAATTACACTGAGGTAACAAAAGTCATGGGATACCTCCTAAAATCATCTCAGGCCTCCTTTTGCCTGGCGTAGTGGAGCAACTCGATGTGGTATGGGCTTAACATATCATTGGAAGTCCCCTGCAGAAATAAGAGCCATACTGTCTCTACAGCCGTCCATAATTGGGAAAGTGTTGTCGGTGCAAGAGTTTGTCCATGAACTGGCCTCTCGAATACGTCCCATAAATGTGCGATGGTATTCATGTCGGGCGATCTGTGTGCCCAAATCATTCGCTTGAATTGTTCAGAATGTTCTTCAAACCAATTGCGATCAATTGTGGCCTGGAGACGCATTACCATCCGTAAAAATTCCGTCGTTGTTTGGAAACACGAAGGCCATGAATGGCTGTAAATGGTCTCCAAGCAGCGAAACATAATGTTTTCCAGTGAATGATTGGTCCAGTTGGGCCAGACGATCCAGTTCATTCCATGTAAACACGGCCCACACCGTTATGGAGCCAACACCAGCTTGCACGCTTGTTGACAACTTGGGTCTATGGCTTCGTGGGGTCTGCGCGACACTCGAACCCTACTATCAGCTCTTACCAACTGAAATCGGAACTCATCTGCCCAGACCACGGTTTTCCACTCGTCTATGGCCTAACCGATATGGTCACAAACCCAGAAGAAGCACTGCAGGCGATTTCGTTCTGCTTGCAAAGGCTCTCGCGTCGATCGTCTGCTGCCACAGCCCATTAACGCCAAATTTCGCCGCACTGTTCTAATGGATACGTTCGTCGTACGTCCGACATTGATTTCTACGGTTATTTTATGCATTGTTGCTTGTCTGTTAGCACTGACAACTCTACGCAACCACTGCTGCTCTCGCTCGTTTAGGTGAAGGTCTTTGCCCACTGTATTGTCCGTGGTAAAAGATAAAGCCTGAAGTTTGGTATTCTCGGCACGCTCTTGGCACTGTGGATCTCGGAATATTGAATCTCCTAACTATTGCCGAAATGGAATGTCCCATGCGTCTACTTCCAACTACCATTTCACGTTCCCGTCGTGCGGCCATAATCACGTCGGGAACCTTTTCACATGAATCACCTGAGTACAAATGACTGCTCCATCAGTGAACTGCTCTTTCATACCCTGACTACCGGTTACTACCGCCATCTGCATCTGTGCATATTGCTATCCCCTGACTTTTGTCACCTCAGTGTGTAACAGTGGACAGTGGTCTGCTGTGCTACAAATCATTCACGAATTTGATGCTGGGCAAAAATAATGCCCTACATGTGTGGAGAAGAGTGGGGTAACTTCGAACACTTAAGGGAGAACTGAAATAAAACCAAATAAAACTACGAATACTATTTATTACTGAAATTTTACTTAAACGAATCACTCTTAAGATTGCATAATCAGCGTAGATAAATTTTCATTACAAAATCAAACATTAATGAGAAAACAAAACCTTGGTGACTGGGATTACCCCACAGAGTGTGGGGTAATTACAGGTGGTATGTGGATTAATCACGAACATTGTCTAATCGTCACATAAGCCACAAATAACTCCTCTTGACGTACTTTCACCACTCGTGCAGTTTTCGTGGGTCCATAAATTACATTTGTAGTATTTAATCAAATTTTCAGTGGGTGGATCTTCATACGTTTCTTCACAAATTAGGCCGGCCAGTGTGGCCGAGCGGTTCTAGGCGCTTCAGACTGGAACCGCGCGACCGCTACGGTCGCAGGTTCGAATCCTGCCTCGGGCATGGGTGTGTGTGATGTCCTTAGGTTAGTTAGGTTTAAGTAGTTCTAAGTTATAGGGGACTGATGACCTCTGATGTTAAGTCCCATAGTGCTCAGAGCCATTTGAACCATTTTTCACAAATTAGGCAATAATGCTCATTTTCCATAGTACTTCCTTCACTGACCTTTTACTTCTTGCGCGGAATGTCCTTTCCTTGAACCTTCATCTTAATGTTATCATCTGCAAATGCTTGAAGGGGCTTCACACCTTTCTTACCTTTAGTGGAACGTACAGTCTTTTCACTTCCTTTCGTCTGCCCCATATTGTTTTTTCTTTCTTCTTTTTTTCTAAAATATGTTTCATAGGGGAACTGGTTATTATAGCTAAACATTGTTCTCTGACATTTTCTTTACTTTTCGGATATGGCAGTTTGAGATTATTAGGCCTAAAAATATCTTCAAGTGGAATTGATTTGTCCAAAAGAGCCACACGGGTTACTGGCCTCTGTTGCACATTTAATGTTAATACTAGACCTATCCGCGTATCAAATGGCTCTGCTCTTTATGCATTTGATGTAAATACTACCTATGCGTTAAGTGTCACTGATGTCACATATACGAAGTGTTCATCACATTTAATAGTATCTATCGGACAAATACCAGCTGCCCAGGAACCGTTTGCTGCTTCCTCTATACTGCTGATGCAATTGAAAACTTTCATGAAGAGTTCGACAGTTTCATACTGTGTAATTCGTCGGCCCCCCATGAACCATGGACCATGCCGTTGGTGGGGAGGCTTGCGTGCCTCAGCGATACAGACGGCCGTACCGTAGGTGCAACCACAACGGAGGGGTATCTGTTGAGAGGCCAGACAAACGTGTGGTTCCTGAAGAGGGGCAGCAGCCTTTTCAGTAGTTGCAGGGGCAACAGTCTGGATGATTGACTGATCTGGCCTTGTAACACTAACCAAAACGACCTTGCTGTGCTGGTACTGCGAACGGCTGAAAGCAAGGGGAAACTGCAGCCGTAACTTTTCCCGATGGCATGCAGCTTTACTGTATGGTTAAATGATGATGGCGTCCTCTTGGGTAAAATATTCCGGATGTAAAATAGTCCCCACCTCGGATCTCCGGGCGGGGACTACTCAAGAGGACGTCGTTATCAGGAGAAAGAAAACTGGCGTTCTACGGATCGGAGCGTGGAATGTCAGATCCCTTAATCGGTCAGGTAGGTTAGAAAATTTAAAAAGGGAAATGGATAGGTTAAAGTTAGATATAGTGGGAATTAGTGAATTTCGGTGCCAGGAGGAACAAGAGTTTTGGTCAGGTGAATACAGGGTTATAAATATAAAATCAAATAGGGTAATGCAGGAGTAGGTTTAATAATGAATAAAAAATAGGAGCGCGGGTAAGCTGCTATAAACAGCATAGTGAACGCATTATTGTGGCCAAGATAGACACGAATCCCATGCCTACTACAGTAATAGAAGTCTATATGCCAACTAGCTCAGCACATGATGAAGAAATTGATGAAATGTATGATGAGATAAAAGAAATTATTCAGGTAGTGAAGGGAGACGAAAATTTAATAGTCATGGGTGACTGGAATTCGAGAGTAGGAAAACGGAGAGAAGGAAACGTAGTAGGTGAATATGGATTGGGGGTAAGAAATGAAAGAGGAAACCGTCTGGTAGAATTTTGCACAGAGCGTAACTTAATCATGGCTAACACTTGGTTCAAGAATCGTAAAAAAAGATTGTATATATGGAAGAATCCTGGAGATACTAAAAGGTATCAGATAGATTATATAATGGTAAGACAGAGATTTAAGAACCAGGTTTTAAATTGTAAGACATTTCCTGGGGCAGATGTGGATTCTGACCACAATTTATTGGTTATGAACTGCAGATTGAAACTGAAGAAACTGCAAAAAGGTGGGAATTTAAGGACATGGGACCTGGATAAACTGAAAGAACCAGAGGTTGTACAGAGTTTGAGGGAGAGGGAACGATTGATAAGAATGGGGGAAAGAAATACAATAGAAGAAGAATGGGTAGCTCTGAGGGATGAAGTAGTGAAGGCAGCAGAGGATCAAGTAGGTAAAAAGACGAGGCTACTAGAAATCCTTGGGTAACAGAAGAAATATTGAATTTAATTGATGAAAGGAGAAAATATAAAAACTCAGTAAATTAAGCAGGCAAAAAGGAATACAAAGTCTCAAAAATTAGATCGACAGCAAGTGCAAAATGGCTAAGCAGGGATGGCTAGAGGACAAATGTAAGGATGTAGAGGCATATCTCACTAGGGGTAAGACAGATACTGCCTACAGGAAAATTAAAGAGACCTTTGGAGAAAAGAGAGCCACTTGTATTAATATCAAGAATCAGATGGAAACCCAGTTCTAAGCAAAGAAGGGAAAGCAGAAAGGTGGAAGGAGTATATAGAGGGTCTGTACAAGGGCGATGTACTTGAGGACAATATTATGGAAATGGAAGAGGATGTAGATGAAGATGAAATGGGAGGTACGATACTGCGCGAGGAGTTTGACAGAGCACTGAAAGACCTGAGTCGAAACAAGGCCCCGGGAGTAGACAACATTCCATTGGAACTACTGACAAAACTCTATCATCTGGTGACCAATATGTATGATACAGGCGAAATACCCTCAGACTTCAAGAAGAATATAATAATTCCAATCCCAAAGAAAGCAGGTGTTGACAGATGTGAAAATTATAGAAGTATCAGTTTAATAAGTCACAGTTGCAAAATACTAACTCGAATTCCTTACAGACGAATGGAAAAACTGGTAGAAGCCGACCTCGGGGAAGATCAGTTTGGATTCCGTAGAAATGTTGGAAGACGTGAGGCAATACTGACCCTACGACTTATCTTAGAAAATAGATTAAGGAAAGGTAAACCTACATTTCTAGCATTTGTAGACTTAGAGAAAGCTTTTGACAATGTTGACTGAAATACTCTCTTTCAAATACTCAAGGTGGCAGGGGTAAAATACAGTGAGCGAAAGGCTATTTACAATTTGTACAGAAACCAGATGGCAGTTATAAGAGTCGAGGGGCATGAAAGGGAAGCAGCGCTTGGGAAGGGAGTGAGATAGGGCTGTAGCCTCTCCCCGATGTTATTCAATCTGTATATTGAGCAAGCAGTAAATAAAACAAAAGAAAAATTTGGAGTAGGTATTAAAATCCATGGAGAAGAAATAAAAACTTTGAGGTTCGCCAATGACATTGTAATTCTGTCAGCGACAGCAAAGGACTTGGAAGAGCAGTTGAACGGGATAGACAGTGTCTTGAAAGGAGGATATAAGATGAACATCAACAAAAGCAAAACAAGGATAATGGAATGTTGTCAAATTAAGTCGGGTGATGCTGAAGGAATTAGATTAGGAAATGAGACACTTAAAGTAGTACAGGAGTTTTGCTATTTGGGGAGCAAAATAACTGATGATGTTCGAAGTAGAGAGGATATAAAATGTAGACTGGTAATGGCAAGGAAAGCGTTTCTGTAGAAGATAAATTTGTTAACATCGAGTATAGATTTAAGTGTCAGGAAGTCGTTTCTGAAAGTATTTATATGGAGTGTAGCCATGTATGGAAGTGAAATATGGATGATAAATAGTTTGGACAAGAAGAGAATAGAAGCTTTCGAAATGTGGTGCTACAGAAGAATGCTGAAGATTAGATGGGTAGATCACATAACTAATGAGGAGGTATTGAATAGAATTGGGGAGAAGAGGAGTTTATGGCACAACTTGACAAGAAGAAGGGATCGGTTGGTAGGACATGTTCTGAGGCATCAAGGGATCACAAATTTAGTATTGGAGGACAGCGTGGAGGGTAAAAATCGTAGAGGGAGACCAAGAGATGAATACACTAAGCAGATTCAGAAGGATGTAGGTTGCAGCAAGTACTGGGAGATGAAGAAGCTTGCACAGGATAGAGTAGAATGGGGAGCTGCATCAGACCAGTCTCAGGAATGAAGACCACAACAACAACAACATTTGAAGCCATGTACAAGTCGCGTTCTCTGTTGTATGAAGCCTTAAGAGGTCTGGAATATGTCAGGCCCAGGACTGCATAAAATGTGATGTATGCGGTGGCGTCAAAGCAGGTAGCAGGCAAGTATAACCTAACTTTCTTGATTGTCTAAAGCCGCGTACACACCTAGCAACAAAGTCGCGGGACTTTGATGGGGACAGTCGTGGTACAATGTCTCTAGACTGTCGCTAAACAATGTCACGCGTCCACATGTACGAAGCCAGTTGCGATACAGAAATCAGAGCGCGATGTCACAAGAAATATCTGTTTGAGGTGTTCATCCCTGTTTAAATAATTTAATGTTGTTAAAAAGCAAAAAGCATAAACCTAAACGGTACTGGACGAGGAATTTATTTTCTGGTGGAATTACTACAGCTTTGAATCTTCTTGAAAAACTGAAGCTAGAAGATGGCATTGTTTTCAGAAATTTTGTCAGAATGAGCCCTACCGATTTCGAAACCCTTCTGCAAATGGTTGTAGAAAAGGTTTCGAAATAAAACACTATATTTAGGGAAACCATTCCAGCCTCAGTCAGGCTAGCTATCACCCTCCGGTTCCTTGCTAGCGGCGAATCATTTTCCAGCTTGATGTACACCTTTCGAGTGTCAAAACAATCAATCTCAAGTATAGTTCCAGGAGTCTGTGAAGCCATAATTACTTCGCTGAAAGGGTTTGTAAAGGTAAGAAGGAACTCAATTTTTATTTATTACATTTTTCATTTTAAGAATGAATTAATTACAGGCATACAATTTTGTCATTTTTTAAATTACAACGATTTGAAATTTTCAAAAATATCCCCTATGGTTTGGTCTTCTCTGGTCCCTTCATTTTGAAAAGGAGGTTCCAGATCTTGCGAAGATGTTGAGGGTGTAAAGGAACAGTCTGAAGAGCATGTGTTTTGGCCGTCTGTACTATGGTATGTTGATGGTGAAGAATGGAATGGAGGTGGAATTGTTTGAAGTGGGCTTAACTGGTTTGAGCTGACCTGGGGTGAATATCCTATCGTACTGTACATTCCCATTTCCAATTTTAAGAATATGTCATCAATTTCACGCTGGGCTAGGGAAATTTCGATGCATCTTCTACCGCAGTTTCTTAATTTATTAGCAACATGCTCTCCGTAAACCGCAAATTCATCTCGGCTCCTAACAGTCTCTGTTAGAGATTTCATGCAGCTTGCTGTATCCCTTGCAATATCAACTTCGTGATCTGCATTCTTCCTCCTTTTGGGTATCGGTGGCCTTCTGAATTCTTTTTTTGGTAGAGTGGACTGTCGCTCATCATATCGCTCTTCTTCTGTTCCGTTGTCATTATCCTCCTAGGGAAAAACCAACAATTTCATTGAACTTATTTTTTAACTGCTGTTACTTGTATTTACTGCTTTAATGTTATCGTATTTTGTTTAATATTTCAGATGCCAAAATCTAACCGCGAATGAACATCAACAGCAGAACAATTCGCTCAGTGTTTAGGTAGTATAGACGGCAAACACATACAGATAGTGGCCGCATAAAACAGTGGCAGCATGTATTTCAGTTATAAAGGAAACTTTAGTACTGTGCGTCTTGGACTAGGTGATGCAATTATAACTTTATATATGCTGATGTGGGATGTCAGGACCGAATATCGCAAGGTGGTGTCTTAAAATTTACATCTTTGTACAAGAAAATGGTGCAAAAGAAACTAAATATCCCCCCAGATAAAGCATTGCCAGGCAGATCTACCCCTGTTCCTTATGTATTTGTAGCAGATGATGCGTTTACATTATCCACCCATGTGATGCAACGTTATCCAGGCTAGCGATTGTGTTCAACATCAGCAGAAATGATTTTCAATTACAGGCTCTGTAGAGCTCGACGCGTTATTGAAAACATATTTGGCATTTTAAGTTCCAAATTCAGAGTACTCTTAAAATCTATTGCACTGGATCCCGATAAAATAGAATCTGTGCTTATGGCATGTATTTGTCTGCACAACTTCCTAAGACGAAATTCTGAATCAAGGGAGTTTTATACTGCTCCAGGATCATTTGATTTAGAAGACATTGACGGAAGTTTGATAGAAGGACAGTGGAGATCTGAATCACCAAATAGTCTAATAAAATTGCAAAGTATTCCTGTAAGAGCACCTACCGATGTGCACAAAATTCGAGATGAATTCAGAGATTATTTTATATCTCCAGCAGGAGCGGTTTCTTGGCAAATCAATCAACAATAGGGGCAATGGCACATATTTTCTGGGTAATTAATTTTTTAATTATTTTTCCTTCATTGTCAATGAAAATAATTATCTGATGTTAATAATGTTAAAAATAAATTTAAAAGCTTTGGTAAATTACTTTTAAAACACTATAAAAGATACAAATATACAAAATACTTATGGTAAGAGTAAAAAATGACTGTGTAAATTGTTAAATTAAATAAAGTTCACTTATATGTTTTTTCTCCCGCTTCATCACAACCAGTGTCCCGGCTTCCTCTGGATTCTGTTCCTTGTAACAAAAGCCGGCCGGGGTGGCCAAGCGGTTAAAGGCGCTACGGTCTGGAACCGCGCGACTGCTGCTGTCGCAGGTTCGAATCCTGCCTCGGGCTTGGATGTGTGTGATGTCCTTAGGTTAGTTAGGTTTAAGTAGTTCTAAGTTCTAGGGGACTGATGACCTTAGAAGTTAAGTCCCATAGTGCTCAGAGCCATTTAAACATTTTTTGTAACAAAAACAGTAATGGTCTGTACCCAAACCAGTTGCACTTATTGGGGGACGAACCACTTTTTTTGACTCGGATGACTTTTTATGTTCGCGCCTAAGCTGTGATTTTAAATTGTGGATTTTTTTCTCCATTTCATGGTGTGACATCTGGTATTTTTTAGCTAGAGATTCCATAGCATCCCTCCTCATATTTCTGTTTTTACATTCCCCACATGTCACATTCCAAAGGCAAGGGCAAGCTTGAAAATCTTCAATTATTTTCATTGTTGTCTCCATTGTGGCCAGGTACAAAATGACGCACACACGTCAAAGTACACATACAGACTGCGAAATCTCGCGCGGCATTACATCATGTTCCCCGTTTTGACGGGGAACCAGAGACTCGAGACTTCTGTATAGCGTCAATCTCGCAACACGAGAAAATGTCCCGGAACAACACTGAGACCTGTCTCGGGACACGTGTTCCGCGACTTTTGTTGCTAGATGTGTACGCGGCTTAAAATAGAATTGGTTCTGCAACAGTTGCCTTAATATAGGGGATGAAATTGTGTAGCAAATCTACGAATAGGTTCTCGTTGACCCAATCTGAATCACTAACTTCTGCTATCATATAAGCACTGCCTCCAAGCAATAATTCAATATTCATTTAATTCCTCTTAAAAACAAAAAGACGGAGGAAAATACTTTGCTGCAGCACTGAATACTCAAAGAGATGGTTATTGTAGTGCCTCTTTCACCATTTGTTGCCATGCCCACTTGTTTCTGGCCTTCTGGTGCTACGATCTTTGAATTTCTTTGGACGTTAGAAATGCCTGTCTCGTCAATATTGTAAATACGATTACCATCAAAGTGATATTTTCTTTGCAAAGCTTGAAATTTGATGAAGAACATTTCCACTTCCGTTTCATTAAAAGCCGTAATTCTATTGATGGAAGTGGAATCAGGTTCCCGTAGAGAAATATAAGGATGCCTTTTTTTTAAACCCATAGAACCAGTCTTTTCCTCGCATTTGACATGTTTTGTCAAAATGATGCTTCAAATTATTTACTTCAGCAAACTTGACAGCTATTTTCCGCACTATCTCTATGGTTAACGCATAAAATAATTTTTTGCACTTTAAGATATGTTCTTCTGATTCCCTTTCTTGTTCTGCGGAAAATTAGCTACTTTCTTGAGATTGTCGTGTATAGTACTTTTTGAACAGAGTGAGTAGCACCTGCTTCTCCTAATGAACGTGCTTTGTTCTTGACAACCTTAATAACTTCCTCTAAGTCGTCTAATTTGTATTTGGCCTCTTTCTTTCTTTGGTAATTTCGTGGCACCTGAAACAGGTGTGATTAATTGTGAAGGGGTGATTACGGGCGGTCGGGATTACACCACTCAAAACGAGGGTAGAATCGCATGGTGCACGCAGCAAGTGTGTAAAAACATTGTTTTAATTAGACGTTAATTCTCAAAAACGATACCGCGTTTCTATGTTATGCCCAAAATGTCATACACCTGTTCAAGTTTACTCATACGTCGCATGAAATTGTTGAAAAAATTCGAAGTAAACATACCTTTTACAGCGAGTGCAGCGTCAATTCACAACTGTTTGTGTGCTCAAGCTCGATTCGCAATAGGAATGTCTGCCATCATTCTGTAACGTAGCCAAACACACGTGTTCACCGGTTAGCGCTGCCAATTTTAACTGAAGCCAAAACCGTACTACTCAGAAATCTATTATTATTATTATTTCTTTCCTTTCTCGGACGTTATGTCTGGTTAAAAATGGAAAGTGAAGCGGACCTTCATCAAGCGTCACTTCCTTTTAACTGTGCGGTATATGTTACATTGCATTTAGGAACTTTCGGGTAATTGAACATGTATCAATAATTACAGATTTCTGTAGTTGTATATATACGTTTGGATGTAGCTGTATTGCGTTGATGTACTGGTGGATATTGTGTGGTATGACTCCTGTAGTTGATAGTATAATTGGTACAATGTCAACTTTATCCTGATGCCATATGTCCTTGACTTCCTCAGCCAGTTGGATGTATTTTTCAATTTTTTCTCCTGTTTTCTTCTGTATATTTGTTGTATTGGGTATGGATATTTCGATTAGTTGTGTTAATTTCTTCTTTTTATTGGTGAGTATGATGTCAGGTTTGTTATGTGCTGTTGTTTTATCTGTTATAATGGTTCTGTTCCAGTATAATTTGTATTCATCATTCTCCAGTACATTTTGTGGTGCATACTTGTATGTGGTAACGTGTTGTTTTATTAGTTTATGTTGTATGACAAGTTGTTGATGTATTATTTTTGCTACATTGTCGTGTCTTCTGGGGTATTCTGTATTTGCTAGTATTGTACATCCGCTTGTGATGTGATCTACTGTTTCTATTTGTTGTTTGCAAAGTCTGAATTTATCTGTTGTGGTATTGGGATCTTTAATAATATGCTAGCTGTAATATCTGGTGTTTATTGTTTGATCCTGTATTATTATTATTATTATTATTATTATTATTATTATTACTATTCACAACACATTACATAATACATACATTATATGTGTTTCAACAGGAAAGTGTGCATTTATTTAACATGATATTCACTGTTAATACTGTGAATCCAGCCATTTCCACGAGCCTCTAGTTTCTTTGCTAGTTATATGAAGTTATACTTCTTTTCTGATTTCACAGGTGTAACAAGTTCTTTCCCGTTGTCGGATTTGACAAATTTAGCACATTTCATACGGTAGTTAAAATTCACAAGTAGTTCAGCTTTCACCATTTTCACTTTCAGTTTGTTTCTTTCATTTCTCCAAATAATTAACATCACACTGAAAATCCCCTCTATAAACGCATTGGACGGTGGCATCAGTAACACATGTTGAACGACTTTCAGCAAATTATATGCTCTGTATCTCTTAAAAATTTCACCCATTTGTTTGAAATTTTTGAGTCTGGTAATACCTTAATTAATGCCAAGACGTCATTCATTGCACATATTTCAGAAAATAATACGTCACCGTTTATGTTTGTTACGGCGTAAAGTCAGCGCCGGCACGCCAGTCGGTAACGACAGAGAAGAGACGGCTGTGAGAAGAGGTCAGCCAATGGCACGACAGAGAAGAGACGGCTGTGAGAAGAGGTCAGCCAATCGCACACTGACCGACCTCCCTCCAGGACGACAACGCGACAGCAGCAGTCCTTAAGCGGACATACATGCCGCGCCCGACTGGTGCCAGCCCACTTCATAGCAGCTTCAACGTTAACCACTTCGTTAGCCGAGGCATCGTAGTCTCTGTACGTAACAGTACCACAGTTGTCTGTCCATTCTGAAGAAGACTAATTATTTTGTATGTCGCTCTTTGCTTGCGACATATATCAAAGTTCAGTATTTGTATTGTCTTGTTATAATAAAACTCATTAATACTAGTAGTTTGATTGTTTCTCTAGCTAAACGAGAATGCAGGATTCCTAGACATAACAATATTTATATTGAAATAATCTAGAAGTTTCATCATGTTGTGCTTTTTAAGGGGTTCTTCAAGATTTAATTAAGCTTGAAAATTGAATCTTCACTGAAGTCAAACCATTTTCCTACATACTCCAGGATCCTAGTATAGGCTTGCTGAATTACTCTGACTGGTTTTGCTTGTTCACATTGCGGACATTTTTTCAGCTGTTGTAATACCTCGAATCCGAAGAAATTATTTCTTTGTATATTAACAATTTCTGTACACAACTTTAGGAATACAGAATATATATCAGCTATCTGTATACAGGGTGTTACAAAAAGGTACGGCCAAACTTTCAGGAAACGTACCTCACACACAAATAAAGAAAAGATGTTATGTGGACATGTGTCCGGAAACGCTTAATTTCCATGTTGGAGCTCATTTTAGTTTCGTCAGTATGTACTGTACTTCCTCGATCAACGTGATCAAATTGTAAATTTTCACAATCAACATTTGTGGGCTGACGAGAATCCACACGCAATTGTGCAATCACGTCATCAACACAGATTTTCTGTGAACGTTTGGGCAGGCATTGTTGGTGATGTCTTGATTGGGCCCCATGTTCTTCCACCTACGCTCAATGGAGCACGTTATCATGACTTCATACGAGATTCTCTACCTGTGCTGCTAGAACATGTGCCTTTAAAAGTACGACACAACATGTGGTTCATGCGCGATGGAGCTCCTGCACATTTCAGTCGAAGTGTTCGTACGCTTCTCAACAACAGATTCGGTGACCGATGAATTGGTAGAGGCGGACCAATTCCATGGCCTCCACGCTCTCCTGACCTCAATCCTCTTGACTTTCATTTATGGGGGCATTTGAAAGCTCTTGTCTACGCAACCCCGGTACCAAATGTAGAGACTCTTCGTGCTCGTATTGTGGACGGCTGTGATACAATACGCCATTCTCCAGGGCTGCATCAGCGCATCAGGGATTCCATGCGACGGAGGGTGGATGCATGTATCCTCGATAACGGAGGACATTTTGAACATTTCCTGTAACAAAGTGTTTGAAGTCACGCTGGCACGTTCTGTGCTGTGTGTTTCCATTCCATGATTAAATGTTATATGAAGAGAAGTAATAAAATGAGCTCTAACATGGAAAGTAAGCGTTTCCGGACACATGTCCACATAACATATTTTCTTTCTTTGTGTGTGAGGAATGTTTCCTGAAAGTTTGGCCGTACCTTTTTGTAAAAACCTGCATAATCACTTTCCAAATATTTTATGGTTGAATTAAATAAATACATAACATTACGGACAAAATAAATGTAAATCTCTGGGAGTGTTACTTCATAGTCCACTTCACTGTCGTTTTAATGGGCTACGAATGTCCAGATGCGTTTGACAGTATTGTATTCACCCTGGCTTAAAAAATAGAACTTCAACAATGACCAGTTCTGGAGCAATCTATCTACAGCAGAAAAAATAGTCAGAAAGCGTGTAGGAAGATGTCTGAGTAGTGTGAAGTACTCTGACTGCAGGAACTCAAAAAAGTTCTTCACCTCACTCACCTTCTTCGCGCTTGAAGAAAACCCATTAAATACCTTAAGCACTAATGATTCAACATCGTATGACAGTAGTTTTAGCTCATATTTCGCAGTATTGTGCAGTATATGCATGTAACAATATCCTGCAGTAAGATGTGGTGCTTCAAACACTTTTTCAACCCCACGAAAACAGATTGGTTTCTCCCGTAATTTATGGAATAGTTGTCCGCACTATAAGCAACTAATGGAGATCCTGAAAGTCCAGTCTTAATGATGCTCTCTTTAAGCTTGTTGGCTACAGGAGTTGATGTTTCGTCAGCCTCTTAGTAAAAATCTATAGCAGCTGAAGACGTTCCCATTTCTTGGTCGAAGTATCACATGGCAAATGGAAATAATTTCGTATTTCCTTTATGTGAAGCAACACATGTAATCGAGAATGGCACTATGTCACAGCGAAATGACACAAAAATTTGAATATTGCACGGTTCAACCAGCTGGACAAATGAAGACCAACAATGAGGCCCCTTTCAAACTCTGTTAGATGCTGATAACGCTTTCTCACATGAGTACCAGCATCTCCATGTCCTCAGAGTGATCTCTCAGCCTCTGATACTGTTCATGCTCCTGATATACTCTGATATACTCTACTAGGGCTGGTATCACCACTAAACACAAACATTTGTAACACACTCTTATGGTCATACTACTTCTCACAGCCAGCCGGAGTGGCCGAGCGGTTCTAGGCGCTACAGTCTGGAACCGCGCGACCGCTACGGTCGCAGGTTCGAATCCTGCTTCGGGCATGGATGTGTGTGATGTCCTTAGGTTAGTTAGGTTTAAGTAGTTCTAAGTTCTAGGGGATTGATGACCTCAGCAGTTAAGTCCCATAGCGCTCAGAGCCATTTTTTTACTTCTCACAAGAGTTGCAACCCTGATCATTTACATATCCGCCAATGGTGTGTAAATGTACAAAGTTACATTGACGTCGAACATTCTCTTCTGGGTACTCTACTTTTTTTGTCAGGCTGTGTAGTTTTTTAGCCTTTCTGTGCTGAGTCAAAATCCACTAGAGCCCAAAACATAGCAAGACAGTCCAACTAGAATATTCAGGGATCCAAAGCCAATTCATTGTATGCAGCCTCAAAGTCCTCCAACTTAGTAACTGACATGTATTGAAGTTCAAAGGCAACAGCAGCTTCCTCAATCAGTTCAGGCTATACCACTATGTTCTTGATGATCCGAAGTGAGCCTACACGGACAATGGTGATCCCTATGCAGGGTGTCTCAAACTTTTTGGGTCAAACTTAAACAGGTGATAGTGGGTCCACAACCGATTATATTGAGATAGGGAACCAATGACTAGAAGTGCATATTTTCTGTATTATGGACATACACAGCGTACACCACATAACAACAATATAGCCCATAGTAAGTGTTCAAAGTGACAACTGCCAGTCTCAGTGCATGTATGGCAATGGAACATGAAGTTCTACTACACTCTCTCACAGATCCCTGGTGGCTGTTGCAGCAGGAAAGAGGTAGCTTGGACTCCAGAAAGCAGGTTTTCATCCGTTTCTCCGGGTGTTTCATACACCAACATATTAATGTAACTCCACAGGAAAAATTCCAGAGGTGTGAGATCTGGCGATCGCGCTGGCCATGGGACATGACCTCCTCTTCCAGTCCAACGATGAGGGTACGTGTTTTTCAGATGCTCACAGACATTAACAGCGAAATGGGCAGGTGCACCGTCGTCTTGAAACCACATCCTTTCGTGGATAACAACTGTGGCAATATATCTGGTAGGAACACCAGGTAAAGTGGACCAGTCAAATGAAGAGGCAGTAAATAATGTCCTTTTAGGTGATCTTGGACAATGCCCACCCATGTGTGACTGAGAATAGTTGCTGCTAGCCACTGATGTGGATGGCGTGGAAATCGTCGTTAATCCAGACATGGCTGTTGCAGCTGTTGAAAACACCACCATGGGTGAATGACGCCTCAACCACGAACAATAAAAACCGTACAAAGTTTGGTACTACAGAACTGTGGTGGATAATCCATTGACAGAAATGAATGTGGGGCTCAAAATCCGTTGTTCCCACTTGTTCCACAATTACTCTCTACACTGTATACTTCGAAGTGTACTTTTCACAGGCAAGTTCATGGGTGCTTATTGCTGGATGATCGGTCACACGATCCAACACGATCCCCTCAAAGTCTGGTGGTCAGAATGTCTTTGGCGGGAACCTTGGCTGGCTCTCTGTTATGTGAATGACCTTGGTAAGTTGGTATCCACGAAGATAAACTTCTTCCAGTTACGATGACGCCTGTTGGGAAAGCGTTCTCTGTATATTCCTGCTGCTTTACGGGACTACACCGTGTCACACGGTACATTAAATGTACGTCTGCCAACTCGCGTGACGAGTAACGTTTCATCTTTGACTACGCATCATGTACTGTACATAGTAACACACCTCATCATGGACACATCACAAGCTATATGATGCAATGGATAATTGCTACCAGGGACTGTGATGTGTATGCGGTACAGGGCAATTCACTGGTGCGATGCACGAGGTCGTCACATAACATAGGTCGCCTCCTTTAGCAGGCCACATTGTACATCAGCGATTGTCCTGTGTCGATACTGATACCTGAGTCAGAACCTGAGTTGTCCTTAGACCAGCGTACACAAACTTGCTCAGTTCTACTGATGGAAGAAGATTGCAGGGCTTTCTAATCTAACTTTTATAGAAAAGCAAGAAAACCAAGACTTCACATGCTTTACGTCTCTTGACTAATGTATCTTCCGTATAAACTCTTCAAATTCAAGTTACTGCTTTCACTACCTGCT
This sequence comes from Schistocerca piceifrons, assembly GCF_021461385.2. Classification (NCBI taxonomy): domain Eukaryota; kingdom Metazoa; phylum Arthropoda; class Insecta; order Orthoptera; family Acrididae; genus Schistocerca; species Schistocerca piceifrons. The sequence continues at coordinate 276,215,084 of NC_060149.1, forward strand.
TCTTAATCCTCATACTGTTTACAGTTCAGTTTAAGTGTTTAGTTAATCCGTTATTACAAGCCTAAGATATTTAAACACTTTATTCAAAAGCCCATCAATTAAGAAGTCAAAGACTTGTAGACTTGTGAGGCAGAGGATTTAACTTTTGCAAATATTTTAATGCCTATGGTTAAGAGAAATAAAGAGGAATTGTTGGCATTTCAAAACCTATTGTGTATGTTTTAATAGATTAAAGTCAATTAGTTACAAAAATGTACACGTATTCTATTTGTGCTCCTTTTTGTTGCATGAGGCCGTCATATTGTTTCTCAATGAGACTACCTTCCTTTTTTCTGTGCTCTTATAATCTCTCCCATTGAAAACAAATTTTTCTCTTATCGTATCATTTGTACACGCTTTCGTTTCCATTCAAAATTCATGCTCTACTCCTGGCAAAAATAATTTCAAGTTTCAGTGGCTTTGTCAGTCACTTTTATCACTGACTTCGTTCAAAAATTCTTAATTGTTGGGCAGAGACTTGTGGATCGAAACTTTTAGGCTTTGCGGATTATATGTAAAACCATACTCAACAACTGATTTAGCACAATGTTTCGTATTAAACAAAAAGTAAAAGAATAAAGGTGTGGAAACTTAGCTGAACAACTAAGAGACAGGACGTTCATATTCGCAGGACATGTACATTAGTATGTTCTGCAGAAATGATTAGCATTTCAGTCACCTGAGTTCAGCATTTGCCATGTTGCCTAGTAGGCACACGGTCTGCCATGGGCCCTGATAACGTGTCCCATGCTTGATGGCATCGACACGTATAAGGAGCCAATGGCGTATTGTGGTATAGCCTTCCATGCTGCATTCACCTGGTTACAAAGTTCATCTTCGGTGGTTGGCACTGGGTCACAGTGCTGCTCCCTTCATGTCACCATATCCCACGCATTTTCCATTGGCGAAAAATCTGATGATCTGGAAGGCCAGGGCAAAAGGCTGAGATTCTGTGACATTAAGAAGGCACGTGTTCGTATAGCAACATGTGGTCGTGCATCGCACTGCTGAAAAAAGGTGTCTGGGATGTTGTGCAGAAATGGTATGGCCATGTATAGCAGGATGTCATTCACATAGCTCACACTAGTCACAGTGCCCTGGACACACACTGCAGCGGACCAAAATGCGGCCATCATTTCCAAACAAAAAGAACCTGGATTCGTCCGAAAACACTATCTGACGCCATTCTTAGATTATATTAGACTAGATTACATTAGTTTTTCGTTCCATACATCCGTGCTGAGGAGATCCTCTTGGATGTGGAACAGGTCAATTTTTTTTTTTTTAGCTGAAATAACAATACTAATAGTACGAATATATACAATACATAATTTGTTTCTATTAAAAAATTCGTCAGTGGAGTAGAAGGAGTTGGCCACTAGTAAGTCTTTCACGCTCCTTTTAAACTGATCTTTATATGTAACTAAATTTTTTATGTTTGCTGGCAAATTATTGAAGATGAGTGTTCCTGAGTAGTGGACCCCTTTTTGAACTAAAGTAAGTGCTTTTAAGTCCTTGTGCAGATCATTTTTTTCCTGGTATTGTATTTATGAACTGAGCTGTTTGTTGGAAAAAGAGATATATCATTTAGGACAAATTTCATTAAGGAGTAAATATACTGAGAGGCAGTAGTTAGTATACCCAGTTCTTTGAAGAGGTTTCTACAGGACGTCCGTGAATTTACTCCACAAATAATACGTATTACACGCTTTTGGACTCTGAAAACTTTTGTTTGACTTGAAGAGTTACCCCAAAATATTATGCCATACGACATCATGGAATGAAAGCAGGCAAAGTATGCAAGCTTTTTCATTTTTATGTCGCCTATGTCTGCTAACACTCGAATTGCTAATACAGATTTGTTAAGGCGTTTCTGCAGTTCTGTGGTGTGCTCCTCCCAACTGAATTTATTATCAAGTTGTAATCCCAGGAATTTAAGACTGTCAACCTTCAGAAGCATCCTCACTCCCACACTCAAGTCTCCACCAGTCGAGATTATTAGTATTTTGTTCATGGCGCTCCCTCCTACCACTGGACAAAAATTTGCGGCTGCACGAATTACTTTCCACATTCGACCTTCTTTGGTCTTCATTGACTGGCCTTATTACGCCACCACCATAGCCGGCTGTTTCGTTAACTTTAGTAATTTAAACGTGTCGGTGAGGTTAGTGAAAGAAAAACAACTTTTATAAACGTTACACCAAAAGTAATTACGATGACAACTTGATCCAAACTTAACCCTTACAAGCACAGTAGTTTGTAGTCAGAAGACCTGATGAATACAACAATGTAACTGTTTATTTTATGCGGTTAAAATTTACACAGACATCAGTTTCACAATACGCAAGTGCTCGACTAAACCGGCTGCGTAATAATGCCAGTCAATTAGAGATGAGGAATGAGCTCCGCGTTCTCGATTTAAACTCGCCAGTGAGTCCTGTGACTTCATCTCCGAAGTCGTGTCCGTAGACTCGATGCGTGAGAATCCACCGCTCGTCACCTGAGACTGTTGTCGGATACAGGTAAACTCGATTCGCTCGTGGTCTAGAGACTTATCTGCCTGGCAAATGGATAAAGGATGGAAAAGATCCACCATGGTTTAATAACGAAATTCGGAGGATGCTGAGGAAGCAGAGGCTGTTGCACTCTCGGTTCGAAAGGGAACTCACAAATGACGACAAGCGAAGGTTAGCAGAGATTCGTGCCTGTGTGAAAAGATCTATGCCCGAAGCATACAACAACTACCATCATCACCTTAGCAAAAGATCTGGCAGAGAACCCGAGAAAATAATGGTATTGTGTAAAGTCGCCAAGCGGGTCTAAGGCTTCCATTCAGTCCCTAGATAACCAGTGTGGTGTGGCAGTTGAAGACAGCAAATCGAAAGCCGAAGTTTTAAATTTCACGTTCAAGAAATCGTTCACACAGGAGAATCGTACAAACATACCATCACATGACCATCTGACAGACTCCCATATGGTTGACAAAGTAATAAGCATCCCTGGTGTAGAGAAACAACTGAAAGATTTGAAAACAAATAAATCACAAGGCCCAGATGGAATCCCAGTTTCATTTTACAAAGAGTACTCTACGGCATTGGCCCCTTACCTAGCTTGCATTTATCGTGAATCTCTTGCCCAGCACGAAGTTCCAAGCGACTGGGAAAAGCGAAAGTGACTCCAGTATACAGGATGTTACAAATATGTTATGTGGACATGTGTCCGGAAACGCTTATTTTCCATGTTAGAGCTCATTTTATTACTTCTCTTCAAATCACATTAATCATGGAATGGAAACACACAGCAACAGAACGTACTAGCGTGACTTCAAACACTTTGTTACAGGAAATGTTCAAAATGTCCTCCGTTAGCGAGGATACATGCATCCACCCTCCGTCGCATGGATTCCCCGATGCGCTGATGCAGCCCTGGAGAATGGCCTATTGTATCACAGCCGTCCACAATACGAGCACGAAGAGTCTCTACAATTGGTGCCGGGGTTGAGTAGACAAGAGCTTTCAAATGCCCCCATAAATGAAAGTCAAGAGGATTGAGGTCAGGAGAGCGTGGAGGCCATGGAATTGGTCCGCCTCTACCAATTCATCGGTCACCGAATCTGTTGTTGAGAAGCGTACGAACACTTCGACTGAAATGTGTAGGAGCTCCATCGTGCATGAACCACATGTTGTGTCGTACTTGTAAAGGCACATGTTCTAGCAGCACAGGTAGAGTATCTCGTATGAAATCATGATAACGTGCTCCATTGAGCGTAGGTGGAAGAACATGGGGCCCAATCAAGACATCACCAACAATGCCTGCCCAAACGTTCACAGAAAATCTGTGTTGATGACGTGATTGCACAATTGCGTGCGGATTCTCGTCAGCCCACACATGTTGATTGTGAAAATTTACAATTTGATCATGTTGGAATGAAGCCTCATCTGTAAAGAGAACATTTGCACTGAAATGAGGGTTGACACATTGTTGGATGAACCATTCGCAGAAGTGTACCCGTGGAGACCAATCAGCTGCTGATAGTGCCTGCACACGCTGTGCACTGTACGGAAACAACTGGTTCTCCCATAGCACTCTCCATACAGTGACGTGGTCAACGTTACCTTGCACATCAGCAACTTCTCTGACGCTGACATTAGGGTTATCGTCAACTGTACGAAGAATTGCCTCGTCCAATGCAGGTGTCCTCGTCGTTCTAGGTCTTCCCCAGTCGCGAGTCACAGGCTGGCCCGTGCTAATCCATACATCGAATGGGCATCTGTCAACTCCGCATTTGTAAACATTGCACTGACTGCAAAACCACGTTCGTGATGAACACTAACCTGTTGATGCTACGTACTGATGTGCTTGATGCTAGTACTGTAAAGCAATGAGACGCATGTCAACACAAGCACCGAAGTCAACATTACCTTCCTTCAATTGGGCCAGCTGGCGGTGGATCGAGGAAGTACAGTACATACTGACGAAACTAAAATGAGCTCTAACATGGAAATTAAGCGTTTCCGCACACATGTCCACATAAAATATTTTCTTTATTTGTGTGTGAGGAATGTTTCCTGAAAGTTTGGCCGTACCTTTTTGTAACAAGAAAGGGTAAAAGAACGGACCCGAAAAATTATTGACTAATATCCTTAACTTCGGTTTACTGTAGAATACTTGAACATATTCTCAGTTCGAATGTAATAAACTTCATTGAGACTGAGAAGCTTATGTCAGCGAAACAGCATGGTTGTAGAAAGCATCGCTCGCGCGAAACTCAGCTTGCCCTTTTCTTACATGATATACTGCGAACTATGGATGGAGGGCAACAGGCAGATTCCATATTTCTAGATTTTCGGAAAGCATTTGACATGGAGCCCCATTGCAAGCTGTCAACGAAGGTACGAGCATTTGGAATAAGTTCACAGATGTGAGAGTGTTTCGAAGACTTCTTAAATAATGGAATCCAGTATATTGTCCTCGACGACGAGTGTTCATCAAAAATGGTTCAAACGGCTCTGAGCACTATGGAACTTAACATCTGTGGGCATCAGTCCCCTAGAACGTAGAACTACTTAAACCTAACTAACCTAAGGACATCACACACATCCATGGCCTGGCAGGATTCGAACCTGCGACCGTAGCAGTCGCGCGGTTCCGGACTGAGCGCCTAGAACCGCTAGACCACCGCGGCCGGCGTTCATCAGAGACAAGGGTAACGTCAGGAGTGTCCCAGGGAAGTGTAATAGGACCACAGTTGTTCTTTATATACATAAACGATTTTGTGGACACGGTGGACCGCAATCTGAGGTTGTTTGCTAATGATGCCGTGGTGTACGGTAAGGTGTCAAAGTTGAGTGGCTGTAGGAAGATATAAGACTACTTAGACAAAATTTCCAGTTGCCGTGATGAATGGCAGCTAGCCCGAAATGTGGAAAAATGCAAGATAATACGGATGAGTAGGAAGATAAACCCTGTAAGTTCGGATAAAATATTACTGCTGTCCTGCTTGACACAGTCAAGTCGTTTAAATATCTGGGAATAAGATTGCAAAGCGCTAAGAGGATGAACGAGCATGTGAGAACAACGGTAGGGTGGTGAATGGTCGACTTTATTGGAAGAATTTTAGGAAAGAGTGGTTCACCCGTAAAGAAGACCGCATATAGGACGCCGGTGCGACCTATTCTTGGGTTCTGCTCGGGTGTTTGGGATCCATACCAGGCCAAATAGAAGAAAGACATCGAAACAATTCAGAAGCGGGCTGCTAGATGTGTTACTGGTAGGCTCGAACTACACGTAAATGTTACGGAGATGCTTCGGGAACTCAAATGGGAATCCGTGGATGGAAGGCGGCGTTCTTTTTGAGAAAAACTATTGAGAAAATTTAGAGAACCGGCATTTGAAGCTGACTGCCGAATGATTCTACTGCCGCCAAGATACATTGGGCATAAGGACCACGAAGATAAGGTACGAGAAATTAGGGCACATACGGAGGTATATAGGCAGTCGCTTTTTCCCCGCTCTGTTTGCGAGTGGAACAGAAAAGGGAATGACTGTAGTGGTACAGGGTAATCGCCGCTAAGCACCGTGCAGTGGCTTGCGGAGTATCTATGTAGATATAAATGTAGATGCAGAAAGGAGAGTGAGTACACGAGTTCACAAGTATAACCGCGGACTCACAGCGTTCCCACTACATACGCAACTGGTTTCAAAGAAATTTCCGCCATTAAACTGCAAATTACTATTCATTTATTTCACACGATCATGGTTTCGCTTTATAGCCAATTTCAATTAAAAATTGAAATGTCACAAAATGTCCGACTTGCCTAAATGACAGAAGCAAGTTATATACCAGTATAATGACTGGTCGGTTAGCAGTGAATATTGTTGTGTTTAGTCATACATTTACTCAGATAAAACGTATTCTAAGACAGCTGTAAACTTGTTTTAATGTTTAATATATATTCAAAGAATGTCTAACAATTACGTTGCCATGTACACACCTTCAAGGCGTTACCGAGTCTGTACCGACAGTTCAGAAAATGTGACATGAGGATGAAGTGCAATCTCTAAATGGTAAAATAAATTACAGAAATGAACGATAAGCAACAAAGCTTGGTGTTAGCCCATAAACATAAGTTGCCATGACCAAATGAATACAAAAATAGTGCTCCTTTTTGTTGCAGCGATATAACAGTGACGTTGCACTGTGTCCAGTTTTCGTTGGACGCAGCACATTCAGGTATGTTTTCTCATGGTGGGGGTGAAATCAACAAGAATACAACTATTTTGTTTGCACTGGACGAAATTTGTATGTTTTTCGTCTGAAGCGAGGACTATAGCGTGAAACTTATTCCAAATATCACTCCTCCTCTAATGGAACACATTTGTCTTGTGTACTTTGCATCACTTAATTTTCGTCTTATATCCTCCACAGTCTCACAAAACATAGCTTCGTTAAAGGCCATCTGATCTCGAAAATCGCTCATTTCGCCTCGTGTTCTCATCTTCCGTACTAGCAGTAAGTCACGACTAGCTTTACACTCCAGCAAGCTTCAGTGGACCGAGTCTACGAGCATGAAGCGATCGCAGCGCCACAGTTCTCAGACTCGTCATAGTTGCGAAACTACAGCGGGAACATTTTAACAACCTTGGCGGGAAGGAAGGAAGCCCATTAACACTGATGTAACAGCGGCGCCTTGATTTGTGAAGCATACGTCCCGAACACTAGACTCGTACTCGCTCCGTTTCTGAATTCTACAATCAACGAAGAACAAAAATGGTCGAATGCGGGAAGGAATTTGTGCAGAAGCAAATTTTTGTACAGTGGTAGGAGGAGGTGCCATAAAAAACGTGCTAGAAATTCTGGCCAGTGGGGACTAAGTGAGGGAGCGAGGTGCGTTTGAATGCTGTTTTTGTACTTTTTCTTGACTAACTTGAAAACTACCGCCTCCAGCGAAAACGAATCCCACTACACAATTTAACTACATTAAATTTCCTACAGAAAGGTCCTGTTCATTTTGTAGGACTAATAGTTTGCGTGTAGCAAGTGCGTCGGTTTTTAAGGCCAGGAATAACATTGCAGGTTGCATAAAACGACATTGGTAGGGGCAGCTAAATCACCCTGTATACCGTGTGTCTTTCCTACGAGTCGTCAGGTGTATTTTCTCTGGTGTTTCTGCAGATATTTGCAGTTACGTTGTAACAGTGTGTCGATGGAGTCAGGCAAAACAAATACTGGTCATCACGTGTTTCATGCGACGCCCAGCGTCAACAGAAAGAGTCGGTTTGTTTCCCTTTACAACCAAAATGATTTTTAAAGCGGAACGTTACGCGCTCACTCGATAGATCAGCCCCAGATTCGCCATGCAATTCCTGGCGCACAAAAATATGGTACGGGTGCAATCGATGTTGATGTAGCATTCTCAATATCGACGTTTTTGAGATTCCCGATTCTCGAGCAATTTGTCTGCTACTGATGTGCGGATTAGCTGCGACAGCAGCTAAAACAGCTATTTGGGCATTATCATTTGTTGCAGGTCGTGGTTGACGTTTCACATGTGGCTGAACACTTCCTGTTTCCTCAAATAATGCAACTATCTGGCGAACGGTCCGGACACTTGGATGATGTCGTTCAGGATACCGAGCAGCATACATAGCACACGCCCGTTGGGCATTTTGATCACAACAGTCATACATCAACACGATATCGACCTTTTCCGCAATTGGTAAACGGTCCATTTTAACACGGGTAATGTATCACGAAGCAAATACCGTCCGCACTGACGGAATGTTACGTGATACCACGTACTTATACGTTTGTGACTATTACAGCGCCATCTATCAGAAAGCGAAAAAAGTGGTCCAACTTAAACATTCACATTTCTTTACGTTCTACACGAATATGTAATAAAACTGGAGGTTCGTATTTTAAAAAGACGCAGTTGATATCCGTTTGACCTATGGCAGCGCCATCTAGCGGGCCAACCATAGCGCCATCTGGTTTCCCCCTTCAAGCCAGACGAGTTTCGTTCTCTGTAGTTTTTTCGTTTGATGCTTATTTCGTGAGATGTTTGGCCCGGTCACTATCAATGGACCATGCTATATATATATATATATATAGCATGGTCCATATATATATATATATAGCATGGTCCATTGATAGTGACCGGGCCAAACATCTCACGAAATATATAGCATGGTCCATATATATATATATATATATATATATATATATATATAGAGCATGGTCCATTGATAGTGACCGGGCCAAACATCTCACGAAATATATAGCATGGTCCATATATATATATATATATATATATATATATATATATATATATATATATATAGCATGGTCCATTGATAGTGACCGGGCCAAACATCTCACGAAATAAGCATCAAACGAAAAAACTACAGAGAACGAAACTCGTCTGGCTTGAAGGGGGAAACCAGATGGCGCTATGGTTGGCCCGCTAGATGGCGCTGCCATAGGTCAAACGGATATCAACTGCGTCTTTTTAAAATACGAACCTCCAGTTTTATTACATATTCGTGTAGGACGTAAAGAAATATGAATGTTTAAGTTGGACCACTTTTTTCGCTTTCTGATAGATGGCGCTGTAATAGTCACAAACGTATAAGTACGTGGTATCACGTAACATTCCGTCAGTGCGGACGGTATTTGCTTCGTGATACATTACCCGTGTTAAAATGGACCGTTTACCAATTGCGGAAAAGGTCGATATCGTGTTGATGTATGACTGTTGTGCGCTATGTATGCTGCTCGGTATCCTGAACGACATCATCCAAGTGTCCGGACCGTTCGCCAGATAGTTGCATTATTTGAGGAAACAGGAAGTGTTCAGCCACATGTGAAACGTCAACCACGACCTGCAACAAATGATAATGCCCAAATAGCTGTTTTAGCTGCTGTCGCAGCTAATCCGCACATCAGTAGCAGACAAATTGCTCGAGAATCGGGAATCTCAAAAACGTCGATATTGAGAATGCTACATCAACATCGATTGCACCCGTACCATATTTTTGTGCACCAGGAATTGCATGGCGACGACTTTGAAGGTCGTGTACAGTTCTGTCACTGGGCACAAGAGAAATTACGGGACGATGACAGATTTTTGCCCGCGTTCTATTTAGCGTCGAAGCGTCATTCACCAACAGCGGTCACGTAAACCGGCATAATATGCACTATTGGGGCAACGGAAAATTCACGATGGCTGCGACAAGTGGAACATCAGCGACCTTGGCGGGTTAATGTATGGTGCGGCATTATGGGAGGAAGGATAATTGGCCCCCATTTTGTCGATGGCAATCTAAATGGTGCAATGTATGCTGATTTCCTACGTAATGTAATATCGATGTTACTACAAGATGTTTCACTGCATGACAGAATGGCGATGTACTTCCAACGTGATGGATGTCCCGCAGATAGCTCGCAGTTGAAGCGGTATTGAATAGCAAATTTCATGACAGGTGGATTGGCCGCAAGTTCACCGGATCTGACGTCGCCGGATTTCTTTGTATGGGGAAAGTTGAAGGATATTTGTTATCGTGATCCACCGACAACGCCTGACAACATACGTCAGCGCATTGTCAATGCATGTGCGAACATTACGGAAGGCGAACTACTCGCTGTTGAGAGGAATGTCGTTACGCATACTGCCAAATGCATTGAGGTTGACGGACATCATTTTGAACATTTATTGCATTAATGTGGTATTTACAGGTAATCACGCTGTAACAGCATGCGTTCTCAGAAATGATAAGTTCACAAAGGTACATGTATCACATTGGAACAACCGAAATAAAATGTTCAAACGTACCTACATTCTGTATTTTAATTTAAAAAACCTACCTTTTACCGACTGGTCGTCTAAAATTGTGAGCCATATGTTTGTGACTATTACATACTAATGTGGGAGTGCTCCATTGAACCGGCACGTCATATTCTGCTTTAAAAATCATTTTGTTTGTAAGGGGAAACAGACCGAAGCTTTCCTTTCGCTCTGGGCATCGCATGAAAGACGTGATGACCAATATTTGTTTTGGCTGACTCCAACTACACACTGCAAAAACAAAATTGCAAATATCTGCCGAAACACCAGAGGAAACGCGCCATACGACTCTTAGGAGAGACACCCTGTATACAGGGGATAGTGTTGTACCTTGGAACGCTTTTCAGACGTTCTCCTCTAGCTAGCCTTGAAATAGAAATTTAATATATTTTATTACTCCACTTTGAAATGATAGCAACAGCATGCTGAAATTACACCAGAAAAGTAAGTTTTTTCCAAATGCGAAAAAGTGTCAGAACGTACATCACGGCCATCCACTTAGGAGCAAGTATTGTATTCAAATTTAAAAGTATTGCAATCGCGAAAGCCGTGTCAACACTGTATTAAATAGTCTGTGTGTTACATTATTACTCTACTACATGCATATAATCAGTATGTGAGATTCAATTAAGAGGAAGTATTATCAAAAACCATTTGAAATAGAAAACATTTTGAAATAGAAGCCATTGGCAGCTAATGCAAGTCTCCATTTTCAAGAGAGGGAAAACTGTTAACGACATTCCGGTTTAAGAAACTCGGTTTATTTGCAAATATCACATGTTCCACTGTGGAAGCCTTTCTTCCATTTCAAGGTACGATGAGTGTCAGATGTTTGATTAAATTCTTTTCAGTTCATGACAGCAACGCACTTCTTTGGAGAAACTGAATTATTGCCAATGGAGAAGTCTGTGACGTGACGCCTCATCAGTTTATTGACAGATGCAGCCACTGCCATCTGATCACATCTGACCAGTTTCGACCATCACTGGTAAACTTCAAATCATCCCACAACATGCAGCATGCTACAACATTTTACAAATTCATTTTACATACGTACTGTGATAATACAGACCTGCGTATATGTGACATTTTATAGCACGCAGCTTGTTGAGTGGTGATCTGAAGATGACCATTGGTTAGCTGTGAGAGAAGAAAGCGATTATGCATAGCAATAAAAGTGTTAAAAATTAATTTAATACCTCTTGATTCCTTAAGTAAAAACTAACCAAACACAACAATAAACTAATAAGTGCACGAAAGCATTAACTAACTGTGTAAGATAATATTACAAGGGTAATCCCAAAAGTAAGGTGTCCTATATTTTTATAAGTACATAGACCTGTTTATTTCTACAGTGGTTTACATCAGTTTACAGCTTGAACATTTAGCTATTTTTCGACATAATCACCATTTCTGTCGATGCATTTTTGTAGACGCTATGGCAGTTTTTGTATGCCTATGTCATACCAGCTCGCCGCAATGCTGTTCAGAAAGTTATGAACTGGCATAATTGTTGCTTGGTCTCAGGTGTAAAGTGGTATGCCCAGGTTTCGTCACCCATGACAATTGAGTTCAGAAAGTTGTCCTGTTCGGCTGCAAGGCGGTGAAGAAATGCGCGGGAAGCATCAACTCCTTGCCGCATGTGGTCCTCAGTCAGCATGCGTGGCACCCATCTTGCGCACACCTCCCGGTAGTTCAATGTTCCCGTTAAAATTCTGTGAGCGGTGCTTCGGGAAACCTCAGGAACCAACTTGCAGAGATCATCCAGGGTGATCTACCGTTTTTCACGCATGCTTTGCTCAACCTTCAACACGGTCTCCTCAGAAATTGACGGTCTCCCGTTCCTTTGTTCGTCGTGAATTTTGGCCGACCAGCTGCAAACTCTCTACAACACTTACGAACATTTTTGACATCCATGCACGACTCACCACATACTTCCATCAAATGGCGATGGATTTCAATCGGCGCAGTGCCCTTTGCGTTCAAAAACCGAATAACTGCGTGCAATTCGCACTTGGCGGTACCATCCAACGGGAACTCCATTCTCAACGGCTGCCAAGCCAAGACTGAGCGCCTCAGCGCGGCGTGCGCATGTTTACACACAGCGCGTGAAGCACTTTTCATAACAGTGTGACCAACTGCCACACAAACAGAGTTCTGTACTTATAAAAAAATAGGAGACCTTACTTTTGGAAATACCCTCGTACCTTGTAAAAAGCTCTGTCTTTTTCCTTATTCCATCAAATTTTTTTCAGTTTTAAAGCCGAACAGAAAATTACTATGGTCGGTGATTCTCAAATAGTTGGTTGTACGACGGCAAAACGACAGAAGGCTTAACTGCAGTGTGGCGGAAGGTGTAATCACCAAGAATATACAAGCACTCCGAAGTCCTGTTTCTTCAGCATAGAGAAGAAATATTTCTACCCTATAGCCCTAATGGCTGTCAGCGCAGATGCCTGCAGTAAATCGCTGCACATTTCGTGCGTCCACACGAGACAGCATCGAACAACTGCTGATCCACCACCTGTCGGTCTAGGAAAGAAAATTCAGCGGCATGTGACTGCCCTCTCGTAAGGTATATCTCAGTTCAGACCACAAATTCGTAATGGAAGCATTTTTTCTTCGGTCTCTGTTCGCAACTTAGGTTGGAATGAAAATGTAAATGAAAGGTATGAGACAAAAAGAACTATCTAAATGGTCAAGGCACTGGATCCTTAGGTTTTCGCATGTTAATTTACTTCACGAGGTACAGGGCTAATCCAATGACTCGTAAAATGATTATTAAATGGAGATGGAGGCATAAAAATGCCTACAGATTCTCATAACTTCTGACATACTACAATCTATGTGGTGCAAGCAATTTCATCAAACATTTTCTTAAAAGTATTATTGAAAGGTTTTCTGCAAATGGTCTCACCCTCACTCTTAAAAAGACACAACATATTCAGTTCCGCATATCAAGCGGTACTATACCAATAATAAGTGTAACACATTGATAGGAAATAACAAAGATGGTAGAGACTTCAAAATTTTTAAGTGTCCACAAAAAGAGTTGCACAATGCTGCAACAAAAATTTCTGTTGTAGTAATGTATAAAAGGTGTTGGCTAGGAATTATTAACTCAAATTTGGATTTAAAAAAAACTTGGGAATATTCAGTATTTAGCCATATCTATAAATTAATTTTCGATGTAAGCGTACCATTTATTGTGCAAAATGATCCATGGAACATGAAACCAACGAACGAACTAACAACTAACTAGATGTTTGGACGACTTGAAAGATCCGACCACAGCGCCTCTTTCGATTCAGAGATGTATCTTCAGTGTGTGTGCATGTCTGTAGTTAGTGAAAGCTTTGGATTGGTGAAGTGTGGAGGGTAATGTGAATTGGAGTTTAACGATTATAAACAATGGGTGGTAAATTATCGTCTTTAGATCCTATGGACGTTGAAGTGCCTAACTTGGACGAGCTTCTGCAGAGAGATCCGTATCTGAAACCATATGAGAGGGAATTCAGGAAACGGTAGGTTGTGTTTTTGTTGTAACCTTCCAGGACATCGACAAGGTCAATATCGGGCTTGCAGTAAATGAGTTAAAATTTGCAAAATACGTTACGATGGTTTGAAAACATTGATGCTCGTGTTTCCTTAATGATACGGTTTTCTATTAATATAATGCAAATGTTCCGAAGGGCAATTTTAGGCTATCATATTTGTTTATATTCGTCTCCGTAAGTGTCATTGAAAAGACGACAACCGAATTCCTACTCATCCATTTCCATTCCGACCCGGATTTTCTGTTTCGTCACGTGAATGTCATAGTCAACAAGTTGACATTCACTGCAGCATAAATGTTTATTTACCTTCCCTTAACAGTTTTCAGCTATACGCATGTAAATACATGCACAAATGTCTCCACACTTTGATAGGAGTCATTTGTTGGTAAATAATTTTCCTTGTGTATTATATTTTGTGTAGAATGTAAATTCAGCCTGGAAGAGTGGAATAAAAATCTAATACTAACATAGGCTTAGGTTTTTCTGAATCATTTGAAGTGGTGCTTGGATAGTTCCTTAAATATATGGTAGATATCTTGCTCCATACTTGTTGAAACCAAGTGTACATCGTATCTATAATCACTTTGGTATCAACTTGACATTAAACAAATCGCTCTTCAATTTGTGATTTATGGTTTAGGAATCAAATACCTCGGAATTCTTGAGGACAGTTATTGTTAATGCTTAAAACTATTTGTCCACTTTACCAATGATTTATTGTTATCAACTGTCAATGTACGTAATTTTAAAAACAAAAATAAACGTTAAAGGTGATTGTGTTTTTGTTCCTATCATTATAAAAATTTGTCCACAGTAACTATGAATGAGTCATATTTTTGAGCTTCAAACAGCCATACATGCGATGAGAAATGTGCAATTTTTTCAACTTGTTCTAGTGATATTCGTCATCACACCTCGCAGCACACATAAACAACTAACTAATGAATTAATCATCTGCTACTTCACTATAGCAGTTGACCTGGCAAGAGCATTTTGAGAGAATCTGCTACAGTTGTTAGACATCCTATATTAGGAAGGATCCACCTGTTGAGGAAAGAGTCAAAAGATCTCTCTCCTTTATTTTTATGTTTTCTCAATTTAATTTTCTGTTTGAAAGAAATGGATAGCAGACAGTGCAGCTAAATTGCACGTACTCAAGAATTACTAGATTGCCTTATTAAATTGTGATTAAATTTCATTCCAGGCAAATAGTGGGAGGATTGTCCCTAAGTGGCCATTTGACACCTTACTCTTTCCTTGCCCATTATTAAGATTTGCAAAGTAAGGTAAATCATGGGAGAAATAAATATAACAATCTACTGAATAGTTGAGTGGTCAGTAGGTTCATAAAAAAGATTGAAAGAAATTCTAAGCTTGCAATGTCCTCCTTCAAATCTACGTAGTACTGAGTAGAAAAACACACACAATTACATTGTCTTGACTGGCTACCTTTTAGTGACACTGCAGCTGCTCAACACCACGTTCTGCCACTGGATGTACAACTCTGCTGTTGGGCATACTTATCTGGGGCCAGTAGTTCAGATGGACAAATGCTACCTAGTCATTCCTACATAAAAATCTCTACAGAAAGAAATAACAGCAGAACTGTTATATGATGTTACTGCTTTCACAGGTGACCCTGCCTCATAGGAGAGGATATATTCCTATTCCTCCTATCTGCAGTCTGCCTCTTCCTCTTTTATATTTCTTCTTCCCAGTCCACTCCTCCACGTAAGTATGCGTATGTGCAACTCTCCTTGCTCATGCCAAAGTGAGCTCACTGGTGCCACATTCCTGTCATATGCTTGCTGCATATTCCTCACAGCTGTCAGCCACCCTCCCCCTACGGCTGTTTCTCTGCAGTTCTCTCCCTCTTCTTTCTTTCTGTTTCATTTGTTCAACAGTTTATACTGTGGTGCACTGGTTAATACTATTATGCAGTAGTCCCAAGATACTTTTATCATTTACTATTGTGTTGTATCCTTTGTTCACTCATACATCTCTTGTTTCATCTTTACCATGCAAAGTACACAAATTCGGAATATTTTGTGACTTGGCTAAGGCTTTCGATTGAGTGAATTATGGTATCCTAATACAAAACTTAGAATATTAAGGAATAGCAGGTTCATGGTTTTTGTGTTATCTGAATGACAGAAAGCAATGTGTATCAGTTCTGTGTCAACCACATAACGATAGGGTCTCATGATTAAAGCAATGAGATGTGGTGTACTACAAAGTTCAAATTTGAGGGTCTGTTATTTCTTATATACATAAACTAGCTTCCCTTTGCAATTTCAGAAGACCCCAATTTTGTGTAGCAGATGATACAGGAGTAGGAATAAAAAAAATGCAGAACCCTTACTGAAAAAACAGCTAATGAAATATTCAGAAATATTACCTGATGGTTCAAGGCAAATCAATTAACATTGAATTTTAACAAGGCTCAGTACATACAATTCAGTATATTTCACAGAACTCCCACTAGCTACAGAAATTAGTATTTCAGAGGTTGAGGTACTAGAGGAAAAAAAATTATTTTTTTGGGATTGCTAATAGGTCACAACCATAACTGGAAAGCCCACTGCCAAGAATTAATAAACCAACTTGGTTCAGTTAAGTTTTCAGTATCCACAATTCTCGCTATAGGTCATAAAAAATGAAACTAGTTTATTGTGAATATTTACATTCACTTCATGGGTTATAGAATCATAGTCTTCAAAAATTCAAGTTAGTACCCGGGTAGTGTTTTTAGAATGCGGAAACTTGTTACAAGAATATATCTGGTGTTAATTCTGGAACATTCTGCTGAGATCTTTGACACACACACACACACACCATCGAGCACTTGTTCATAATGCACGGCCTGTGGTGTAGTGGTTACATGACAATAATGTCCCTGTAATGGACTGGCCTGCGCAGATTCCTGACCTGAATCCTATAGAACATCTTTGGGATGTTTTGGAACGCCGACCTTATGCCGGGCCTCACCAATCGACATCTATACCTCTCCTCAGTGCAGCACTTCGTGAAGAATGGGCTGCCATTCCCCAAGAAACCTTCCAGCACCTGATTGAACGTGTATGCCTGCAATAGTTGAAGCTGTCATCTAGGCTAAGGGTGGGCCAACACCATATTGAATTCCAGCATCACCGATGGAGGGCGCCACAAACTTCAAATCATTTTCAGCCAGGTGCCTGGATACTTTTGATCAAATAGTGTATCAGCAGCCTACCAGAACACATTAAATGTCATGTAGATAATGTAGCTGAATTTAAGAACTTTCTGTTTGGTAACTCCTATTCTGTTGAACATAGCCTTCAGACTCTCTTAAATTTATTTTTTACGATAACTTATAATTAGAATAAAATGTCATTTCTCTTTGCTGCAAAAGAGTAAGAAGAAGAAGAAGAACTGGTTGTGGCATCAGACTTGGCCCATTTGAAAAAATAGTCACTGATATCGCATTTCTGTCACCATGTTGTTTTCAGCATTTATCACATGTTTCCTGTGTCACTGGTCACAGCCAATGACTCATGTCAAATGTTGCTCTTTATCAGATGCCTGTCCATATCACAGAGACCACTCTCTATTAGATCCAAGGAATATAACTAATGTAATGTAAAATAGTGTCACAGAATATAGATATAATGTCCATACAAATTTCTGAACATGCTGCTGTGTGATGGGTTTCATGTTTGATTGGAATTCAGATATCATACATGTTCAACACTGTGGATATGGAAAAATACAACTATGACAATTCTTAAAGTATTGTACTGAAATGAAATCCACCACCTGTTCATTTCATAACTTCCCCACGGATTAAACTTGTGTGCTGGATTAGGACCTGAACACTTATTTTTCATGAACAGTTCTCTGAGCCATTCAGGCACAAATCATAGTCATCTCCACAGTTTCATTTTTGCCAGTAAGGCTCTTATGCTTCAAAACTGTCGGTTTATTAGTCTGTCACGGGATAACTTTTCTGTTAACAGTATTGTCTGTGGTATAATTTCAGTTACTACTTTCATTTTGATTCCATAGAAGCGCCTCGTGAATGAACATTTCCATCACATTCTGCCACTACCATATAAGATGCCTTAGTGGTTAAGGCACTGAAAGGTCAAGAGAAGTATTTGATACTATTCATCTGCTCTGACCAGTGACATAATGTTGTGGCACAGATTTTGACAATTTGTTTCCTAGATGGTGAAGCCAATGAGCGAGAAAGCAAAAAGCCAGATCATGGTGACAGACTAATCTGTAGCTTAGCTTAAGGTTTAGGTTAGGTTGGAAGGTGATAGTTTGGTTGAGAGTTGCCAAAGCCAGTGAATGTGAAAGCAAATACGTGGTTGTTGTGACATTGATCTGTAGGTTAGACCATTTGAAGAAATCCCCACTGATATCACATTAGTCACCAAGTTTGAGATTTGTCACGTTTTCTATGTCACTGGTCAAAGTGGACAACTAGTATCAGATATTCCTCTTTCCCAGAATGTTTAGAAGAATCCAAAGTCAAGCAAAGCTCTGAACCCCACATTGTTTTCTGCTGTTTTTCTCATTACATAAGAGTACAGGGTGGCATTTACTTGTGTTTAATTTCCTCTGTTTTGATCTATGAAAGGAACCTTCAGCTTTTGTTATTTTATGTGCATTTCTGTAGACTGCCTCTTAGCAAATGGTCTTGTGTAACCATGTGGAACGCCATGAACTAAGGAGATATTAGTTACATTATAAGACAGTCCAAATTAAAGGCTGGAGTCATGAGGAAGAATATGTAAACCTGTATAGTGTTTCTGTGTCAAGTATTTCTGATAGCAAACTCAGAATCAATGATTTAATTACTGCAGAGAATTACTGTGTGTACTAATATGATTTATGTATTATTGTTGGTATATCATTCGAGTATGCTGGTTGGTGGGACGTGACATTTCAGATAGTTTCTTTCTTGGCATTTTTGCCAGAAGATGACAAGCAAATTATTGGCAAAAAAATTTTCTAGACTTCACCTAGTTTACTTGGCTGATGTGCTGAGAATAATTCATATAAAATTTCCCAAGAAAGCAGAGATTCACAACTAATTGCTTTAAACTTTACAGTTGTCAAAACTTATTATCAGTACACAATGTGTGTCCTCAGATTCATTCAAGGTGGCGTGCCTGAATAAAATCTTCTTGGTTTTCAAGCCACATCACTTCAAATAAACCATTGTAGCTTTTGACAACTGTCTCCACCATCATTAGGTATCAGAACTACCGAATACTGGGTCTGGCACAGTTTACTGCCTACATAGGCATAATAGCTGCATATATAACCTGCCAGAAAGTGCCACAGCTAAGCACATGCAGGAAGGTAGTTGCAAGTGTGTACCTCCGATTTGATTTGAGCAGGTAGATAAAAACAACAGTGGTCCTAGCCCACTACTGCCAGCACTGAAACAGGGTTTATTTTGCAGTTTCACTTCGTGTGGTTCTAGTAAAGCCAACCAGACCCGTTAAAGAGTAGTAGGAGGCCTTATTTGACAAAATTCCTTCAGGATTTGATGACCTGAATATTCTGTGAATTTTGATCTCAAACACTTCACATTCGGAGATTGGGTTTGGTGCAGTTTCATCACGCTCACCGCACAGCCTACTTATAAGGGCTACTTTTTCTATTCCTATCATACATAGGTGTTTCTTAAAGTTCCCATGGCCTGTCATTAGTGCTACCATGAGCTTAGTATGTCTCCTCTTCAAGCCCAGGATTACATAACTTCTCTTAAAATGAGGCTTTGCCACCATTAGCTTGCTCTGCTTTTATTTTTTCCAATATTCTGCATGCTGCTTTCTGATCCCATTTTGTAGTTTTCATTTTAACTATGGCCTCGGTGATGGTCAGGACAGGTTCCAGTCCAATAAAAGGGGTTCTCACACCTGTACTGGCTAGCTATCAGCTTGTTCATTGCCACTGATTCCTGAGTTATCTGTCACCCACATCAGGTGTACCCTGTTGCTTTCCCCTGGTGTCACCAGGGCTTTGTGGCATTATGCAATAATCTTTGATCTTGTTGCAGGGGTTGATAGGGATTTCAGAGCTGCATGGCTGTCTGAATAAATGTAGATGCTATTATCTTTGTAGTTCCTATGCAAATTCTCCTCCGTGCACGCCTTGATAACCAATATTTGTGCTTGGGATACTGTGGCCTGCTTATCTAGAGAGATGGTGCTCTTTAGTGTAAGCTGTACCTCATGTACCCCAGCCCCAGTACCTTCATCTGTTTTCAACACATCAGTAAACCAGACTGTGTCCTGCATAGTGTCGTGCTTCATTCTTCCACTTCTCAATATTTCCAGTTGTAAAATTGAAAAGTTTTTTTTGAAGCAGCTGGAAGTTATTTTATGGTCTGCTGGCATTTTCCCCGACCATTCCTATATTTACCACATTGCCTATATTGGCATGAGATTCAGGGTGTCCTAAAGCTATCTAGTTATTAGCCTTTATGCCCCTACTGCTGCCCACAGGTGTAGTGGAGGCACCAGCATGGTCTCCATCCCATCAGTAGGTGTGCTGCTAAGTCTCAGCACCTTGCCAAGCTCCTTAGAGCCACTTTTTGTACTGCTTTGTTCCACCATACAGTATCCCACTAAATTATAGGTCTTATTACAGTTGTGTATATCCAGTACATACTCATGTGGTGTTCTAGGCGCACAGTCCGGAACCGCGGGGCTGCTACAGTCGCAGGTTCGAATCCTGCCTCGGGCATGGATGTGTGTGATGTCCTTAGGTTAGTTAGGTTTAAGTAGTTCTAAGTTCTAGGGGACTGATGACCACAGAAGTCAAGTCCCATAGTGCTCAGAGCCATTTACTCATGTGGTGTAGGCCCCAGTTTTTTCCCACACTCTTCTAGCATTCATAAGAGTACCTTTCACCTTGAAACATACATTCTTAATGTGAGTGGTCCTCAATGGTTTCACATCCAGGGTTACCCCTAGATATTTCACTACCACCTCTAAAAATAGTGTTTCATTAGGACCAACACAGTCTGTGTGCTGTATATGCTTCCTTGTATATGGTACAACAGTTTTCATGGGACTGACCATTAGATCCTGTTTTCTGCACAATGTTCAGTGCATGTTCTACCATTGTTCTAACAGTAGTAGTAAATTTGTGCTAAATTCATACTCGGACTAGGTTTGCATATCCTTGGTAAAAGTAGCCCCTAGTATTTAGCTCTTTAATGAGTTCCAGTAGGATCCACAGTGGTGGATACAAAACACCACCTTCTGGACACCATCTTGTGGTGTTGATCACCATTTCTCCATTCATCATGGTGGTTTCTACGTTTCTTGTGCTCAATATAGTCTTAATCAACATATATATGGTGGTCTCAGTGCCATGCTCTTCTGTAGCTCAAACCATGGATTCAAAGGTCATATTGCTAAAAGCATCTTCAGTATCTAGGAAAATGCAGAAAGCTACTTCCTGCAAGTACAGTACTTTCTCCACCTTCCCAACAAGTGTGTGAAGTGCTGTGATTTACCTGGCTGATATGTGTGCTGGTTTACATGTAAACGAACCTTAGTCTCCTATCCATAATGTGTCCATTAACAAGTTTTTCTGATGTCTTTACAAGAAAGAACAGACTGGTTAGTCCCATATCCTTGGCCTTGGTATATCAGTACTCTTTGTATTCAGAATGAAAACAACCCTCACAGCATTATTAAAGATTCCTTCTGTTAGGCTAACCCTAAGCAGCCTACATAGGAGTGTGATTAAACTCTCTCCTGCTTGTTACTTTAGAGCTTGAAGTATGTCATCTGGGCCTGGTGGCTTGAACAGTTGAAACATTCCCACCAGCTATTTTATTGTTTTGAAATCAACACATTTTCTGGCAGATTCCCAATTCTCCCTTTGATTACCTGTAAACATGTGCCTCTGAGGGGCTCAATCTTGATCTGTGTTGTCTGACAGAGTGCACTGAGGGAAGTGAGTCTTGAGATGAACATCCTGCATCTCATTAACTGTTGTTCCTTCCTTAGAGAACCTGTTGGATGAGGTGGTGTTCTGGAGACGACTTTGTGAAGTCTGCTACAAGTAGCTGTAGCTTCCACTTTCTCCCAGAATACTGTCCAGGATTACGGCTTCGCTCGCTTAACTGTGTAGTTGTATTTGGCAAGGGCTTCCCAATATTTTTCCCATTGTCCTTTCTTTCTTGCAAAGTTGAATCTCCAGATTGCTCAAAAGTGAAAACCAAGGAAGGTACTCATCTCTGTTGTCACTGCTTCCCCACGCCAGATTGAGGGCATTGGCATCACAACCAACCAGCAGTTGTTCATTGTGCTGTGATCAGCTGTCTACCCTGTCTCCTCACTTCCTGGGAAAGAGTACTACAGTCTTCATAAGCAAGATAAGCTGCAGCCAATGCAATTCCCCTCATGCTTGCTTCCTCACACTGTTTCTCCCTGATGGTCATTAACTTCCTGGTACAAAAGACCGTTATTGGTATGAATGAAATTCCATGTTGACATAAATTCATGTTCTGGAGTTCTTTAGATTTCTAGCATAAACAGACTTACCTCCAGTTTCTTCGAGGCATAAAATAGAGTTCCTAGAACAGGGCCACATCCACCCCGTTTTCCCAGAAGACAACTTAGGATGGTGTTGCCCTTTCGCTGTGTTACAGGTTTATCTGTAATACTCGCAGTCCCCACCTTGCCTCCATAGTTGCGTTTGATATCTTTGGTTACCCTGATGGTAACCTGTGAGAACCTTGGGTACACTCTCATGTCCTGTCCTGGCATTGCCCTCAGGAATTTTTCACAGACTTCCACCAAGAGGGTTTGGCCCTGTCTGATACAACCTTTTGATTGATTACGCCCCAATTCTCTGTTGGTACTTTCTGGTTCAGCATATGTTAAAATGAAGGACTAAGTAAGGAACACACATGTTGTTTTCTCCAGAAAAATTTCTGCTCTGAGATACAGCCCTCCAAAGATGACACTGCGCATACCATTTTGAAGATGTGAATTTTGGAAAAAATTTTAAAATGATGTGTCTCTGGAACAGTTATAGATATTTTGTTGAGTTTTGTTTTATTTGAAAGATAATTGCTTTATGATTACAAAGAAATCCTCCATTTCGACTTATCTGTCAAAGTGCTTTTATGAAGTGTTGTGGACTTTCTTAATAAGTTATGGATATTTTTTTTCCAAGAATGCCAATCCATAAAATTTTAATTTTTTTTCTGTTGATTAGTACCATATAGTTCTACATTCCCTGAAAAGGAGAGCTTCCACTTTTAGGTTGAACCGGTTTTATAAACAATTGAAATTTTTTCTATACATAAAACCTGTTTTATTACCACATTATCACATAACAGGCTCATAAAAATCAAAACCTAGCCTTATTTAACATAATTTTAGTTTTGAAAAATGAGTAAGAGACTCATTTATCAAGCATTTTAAATGATTCCAAAATGTATTTGAGAGGTCCAAAGACTTAAAGGTTTCAATTTATACAACTTCTGTGCACTCTGTTTTGTACTGAAAGTAGCAAGTCAGTGAACTAAAAATATGTTCCACTGCTTCAGTATCTTCCTTTGATATAGAGTGATGGCCTTCTGTTGAGCCAATAAGAACTGGAGCACTTACAATCTTAAAACACTGCGGACAGCAAGTAAGCACTGATGGTGTTGTCACTGTCTTTCAGCTGGAAACCTATATCCAGCAGCTGGTTCATGTGGTAGCATAAAGTTCACTACAATTTCGTTTGACTCATAACTGGTGTCTATAACCTCTGCAATCCACCAGTCACAGTCATACAAACACGCCACAAACATCCCCCTTCTTAGGTTGTGAATCTGAATATTATCCTGCTATTTTTGAGGTGTTGGCCGAGTGAACGAAATTTCTTCTTTCTTGCTCTTTAAAGTGCGTGCAATATGAGTTCGTCCATCACTTTGAGTCCAAAAATGTCTTCTGAATTTCTTTCACAGTAGTAGTTTGTTTGGACCATTCTTCTTTTTTCTGCTCGTGGAATTCTCAGATTTCCTCTTTTGACAAAAGAATGAGAGCTGTGGATGTGTAAGATTTCACGACTCTCATAAAATCCTCAGCATTCTGAATCACAGCTGTATTTGGTCTGGACAGATTATGTTTTGTAGCATGGTGCTTCAGCAGGCCGCCTACACCATCACAAGGCCGCTTCCCATAACCAGTAGCACTGTATACCCAGTCTGTTGGCACAAGTTACTTACTCAATTCAAACAGCTAGTAACAATTTTTAAAATGACTAGGAACACCATCAGAAATAATGATGATCTTCTCTGGCCCTGTTTTCAGCAAAAGTATGTGCTGAATCATGTCCTGTTTCATCACTTATAACAGCAACACTTGTGGCCTTTATAATGATCGAAGCATACAAAATGAATTAAAATTTGTGCTGTGGCCAGGACTCGAACCTGGGTCTTCTTGCTTGCTAGGCAGAAATGCTAACCATTACACCACCGCAGTACGATGGTCAACATTGTTGCATGAACTGCCTAAGCTGAGTGCCCTCCCCAACACAAACTTCAGTTCATTTTTCCCTTACATATTGTCACTACTGCCAGGCACTCCAATATTGGCAAGCACCCCAGCATTGGACGTAATGGGATGTCCTTGTACCGTTGGTGATCTTATAGATCTTTTAATTAAATGTTTCCCTGAGGCATTTAAGTCTCTTTTTATTATCTTACACCACCACAGTACGATAGTCAACATCGTTGCATGAACTATAAGATCACCAATGGTACAAGGACGTCCCATTATGTCCAATGCTGGGGTGCTTGCCAATGTCGGAGAGCCCTGGCAGTAGTGACAATATGTAAGGGAAAAATGAATTGAAGTTTGTGTTGGGGAGGGCACCGAGCTTAGATAGTTCATGCAGCAATGTTGACCATCGTATTGCAGTGGTGTAATGGTTTGCATTTCTGCCTTGCAAGCAAGAAGTCCCAGCTGCAGCACAAATTTTAATTCATTTTGTCCGCTTTGATCATTATTGTAGATAATAAAAAGAGACTTAAATGTCTCAGGGAAACATTTAATTATAACTTGTGGTCTTGTTTTGAAAATATGTCACTCTTGTAAAAATTGAACCTGGTCATTACTCCAATGATACCCTTGTACTTCTTGTGGGAGAATTACAGACCAGTTCTCAGCAGAATCTCAGTGAAGCACGAAACATAGTTCTTCAGCCTGTACACACCCTTTCACTTCTGCAATGTGTTGTTCTTGCAATGTCTTCAGGTGCTGGTGTGTTACTGCTTTCACTGACCGTTTACCAAGTTCATCAATGAAACTGTCAAAGGCAACAGTTTTCTTAATTTGTTTATTTTCCTCCCATGTCGCATATGTAATTTCTGCAGAGTTATCTGCTACATCTTCCAGGCCAAGTGTCTGTAAAGACAATCCTCCCTTTCCAGGGCAGTCACCACATTCTTCAAACAAACAAGTCTCTTTCATTACGTCACAGACTACTGACTTCACATAACCAAAGTGTCATATGTCACATGCTCCAGTAAGTTCTTCAAAGTTACCACTCAAAGTTCAAAATTTGTCCAGTACACACATAAACATACATCTCTTGGTGGGTGTCAAACTACCTACTTAGGTCGTAATACATAAAATTTTGATCTTGCAGTATGTGAAGTTCTATAAATTGCAGAAGTTTCTATAATACTGCGAGTCATGTACCTCTTCACTTTCACAACTTTTTGACCTTCAACTGTTACAGTTATAGTGTCATTTTTGTTGGCACTCTGGTGAGAACAGTCCCATTTATCTTCCAGATAAAATGACTGCACTATTTGAACTTGAGCTGCTTCTACAGGATGACCATAATAGGGATCTGGTCTTCTAAAGACTCCTTTTACAGACCTCACATTTCTTTATTTGTCTACCATGTACTTTGATACTGATGGAACATGGTTCAAAATTGTTTTCTTTGAAGATGTCTCTGGAATAATAGTTAAAACTTGCACCTTTTCACTGTAGGATGCACAATCTCCAACAGTTGAATTGATATTTGTGAAAAATTCCTGGCAAGTGCTTTATTTTGTTTTCTTCTGAAGATGGAATTTCTAATTTGAAGAGTGTGCTCAGTTTTGCTGTAGTCTATTCATCCATAGCTTTAGTAATTTCTCTGTGCTTTCTTGACTTCGTTGATCACGGTTTCTTTTACAGGACTAACACCTACCTCTGTAGTTGACTGATTCAGGGTATTTAATTCTTCCTCTATTGATGCAAAATCTGCATCATCTACACCATGGGAGGCTTCACCTTCTTCAGATACTATCATTGTTTTTATTCTGTCAAAACATTTAGAACACAAAAAGCCATCACTGGAAACATCATTACTTTGAAACAGGCTCTTCAAATGAGAACACATATTCCCAACCTGAACAAAGTGTTTTTTTTTTGTTTGTTTTATATATCACTCTTTTATGGATATGCAAATAGTCGGCACACTTCACTCTCCTGTGGCCCCAGTCAGAAGACATTTCAAATAGTCTGTTTCACAAAACACACTGAAACTGTGTCAGCTGACGAATTCCTCGTGGAAACACAGAACTCACTGGATGGTCTCAGATTTCTTAGAAGCCTCTTCAGTAAACAAATTAACATTGAATAACTACAATACAGAAACCTGCAATGAACAACCGCAACAAAGAAACTGACAGGAAATAATTGCAACATAGAAAGTGATAAGAAATAATTGCAACAGTGAAAGTGATAAGAAATAACTTCAGTGAAGATATACATTACCCTTGAAAGTGGAAAAAAAATGATTTTTTAAAATAAAACCTGTCCAACTTGAAAGTGGAAGCCCCGTTTTTAAGAGAATGTAGAACTATATGGCACTAATCAACAGAAAACAATCAAAATTTTATGGATTGGCAGTTTTTAAAAATAATTTCCATTAATCATAAAAAAGTTCAGAATGCTATAGTAAAAGAACTTTGACAGGTAAGTCCAAATGGAGGATTTCTTTGTAATCATAAAGCAATTATCTTTCAAATAAAAAAACAACAAAATATCTAGAACTGTTCCAGAGATGGAGCATTTTAAAATTTTTTCTGAAATTCATATCTTCAAAATGTTGTAACCAGTGTCATCTTTGGAGGCTTGTATCGCAGGGCAGGAGGTTTTTGGGTGTCTGGGGAAATGGAGTAGGAATTTGGGATTGGAAATGGGAGAGATCAGGCATTGTGGGACACTCTTTGTCTGGTCCATCCAGTGAGGCCTGTCTGGCATGGGAGAAGCTGTCAATAGCTGTGCTGCCACTGGCATAGCCCTCAGCTTCTTGCAAACATGCAAGCCTTTCTGCCCACACAGACAGTACTTCTACAAGCTGGTGTCCTCGGAGAGGTACATCTGGTCTGTTAAAATTGTTGCTGTTTCTTCTAATCTTGGCTGACTTATTTAATTGGATCCCAATGCGATGACACATGAGCCAAGACTCTCATTTTTTCAAATTGCATTTATATCAAGCTCATATAAGCAGAACACCCTGGCAGCTGATATTTTTTATTCCAGATGAAAATTGTGGAGACAGCTGTCAAAATCTAGTGTGTTTTATATGAAATGATGCAGCTTGAAAACTGAGAAATATATTATGCAGTATCTGTAATGAAATGTCTCAACAGCAAAATCACAAAAATTATGATTTGTTTTGAAAGACTCATTTTTCTCCAGTTGTAAAATATGGTGTTAAAGAAGAAACTGAAAGCCTAGCAGTATTTGCAGAACTAGTCTGTGATAACTGTTCCGTAGTTCCTACCCCTTCCCTCTCCCCTCTTTCCGTCCCACTGCATTTTAATAGTTGGTTTAGAATACATATTCATAATATTTAACAACTTAATCACTACAGGTTTGTTTATGATATAGTGCAACTTTTCTGAATTTACCTTGTAATTTTAGTTATTTATAACAAAAGTCCAGTAATTATAAAATGCACATAGATATTTCAGGCTACTTAACAGGTAAATAATAATAATAATAATAATAATAAAGATTTTATTGTCTTTAGGCCATTACAGCAATTGACAACATCAAATGAAGTTACAATTTATAATACAGTGTGATAAGGTATTGACTACTGAAATATTTTAGCTTATATTACAGTAAATGTACAGTGGGTCATCTGTTGGATCACTGCATTTTACAGTTGAAGAATTCATTGATATCATAGAACGGGTGGGCAATAAACCATTCATGCAGTCTCTCTTTGAATGTATGTACAGGAAGATCCTGTATGGCATGTGGCAGCTTATTAAATAGCTTGTGCCCTATGACTTCATAGCTATTTATTGATTTTGATAGTCTGTGGTAAGGCGTGTATATGTGTTTGATGCTTCTTGTGTTGTAACAATGTACATTTTCTCTACGTTTCACATCTTGTAGGTTCTTCTTCGTAAAGATTAAGACATTGTATATATAGAGGTTTATTACAGTCATAATTTTTTGTTTGGTAAATAAGGGTTTGCAGTGAGCTTTATGTGAAGAATTTGTAATTATCCTAATGGCTTTCTTCTGCAATAATAGGATGTCATGTATATGACTACAGTTACCCCATAAGATAATGCCATAGGATATTATACTCTGGAAAAATGCAAAATAAGATGATCTGATGTATGTTTCAGGTACACATTTTCTGAGTTGTCTTAATAAATAAATTACTCTAGATAGTTTACTACTAATATAGTTTACATGTTGGCCCCAGGATAACTTTTCATCTAAATAAACTCCCAGGAATTTAACAGAACTAGGGTCATCAGATAGTGGCTTGTCTCTTAGAGTGAAGATTATCTGCTGAGTTTTATTTTCATTTAGCAGGAAACCATTTGCTCTGAACCAATATGCTGCATGAGTGAGTGTATTTTCAGCACAGGTTTTAAGATCATTAAGATTGTTACTGCTATGGAGAAAAGTCGTATCATCTGCATACAATACAGTGGTGGATCTAATAAACGAGGGGAGGTCATTGATCATTATCAGAAACAGGAAGGGCCCCAGTACAGATCCCTGAGGCACACCTACTTTAACATTTTCTATGTTTGACATTTCCTTACCAACACAAACTACCTGTTTACGGTTGTTGAGATAAGCTTTTAATAGTCTGAGACTGTTTTCTTTGATGCCGTAGAATTCTAGTTTCTCTAGTAGTGGCATGTGCTCAACACAGTCGAAGGCCTTGCTTAGGTCACAGAATGAGACCTGAGCAAAGCCTTTGTTCTCATAAACTTTGAGGATGTAACTGACTACCGTGTTGATTGCATAAATGGTCGACAGATTCTTCCTAAACCCGTATTGTGTAGCATTAATTATTCCTAGATTCTCAAAGTGAGATGATAATTGTTGGTACATGATGCATTCTATTACCTTGGAGAATGCGGGTACTATTGAAATAGGCCTGTAGCTAGATGGAGAGTCTTTATCTCCCTTTTTGTATACTGGGACGATCCTAGACAGTTTTAACTCATCAGGAAAATATCCCTCAAGTAAGCACTTGTTTATGCAATGGGTTAAGGGGTAGAGAATGCGGTCACACACTTTTTTTAGCAGGTTGCGTGATATGCCATATATATCTAAGCTATCAGATGATTTCAGTTGTTTTATGACCCCTTGTACATATCTAGGCGATACTTCGGAGAAGATTACCATGCTTGTATTTAGTGACTGTCTACCCCAATTTCGGGAGAGTAACTCTGATGGACTAATGTCTGGGTTGATAATTGCGTCTCCTATTTCTTTCACTGAATTAATAAAAAACTCATTGAGTGTTTGTGGTGGGATGTTAATTTTGTCTTTTTTAGTATCTCTGGCAGCACTGTTAATTACTTTCCAAGCTGTTTTGCATTTATTGCTGGAATTATGTATGCTGTTGGCATTGTAGGTTTTTTTGGCTTGCAGGATGGCGTTTTTGTATTCATTCCTGCATTCCACATAGGCTGATTTGGCACAGTCAGACTTCATACTAATGTATATGTTGTACAGTAACAAAACTTGTTTCTTTAGATCTGTCAGCTGTTTAGTGTACCATATATTTTGTCTGTTTTGAGATCTGGATTTGTGGCTGCTGTCCATTATTTTGATTTTCTTTATGGGAATACTATGGTTAAATAGGGTCAAGAATGCATTAAGAAATCTATCAAATATTATTTTGGCTGGCAGGTCTTTACTTGATGTGTAATGTCCATCGACACTATAATGGCCAAACCAGTCTCTGTCAGCAAGGGAATTACGAAATATGTTAATTTTATCCTCAGTTATGGGTCTGGTAATCACAACTGTTGGGACAGGTCTGTTTGCATTGCTCCTATTGAGGGGAATTTTACTTGCATAATTTAGAGATACAGAGTCATGGTCAGAGAATGGGAACACAACTTCGCATGTGTTTTCGGTGGTCTTGAAGTTTACAAAGATGTTATCTAAACATGCTTTGTTTCTTGTGGGCCTGTTATTAACATGATGTAAATTGTATTGTCTTAGTAAGTTTACCAGATCTGCAACACTACCCTTACATTTAGTAACATCAAAATCAGCATTCAAATCACCTCCTATTGCAATATCATAATGTAGCCATTTAATATTACTTAATTCACTGAATAGCATGTCCATTTTTTCTAAAAATATGTTAATGCTTCCCTTTGGTGATCTGTACATGGATACTACTATTAGCTTATGACTATTAATGATTATACCCGTAACTTCAAAGTGCTGTTCATCACACAAGGAATTTAGGTCTAGTTTGGTTATTGTACAATTGAGTGACTGGTTGGAATAAAATGCCACACCACCTCTAATGTGCTCTTTCCTACAGTAGCTATTTACTATACTAAAATTGTCAAATTTGGCATCTGCAAGTTCATTCTCATTAGCCCAGTGTTCACTCAGACAAAAAATATCAAACTGGTTATCAAGACCAAACTCATTTATGATAAGTTCTTTATCTTTCAGTCCTTGAACGTTAAGGTAACATATTTTAAGATCCATGCTCTTATTGCTTACACACTGAACACTATGGTGATTGGTTTTCAATCGTTTTTCATATTGGTTATCGTCACCAACTCGCACTCTAACCGCAGTCTGTGCACGCGGGAGGTATCAAATATTTCACTGTAATATTGTTTTATTTACTGGTTAAGTTTTGATTAATGAAGGGACGTTGGTTGAAAACTTTTTGTACAGATTTTGTGTAAGCTATTTAAATTAGTTTAACAAGGCCTTGGCAAATAGGTAATGATGGTGTTTCTTATTATGAAAATGTTTTACAGGTATGCTTTCTTCAAAGATTGTTTGGACAAAATAGAAGCATATGATGGTGGAATACAAAAATTCACTCAGGGATACAAATCGTATGGTATTCACGTAAATCCTGACAATTCAGTTACTTGTAAAGAATGGGCACCTGGTGCTGCAGAGTTATATTTGTATGGTGACTTCAGTGAGTATTTTATGAAGAGTTTAATTTTATTTTTTCATGCAAATTGAAACATGTTAATGTCTCATTGTATTTTTGATTGAAATGCTATAGATAACTGGAATAGGCAAAGTCATCCATATGCTAGACGTGAGTATGGAAAATGGGAGTTGCATATTCCCCCAAGATCTGACGGCTCCTGTCCAATAGATCACATGTCAGAAATAAAGGTAAGCTTTAGTTGATTACAGAGTAAATTTATCCATTTTAGGTTATCATTTGTTTACTTCTTTTTGACTTGTGCTTTGGAAAGTGTCAAGATTAAATTACATGCAGGAGGCGGCTCTAAAAGAGAGAGGTTCTCACTTATCTAATCTCAGACTGACTTCACATATTATAAATGTGCAAAAGATACCTGCTTATGATTCTGCAACTTACAGGCCAATAGAGTTCATTGCTGGCAAATTTATGATATTTCTTACAATTCTGAAGTGTATTTATGACATTTGCTTCCTCCAATTTAGTCTCTCATTCTTGTTAAATGTAAGGTTACCTGTAGCAGAGAAAATATTTAAACATATGTACCCCTATTTTCATAAACAATTATCGATATTAAAGGTATTCTACTATTGTTACTGTATATATGGGTTTATGAATGTGGGTACCTAATGCAGTATTGGTGCCTTTCACTTACTTAAATTTATCATTAATCATTTGTAGAAATCACCTATTGTTATTGGTTATGAGGTATAAAACAACATGATCATTGACACCTTAATTTATTCAGTATCAACAAAAAGCCATTGTCACAGCGCTAAATAAACAATCATGTAAATGCTTAATAAACACACAGCTTCATTTGTGAGACTTTACTTTCCTTGCTGATGGTTAAACAAGTTCAGTAATTTGTTTCCCTCTCTAGTGAATTTTTAATTAAGTGAAGGATGTTTTACCAATTCTCTTAGTACTTGGTCTCTAGTTGCACTGAATAAGGTTGCCCAGTAGTACAATACTGAAATGAATCATGTATACACAGTTTTGGTCCACTTCTAACTAAGCCATTAAGTTTGTACCACCTGAATGGGCAGATAGATCATTCAGTGAGGCCACAATGAAGTACTTCATACAGCTGTGTCAAAACTGGCATTGGTGTCTGTGCCTAAATGACATTAGTGTGACAAGAATTTTTAATCAAAAATTGCATATTTACTTTTGTGTACACATGCAGACTGAAGTAGTGAATGCAAATTTGTGCAAATGCTAGGATTCGAACCCAGATCTCCTGCAGGAGACCTGGGTTCGAATCCTGGTCTTGGTACAAATTTTCATTAATCACTTCAGTCTGCATATATGCATCACAGATGCTTGAGACTTGAAAAGGTCTCTGCAATCATATAGTTTCTCCTTGACAACACCTATTCCATAGAATAATGTACAAAACGTGGTGGGTAGGACTTACTAACTTGCAACATATGTATACCTTTTTATTTTTTTAAAAAAAATTAGAAATGTTCATACTGTAACCACATGTACAAATTAATTAGCGATGTGAATGTATAATCATACATCCCGCATCATTGCAATCTGTATTGCAAAATGATCCATGGAACATGAAACTAACTTTGGTAATTACTTTTATTGAGCCAAAGGAAAATTCAGTTGTAAAAACTAATAAATAATTAAGCAGACTTTCTACACAGTACTTACATCCAGGAACTGAAATGTGCAGGACTGCCGATAGACACACTAAAAAGTAAAAGAAACAAACTACATAGCGTTCAGAACTAATAATACAGAAAGTTAGATAGCATATCTCTTTTACTTCTACATTTTTCGTGCACCATGCACCTGGTGGTAAATTTTAAAGTAAAAATATACTGCACTGAGTTATTTAGGATTATTCAATGTTGTTTACTGTTTATATATTCTAATATGACAGAGATAGCAAAAAATGGTTGCACTGTGCTACATGTATTCCATGACATATCCTGCTGTATCTCTCTACCCCTCTTCTCAGTGTTGACTGAGCTTACTGCCTGTAATGAATTACACTAATCTTAACAGTCCTAGGGTTACAAGAGTATTTCCAGCAACTTATTTTCTTGTAACCATGTAATGTTTTATCAGCACCAATGGTATCCATATTATCATCTCAGTACGTAAATATCACCATAAAACAACCACTGTAGAGCTGGTCTATATTTTAGAGATTTTATGTGCTCGTTGGTAACCTGGCATTGACTAGTTCTCTTCAGAATTTTGCACTTGTATAGCTTAACTGTTGTAGAAATAATCATTTCTTAACACAAAGGAAATATTTGAGGTCATATTGGTAGAATAAACAATTATATCAAGTATCAAGCAATAGAAATGTCAGGCAGGAATATCAAAAATGTAGAAAATGACATATTGCTACTTACCATAAAGATTACACGTTAAGTTGCAGACAGGCACAGTTACGACACTTACAAGCTTTCAGCCACAGACTTTATCTGAAAAAGAGAAAAACACACACACACACACACACACACACACACACACACACACACACACACACACACACACACACACACACACACCATTCGTTCGGACAAGCAAGCACACCTCATGCACACATGACCACCAACTCCAGCAACTTGGATTAGAATGCATTCTGGTCCAAGCTGCCAGAGTTGGCGGTCATGTGTGTATGAGGTGTGCTTTCTTGTCCGAACGAATATCGCACTGTACTTACTGGAGGGAAAAAATTGAATATTTTTGAAAATAATCATTAGTACCAAGTTCATGATGGTGATGGTGATGGCGATGCAGAAATGTGTGTTATAGGGTGACACGCTAATAAAGGTGCTGTGAATCAGTTTCGCACATCACCATAGTCAGGTTGCTATAATTTTTCATGAAGTAGTTGTAAAAAAAAATTTTTGGCTTGTTTCCTCTGTTCAAAATTGTTAATTCTCTGAATATGTAATAAAGTCACCTACAAATAATGCTGCATTGATAAAATGGGTGTCCCATACCATTATTTGTGTGTTCAATGGAAGAGTTTGGGAGCACTTGGCTTGAAGTATGATGAGTAAGCAATGATGATCAGCAGTTGGTTGTAAGAAGCCACTGGGAGAGCAGTGGATTGTGACACCACGTTTCATCACAATCAGTGGAAGCTGTGGTGTCAAATCCTGACTTCATTATAAAGAAGGAATGTGCAGTGTATTCAGTGAAATGTTGATTTTAGTCACAAAACTCAACAAATTAACTGCCTTAACAGTGAAAATCAGTATGAGGAGTATGATGTATTGCTGAGATAGCACAAAGTAATGGGAGATGTACACTACCTGTGATTACTGATGGTCTCAAGTATAGCTACTTGAACTGCCCAGGAAATGTAGCTGGCTTCTTGCATATCATCACATTTTTGGCATTCCCAACCCACTACCAAACTATCAGTTTTCAACCTAAGATATAGCTCAGGCTACTCTACAAATAAGTCTGTTACCCAAAACTTAAAGATGAGTAGAAAAAATGTTGAATCTGTGATGTCAAACAGAGCCTGAATTCCCTCACCAAGTCTGTTAAGATTGGTAGCTTGTGTCCTGCTGGCAATGTCAAGAGTCTCTCTCCTGAGGAATTATGCTGGAGAGAGCCCTTAGTCTTGATTTTGTGACCGAGCGAGGTGGTGCAGTGGTTAGCACACTTTACTAGCATTCGGGAGGACGACGGTTCAAACCCGCGTCTGGCCATCCAGATTTAGGTTTTCCATGATTTCCCTAAATCGATTCAGGCAAATGCTGGGATGGTTCCTTTGAAAAGGGCACGACCGATTTCCTTACCCATCCTTCCCTAATCCGAGCCTGTGCTCCGTCTATAATGACCTCGTTGTCAACGGGATGTTAAACGCTAATCTCCTCCTCCTTGATTTTGGGCAATTGGCCTCGAGTTGAGGGTGGCTTCGGTATTCACGAGCTCAATCTTTAGCTATTCATTGTTCATGCTGGAGCAACCGAGCATTTTTCAGGGATATCTTTTGGTTGAATTAGTCATTCTTTCCCATCATCCTCCCAACCAGCTTAGACAACCGTCTACAGTTCTGTTATCTGTTTGTTTGTAGTGTGGAATGCTTGGGCATAGATGGTGTGTGGAATGCCATGTCTGCCAATGAATCTTTGTAGTGGCAACAAAAGTTGGTCCATTGGTGCATTGTGTACTAGCTCTAGGTGAGTGGCTCTTGTCACAGTACAGATAAACAGGACAGTATAGGATTTGGCTGTGATACTTCCTACTCTGCCATACAAAAGCCCAGGAAAACCAACACCACTGTTTGGGAATTGTCTGTGTGTTGGTATCTAGTCAACTGGCAGTGATGCTTTTATTTCTTGATCAGTGATACCATGTGCTATTTTACATGGTAGACAGTGATGTATGACCTCCTTTATGGCATGCTGGACATGAAGTATTCAGGAGGAGGAATAAAGCTCTGAAAGCACAATTCTAATCCAAAGATGATGTAAACAGAGGTGAGTATGTAGGATTAAAAGCCTATGTCCAGGATAAGTGGTTGTTATTCCTCTATGATTAGTGTGGCATAAATGAGGTGGATAGCAAGGGCAGTGTTCTTGTACAGCCATTATACAATAATGTCTAGCTGCTGCCATTTCTTCTACTGTAAGGGAGTGCCTTATTTGTACAGAGATGGGTTGAATGTGTCTCGTCACATGGTGCTTCCATGTCTCTCTGTCTTCACTATCTGGTGGGACAAATAAGAGGTCAGCTAAACTCTTTGGGGGGGGGGGGGGCAGTTGAACGTGTCCGTTTCGGATATAATTTGACATCTGTCTCTCATAGGCGACATGGAGGACGTTGTTCTTCTCCAAAGGTCTCTGCAGTGACAAAGTGTATTTTAGTGTTACAGCTGTTATTTAGAACAACAGCTGTCAATTTTCATGGGAGACAGACTATTCTTTACTGGTCCTCAGTAAAATGTGAAATTCCTCATGAAGTGCTGAATTTTTCACTCTCATTGATTCATCCGGATTGTTGCATATTCCTGTTGTCTATAAGACCAGAAATTTTGGACTGCATTGTCAAGTGATAGATTGAACAGCAGGTTTGATGAGATTAATGACAGTATGATTTACGGAAATCCTTGGGTGGCTTCTGCTAAGGATCCATCCAAATTTCGGAGGCAATAAAGCCAGTGATGAGGAGATGCATATTGACACAGTATCTTTTTACAATTTTCTAGTGGTGATCCGCTTCATTTTGTACCTCAGTGGAGAGATCATTTTATCCTTCTGTGAGATCGGTCAGTTGTAAGCTTTTACTATGTTGTCTTTTCAGCTCTTGAGTTACTGACAGATGTGCTGAAAGTGAATGAAAACTTTTGACTGCGGTAACTGTAAAGTGAGCATGTTCCATGCACCTCTCAGTGTCATGTGGAGCAGCCAATGTTGTGTAACATAGTGAAAGAAGAATCGAAAGGAGCATTGACTCCCAGCGGGCAATTTACAAAAGCTTGTAGTTTTGAATTGTCAATCACTATTTTGCTGATGATGAAGGAAGACTGGCTACCATAATCTAAAACACACTGTGGAAGTCTACTTACATGTACGTACACCTGTGGCCCTACTACGTATTCACATTACCTCACAATCATGCACCCAGTGACAATACTGTTCGCAAGACAAACAGTAGGTTTCTGCCTTTCACACTGACCTCCTAACTGTATGTCCTGACTTACATCGAACATTGAAGGTTAGAGTCGACTGTACAATGTCAGTTGGTCTGAAAGTTTCCCCAAGAATCTTTTGCACTGTTGGTCCCCCATCAACCTCTTCTAACAAGAATTCCATCAGTTTCAGAATGTTACCTTCTGACAATTGTTCCCATTTTATATGAATTATGCAGTGTCACTATACATCTTCCAGGAATATGTGAAATACCTCTGGAAGTAAGAATCGACCACAAGCCTCTGTCTTCCTGTAGTGCCTGCAGAGCTTGCATTCACTTATTGTGTTCTGTAAATGATAAGTTAAAGATTCAGGGGAATCAGACACCACAGATGTGACATCTTCCAGATAGTCAAGATGTTCTTGAATAATTCAGTCACCATAGTATGCATGTTGAATTTCCTGAATTTATTCATTGGCAGCTGCAGCTACACCAATGTCATGTACCAAATGGTTGGGTTTCTGCCCAAATACTCTCGAAGAAACATGTTTGCTGATAGGCAAGTTCAGGTCTGCATTGACAGAGGATTCGAATTGTTCCGAGAAACAAGTCCATTGCACAGTGTCACCTAAAAATGCCACTAACTTGATCAGTAGCAGTCAAGCACTGGAACTGCATTACTGTGTAGAATGTGAAACTTTCAGACGTCATGTCTGAAAGTCTTCCCTCGATACTGTATTTTTACCTTCAGGATCGCCCGCTTCACACAGTTAATGCTGTGTATTCCACATCACTGCTAACATATTATCTCCTCCTTGGGTGTAAGATTTTAAAACAAACTTATTTTATTACTGTAGTGTGTACATAGCGTTAGAATGTTATGTTCCTTGTTTGCATTTCAGTTTAGAAAGGCAATCAGTAGTTTCAATATCTTTTCTCATGTTTAGTCCTAATTGTAGTGCCAGTAACAGGTGGCAGCACTGGACAAGCTTCGTTGATAAACTTCCTCACTAGATGTCAACTATGCACTTGTTATGTAATTGAACAATTATTCTTCTACTCTCTATTTAAATATTACTTCAGTCGGATATACAATAAACTGATAAATTATGATAATGAATACAAGTGAGCTGAAGGTCGCAGTGCTTAAATGACTTAATGTAGAGTTTGTGTTGTACATTACAATGTGGAGTAGTTACACTATTTAATCCCTCAAAATCAATGTGTAAGTCCTATTGAATTATTTCAGATGTCCCAGATTCCAAAAGTTTCTGTGTCTGATGTTATCCCGAGTTTCTCCTCTGGAAAATGTGAGAAAACTATAGTCAGTCGACATGTGACTTTATTTACACAATACTTCCAGATCATGAAAGTTGCATAACACTTTTATATACAGATTTGGAGATACGGATGTAAATGCAGAGAAGCAGTTTAGCGATTCCCCACAGGCTACACAAATCTGATACATTGTGATCCCGTATACTGTACAGGAAAAATACCCTGGTTGATAGTGCCAATGATCTGGATTTTAGCCACAAAATGTTATATACAGAAACCTAATTACCTGATGATAAGTTGTGTAAATAATACTTGTTTTGTTTTAAACTTCTGAATTATTTATATTCAAATTTTTTCTCTCTTCAGATAATTGTAAAAACACATTCTGGGGAGAGTGTGGACAGACTTTCACCTTGGGCACCATACGTCTTACAGCCGCCAAAGTCAGAAGGCTACACATTCAAACAAAGATTGTGGAATCCTCCCAAAGATCAGGTATGATTAGTGTTACATTTCCAGATATTTATATTTCTTGTGTACTTGCTCCAAAGAGCTTCATTGACATATTCTGCTACAGCTTTGTATTTCCACCGTATGGCCTTAATGCTGAATTTTCACTGTTCTGCTAATGAAATAGAATGCGTCAGTGACAGGACTTGAGTAGGTGGTTGTAGTGGCAGTGGCAGGGGCAGCAGTTGGACAATTGTATTTTATACACTGTATGACAAACAAAGTGGAGCACCTGGAAGAGACAGAGACAAAATAAAACTTTGAGATAGTGGGTATGTGATGTCATTTCAATGATGAAGAAAGCCAGTCCGATTTACAAAAATTTGGAAATATGAACCCACTTTTGAGTATGATGTTGCACCCCCTCTGTCCTGACTGAATGCACTGATTCAGTTGGGAAGGGTGTCATAAAGACATATCATCTCCTGAGGCAAAATGACCCACAACTGTTGTATCTGGCACTGGGACAGTGTTGACGTCCAAGCTGGTCCCCCACGTTCCATGCACAATATGATGGTCCTCCCATATGGTCGTCGGTTTTGGTCGACCAGAACCTTGATAATGAGTATGCCTGCCCTCACATTCCCATGCAGTGTGAGATTAGGCCACTGTCACAACTGAATGCCTCACAAATCTGTATATTGCACGATTTGACCACCTGGCCACATGAAGACCCACAATGAGGCCCCTATCAAACTGTCAGGTACTGATAACAAAGTAGATGGCATCTGTTTCCTTCACACTAATCACTCAACGTCTGATTCTGTTCGTGCCCCACATATAACTTACCAGACTGGTAACAACACTAAACACATACAACACTAATGAACTCTGATGGCCATTCTACCTGTCACAGAGAATTGCATCTATAATCTTTTACATACCCACCAATGGTGAGCGTGTATACGAAGTTCCATTGACATCCGACTGTATATTCAGGGTGCTTCACGTCTGCTTGTAATGTAAGTACTGTTGAATCAAACGTCATTCATGCATACATTAGTGACCATAGCATTGCGATAACCAGGGATGCTGCTGCTATCATGCATGATGATGATCAGTTTCAAGAGGGTCAGCAGACAGTGAACTTCTTTGAAGACTGATCAGATAGTTCTCTTAATCTTGTCATAATCCCCCATGTATTCTTCCAAACAAATCTTGCAAGCCTGCTATGTGCTTTCTAAAATTCATATACCTGATACAGAAAATGCGCTCCAGTAACACTCCACTTTCCAAATCTCTCTTCTTGATTAGCACATACACAACAGTTAACATTATACACTTAGAGGTAAATTGTTGATCATAAAAATGTCTAGTTATCCTGCTACCACTTGACACCATATTCAGTGATATGTGTTGATCCAGTGTGCCACATACTTAACACATCAGTTGCCGAACTGTTTATCTTCCAACATCCATTTTCAAACTCTCACTTATTCCTCATTAGGTCCATACTGGAAAAGACACACTGAACAATAGAGTGACACTTCTTGACGAGTGTGACACTATAATTCTTAGTAAATTTGTTTCGTTATTGAAAATTTGTTACACAGAAAAACAGTGAAGTAGCAAAAGGTGTGAATACACAGTGTGCGAAATTACATCCCCCAAAGCATGCTAAGACTGCACTGTATGACAATAAACAAAAGTACATGATGATCAATTTGTTCTTGTTGGGAAAAAATGTATACAAAAACAATTACTACTTGGTCAAATATACTATTTCTGACTACTGACTACTTAT
Source organism: Schistocerca piceifrons (assembly GCF_021461385.2). Lineage (NCBI taxonomy): Eukaryota > Metazoa > Arthropoda > Insecta > Orthoptera > Acrididae > Schistocerca > Schistocerca piceifrons. The sequence goes on from NC_060149.1 coordinate 276,255,664, forward strand.
GAGACGAGATGCTGTCAAGTGATGAAGTGCATAACAGCAGGCCACCCTGTAAAACCAAGCTTTACATGATGTTCCTTCACAATAGAATAAATGCTATAGTTTTAGGACGAAATATAAATGCAATCAAAAATTTGTGTGATACTTTTACAGAAATAATAAAGACCTACAGAAAGTGATGCATTAGTATCAAAACATGTGTAAGTAAACAATAATGGAAAACATTGTTTTGTAGAAGGCAGTTTTTTAAACACCATATTTCCTTTTCAAAGATGTAAGAAAGGCAACGGCTGCCTAAAACTTTAGTAGGATGATAGTTGAACAATAACACTGTATATTTGTTGGCTATGCACCTGAAACAGTCAGCTACCCATTGACACCTTTATGGGTTTCGTCTTATACCAGTCTTTTTATTACCTAGCCCATGTCGTAGTTTTTGCTCCATTCAGAATTTTCCACTGTCATAAACTTAAATTTAGTTTCATATTGTTACAATATTATCATACTGCTTGAGTAAAATTTATTGAGAGCTGATCGTAAATGCATTACTGAGAAGCAGTTAATGTCAGTGCTGGTTGTAGATTGTGCTTACATATTAAACACTGTAGGATGAGGATGTGGTTCTGACTTATTAATATTTACCTAGCACGGGTAAACTCTGAGACCAAACTCCTGGGCTAGATTACAGTCCAGTTTAATCAATCATTTGTTTTAAAAGAAATACAGAAACTGGATTTATGGCATCAGTTGAACAGTTTAGAAAATTCCACACAGTGGTATACAAAAGTGGATTCAAACATAGGGAGGCTGACTGCCTTTCAAGGAATCTTTTAGTGGAACACACAGCATGGACAAAGTCTGTCATTTGTACATTAAATGACATTGCTGCTGAACTGAGGGAAGATCCAGAATTGCTGAAAACCATAGAAGACATGAAAGAGGAGGAACTGATCAAAGGAAAATTTCAGTTAATAAATGGAACATTGTAGAAGGAGTGCTTTACGATGTTGTATACTAATGTCATGACAGACAGTATTCTATCCCAATCTCTCTGTTAGATATCAGCATATATCGAGAGCATTCCTGCCTACCATCTACAGATAAATGACCTCACAGAACACTTTAATAAGACATTGGCAGGTATGCTTACAATGTATGTATATCAAATAGAGAGATTACTATATAATACTGCACATCATGACATATATACACAACACAGAGAAGCAAGACACTGCCATCTTCACGCTGCTCTTTCTGCACCACAGTTGCAATGCTGAAATAGCAATGGATAGATTATTTGTGTTTCAACTGGACAATAATCAGGATGACTCTGTGAAACACCTCATCACTAGGACTGAAGAAACAAGCAACTGGCTTGCATACTGACCCTCGATGCCTGAGAGAGAGAGAAACTGGGAGCACTATAATGCCAAGCACTGGACAATGAGAGAGAGCCTGGGAGACTTGGTACGGATTTTTACCTCTGTGCAGAAAGTGGGGCTACCAGGAAAGTTACTAAAGCACTGCTTTGAGGCATATCATGTCCTTCATCACTGGTCAGGTGTCACACATGAAGGCGAGCATTATGACCTTTCATCAAAAAGATGAAAGCACAGAGGCGTCGACCATGTCCTCCATATGAAGCCTTACACAGATCAACGATGGGGGCTTCTTGTTAAAGGATTCTAAAGGTCTACCAGGTGATTGTGAAGCTTCAATGGGAGGGGCTGCCTTCGATACTCATCATAGTGAAGAGAATGTGACAACATGACTCAAAAACGAACATCCACCAGTGCCGCTATGCAGAGGACCATTAGTTTCATGTTCCATGGATCATTTTGCACAATAGTTCGTAATGATGTGGAATGAGTCATTTTACATTCACATCACAAATTAATTTGTAAATATGGTTAAATTCTGAACATTTCTAGGGTTAAAAAAAGGGTAAAAAAGAAAGAAAAAGATATACAGATGCTGTGAGTTAGTAAGCCTTATGCACTAACTTTTACACATTAATCATTACACGAATAGAAATTCGTCTGTGAAATAGGGTTTGTTGGGGAGAAACTTCCTCTGTTGCTTTTCAAATTTTACTTTAATGTCTGTGATAGATTTTATATCACTGGGTAAGTGATCACAAATTTTTGTTGCAGCATTGTGCACACCTTTTTGTGCTTAAGACAACTGTATTGTGGAGTAATACATGTCTATTTTCATTGTGGTATTGTAATTATATGCAGCATTGTTCCTTTTGAACTGCAGTGGATTATGTACAGCAAACTTCATGGGGAAATAAATATACTGTGAAGTGGTGGTCAGAATGACCACCTCCTTAAACAGATGTCTAAAAGGTGATCATGGGTGAGCACCACATATTATTATTACAATACGTTTTTGCTCAATGAAGACTTTTTCTTAAAGATGAGTTACCCCAGAACATTATTCAGTATGACATTATTGAATAATATGCAAAATAAGCCATCTTATTGATTTCTCTCCCCCCAAGATTGCAATCATTTTAAGTGCAGAAGTGGCAGAACTAAGTTGCTTCCTGAGCTCCAAAATATGTTTTTTCCAGTTTAAATTCTCATTAATAGATTCCACAATATTTATAATTTCTCACCATGTGTTACACTTATCGTTGGTATAGTACCTTTACATGTGCAGAACTGAATACATTTTTTATTTAAAAAAAAATTGAGGGCAACACCATTTGCAAAAAACCAGTCAATGATACTTTTAAGAACTTTGTTTCCCATTTCTTCTGTTTCTGCATGTATGCTTGGATTGATTACAGTAGTATTGTCATCTGCAAAAAGAACCACTTCAGCTTGTTGTGTATTAGACAGGAGATCGTTTACATGTATGAGACACAATAGTTGATCTCAGACTGACAAGATCTAGATCAACAGTCCTGTAGTTGGGCTTAAATGAGAACTTTTCTCCAGAAGAGGTAGTGATGCCACTAGATGATCTGCATGCAGTGTGGCATAGTGGATAGCGTCACTGTCTGGCATGCTGCAGGTCACCAGTTCAGACCTGACTATCAGCTATTATTTGTTATTTAACCAGAAGGTTCTTAAAATTTTCTATGATTATAATGTTTTGATACTCTGGCATAGCCGATGTTTGTATAAACAGCAGCACACTCTGTCCAGGCGTTCAGGTTTATTCTGGCTGTACATTGGTGTTCGTGATTGTGGTTATGACATGACTGTAACAAGAGTGTGCCGAGTGCCTTTCAAAAAATCCCTTTGCAGAACGCGGCCATGTGGACGAAATCTCGGCCATCACTATATTAAATGGCACTGCTACTCAACAGAAGGAAGATCCAGCATTGCTGAAACCCATAGAAACCTTGAAGAAGGTGAAACTGACAAAAGGAGAATTTCAATTAATAAATGAAACATTTTATAACAGGAACTGTGATTCAGTGTAACATATTTCCTCTTGTAACACTGTTAACAGAAGTGAAAACTCAGCTTTAAGACATATCTGACAGTGATTCATGAGGAAAATGTTGAGCAAAGCACCCAGATATTCATAGCCTTTTTTTATGTTGTTGATTGATGTATTTCTAATGAAATAGCAACAAAAGTTATAATGGGGAGATTTCCTTATTTTCTTCTTGGGTTTGTGCAAGATTTAAATTTTTGTATGACAGTTTTTTAAAACAATCCCATAAACATTACTAAAGTTAGTTGTTATGTTTTGTTTGGCAAGTAATGCAAGACCCAGAAATATACCTTGTGAATTAATTGTTGCAGAGGTACCACTTCAAGCATCCTGAACCAAAAAGGCCAGAGAGTATGAGAATTTATGAGTGTCATGTTGGCATAGCTACGGAAGAACCTAGAGTTGGAACATACAAAGAATTTATTAATAATGTGATACCTCGCATTGTCAAAAATGGTAAGTATTTGTAATAATACCTTTCTCCATTTCTCTGTTGGCAAAATTTTATGAATTAGTGTTGAAGTAGACTCATGTTTAAAAAAATAAAGACATAAATAAATCCCAGGGCCCCTTGAATCACTAGAGGTAGGACATTCATATTCGCAGGACATGTACATTAGTATGTTCTGCAGAAGTGATTAACATTTGAACCATTTTGACCTGCGGATTCAAGGCCAGCATCGATATTGTAGTGCAACATCACCTACCAGTAAAATGTGCTTGCAGCTCCAGACTTGTCGCTAATCGAAAATGTGTGGGATATGGTGAAATGACAGGTGCAGCGCTGTGACTCAACGTGAACTACCACAGGTGAACTTTTGAACTAGGTGAATGCAGCATGGATGCCTATACCACAGGATGCCATTTGTACCTTTATACACGTCGATTCCATCACGCCTGTAACGTGTTATCAGGGCCCATGATGGACCATGTTCCTACTAGGCAACAGGACATATGCTGAGCTGAGGTGACTGAAATGCTAATCGTTTCTGCAGAACATACTAATGTACATTTCCTGTGAATATGAACGTCCTATCTCTAGTCATCAAGGTGTTCTGTTTTTTCTGAACATGAGTGTATTTTCCTTCATGGTAGGAGTTTAGGGTCATTGTTTAGACAAACTAATTTGTATGAGAGTAATATGAACAAGAATAAAAATTTAAATAGGCTAGTAGGAAGAGTATCATAAAATGCAACAAATTCATTGGTAAGTTATGCGATACAGTAACTCCAATTTGATGTTTTTAATATGACACTTTTCTCTGTAAATGAAATTTAGTTTCTCTATAGAGAAAGAGCTATGACTTTTGCTTTTATTACTTGTTTCACAGGCATAATCCTGAGCTTGCAACCTGGTAACTCCTGTGATATGATATTCAAATGTCAGTGGCATTTATAGATATGTGCCTTAGAGAGGAACAGTATTCGTCTTACAAACAAAAGTAGAAATGATAAACATTAAGTAACATGACTTGGGTATTAAACAAATGACTACATTAATTAATTATGACTATTAAAGTAGACACTTTTGCATCATAATTAGACAATAGTACATAAATGTTTTCAGTATCGAATTATTGAAAAGGCGGGGGGGGGGGGGGGTGTATTTAAATATACTCCAGTTGCTAACATTTAGTGTCATTCATAAAATGAGTAGTAATTCTTTCCCTGCAATCATTTCATCTTGTATCTAACCAATTTCATCAGAAAAAAAGAACATCAACATAAAAGAAATTCAGAATTTGCAAGTGATATTCTGTGGGCTATCAGTTATTAAAGAGGTAGCAATTGTTTGAAATTACCTGTCACTGGATAGAGTAAAACCTCCTATTTACGCTTTTCAGTGGACTGATTCAAAAAAGTATAAAATGCAGGAAAATTTAAAATACAGGAAAGAATAGGAAACACAAGAAGCTGTAGATTTCATGCCTATTGTTCTGTTTACAAAGACTGCCAGCTTTGGTGTATTTCACACATTAGGACATGAATATCTTTTTAATGTGTTTCCATGAAATGCTTTTGCTTCCATGATTTATTTTCACAATTGTACACTATCTGAAAAAAAAAAGTGAATGCATGTTTGTGTACGGTAACACTCAACCACTGCCTTAGAGATAATCACAAAGACAGTGGCTGAGTGGTGACACGTACATGTAGGTTTCCCCTCTTCATTCTGATCATGTCCAATGGTGTAAATAAACCACAGAAGCAAGTCTTTCATGAAACTACTTTAAAAAGGTATTTCTGTCCTAATGTGAGACTTACTACAGATAATCATTATAAAATCATGACAAAACGTGTGACACAATGTGTGATACAATTTGATGAAAGCACTAAAGTTGACAGCCTTCATAAACAGACAACAATCGGCATGAAATCTACAGCTTGTTGCCAACAAGGTGGTCACTTGGTTCAGGGACATCCTGGATGAGAAAGAGGACAGAAATCATGTTATAGAACATCTTGAGGAGGAATATTTACTTCAGGTCGTACCAACCTAAGGCTTTTAGCAGAAATCTGTATGAAAATCACTGTTAAAGGCCATGATAATGTCAAAGAAAACTTAAAATGGAGGAAATATTGTAACAGAATCATTAATTATGGGAAAGCATTGTGCTGAGACAATAGGACTTCTGTTCGAACTGACAAAAATGAACATACCACGCGTACAACTTTGCTTCCTCCATTTTTTCCCCAACATTTGAGGCTTTAATGAGACAAATAGGTTACAGATTTATCATTCAAAGTATTTTCCATCACTGGCCACTACTTTATCCCACCTTTCGGGCAGTGTACGAATCCCGCGTCGAAAAAATTGTTCATCTTTTGAAGCAATCCACGAGTCGATCCAGTTTGTGACTTCTTCATGAGATCGGAAGTGTTGATCAGCCAGGCTATGCGCCATTGATCTAAACAGGTGATAGTCAGAGGGAGCAATGTCTGGAGAATATGGCAAGTGGGCTAGGACTTCCCATTTTAATGTTTCCAAGTACGTTTTGACCTCTTTTGCAATGTGGGGTCGAGCCTTGTCATGCTGCAAAATCACTTTATTGTGCCTCTCACTGTATTGCAGCCGTTTGTCTTTTAGTACTCTGCTCAGACACATTAATTGTGTTCGATGACGAGCACCTGTGATTGTTTCACTTTGTTTTAACACCTCATAGTACACGACGCCGAGCTGGACCCACCAAATGCAGAGCATGATCTTGGAGCTGTGAATATTTGGTTTGGCCATCGGCGTGGAAGCATGGCTGGGATATCCCCCTGATTTTTTTGTGTTTAGGGTTCTAGTATCTTCCGCCGCGGAAGTCGAACACGCGCCAGAACAAATGGACGTGGTCAGCCCATAGAGGGCTCCGCCTCCGCGGCGGCTATTCCGCGCAGCGAGGGCACCACCGCTACGCCACGTGCAGACAGCGGCCAATAGCCACTCCCTCCGGTTTCGTATATAGGGACCCGCTCTGCCCTAGTCCAGCCAGTCTGGTACTCGCTCTGGATTTCGTTTCTATCTCGGCAGTACTGCGCTCTGGTCATTGCTCGTTGTTGACCTTTGCCTGGCTCTGGTTCTGAGTGGATTTACTGTTGGTGTTTGGTGTTGTGGTTTCCACAAGCCTCCGTTGTTTATCTCTTCCTTGTTGTGTTGGTCATAGTCGGTCGTGGTCGGTTTTTGTCAGCTGTCGTTGGTCTGTCGTCTGACTCGTCCTGTGTTTACCCTGTGGTGCGTGCTCCACCACCGCCGGCTTCCCCGCCTGGCAGCTCCGATCTGCAGCCCAAGGCGTTTCCGCAGTTGGTTTTGGTTACTACAAGGGTTATCATAATGAACCCATTTTTCATCCTCGGTCACAATGCGATGCAGAAATCCCTTTCATTTTTGCCTCTGAAGCAACTCTTCACAAACACACAAACGCCATTCAACGTCTCTTTATTTCAGCTCGCACAGGACTCAAATTCCTTCTTTCTGAATCATGCCCATAGCCTTAAGGCGTTTTGAAATGGCTTGCTGTGTCACTCCCACTAATCGTGCCAATTCTTCTCGAGTTTGACGCTGAGTATTCACTCAGCAATGTCTCCAATTCTGCATCTTTGAAAACATTCTCTCTTTCACCACTGTGTCGATCTAAGACGTTAAAATCACCGTTCTTGAAGCATTGAAACCGCTCACAACACATTCTTTCACTAATAGCGTCCTTACCATACGTACTTGAGAGCATTCGATGAGACCCGGCCACTCTTTTCTTCATATTGAAACAAAACAGTAACATCTCCTGCAAATGACGAGAATTAGGCTCGTAAACTGACATTTTCAATCGAGAACAGCTTTATGATACAGGCACAAATAGACTAATGTTTGAATGAGGTTATGTTGACCGAGGTCTAAGCTAACTGCCTGACATCTGCGATCTGTTTCTTTCGACCGCTACTTACTGTTGTAGCCACCTATCGGCAAACGGCTGAAGCAAAGTTGTACACCTTGTAAAAAGCTGTAAAATATGAAGTGGAGGACTGTAAAATTGGGGTTTTACTGTAAATGGTTTATGATATTATGTAGGGGAACTTAGTTGGAAAGGTCGAGGGTTCCATCATAAGAATCATGGAACAGTAACGTACAAAAAAAAAGTTTTTACATGAAACAAACTATGAGGACAAAAGTCTCTAGACGTGTATTGCCATGAATCGAGGCATAAATTGCTCCTCAATGCAGAGATATAAGCCATATAATTAATGATATGAAGGCCCACCATCTGTTACTGTGGCAGCATTTAATCTTCAGAGATTATTCTACCTTGATTTCTGTCACACTGAATGACCAATATGTTCTGTTGTTGCTGCAGTATAGTGAATAACTGTTATCAGTTTCCTGGAGAAAATTGATTTCCCACACTCTTTCATGTCAAATATATTTGATAAATGTAGGCCATGGCTAACAAGTCCACCTCAGTTGCTTTGAACCATGATATTAAGGTCTTCCTTTGGGGACAAAAACGTAGTGATACAGAACACTCCTATTATATTTAATGAATATCTACATGCATTATGTTACCAATCAAAATTGATGATCTCTGCCTAAACCATGGAAAACAGTTAAAGGCTGTCACGCCACCACCCTGTTTCAGTGCCACCCACATTACGTTCAGGTAAGTAGTATTTGCCAGGCATTCACCATGTCCACACACATCCAGCTAAGTGCTAGTAATGTTCTGTGATACATCACTCCACATATATTCCATCCACTGTTCCTCAGACCAGTGACACCATTGTCTGCATTATTCCAAGCAGTGCTCCGTATTTTTCCTAGTGATCAGTTGGTTCTAGGTATCAAACTGTGTGTCCTGTCATATCTTTATGGACTGTTATGTTTCTGATCTCTCTTCCACTGCTGCAATAGAAGTCATATGCCATATTTGCTGAACATAAAGCCCAAGGTAAATTCTTAAAAAAAAGTTCACCCCCAGATGATAGTGATGTGATGTGATGTGATGTGATGTGATGTGATGTGATAGTTACGTGTTCAGTTTTTGAACCAATGAATCAAATGGGTAGTGAGAAGTTATGCTTTCAGCAGGATGGTACAGCATGTCATGCCACTATGAGACGTTTTTCTTTGCGAAATGTTCAAAAGCCACACATCTCAATTTACAGGAACCAAAAGTAACCAACAGAATCAGATGATTTAACATTTTTGTAATTATTTTATGTAAGGGTACATAACCACAACATTTATATAAAGACGAACCTTACACTTCAGTAGTATGACATACGCATGAAATTTAAATTGTAGTTGATGGCATTGTTGTCAGTATGAGCATGTGCATTGTTATGGTGCAAGTACAAAGCAAAAAGGATGTAATTCAGGGTATTGGAGACAAGATCTTCAAAATGCTTTAACAACTGTTCTTAATGGAGGCTTCATGTTCATAAAGCATTCCACAGCAAATAAAAAAAATAAAAACAATAATTTTCCCCAGGGACTGGCACAAATGCAGCCTTCATTGGTGCTGGTCAACTAATATGACTTGAGTGTGCTAGCTTCTTCACTCTTTTGATTGTAATCATAAAGCCATCTTCCACTGCGATGAATGATAGTGTTAAGATAGATATCGGTTTGTTGTGCTTTAAGTGTAGTGGAATTCCCGACATACCTTGATTAGTGCCTGCTTCTGTTAAGCATTAGCAGTTTTGACATTCCTTGTTAGGAGAAATTTTCATGGTCAAGTTGGTATGAAAATTTGGTAACTACTTTGGTGGTGGTGGTGGTGGTGGGGGGGGGGGGGGGGGGGGTTAATAATTACCATTTCTCCCAGTGTATCCAATATTTCCTGCTGATATCCCTTTACAGTGATGGAAGTCAACTTATTATTGACTTGTCATCTTTCTGAAGATGACTTCTAATACAAACTCGTGGAGTTACCTAACATAAGTCTGCTTTCTATTAAGTTATATATGAAGTAATCTAGCCAATAATCATACTTCCTGCGGATAGAATTTCAGCTTCCGCAATTTGTCATTTACACAATTGGATTCCCATGAAAATCTCAGAAAATCTTATTTGATTTTTTTTTTTTTTTTATTAAAGGTAACCACTCACCAAAAAGAAGGGTTGAGTCAGCAATGGGTGCCTTTGAGTTAGAGCACACACGTGTGTGTGTGTACACACACACACAGTGCCAGCTACACTGATAGTGTCAATGCTATTGTGTGTCAGGTGGGCTGGTTGTGGTGGGGGGTAGTGTCGGGTGGGGTGGGTAGAGGGAGGGGGAAGATGGGAGGTAAGGAGAGGGACTGGGCATGGGTGGCTAGAGGCTAAGAGAGAGACGACTTTTCCAACTAGAAATGCGTGAAGGAGGGGGTGGCAGGAATAGTTGTAGCAGTCGGTGGGGAAATGCACACACTGAAGGCTATGTGGGACATGAATTGGGATGTGTTGTAAGGGACAACTCCCATCTACATAGTTCAGAGAAGCAGATGATGAAGATTAGGATGACTTGGGTTGTGAAGCAGCCATTGAAACTGAGCATTTTGTGCTCATCTGCATGTTCTGCCTTGTTGTTGACAACAGTTTGGCAGTGGCTGTTCACCCTGGTGGACAGCTGGTTTGTATTACCAAAATAAAATGCTATGCAGTGTTTGCCAACCTGTTTACGGAAAAAAATCTCTCCCACACAGCCAAGCACCATGTGGATGATGTATCTGCTGTGACAAGAACTCCGTTGCCCAGTATGCTGAAGGTCTCACAAAGGCCTTTGCAGGCAGGCAATGCCTCTCAAACCTAGTCTACAAACAATTTCCCATTCCATTTCCTGACGCTCCCCAATCCTGCCACCACCCCTAAGAATCAGTTACAAAGGAGCACCCCTCTTGCCACTCATTATCACCATGGATTAGAACAACTGAACCATATCTTTCACTAGGGCTTTGATTATCTCTCGTCCCGCTGTGAAATGAGAGATGACCTACCCAGGATCCTTTCCACCCCTCCTAAAGTGGCGTTCCATTGCCCACCCAACATACACATGGTTCTAGTCCATCCCAGTCACTCCTACTCCCAATCCCTTGCCATTGGGACATGATCCCTGTTCCAGACCAAGATGTAAGACCTGCCCAATCCACCCACCCAGCACTGCCTACTCCAGTCCTGTCTTACGTTTATCCTATCCTATCAGAAGCCAGGCAACCTATGAAAGCAGCCATATCATATACCAACTCTGCTGCAAACACTGCACAGCCTTCTATGTTGGTATGACTACCAACTAGCTGTCCATCAGGATGAATGGCCACCACCAAACTATTTTCAGGAAAGAAGTTGACCACCTGGTTACGCAACATGCAGCTGAGCACAACATGCAGCTGAGCACAACATGCAGCTGAGCACAACATGCAGCTGAGCACAACATGCACCGAGCGAGGTGGCGCAGTGGTTAGACACTGGACTCGCATTCGGGAGGACGACGGTTCAATCCCGCGTCCGGCCATCCTGATTTAGGTTTTCCGTGATTTCCCTAAATCACTCCAGGCCAATGCTGGGATGGTTCCTCTGAAAGGGCACGGCCGACTTCCTTCCCCATCCTTCCCTAATCCGATGAGACCGATGACCTCGCTGTCTGGTCTCCTTCCCCAAACAACCCCCCCCCCCCCCCCAACAACGTGCAGCTGAGCACAACGTGCTCAGCTTCAATAACTGCTTCACAGCCTGAGCCACCTGGATTCTTCCCTCCACCATCAGTTTCTCTGAACTACACAGATAGGAGTTATCATTAGGACTCATCCTCCAATCCGATAATCGTCCTGGTCTTAGTCTCGGGTAACACACTGTCCCCACACCTTCCACTCAACAGTTTTTCCTTTCTCCATCCTATTACCCCCTCCCAATTCACATCCCGATGTAGCCTTCAGCGTGTGCAACTTCCCATCGACCGCTACAACTGTACCTGCCACCCCTCCCTCCAGCACTCTAGCCGGCAAACTGGCCTCCCTCTTAGCCACCCATCCCCAGTCCCTCTCCTTACCTCCCTCTCCTTACCTCCCCCTCGCTCTCCCTCAACACTACCCCCCCCCCCCCCTCCACAACCAGCCCACCCGCTACGAAACAGCATTGGCACTGTCAGTGTAGCTGGCACAACGTAGGTGCAGAGGCACATGTGGGCATGGGTGTGGGTGTGTTTACTCTACCTCATCAAAGGATAAATCTGAAAGCTAGCAAGTTTTTCTTCTTTTGTGGATGCCTATCAACAACTCAGCACTTCTGCTTTTCGGCGAGTGGTTTCCTTTAATCTGAAAGTATTTAAAATCTACAAGAACTTTCGTACAACATTTGATAATTTTTTTTTTTTTTTTTCATTTAAATATTTGATTTTATGGCTGATGAATTGATAAATGGCCTTCTGGAAGCCAAAGATTGATGAAATCCCATATATGAGTGCCACCAATGCTTTCAAACTCTGTTCCAAAATATGGAATCCTACCACAGAGGTTACTGGAGAACTCTGTAAGATGATGTGAAGATCACTGTCCTTGTCACAGCAGAGCAGAATTCCTTTAATTACGTTTTTAGCTATTTCTTAAGGGCTTATTTTGTTTTTCAGTGTTAGAATATCTCTCTCTCTCTCTCTCTCTCTCTCTCTCTCTCTCTCTCTCTCTCTCTCTCTCTCTCTCTCTCTCTCTGTGTGTGTGTGTGTGTGTGTGTGTGTGTGTGTGTGTGTGTGTGTGTGTGTGTGTGTGTGTGTGTGTGTGTGTGTCTTTCTTTCACTGTCCACACAACACAGGAAAAATTAATGATATAACATTGGTGGCTGTTAAGCAAGTGCATTCAACAAATTGACTTGTGGCCCCATAGCTGGAATGTTTATGAGCACTGCAATACTGAACAGGCATGCCAAAACTTGTAGGAATTTCTGGCAGTAATTGTGGAAGGTCACTTTAAAGAAATCCTTGCAAGACAATTTTGAGACAATATGTTCAATTAATTTATTATCGGTATAACTGTCCTCTATATTTACAGTGAGGTGATGGCAAAAATACGCCTGTTTAATGAAATTGTCTCGGGCTGTAATTCTAAGTTCAGGAAGTTGCAGCAATTACTTTGAAAACAGCTGTCTATGTGTACCATTCAGTTGTTGATTTCCTTGTGAGTTTTTTGCTGCTGTCTCCAACAACTGAAAAAGAAATCATGACTAAAGACTACAGTTTCAATCGGGCATTAAATCCCAGTTAAAGGGGCTGTATAGAAGCAGATAGATATCGTAATTCTGAAAACACAAACTTTTGACCAATTTAAGTTGTGAAATATTACACTTCATGTAACAACCTTCTTATTGTGTACTATCTAATATAGCATTGAGAGTTGAAATTATGTTCGTGAACAACGAAAAATTAAAATGTTCGTTGTAATGAATAACCATTATTACTTTGTAATATCAGCAGTGCTGTTGTGCAATAACAGCAGTTTGTCAATTTAAATAGATTTTGCACCATTTTTGCTTTTTCATGGCATCAGACACCACTGACCTTAAGGAAAATTCTGCAACTATATTTTATGAATGTATTATAATATGTGAGAATGCATTGGTAGAAGTGTTCACTTTTCTACAGAGGATGAAATTCTGTGGTAGTGGGAAATTTACCATGTAAAGAGTGTTTTCCTGTGGATGTCCACCCATTTGGCAGCCTTATATGGATAAAGTAAGATTCACAACAGACTGGGCACCCTCCTTCATCACAAGTGTGGAATGCAAAGTGTAATCACCCTGTTCACACATTACTTCATCTCTGAGGAGTGAGGTCAGTGTGTTCCCAGCAAGGTATGTGGCCCAAAAGCAAAAGTAATAATCTACAGTTGACTAAGTAATGTGTTTGACTCTATTGTACTACTTTTCACATTTCTAAATCAAAACTGGCAATGCAAAAGATTTTGGTGCATTTGGCTTGATAAAAATTCCTGAAGTGTGTCCCTCATAGCATGCTACATTTTAACAGAGTATAATGCAATTCCATTTAACATGCAGACATGAATCAGTGTGGATATGGTTACAAGAGACGAAATAAAGATATTGATGGTGTATTTTTCCCCCTTTCTTCTCCATTGTGCTGTTATATGGGTAAGGAAAAATCTGGTGCTTTGCTCTGAGAAAATTAGCAGCCATGGTGTGGGTGCCTTGTGCATGAAATTTTATTTATTTGAATCAGCTGTAATTTAAAATTGGAAACATAATTGTCTTTTTTTAGAAAAGAGAATTTGTATTCAACTTGTACTATTTACTTACAATATGATTATAATAAAACATGCCCTACTTAACCATCTCTGTGTGGAATGCAGAAGAAGCACATTTGGGGAAATTTTACTGCAAACATTGCCAAGGACATGGACAAAATAAAAAATCAGTTTCATAGAAATACTTTTAGGTTTCTGCCTGGTTTTGTGGACACAGTATCTATGACTCCATATAGTGTGCTCAAAATGTTGCTATATGGCTACCAGTTTCAGTGCTTTGTGCGCCATCTTCAGGCCTTAGCTGATGCTGAAGGGGTTATGATGTTGTCTCTCCAACTATCGACTTAACGATAGCTGATGACTAGAAAGAGAACATCATGGTTGCAGATTGCATAAACCAGTTATAGATGCTGGCACTGATGCATCATGTATACGGGTGGTGTTAACCTCTTCAGCATCAGCTAAGGCCTGAAGCTGGTGCACTGAAGCACCGAAACTGGTAGCCATACAATAAATGACATCATAAGAACTGCTGTAGGTGTTTCATGTACTTACATAAGTAAATGGCCGATATATTCCAGACCTCCAATCACGAGGATGGACATACAAAAACTTGATTTTCTGTAGATTGATGCAAATCGAGGTTTTCATAGAGTCTTAAAACCAGAACTCACAGCATTTTGAGAGCCAGTGAATGAGGCAGACATTTATTTGAAAACTTTGATCTTAAATATAAACAGCACAATGTATTCTCTGCAAAAGAGCAAGTTCCCCTCTCATTTGAATATGATGGGCTAATAATCCATTAGTAAGCAAGTGAACAGTCAGGAAACTGCTGAACTGGGAAAGAATTGTACGGTGGAGCCTTGACATGCATGGAAACAGTTGTGGTCAACAACTTTCTCCAGTTGTAAGGTGGAGATGACATATTGGGGAAGCAGTAACTGTGGGACCAGTAAAGCTGGCCACAAATCCACATCACACAGTAGCTGAGGAATGTAATACATTCACTAAGTGAGGAAGCTTATTGATGGTGATTGTAAGCAAAGATTAATAGCATATAGTATTTTGTTGTTTTCACCAGTCATAGAAGTACTTCTTCATCCCATGTCTTCCAATGATAGGTGGTGTTGAATTCAATCTGTGTAAGACAACAAAGAACGAAGTCAGTTTATTAGTGTACAATTTATTATATAAGGTACCATACATATGAATCATGAATGGAAACAATTTTAAAATATTCTGCAGAATTTTTGGAGCCACATATTTTTTAGCTGCTCTGAAACAGTTTTTGTATTGCTCAGTAGTCAGCGGTTGATTGCAGCATTATCTGCCATGGTCACGGCCACGTAATCAAACATATGTGGCATAATTGGTTGCCAGTCTGCTCTTGGAACGACATCCAACTCTCTGGTTTCTTCAGGTCTCAACATATTCAGCAGGGCATGTGGGGAGTAATGCCTCTTCATAGCACCTGACAATATTCTCAAAGTGCCATGTGATTTGTCCAGTACTTTCATGCAACTAGTTGCAAAGGCTATATTTTCTCATTGAAGCCCAAATTGAGTGTTCATTCACCGAACAGTTTCTGGTCCATAAATCTATCGGCACCTTGTGATGCAGTGTGATGGTAATGGAAGCAGTAAAACATGCAAAAATTGTCTGTCGGTCCATTATGGCCAGGGGACATCGGCTGGTATGTATTTCTCGATTCAAAAAACTTTACCAACAGCCGTATATTTTGGGTTATTTTATTTTATGTATCAAATGCTATCAGTTTCGGCAATTCAATATTGCCATCTTCAGGCCCCACACGCCCCACACACTTTTTTCGTATTAACAAGCTTATTGTGTGGTGCCATAAAACTGGAATCGTAAATCCAAACAGTTATGCAACTGATTCATATGAAAGGGTGACACTGACTGAATCAGTTGCATAACGGTTCAGATTTATGGTTAGTTTTGTGGCATCATACGATAAGCTTGTTAATACAAGAAAAGCATATGGGTCCTGAAGATGACAGTACTTAATTGCTGGAACTGGTAGCATTTGATATATAAAATAAAATAACCCAAAATATACGGCTGTTGGTAAAGTTTTTTTGAATCGAGAAATGCAAATATTGTGGCTCAATTAATTTGTGGAGTTACATATATTAACTCTTTTGCTCATGATTATTGTTCAAAACAATTAAAATTGAAAAAGATAAAATGATCATACAATATACATTTCTGGTATGCTTTTTGTGTGCTTGTCAGTCTGTAAGCTGTATTCCATACTTATAAAGAAATTTCCTCTTATTGTGGCATTGGCTGCCACTTCAATAACTGAAATATTTTTGTTGAATATAATTTGCAGTTAATTTTACCCTCTAGCATAGTTGTGAAAAAGAGTTGTTATAAAATTTCTGTGTAGATCCTACTGATGGCCTTTAATGTTGAAAGGAGAGAAAATATAATTTTTATGAATTTGGAGCTATTGTTTTGACACAGCTGTACTTAGTAAATTCTTATTCATGATTTCCATGTTTCAGGGTACAACACGATTCAGCTTATGGCAGTGATGGAACACACATACTATGCAAGCTTTGGCTATCTAGTTACTAACTTCTATGCTGCTTCAAGGTATTCTAGAGCTTATCATTCAGGTTGAATACCATAATGTGTAGTGATGCTTTCCTGCAATTTCTCTGCATATTGTGTGTATACTATTGCCTTATTCTGTGTATATAGGCACTGACTGCCAGTAGGGGATATTTTCACTTTCTTAACTTTTAGATTTCATAAATAAATCTTTCAATATTCTCTACCTTTCCATTTCAATAATAAAATAGTTGAGACAGAACAAAGAATGTCATGTTGTTCAGGTATCACTCGTATTTTGTTTTACTGTTGAAGTAAATACCGAACTTGTGACTATCTGTTTCTTGTTATCAATAGGGTATTCACTAATGTCACCATAAAATTTGGTGAATCTGTAACATAGATGAGAGGAAATATCAGTCTAGGACCTATAAGGGTTGGATATGGTTGAAAAATATGGTATTTCAACCACCATTGGAGGATGATGATACAATTGTGACCTGTAGAACATAGACATTCTGACACTTGGCATCTTTGAGAATCTGCTCTGCATAATCTCAACAACCTGTTGTTGAAAAACACTTTAACATTGACATCTAACAGCAGATATATTTTTCATGAAACCATCAGTTAGTGCATGTAGAAACAGAGGCTCAGGTGTGATGACTATTATGTCATATTAGCCATTCGTTTCTGTCACAACCCCCTGCAGTGTTCAGCAGACCAGTACGGAGGACTAGTTTCATCCACTGTTAATCATAATCAGTGTATCCCTGCAAGACACACATGCGACTACATTTTGGACAGTGTTGCTATCAATACACTTCATAAACTGACAGTTTTTGGTCTTCTTTGTCCATTAACCACAATAACAAAATCTGCTCTAGTTGAAAATCAAAAAGAGTCTACATTTTTGCCCACCTATAATGGGACAAATGCAGAGATGTGTAATGCAAAATCGAGGATCACTTTCCAGCCTCTGTATATACCTGCATGCCTCTAATTTTATCCTTGCAGTCATTATGCAAGATACAAGTTTGGAGGTGATCATATACAATGTCTGAGAAAAAGGTGAAGAATCCAGATGACATGCTCAATGTCTATGTAACATCATACATGTACACGCCATCAGCAGGTATTTAAATAATTAAAGTCGCAATTGTCTGTCAAGGTAGAACAGCCACCAGATTGCATTAGTGTTGTTCATGTTTGGTGTTGGTACCAGGCCTGGTAGGATATTAAGGGGTAATAGACTGTGTCAGGTGTTGAGTGATCACTGTAAGGACATGGAGATGCCGCATGCTCGTGTGAGACAACATTATCAGTAATCGATGAAGTTCAAAAGGGTCTTCATTGTGGATATCCATTTGGCCGGCTGGTCAATTCGTGCAATATCCAGATCTGTAATACATTAGGATGTGCCAGTAACCTGATCTTGGACTAGATGGGAATGTGAGAGCGTGTATACTCATCGTCAAGATTCTGGTCAACCGCATCTGACCTTGACAAGGGAGGATAGCCGTATTTAGCACTGAGGATACCAAACCCCTTCAAATCTGTGCCTGCCATCCAAGAACAAGTAATGGTCTCGTCACAGCATTGTGTGTCGCGCTACGTCATTGGTCAGTGGGTCAGAAACTAGTGGCATCTGGTCTAAGGCACGCATAGGCTGCCATTAACACAACAACACAAACAGCTTCATTTGGAGTAGTGCCTTGACTGGGAAACATGGATTGTGTCCCGGTGCCAGAACCATGCTGCAGTGCCTTTAGGAGCATTATAGTGAACTCGCATTGATGTAGCTGCATCAAAAATCACCTGCTGTAAATCCTATTGAATCCATCTGGCTCGCAATCGGGTGTCATCAGCACATATGCAGATCAACAGCCTGTTATTCACGCAAATTTCATGATCTATGCAAAGATATCTAATGCCATGTACCCCCACAAACTGACCAATGATTTGTCAGGTCCCTTAAATGAAACAACAAGTTTACTGTTACCAGTCACCTTTTTTGGAGGAACTTATGGCACTGTCTCCAGTGGTCACAGGTTCCTTTCACTGTTGTAACACATCACATGTATACTGTCATATTTTGTTTTTACAGAATATGACAATATACATGTGATGCGTTAAGACAGTGAAAGGAACCTGTGACCACTGGAGACAGTGCCATTTGTGGAGATAATTAAACAGTGACTGGTAACAGTAAACTTATTTCATTTAATGTTAATAACAGTCATGGTAATACCTAACCTAAAATGTTCGCATTAAAAATGTCAGATCCCTGATACACAGATCAGTGATTATTTTGGCTCACCAGTATATATCATGTACAATATCAGTCCTATACACTTGCCGGAGACCACTGGACACTACTTTCACTACTTATACTCTCTCTCAGATGAGAATGACACATTGTGTTCTGTTTTGCTACTAAGCCTTTAATCCAGACGTACAAACTGATTGAAGAATTCGTAGTATAACAGAACTCAATAGGCCATTCTTAATTGGGATACAGAATATGAAGTGAAAGTAATGTCTAGTGATCTCAAGAAAGTGCAATGGGTGTGATAAAATACGCTATGTGATTTGTTTACTAGGTGACTGATGAACTCTATTGATGTTACTGCAATCAAATGGGCCGATATTGCATAATTTACACATCAAGCACTTACTGTCAGAGCAACAACCAGTGCAAGGTCTGATGACAGTACAGTCATGTGATACAGCGTTATTCCGTTCCGCATGGCGACAGGAAGGGCTCTGTCACTAACAGGCAGCAATCTCTAATTCAATTGCTCGTGTACACATCTAGCAATAAATTCGGCGGGCACTGAGATCTTCTCTTTCCCTTCAAGTGTTGCAATTTTTCAGTTTGGCACTCATTTCTTTTTTCTTATTAGGACATTTGTAGCAGATAGATTGCAGTAGCATTTTCTGATTGATTGGTATAAGTATTACTTAGCTGTCAGTTGCCGATTGAAGCAATAATTTTGCATAATTTTGTCCTTCAGTGCTTGTTTTGGCTCATTAGTCTCCGCAGCTGCCTTTTCTCAGTTTGTTTTATTATTTTCATCCAGTTCTTCTTGTCTTTCACCCCAACTGTTGGATTCTGTTCAAGTTGTATTACATTATATGGGAGAGTGTTTTCACAGTATGAAGACAGAAACAGATTGTTACATGCGACAGTTTTATTTGATGTAAATATTTCATTCATTCAGGGTCTGTGTTACCATCATCAGCAGCAGCAGCCATTTGATGTCCACCACTGGATAAAGGTGTCCTTCAGGCTTCTCCATGCATTGCGGTTTTCAGGTACACATCAGTACTGTTCCTTCAGGTTTCCTAACATTATTATACCATCTTTCATTAGGTTATCTTCTCAGTCTCTTGGGATCCAGCAGAGTACTTACGTGGTCCACCTACCACTCATTCACCTGTTTTAAATGTCCTACCCACTCCTATTTCATGTACATTACATGCATCATAATGTCCTCCATTCCAATTTAGTAATTCCCATCCTGTGTCTTCCCAGTCATTTCTGAACAACCTAAGTTTTTGCATTAGAAGTCCATGTGTCGATGCCATAAGTCAAAACAGGCAATACATACTGACTGCAAACTTCCCATTGCTAGATATTTCCCCAGATTTCATGGTACATGTGTCAGTTATTATTTATAACATTTTAATTATGGCACTATTATGGAAAGGATAGATTGCTACGCACCATGTAGTGGAGATGTGGAGTCGCAGATAGGCACAACAAAAAGACTCCCACAAACAGCACTACACCATCCACCACCTGTATTCAGCTCTCCCCCTTCCTTACTCCCACCACCTAGACTGCTTCTCCAACCATGCACAGTTGCTTGCATTTGGACCTTGGCAGTCAGAGACAATGGTCGTATGTGTGTGTGTGTGTGTGTGTGTGTGTGTGTGTGTGTTGAATTTATAAACCAGCGTCAATCTATTTCAACACAGAATAGTTGATCGGTAAAGATTTATCATTCATCTGCAGGTGATTTACTTTAAGGACAGTGGGTTGCAGATTAAATTCTCATGTGTTTTTACACATCTCACCAATGTGAGAAAATTGTTAATTGGAGTGAAAGATTCTTATGATTAAATCTCTTTATAAAATCAATGGCATGTGGTAGACCTAAATCTATATTATAAACTACTGGTACTGTGTAACTTATTTTCTATCCAGAAAGCCAACAGTAACAAGGAATGTTTTTCATTGATCAGGAGGGCATGTACTGAAATTCTCTTTCCCTTCCGAATATCACTATATATAGACAAGCATTGTGTTGCTCTGTAAACATGACATTAAACAGTTCCTTTCCTTTGTATTATATACGTGCAAGGTCACTGCACCTGAAGTAACTTTAAGAAGAAATGTGGTATATGAGGCTTTGTCATGGGTTACAAATATTCTAATATTGTATTTTCTTTTCTTAGCCGTTTTGGTACACCTGAAGAACTGAAAGAACTTGTAGATGCAGCTCATGCCAATGGGCTGTATGTTGTTATAGATTTGGTTCATTCACATGCTTCCAAAAATGTTCTTGATGGCCTCAATCAATTTGATGGAACCAACAGCTGTTATTTTCATGATGGTCCAAGGGGTGACCACAGTAGCTGGGGCAGTAGACTCTTCAATTATACAGAGTAAGTTGTTGCTTCACATAAATAGTTGCTTTTGTGGTATGTTTCAAATGTAATATGAATAGTGAGATCATATTCCGTGAAATAACTTCATTATTTTTTTCTAGGTATGAAGTTCTAAGGTTTCTGTTGTCAAATTTGAGATGGTGGAAAGAAGAATATAAGTTTGATGGATTTAGGTAAGAATGCTTTGGGTATATTTTATTAATTTGTTGAACAGTTTTTTAGCAGCATATGACTGGGGGGAAAAGTTTGATTCATAGGTGTGAACTCGGAGCTTGTTTATATCTCTTGGGGAAACTTTTTTTTTTATAAATGTAATCTTTCAAACACATTTGTTCAACTGCTTTATTTTGCTAGCTGTTCTATTCTCTAAAAATTCACGTTTTATCTGAATTACACATTTTTTGAAAAGGCAAATATTTATAATTTGGCATATATATTTTAGATTTGATGGTGTTACATCGATGCTCTACCATTCACATGGGGCTAATAAAGGATTTTCTGGAAGCTATGATGATTACTTTAATCTTGACGTTGACACAGAAAGTGTTATGTACTTAATGATGGCAAATCACATTCTACATGATCTGTATCCAGAAATCACAACTATTGCTGAAGTGAGTGTGGATTTTTTAATATTATGTGGGAATGATTATTTTAAATGGTGTTTCATGTAATTTGAGTTTCAAGACTATAAAACATTTCAGGTGGTTTGCACTCTGTATTTGGTAAGTGAATCTGTGATGAAATGTGCAGCTCTTCTTATGTAGTCATTCCATTTTAGATAGTTTTGTCCACAAAATCTTAGATATTTTATGATTGTAACTGTTCCCAGCGATTGCCAGTTGTGTAATACAACAATGATTGGTGTTTCTGCTTGCTTATACACAATATGTTACATTTATTTATGTGGTGAGTTTACTGTCAGTCCCTGCACCAAGAATCAATCATCTGCAGGTCATCTTGCTTTTTTCTGACAGTGCAAGTTTCCTACATACAATAGCATCAAATGTGAACAACCTCACAGAGCTTCCAGCATTATCCACCTGATCATATATGTAGTGAACAGTAATGTCCTATAATATTCCCCTGGGGGTTACCTCTTTTAATCTGTTAAAAGAAATTATTAGTGAGCTACAAATTTAATTATGATGGAGGACTGAAATTCAGTAGAAGAAAAGAAAAGGATGAAAAAATAATAAGATAACATGGACTGGAGGATAGGAAGGAAGGGGTAACACCTGATAGAATTTTGCACAGAGTACAATTTAGTTATTGCTAACACTTGGTTTGGAAATCAGGAAAGAAAGTTGTGTGCATGAAACAGACCTGGAGAAACTGGAAGGTATGAGATAAATTATATGATAATAAGACAACAATTTTGAAACCAGATTTTAAACTGAAAAACATTACCACAAGCAGATATGCACTCTGAGTTCAATTTCTTGGCTATGAATTGCTGATTAAAATAGAAGAAATAGCAGAAAGTTGGGAAATGAAGAAGGTGGGATCTGGATAAATTAAAAGAACCAGAGGTTATTGAGAATTTTGAAGGGCCCATAGGCAACGATTGATTGAATGGGGGGGGGGGGGGGGGGGGGACGCAAGAGAAGAGAGAATGACGTAGGCAGCAGAGCACCAAATAGAATTAAAGACAAGGCCCAGTTTAAATCCTTAAATAATGCATGAGAGATGGAATTTAACTGACTAAAACAGACTGTGTAAAAATGAAGCAGGCAAAAGGGACTACAGATGTTTAATAAATGATTATATTAACAGGAAGTGCAAAATGGCAGAATGGGAGTGGCTGGATGAGAAATACACGACTGTAAAAGTATGCATGGGTAGAGGAAAAGTAGATACAGCCTATAGAAAAATTAAGACATTTGGGAACAAGAGAAGCACCTGCTTCAATATTAAGAGCTCAGATGACAAGCCCATACCAAGCAAAGAAAGGAAGGCTGAAAGGTGTAAGGAATATATAGAGGGTCTTTACAAGGAAAACAAACTTGAAGACAGTATTAGCAAAAGAGAAGATGGAGTAGATGAAATGAGAGAAGATACTGTCAGAAGATTTTAACTAAGCACTGAAAGACTTAAGTAAAGAAAGAAAAAATGTCCCTGGAGTAGACGACATTCCCTCAGAATTATTCAGATCCTTGGGAAGCTAGTCATGACAAAACTATTCCACCAGATATGCAAGAT
Organism: Schistocerca piceifrons; assembly: GCF_021461385.2. Taxonomy (NCBI): domain Eukaryota; kingdom Metazoa; phylum Arthropoda; class Insecta; order Orthoptera; family Acrididae; genus Schistocerca; species Schistocerca piceifrons. The sequence continues at coordinate 276,279,284 of NC_060149.1, forward strand.
AAGTTATGCCATTTTTCTTCAGTGAAGCTTCTCTGAAGGTATATTTCTTGTGCGTTGTCTTGTATGGAAGTGAAACATACATGATAAGCAGTGCAGGCAAGAAGAAAATAGAATCATTTGAAATGTGGTGCTATAGAAGCACACTGAAGATTAGATGGGTATCGAATAATTAATTTGGAGATACTGAATCAAATTGGGGATAAGAGAAATTTATAGCACAGCTTGTCTAAAACAAGTGTTTGGTTGATAGGTAACGTATTGAGCATCAAGGAACAGTCAATTTGGTAGTGGAAGAAAGTGGGGGAGGGGTAAAAGTTGTAGAGGGAGACAAAGGCTTGAGTACAATAGGAAGAGCCAAATGGCTGTAGTTTGGCAGAGATGAAGAGACTTCCACAGAATAGACTAGCATGGAGAGCTGCAATTGATCAGTCTTCAGAATGAAGACCACAACCACCATCACCACCTATAAATGGCAGTCAGAATGATCCTGTGAGATACTTTAATTGCATGGAGATTGTAAATTTATATCAAAGTTCTAGCCTCCCTGTGTTTGTAGACTCCCTTGCAGATCTCATTGTTAATAATATGGAGTTTGTGGAAAGGAACTGTGTTGTTCACTTGGTGGACACTTAAGAAAGATGATTTTTGCATATGGATAACAGTTCTTTAACCACTGTACAGAAGAGTGTGCACTATTTTCCATATTCCAATTTTAATAGGATTTCTCCAGGGCACAGAAACCTGAGTGATAAACTGCAGGTTTTCAAATCTAACTTGAAAGACTATATTGTGCCAGAAACATTTTATTCTGTATGGAAGGTCGTTTGGCTGTAATGTGTTATCTGTGTACACTATTGCTAGTCTTTCAGTGTCTTCTTTTTGTTTCATCTCCAACCCATTGTCATGCTCGTTAGTGTATCACCAGGTGTCAAACCACTGTTTAGCTTTCAATGTTAAATTGACAACTGCTGAACTGTCGGTGAGAGCGATTAAGTGCAAAATACTCTCTCTCTCTCTCTCTCTCTCTCTCTCTCTCTCTCTCTCTCTCTCTGAGCATCATACAAAATTACTTTTTGTGGTGCTTGCTTCATCATAATTTGGTATGTGTCTCCAATATGCAGTACCTCTGAACTCCACCTTTGGAGGACTATCTTTGTAACATGAGCTTGGTTTGTTTCTGACCCAGCCTCAATTTATACTTACCTCTATCTGCTTCTACAGTATGCCTACTTCCCTGTTCTTTCCATATATCAATATTATCTGGTTACCCTGTTTTTTTGTTTATGGATCTGCTTCTAGTTTTTCTTTCTTTACCCCAATTTATCAACAGTTCTCTCTGCCACTTGTAACTATCTGGTTTTCAAATCAAGTCTTTGGATGGCATCTGACTTCTGCTTTCACTCTCATGCTCATCTCCTTTGTATAAGATGCTGGGTAAGTATCTGCCTACTCTTGGGTATCTTATTTTCTCCAACTTTTTCTCTCACTATATGGAGAGTCTCCTGATTCTAAAACTTAATTTTTGTGGTGTACATGCATGTCAGTGTCCTGCCACCTTGAAGGTGGAGAAAAATCTATTTTTGTTTGATTTTAGTTTTAAAATTGAACACAGTGTACTGTGTGTGTAGCCAGTGTGCTGTATGGTTATTGCTCATAACTTTTATGTGCAGGAACATCAAAATAATTTTTTCCTGTGTAAGTGAACAATGTGCAGTGTTTTGGAACACTCTGGCAGATTAAAATTATGTGCCAGACCGAGACTTGGACTGGAACTTTGCCTTTTGCAAATAGGAGAGAAGCACCAGCAGGAGTGAAGTAATGCCAGATCGTGTTGTATGCCTGGATAGCTCAGTTTTAAGAGATTTGCCAGTGAAAGACAGTGTTCTGGGTTTGACCCCTAGTCCGGTGAACTGTTTTAGTCTGCAGGAACTAACACTTTGTAACAACATTCAGCAGTCCTTGAAAAGAAGAGTGCAGTGATACCATCCATACCTGTCATTTTTGGGGGATTATTTTTTTGCAGTGATAGCAAAGTATTGACCTTCAAGCAAAGTTTGAAGTTACCATTGTCATCATCATTGCAGTGTAAACTAATCGTCATATAACAAAGCTGAAACTCTGTTGTACCTGCAGACATCAGCTCACATTTGGTATGTCACAGGAATTTTTGCAAAATATTTCAGTGGGAGCATAAATGAGCATACCACTGTATTGTTCTTTTCAAAAGCTGTTGCTGTTGAGAATTTCATCATTCCAATTGGAAAAGCCACAGTTGCTTACATAGCTAGGTGATAATCACTTGTTGAAACATTATCTGGGGCATGCAAAGTTGTTTAGTTTCTCAAGTCTCATTATACAACAACTGTTATGCTCTGCTCACTCGTCTAATATAGGGTTCGGAATCTGCTTCTCGGATCGCTAGACAAGAAGTCAAGCAATTCGTATTAATGACTTTTTATTGCAGTAAGAGAAATGACAGTACTTAACTTTTGAGACTTTACAACGGTGATTTCGCAAGCAATGGGCGACTGCAAATAATCAGTGTCCTTCAGTGTATACAATTCCAATACAAGTCACTGCTGTAGACCTCGTAAATGGCTAGACTTAAACTCGGGCCACGGTCAAGGGTGTGGCACTTATATTCTCTTTGCCTAGATGCCACTGCTGTCTCAGTGTCATCCTAGAGAGGGATCCGTCAGCATACTATTGGCTGACGCCATCTCGCAGCCCTCTCTGCTTTAACGTTCTTGGCCGACATGCTGGGACCTGATGTTACGCTGGAACAACTATTGATACAGTTCCTTTGTGATCAATTAGTAAATGAACAATTGTGTTGTCATTTAAAAAGAACATACTCTTTAGTGTTGTCAATACGTTATTTGTGATTTCTGCAACATTAATCACAAAGTATGTGATGAGTTTTTAATTAAGCCAAACATGTCCCACAGTCTGCATCATAATTTTTGCATACATTATCTTTAATTAAAACACTCTTGTCATTGTTCAGGATGTTTCTGGCATGCCAGCAAGTTGCCGGCCAGTGAGTGAAGGTGGTCTAGGATTTGACTACCGTTTGGCAATGGCAATACCCGATATGTGGATAAAACTTTTGAAGGAAATAAAGGATGAGGACTGGGATATGGGTAAAATTGTCTACACCCTAACCAACAGAAGATGGATGGAAAAAGCTGTAGCATATGCCGAATCTCATGACCAGGTAACGTAAGTTTTCTTGTGTTCTTTATCCTGTATTCAAAATATTACTGTTGTTTCTTGTTTCTGAAGAATAAGTAATGGTTTTGTATAATCTTGCTAAACATTCACTCAACTTGCTTGTTAAATGAGGTTTTTTAGTGAAGCTGTCAAAACGTAAGGTTCCTTCTCTGTGTGTTTCTTTTCAAAAGGTCAACATACTTGTTTTAGTCCTACTTTATTTTGGGCATAAAATATTTCAGCATTATTTTTGCTCCCAAATTATTTTGAATCTACCAGAACTTTCAATACCATATGTTGTATCATAAAATTAATTTTAAGCAATTACTGAGGAGTTAAATTTCAGCTGTTATACTTCGATTAAAATAGCTTTGTGATTTACATTCTAATGAGTCAAGTGACTTCAGGTTTTGTAGGTGCAAAGAGATAAAAGAAGCAGATGACTATTTACTAAGCTATTAATCTCGCACAACTCTACCTGCTCTTCTACACCCCCCCCCCCCCCCCCCCCCACACACACACACATGCGCGCATGCGAAACTACACTCCATTATTTATTTTGCATTCATGATTGTGAATGTAATAGGTCTATTTGCTGTGAATTGGTTATTCACTGAGCATAAATCTCATGTAGAAAAATAGGTCTGACATCAACAAATTAATACCTCAAAAGTTTGTTTCCAATACCTACTTTGTGTTTTGCTTATTGATGATTTTGCAGGTTTCCACTCCAACTTTTCTACTTCTGATTTTCTGTTCAGAATGCTGTTTGAGCACTTTAAAACATGATAAAGTGTATACCTCCTCCTGTGACAACTAATTCAATGCATTCATCATTTTGTGCAAAGAATCTATTTCACCGACCTGTTATCATTTACCATTGGACTACAAAGTAGAAATGAAAAATAGTTGCTCTGAACTCTGTTCATTTGTTTCTCAGCTATAAACCTATACTATATTTTTGTTAAAGCTGTACATATGTACACACATTTCTTCTCCACATTCTTATTCCTCATACACAATTAATATGTCCCCCTTAATTTTCTTACCTCATCACTCCATAATTGGGGTTACCTTTACTCATTGATACATGTATAACTAGTTTTTGACTATCAGTTTACTTCCTTATCACTTGTGTACTACCTTCTCTCTTAGTTTCTTCAACATGGCCAGGGCCATGTCACATTTGGGTTAGCTGCTGTAGTTGAGGTTTTGATGATGATTAACAAAAAGTGTTAAAAGTAATTATTTGGTTCAAGGAATAATATCAGTTGGTTTAAGGAACATATAAACTGTCAGAGTTAAGTAACACAATTTTGAAGTGAGTGATTCTATTACTTTGAAAAAATAATGTGTGAATGCACAAGTAGTGAAATTTGTTGTGAACTCATAAAGATGTCTGTTGTCACTGTTGATGATAGGCCTAACACTCTACCAACTGAGCTATCAGACGAGCTCTCAGTTTGGTCCCATACAACAGCAATCACAATAATCATCATCATCATCATCATCACTAATGATTAAAGTTCTTGGGCCTCCATGGGGAATACCATTCATAAATAGACAAACCTTACTTAGCCACTCCAGAGTGAGTGACCTTAGTACTGACAGTGGAACTTTGGATAAAAAAATGTATGATATTGATGTGTGCATTAAGACTGAAGAATCATAATTGATAGTTGCATAAATTTCTTCAGTACAGGCCATTCTTGTTTTTACTTTCACTGCTTTGCTTTTTGACTGATGTGTAGGTGGTTTACAAGGTGAGCACTAACTGGTGAAACACACCACTACAACAGTGCACAAGAGTAGAGACAAGTAATCAGTTTGTGATTGCCTTTAAAGTAATCCAGTTTAATACAGGTATCAACATTCTGATGTCAACTACAATGCTGCTGTCAGTTTTATTATTGAATAACATGAGAAGTATCCCAAGTTGGCATAATTTATACATACATAGAATACATTAGAACTAGTAAAAAGATAAATGAGACAGGCTATTATCCAATGAGGTCCTAGTCATTAAAAAAAAACTAAAGAATCAGAACTTGTGTACATTTCTCTAAAGCACCAAAAGTTAGTTAATCAGAACTCATAAAGACTTTCTTAAAATAATTGAAGATGTGAAGCATTGTAGACTTCTTATCAAAATTGACAACACATGTTAACCTAGACCTCATGAGGTAATATTGCTTTGTATATGAATACATTTTTTTTTTCTCCTTTTTCGATTAAGATGACATATCTGATATCAATTTTGTAAATGATGTGTATGTATAAACAGCTGACTTGGGACTTTTACTGGTCAGAACAGTTCATTAGTTTTCAGTGCTGTATGATATCACAGTAAGTAGAGAGAGAGAAGGATGTGTAATGATAGGCTTCTGGAAGCCACATACAGATTTCTAGAAGCTAGAGTGCCTTTTCAGCCCATTCAGATTTCACTACTTCGACAGTACATTGCTACTGTTGTAGCAAACAAGTAGAGCATAATTTCCACACACTTGTTGGTCAAGTACCCCACTGTGGAATTCCTACCAAGAGCTGAAACTGCGAAATAGCACTGTCCAGGTAATCTCAATAGTTTCCTTGCCTACTGTTTTTGACAGTTTGGGAGGACAATCGCTGAAAATAATTAGTAATGCTTAGACCTGCTTACATTCTACTGTGATGATTTGCTTCCCTTTAAAAAACTGGTCTTTCATAGAAGCAGCTTGAATATTATTTCAAGCAGAGTTGTGGAGTGGCTGTTGTCTATTACTTGCAGACCTGATCATTTTGCCCAATTGAAACCAAGAATACCTTTTTGGACAGGGCAAGTGGGTGAACTTCGTAATTCTGATTTTATGTATTGTGAAACTGTAGTGCATGTGGCCTCCAGTGCCAGTATAATGTTGCATGTAAGACTTCAGCAGAGGGAACCTAATAAGCCATATGCTCAGCAAGAGATTAAAAAAATGTCAACACTGAAAGATAGACACTCACCTACAAGAGGGGCAGTTCTCTACAGTTTTGGAGCACTGCTTGCTAAAGGAGTCTCCCTCCCTCCCTCCCTCCCTCCTTCCCTCCCTCCCCTCCCTCCCCTCCACTCAACAGTTCCCCAGCACCTGTTCTGATGTAGTTTGCTTGCATCTTCCCTAATTCCAAATGAAAAGGCTTGATGCATATAATGTGTCTCTTGAATTTGGACAAATGTGCATGGAATAGCACTGAAGAATACTCCATGATGGACAAACACGTGTGAAACACCACTGAAGAGCACTCGGCCTATTGAAGTGAGTTATCCAGCTTCATACTCGAAAAAAAAACCTGTCATGATTGGAATATTATCGTCATGAGCAGTCATGGCTGCTAGGAAGTGCAAATAGTCCTAATGGGGTCCACTGCCTCATTAAAATAATATAGCCTCATGTATTCATCTTAATAGTGTTGTACATTGGCTATAAGGAATGTTTGAGAGGACTTCTTTGTGAATGCTGTGTCATGGCCAGTTCATTTATCTCAGGTGCCACTTATTGAAAATAATGTTTGTTTTCTGTGGTTAGCAACTTGACTTCCAGTGCTGCTCTAGTTATCAGTACAGCTGATCTTGAGATCCTGATAGATCTTAAAAACTAATTCCACAGGATGATGTTAAGGTCCTATTTGATTCAGTGCTATAACATACACTGAGATGACAAAAGTCATGGCATACCTCCTAATATCATGTCAGATCTCATTTTGCTCAGCGTAGTGCAGCAACTTGACATGGCATGGACTCAGCAAGTCGTTGGAAGTCCCCCTGCAGAAATATTGAGCCATGCTGCCTCTGTAACCATCCATAATTGTGAAAGTGTTGCCACTGCATGTTTTTGTGCACAAACTGACTTCTCAATTATGTCACGTAAATGTTAAATGAGATTCATGCCCGGGAATCTGGGTGGCCTAATCATATGTTCAATTTGTCCAGAATGTTCTTCAAACAAATCACAAAGAATTCTGGCCCAGTGATATGGCACATTGTCCATAAAAAATCCATAATTGTTTTGGAACAGATGGTCTCCAATTAGCCGAACATAATCATTTCCAGTCAATAATCAGTTAAGTTGAACGAGAGGACCCAGTCCATTTCATGTAAACAAAGCCCACACCATTATGGTGCCAGCACCAGCTTGCACAGTGCCTTGTTGACAACTTGAGTCCATAGCTTTTTGGGGTCTGCGCCAAACTCGAACCCTGCTATCAGCTCTTACCAACTGAAATTGGAACCAGGCCACAGTTTTTTCAGTCATCTAGGGGTCCAACCAATATGGTCACGAGCCCAGGAGAGGCGTTACAGGTGATGTCATGCTGTTAGCAAGACACTTGCATTAGTTGTCTGCTACCATAGCCCCTTAATGCCAAGTTCTGCTCCACTTTCCTAATGGATATGTTAATCATATGTTCCACATTGAGTTCTGTGGTTATTGAGTGTCTGTTAGCACTGACAACTCTACACAAACATCACTGCTCTTGGTCTTTAAGTGAAGGCCTTCAGCCACTGTGTTGTCCTTTATGAGAGGTGATGTATGAAATTTGGTGTTCTCATCACACTCTTGACATTGCAGATCTCAGGATATGGAATTGCCTAACAATTTCCAACATGTAATGTCCTGTGTGGCTAGCTCCAAATATCATTCCACATTCAAAGTCTGTTAATTCCCATCATCTGGCCATAATCATTCCAGAAACCTTTTCACATGGGATCATTTGAGTACAAATGACAGCTCTGGTAACGCACTGCCCTTTTACACTTTGTGTATGCGATATTGCTGCTGTCTGTACATGTGTATATCGCTGTTCCATAACTTGTCACCTTGGTGAATGAGGGCTCTCATCACTGTACACTGGAGTCCATAGAGTGCTGATTTTGGGTACATGAATTTTACCTGTCTCTGATTTTTGTCATGCTTTTGCAATGTTTGCATACAGAAGTGAATAAGGTGGCTATTAAGTAGAGGTTGACTGGTTATTAGAGTGGTCTCACTGTATTGATGACACAGTGAACAGAATCAAGGAGAAGACAGCTGGTGATGGGCTGGTAGCATCAGATAAAAACTAATGATGAGAGCAGAGTGCAGTGGGTTGCTGACTCATCCATGGATTAAGTTGAAAAGAAAACAAGGTGCTATTACTTTTCTATTAAGGCAGGAAATCTGTGATTAAGAGAAAATGGTCTTGGCACAGGGGGCTGTTCCTAAGTGTGTGGTGCCAAAGTCCATTTTTCATAGCCCATCACTATTAAATAATATAACTTGCCACTGTAAATTCAAGAATGTTCTGGAAAATTCAGAAACGGTTTGTATTCGTGCTCAGTAACACCCTGTATTGATCTGATAATCGAGTATTTCTAAATTAATGTGTACTTCACTACTAATAAACTTTTTACTACCTCCTGATATTTATGGTTAACTAATGACTGTGCTATGCACCGATGCTTTCAACAGTACTTGAAGATACCAATATTTTGTACAGAATATTCTGTCGTCGGTTTATCTTACATATTAACATATGTTTACAGACCAATGTGTAACTCTGCATAAAATTGTTTCTCCTTTTCAGGCCCTTGTAGGTGATAAAACACTTGCATTTTGGCTAATGGACAAAGAAATGTATACACACATGTCAGTACTTTCGGAGCCCACACCTGTCATTGACAGAGGACTAGCCTTGCACAAAATGATCAGGCTAATAACACATGGACTTGGTGGAGAAGCTTATTTGAATTTTATTGGTTTGTTGTTACCATTTTAACTGCTATAGTGCCATTCTTATTGAAGCCCTTAAATAATCATTAATGGTTTGTTTGTGTAAATTTATTTGTTTACACTTTCAAGGTAACGAGTTCGGACACCCTGAATGGTTGGACTTCCCTCGTGCTGGGAATAATGACTCTTACCATTATGCACGCCGGCAGTGGCATCTCGTTGATGATGAGCTTCTTAAGTACAAATTCCTGAACAATTTTGATGTAGCAATGAATGCAGCTGAAGAAAGGTTTGGGTGGCTTCACAAAGATTATGTGAGTTTATTTACGTGTTTGTCTCAGGCTCTTATTTGCTAAGCACACTCTGTATGCAGCCTTATAACATAGTGCACACAAATATTTTCTCATAAAGTGTTTCATATTGTTACAGTTTTGAAAACCTAATATTATGTGCATGTCAACATGTGACTGCTGTCTTTATATAATTATAGATAACTTATTCGTTTTTTTCATAAAGTATCCCTTTCTGTTTCCTTTTCAATATTTAAAATCATGTTACAAGTAGATTATTTAATGATAGCAATAATTTTAGACCACTAATCATGAAAAACTGATCTTCAGACAGTCAAAGGTTTTTTTAATTTATTTGTTTCTGGTAATTGGTTTTAATTAAGCCCTCTTCAGACTAAAATGTTATGAGGTGGCAGCATTGGTGAAGTAGCACTTGGTATTAAGCAGTCAGCTGTGCAAAATGTAAAGATGCTGTATGTGCTGCTTTCTCTTCACATTTTGGTCTGATGAACATGAGTTAATGAAAACTTGTCATGAGAAATAAGTTACTTGACATGTTTTGAAATTAGCGTTTAATGATAAGATATAAAAATTTAATCGGTAGAGGTAAGAAATTTGTGTAACTCATAGTTGGAGGGTGATAAGTGACAAACAAATCATTAAAGAGCTCGGACACTGATGTAAGAAGATACTAGCGGTATAAGCTAAGCTATAATGCACATACTGAGGATTGTGTTCCAAAGCATATTTTGATTGAAGGTAGTTATTGCCCCTGTAGTGGTGTTAATTTTTTTTTAAAGTTGTGTAATTGTGTTGGAGCAGCATGCTGAATTATTTCATTGCACTTTCCCACTGATGGCCCAGGTCAGAGTGCTATTGGATAATGAGATTTCCCCCAAACACTTCTAGTGTGAAGGTGGGCACTTGTGTAGGGGGAAAAAAATTTGGTTTTGTGTCCTGTTGATGAAGAGATTGTTAGAGATGGAACACAGGCTCAGATTTGGCAAGAATATTGTAGGCAGTTAGACTTACCCTTCTCAGAGGAACTATCCCAATAGTCACTTCAGTGGTTTAGCCAAACAACAGTAAACTAGATCTGAATTGCCATATGGAGATGTGAATGCCACTTTCCCCAAATGAGTTCAATGACTTAATGACTACACCACTGCCCTCATTCAGTTTCTTTTTTTACGATGACCTTAATAGTTTTGCATTGTACCTCATGTGTCTGAAGTAGACTCTGGAAATAATGGTACTGAATAATAGTCATTCATCATGGGAAAACAATCTAGTGTACATGCATTGCATGAAGTTTTATATAACACCATGGTGATCAGGAAATCACAATGTACCAACTGATCTAATGCTTGAGCAGTGGTGGATTTAAAAATTTTGCACCCCTAGGCACACCATATTATATGCGCGCGCGCGCGCGCGTGCGTGTGTGTGTGTGTGTGTGTGTGTGTGTGTGTGTGTGTCCTTCCCCTAGTTCAAAATAATAATAATAATAATAATAATAATAATGTTCAGTATTAATACATGAATCTATAGGAAACCGAAAGAAATGAAAATGAAATAGAGATTTCAGTGCACAAACTAATAACTAAATACAGATGAACAAACACTGAACTGGATTTGTTATTACATAATTTTTCAGATTAGTGTGGAAAAATCAAATTTGTTTTATAATCTAATAGTTAACATGAAAAGCATAATAAGTGTACACAATACCTTTAATCCATGTAAGGGCTGAACTGTTTTGTACTGCAGCTACTTCTCTTACCATAGCTCTTTCTAACAGTATTAGCAAAACTTTCACATACTTATCGACAGAACTGAATTACGTTATTTATTAACACTTTTTCATCTGAGCATACTCTCCGATAACATATATTTCCCTGATAACTATACATTTCAGCGTACGCCAAGAATACGCATGTTGTAATATACTACAGTATCAGTATGACTTGACTGCACAGCGCCAAGTGGCCTGGGTCATTCGGGTATTGTTTAGTATTATTGGCCGCCTTCGGTCACGTCTGCATGTAAACGAGGTTTAGTTCCACGTTTCGCCATCAACAATTGTAAAATAAACAGGTAATACATAGTTTGTAAATCCAATGAATGTGCTCTAAGTTATAATGAAAATCACATTATAATCTTAAATTTTTAAAACTAATATGAATAAATAAACAGACTCACCAGTCAGCAAAGTTTGTGTCTGGCTTTGACGGCAGAAAACTCTTTGATCATACCTTCACAGTTCAGAAGGTTATCAATTAGGAGGTTGGCTTCGATGTGAAGAATGGACAAGGCGTTCAATCTCTCCTCAGACAACATAGAATGTAGGTACGATTTCAGTCTTTTTAAGAGCCAAAAACGAGCATTCTGCTGAAAAATTTGTAAGTGCCATACATGGAAATATTCTAAGAGTGATGTCAATATTTGGAAATACAGACTGTAACCTCTTTTTGTAAAAATTTACTCACTTCAACTGGTATATCACTAATCCCAGAAGATTTCAAAAGTTCCACGAACCGTACACATTCACTAGGGAAGGAAGGCTCTAAATCTGTGCCATATGTCTCTTGGAGGTTTGCTGCATGTTCAGCAGTATCCCCGGGTGAACTGTTCTTCAGGTTACTGAAAACTGTGAAGGAGTCCAACAGTGTTCTATAGCTTTCCTTCCTCCTCACCAATTTGGGGTACAAGTTGTCGAGTACTGGGAGAAATGTTTCGACTTTAAATTTTTCCCTTCCAGTCAGAAAAACTTCTTCAGAGTTCACTTCTTCATCATTATGAAGTTTGCGTTTTCATGATCTTTTATAGGTGGATTCATAGTCTATATCAGTCACAATCTCCATGGATTTATTTTCATTATAGTCGAACATGCCACGAATAGATGCAATAAATCCTACAAGTGATTCATATACTTCATGCACTATTTTAGTATCAATATTTACACTATTAAATCTCTGGAGTATGTTCTTCCAAACTGTCGTCATGAATACTGTTTCTAGTCAGCTGAGTTGATTCAATAAAGCTGAAGCCTCATTTCGCACAAGTGGTTTTTCAAACATGTTATTGGTAGTATGTGTGAGGGCATTGATAATGCCCTCCCACTTTTCATATAGACATACACACGCTTCCTCTCTTGCTGACCAATGTGTTTTTGATAAACTTTTTACTGTTTTGCTTCCTGGTTTCATGAAAGAAAGTAGTTTATCCCAGCGCTGTGTGGAAGCAGAGAAAAAATTATAAAGGTTTTGCACTACATTGAAAAATGAACATGCTTTCCAACAATAGCCCTAGTGCCGACTAAATTCAGCGAATGTGTTGCACAAGGCACATAATGCGCTTTCGGGTTTCGTTCTGTAATGCGTGCCTGCAAACCAGTGTAGGTTCTTGACATATTGCTTGCGTTGTCATATGACTGGCCTCTACAGTCAGTAATATCAATGGAATTTATAGGCAAGACTTTTATTATGGCCTCAGCCAAGTTTTCGGACTTGTGTCCCAGGTTTGGTAAAAACAGAAGGAAACGTTCAACAGGTTCACCATTCTCGTTCTCAATAGAAAGATAATTGATCAATTTGTGAAATGTCCACAGTATAATCTACTATTATAGAGAAATATTTGGCCTGTTTTATTTCACTTATGATAATTCTTTCTATTCGTTCAAAAAGAAGCTCTATTATTTCATCACAGATTGTTGAAGAAAGATAACTTGTATGTCTCTGCCTTGGCTTTCCATATCGTTCAATGTGCTGTGCGAGAGAAGGATCAAACTCGGCTATAAGTTCGAGACATCATAAGTTGACCATTATGTAATGAATGGAATCTTTCAACGTGTCCACATAGGTAAAGTCCACGACTTGTTAGCTTCTTCACTACTGCAAACATCCTTTTCAACACATTGCTCCAGTACATTTTTTCTGTCTCAACACGACTTGAAATGGTTATTTATTGTTCGTAGTGACTTTTTTCCTTGTTAAGAGTGATAACTCAGAATTTTTATGTTCTAGTGAATTCTTATGATGAGATAAAATATTAGAAATACTTTTCCAAACTGCAATACCATTAGTAGCAATCACGGCCGTACCTCCAAACAATTTACATGGTGCACAAAAAACAGCACCAGTGTTGCAGGAGTATACTAGAAAATCGTGCAAAGTTTATTCACCATTTAAAAGTTTACGGTAAGATACATTTTTGTTCAAATATCTGGTTTTATCACCTATTGATCTTCTTGAATTAGAAAAATCACTGTTAAAATTTTGATTAATGCCATGTTGTAAGAGAATGTTGATTGTTGATTCATTGACACACCATTCTGCAGAATCATTACTAATGAGGTTTTTTTTTGTAATGTCTGACTCGACACTTAGTTTTTCATGAAACTCAAAATCGGGAACAGTTTGCTTTTCTTCATTTTTAACTTTTGTTTCGTCTGTATTAACTTCTCTTACGATAGATGCAGTGCCAGAAATATCATCCGTACCACTTGAACTCGAAGTTGAACCAGCAACATTTTTTGCAAAAAATTTTTCTACTGTGCCAAGCGTATTTAGGACATTGGCTTCTCATTCTCACCTTTCCTTCGATAATTTCCGAAATGCTGCCTCACTTAATTTTGCTTGTTTGCTTTTCTCACTGTTATTCATGCTAAGGCACTTACAAAATTCTCAACCAACAGTCAAAACAAAAGAAAAAAATTGTTAAAAGGAAGGAAAGAAAGTCCTAGTTGTACTGCATCGCATATGAGCACAAAACTTTTCACTTTAAACACGGCACATAAGCACAAAGATTCTTCCTTTAAACATGGAGCAACTCGGATTACTCGATATAACTGTGCTGTGAAAGAACAACAATGCAGAATAATTTAATTTCATTGTTGCCCGTCAGTGAACAGTGAAAGCACACCTATTGGCTGGAATTCATCTCGTAAAGAAAACGGGACAGTCCCTGTTTCAGCTTCTGTTTCCCACATCGCCAGAATGTTTGCAGTGAGGTGTGCTGGATTGACTCTTATCCCACTTATTCTTATAACATTTTAGCGGTTTCTGTGGGCGGAGAAGACGGACTACAAAGTTGATATGGTGTGTCGTCATTTGTGTGAACACTGCTGTTGTGTCTACACGCAGATGCACCTTTTGTGCCAATATAAAATTAAAGTAACCTTCCCTCGAAGAAAAAAAGCTTTGTTAAGAAGTTTAATATGAAATTTGCAAAGCCACGTACTGTTCAATGACACAGAGTGGGAACTGTGATATCGTGCAGGCTGCAGCACAATAAATGGGACAAACAAAAGTTGGTTTCTTCTTCTTTTTTGCCAAAAAAAGTAATTAAGTAAATAAATAAATAATTTTTTAAACTGTTGTGAAGTTATTTCACACATTATTACATATTCTGGTTATGTTCTTTTCGTATATACATGTTTAAAAATGTAAAACGTTCCCAGTGTCAACATGTTTTGTTAAACGGGTGTCATTAAATCAAAGATCAGATATCGAATACCACAGAGCTTTCACATTAATTACAGTAATGGAGGGTTGACTTGTTACTTCCTCGTAATTTCTACACAAAATTTAAGTAGAGTTGGGTTAACATACTGAGGCCCACACATGTTACAGTATTTAAGAAACTGCTGATTAGTCCATCACAGCTTTTCTGGGGTCCCAGTACTTTCACTGGGAAAATATGTTAGGGTTAAGTAGAAGCCAACAACATTCTCAGAATAATAACATTTCAAACATTGTATTGTAGATTGCCATCCTGACAGCTTACTTCAAAATATTTTGAACAATCCTGAAGACGATACCAGACAGAAACCCAATGTTAAATTTCCATTCAGTCGCCAAGTAAACTATGTATATTTCTAAGCTTGTATTGTCAAATTTAGTTCTTGAGGATTATTTAAACTAGCAAGTTGTTTAACAATATTAACATTTTTTGTCATTTTTAAGCACAGTTATTTTAAATTGAAAAGGTTAAAATAAGTACAGAGCAAAAAATGTGGCTCCTCTTAAGGTGTTGCCCCTAGGCCTGTGCCTAGTGGGCCTATATGTAAATGTTAGAGGGGGGGGGGGGGGGGGGGGGTTAGAGGGTAGATTGTCATTGCCACGGCTTATCCCAGTGACTTTCACCAGGCTACAAACTGGAAGCCTTGAACAGTTTCCTGATGATAAACCCAGTATTTGTGCTACTTTGTGTCTATAAAGTGGGCACAACAGTGAGATAAATATGACAAATGGCTGTTTTTCTTTTTTTCCATAATCGTATCAGAAGCATTAAAACATTGAACACTATGTAACAACAAACTACAAACTGTGCAAACAAAAATATCATAATATATAGCAAGGAAATTTTATACCAAAAACTGACCAAATTTAACGTATTTCGGGCAGTCCTTACCAACTGTGCAAGTACTCAGGCATAGTTCGCACTTCATGAGGTGGACAGTAATCTGCTACTGTCCACACAGGATTGTCTGATAGTCCTAATCTGTTCGTAGTGCTTTTGATTGTTGCACCTCCAGAAATAATCTTTGCAGATATATCCAAATGTTGTCTAATATAATTGGATAGATAAACAAACAGCTCACCAAGTTGCGTCAGGAGAACATATATACAAAGGTATTTAAATTTGCAAGTTTTGGGGACCCAGTGTCTCCTCCTGGCAGACAGGTTGAGCGGGAAGGAATAGGGAAGGAAAGGACTGGTGAGGTGTCGGAAGAGGGGAGAATTTGAAAAAGTCACCCAGAACCCTGGATCAGGGGAAACTTAACAAACAGAATGAGAATGAAAGACTGATTGTTAGGGACTGCACTGCATTAGATTTCAAAACCTTAGACCTTAAAGGTGGAAGATAGGGTACTATGCAAGATAGAGATCACTATCAAACATTGTGCACAAGTAAATAAGAGCAGAAAGCTAAGTGCATTATATGCAGTGGTGGTGGTGGAGGAGGACGGGGGATGGGGGGTGGAGAATAAACAAGTCAGAAAATGAAAGATATAGAAAACTAAAAGGGAAATACCACTTTGCAAGTCAATCCCAAAAACTTTCCATCAGCAACCCTGACATTAAGCTCTACCTTGAACAGTTCGGACCACGATCTTATCTTGACTCACCACCACAACCTCAAAATCATCACTTACAAGCCTTCCAAGAATTCCTCACATACAGTATTGCTTCACAACCCATCCTCAGGTCCGTACAACGTGACCCTGACCTGACCTCTGCAGAATTCCAGGCTCTTCATTTGCTAAAACTGATGACTCCATGATTATCTTCCCAGTGCACAAAAGGGGTCTACCACTATGGTACTTCACTGACAGGAGTATGTAAGCAAGAGTCTACATTAGCTGTCTTGACATCCCTACATACAGCATCTGCCATCAATGTCCCATCCCTGTGATTCAAACTGACATGCAGTCCCTACTTACAACCTCAGGCCCTTCACAAGGACTAACGCCTCAATCCGTAGAACTTCTTACCCCCACCCAAATCACGCACCCCCACCGTCTTCCTAAGATCCACAAACCCAATTATCATCCTGTATTAAAGATAGCAATCATTTTCGAGGTCATCGTAAATCTTTGCCCACCACACTCCCATCACACACTTTGCTTGTCACTATTGATACCACCTCCCTCTATACCATCCCCCCATGTCCATGGCCTGTCTGATGCTGAACATTTCCAAACCTATGTCATCCTTCCTGCTAAATGTAATCAACTTTATATGTACCAACCACTACTTCACCTTTGAGGGGCAAACATACAAACAGATAGAGGGCACAGCC
This sequence comes from Schistocerca piceifrons, assembly GCF_021461385.2. NCBI lineage: Eukaryota > Metazoa > Arthropoda > Insecta > Orthoptera > Acrididae > Schistocerca > Schistocerca piceifrons. Next base: position 276,296,319 of record NC_060149.1, read on the forward strand.
GTGGGAACCAGGATGGCTCCTTCCTATACCAATCTTTTGATGGGTCACTTGAAGGAGGCTTTCCTGGGATCCTTAAGCCTTCAGCCCCTAATTTGTTTTAAATATATTGTGACATCTTTATCATATGAACTTATGGTGAGGCTGACCTATTAAAATTCCTGGAATCTCTAAATACATTTTGCCTTTTTACATTTCACATGGTTGTGTGCATGGAGGATGTTTGGTATAGAGGGAGGTGCCACCAATGGTGACAAGCAAGGTGTGTGATGGGAGCGGGGTGGGCAAATCATCCATGCCACTTTCCTTGATCTTGGGCTCATCCTCACCAAATGCCAACTACACACTTCTGTTCACATTAAACCTACTAACAAACAACAGTACTTACATTTTGACAGTTACCATCCTTTCCATGTCAGACCTTATCATTCAAGGCAGATGTATTTGTTCAGATGCATACTCTTTACAGCAATACACCACCATTCCCACCTCGGTGTTCTGGATGTAATTACACCACCAGCCTAGTTCAAAAGTAGATTTCCTGGGCCATCACATCCAGTCCTGCTACTGCTGATCCCCTTAAAAAAAAACCAACAACTTAGGAATATACCTTTTGTCACTCAGCATTATCCTAGTCTTGAATTCATCAATCAGCTACTTTGACAAAGCCATGACTTGGTTAAGTCATGCCCTGAAATGATGTCCACTCTGATATTTTGCCCACCACACCTAGAAAATCTTTTCGTCACCCACCCAATCTCCACAGTATCATTGTGAGACCCTGTGTAAACGCTGTTCAGCCTTTTACATCAGCATGACTACAATCAAGTTTTCAGTTAGGATGGATGGGAAAAAGCAGAGGGTGTCTACTTGTAACACACAATATCCTGTTGCAGGGCATGCTCTACAACATCACAGTTGTGACCTCGGTGCCTGTTCTACCGCATGTACCATTTGGATTCTTCCCCCAGATGCTAGCTTCTCAGAACTCTGCAAGTGGGAACTGGTGTTACAACATGTCCTTGGTTGTCTCCATCCATCAGGCCTTAACTTACATTAATTTCTTCAGTCTCAGCAGCTCTTCACAGAACTATTCCTTTCTTCACTCCCATTTAGTTTCCTATCTCTTTCATTTTCTGTCCTGTCTGTCTTCCCTCACCTCTGTCGCATACAATTTACTTAGCTTTCTGTTCTTATTAACAAGTGCACAATGTTTTGGTGTAATCTTTGTCTTGTGTATTACCCTATCTTCCATCTTTAAGCTTTCAGATTTTCAAATCTCGTCCTTTGCAGTCCCAAAAGACCTTTGTGTATGTATTCTACCGTCATTACCTGGTGAGTATATTTTTTATCAATCCAATTATGTTATACTTTCAAAAACTGTATGTTTTCGTTAATCCGTATGTTGTCTGTCTGTTGCCATAATTTAACTTAAATTCCGTACTTCACCAAATCTGTTGTCACAGTTAAAATTAGTTCTGTACACTAAAGACTTGTCATCTAACTGCAGCACTGGAACATAGTTCTTTCCTTTTCCAATATTATATGTCTCAAGTGCTCACCCACAGCATAGCATTAAATAAAGCATTTGATCCAGTTGAAAAAGGTAATTATGCGTCTGTTGCACAAAAATTTCAAAATATCACATATTTTGCCCATATCTTCTTGTAATATATCTTACCAAGCATATTTAAAATTTTGGTCCTTTCCAAGATCATCATGCAAGGTTCTTGAATTTTAATTTTGGTAGCACTGTTTGTACATAGCTCACTCTTAACACTGCATGAATTTTATTTTATCAGTGAAAAACGTCTACAGCTAATAATCAAAATAAAGGCAATAATCTAGTAAAGCAAAAAATCTTACCTCTGCGTGTAACACTTTCTATATAAAAAAATCGTATACTGTCAGACTTTGTAAACTTGAATGTTTCCATCCATATTTAACATTAAAATTATGTGCTAACAATTAAGACTCCAGCTGAGCATCTACCTACACTGATAAGCCAAAACATTACAGGATTTCTAGTGATTGATCACTTTCAAATTCAAGGTTTCCTGCAAGTTTTTTCCAGGTTTTAAAGGCAAATTTTTTCCATGTTAAATTTGACACTAAAACATCATTTTTTTCAAAACTAGTACAAATTCTGTTTTTGCAAATATATATACATTGTAACTTGCTGATTAAAGGGAACAAACTGTAGAAATCTGTCATGATAAACATGAATAAATCATTTCTTTAAATGTTCTATCTCTGCTGAAATCTTTGAGGCTTCACTCAATATATGTGCTCTTTTTGTTTCCAATTCTTTGATTTCAGCTTACTTTCATGTGTTCAACAATCATTCCTCCTTTTCTCTTTCACCTTCCTTCACCTTATGTTTCATATAGTCTTTCTGCAAAGAATGTGCATTTCGAAAACAATGTATAAGACTTTTGTCAATGTTGCAATTGTCAACTCCATTTGCATCTTGGACTGTGTCGTGTGTCTTTGAGCAGTAAGGCTTTTTTTTCTGTTTGATTTTCAACAATTATTTCAGAGTTTACAGAAACGCCTCACTCAGCGGTAGCATTTCCATGTGAGATTATTAAAATAATTTGCACAAAATCTCAGAAATTTGGGCATGACTGTGAAGATAATTCAATAATATTAATCCAGAATTTATCAATATGATTTTTACTTCTTTTGTAACATTTCATCTCGTCTTCAATCCTATTTTCTCTGCAGTTCACCGCAAATTCCAAGTTTGACACAGTGTGCATTTGAATCCACATTATTCCGTTTGATACCAAAATTTCAAGATATACTGTCAATCTGCTTTGAGCTACTGCCTGGTTTAATGCAATTTCTGGATTCAAGCAGGAAATCACACATTTTATGTTATATTCAAGAAGTTATGTTTTGGCAACTTCTCTACTATGCCAATAATGCTTGTTCGCGTGCTTTCCTTTAGCAACAATATTTCCTCTTCAGGTACATGCTTCATTTTTTTTTCAGCACAATTCTCATAGCAGAATCCAGATTGAACTGTCTTGCGGTAATTAGATTATTTACATCCTTTAAGTCAGTTTTCAGTAAAGATGATTATTTTGCTTTTTAAGACCTCTAGTTTCAAAACTCGCTGCATCAGTATTTTCATAAGATTGTGTAGTATATCATACAGAAATGGAGCCATCGAGACATCTCTCTGAAAATAGAGTAAAAATGGTTCCAACAAGTGTGCTGTTGAAGTGAAGAATGCCAGTTTTGGAGCTAGCAATTTGTCAACGATAGCTTGAGAAGCAACTCTGAAACTTGATGACTGAGTAGTAGTTTCCAATTTCTTTATCCCAGTAACATAAGTTCAAATATGTTCAAGAATTTCCACAGCTTTTTCTGCTGCATTGTTGTTTTCGACCCATCTTGTTCAACAAAATGACTTGAGAGAAGATGAAGATCCAGTTATCTCAGTGTATTGTGACCTTCGTGCAGGTGAAACAGGAAATAAATAATAAAGCACTGTCAAAAATGACACAATTTCCCAATTACTTTTGGGTATGCCTGTTCAGAAAGTGCCATGTAATATGTGTAAACTGCAGGTACCAATTTGTAGCAGTTGTAGACAATCAAAGGATTCTTTTAGTTTCTTGTTAAAGCCATTCAGAAGTTTTAAATTCACGTTTGGTCCCTCAATTGATAACTGTAAATATTTAGGTTTTCCAAACCCAACAATATTTTTATACCTTTTAGCAAATCATTTGCCCTTGCATGTTTCCGAATGCCAGAATCAAAGTACCGTGTTGTTATTACTGATTTTTCGTGATCCCAAAATCATACATAGAAATCCATCTCAGTTTTTCAAGAAACAGTATTCATACTTTCATCAAATATGAGTTCAGTCATTTCACATTTGTCAATGAGGTCAGCAAGTTTACGTATTTGTATGGTGCCAATGCGTGTTCAATGCTCTAACAGTTTTGATTTTTACAATTTATTTTCTATGCGATTTGGCTGTCTGGATATAATGAAGATAATAACACTACACAGTTCTGAACCAACAAATAACTCTCATGGTGCACAAACACCACAAAATTTCAGCTCTTGTAACGTCATCTGATAGTAAATATGGGTACACTGTAGACTCATTCTCTGGATCGTTTCTGTGGCTTTGAATATATCGCTTTGTTTGACACTGGACCTCCTATTAGAAACGACACAATCAATATTAGCCAGTAAATAATACAAATTTACAAATTAATAAATTGTACTTCATACTAAAAATAGTTTATAATTCTTATCAAAATTTTGATGAAATTCCCACTTCCCTCCTAAAAAAACGAATAAAAAGTTGTGCAAGTGGATAGTTTCTTCCTGTCCCCACTTTCTTCCCTAGCTTAAACCTAAATTTTTCGTCACATATTTAATGAATGCAACTGAGGCTTTTCATATCTACAATTGAGAAAAATCTTGTGCATAAGAGGGCAAATTTGATTCTCAAGTCTCAACCTGTATGATATTTGAAATCGCTTTCAACTCGCACAGCTAACCAACACCTACGAAACAGCCAACAGTCAAACTCAGTTCCAGTTGCAAGTTACCTAACAGCTTCCAGGGGCAACAAAAATTTTATTTTCTGTATCTCATATAATTATTGACCGAATTTAGAAATTTAAAATGCTGTCGTAATCTGCTCATTAAGGGAAATAATCTTACGTTGAAGGTTTAAGACCTTCGATATTGCATTGTGCTTGTACATGATTTCGACATTTTTGAGATTTCAACATCCCCAAGGCAGAAAACACTATTTTAAATAAACTGCTGTGTGAATCCATTCAAAACTGTACTACAATTTCGTCCTGTTTGTTCTCTTTCTAATTATTGTTGGTTATTCAGTATTACCAACTGTTATTACCAAGCATGCATTCTTTTATTTGACAATCTGGGCAGTATTTATTTGTGTTGTTAAGCGGTTTGCTACCTTTATTCAGCTGCTTAAAAGTGAAAGTACTACCGAATACACACATTTAAAGGAAATTGTTTATTTTATTTTGTAGATCCTGTACTTCGTCTGCTTGGCTGGGAACAGTCACTTGTTTCAATTTGATCCATGGCCACTGCAGGGTGAAATGAGAGAAATTATAAACATTGCACAGTGTTGCAAAAGGAAAGAAATATAAACAGGAGAGTCCAGTAAAAAAAGGATCAATAATTACTTAATACTGATATTTGTATAAATGCTGCAAAGTGAGACACAGTTACTAACGTCTAAACTGTCATTCGCCTCTTCCTGTTTGTATAATTATGTTACAACACCCTTGATTTAATTTCATTACTACACAAGGTTATTGCCACTTCACTCAACAAAATGGCCAAGCAAGCATTCACAAGCTACAGATTTATCGAGACAAGACTGCTGATTGCTCCATGGTAAAGCCGACATCTAGCTTTAACTTCTTCATTCATTATATTATATTATGTCTGTCTGTCACCATTGAACAGTGGTTCAGCCCCATTTGTCTGTTCCATATATATGTTGGTACAAGTCATTACTCTTCGTGACTATGACATCTTGTTTCTAACTGTTGCCATCTGCAATGATTAACAGTTGATATAGTTTTACTAAACCGAATATGAACATCTATGTAAAATGCTTTTACAAAATTTACTACTTTCATGTATTTCTACCTTAGCAGCTCATCTGTACTTTATGCCAGACTTCGAAGCAATTAATTCTCCCATATCTCCTCACCTCTCACACTGTAGCACCAATCAGCTTCCTCAAATCCCTGCCTCATGTGACAGCTCAAATAGTATAAAACAATTATGAATCATTGTGTAAACATTGAATTACCAACCTGTATTGTGTGTATAACATGTAGATTCCCCTTTGAATATTCGAATGCTTTTTGGAATATCACAGATAGTTTAAATTAATAGTTTATCAATATGGGTATGGCACTGAAAGAGTTTAAAAATCAAGGTTTCTAAATAAAATGTAATGTTTTTTCGGTGGTTTTTCCCCAGATTTTGAAAATTCCAGGCTTTTTACCAGGTTTTAAAGATTTCGAGGTTCACTGGACACCTTGCATATGACCGCTGTCCACTGCGACATTGGATGCCACCTTGTGGCACTGCAGGCATGACGCGGTAGCAAAAGTATGTAAGCAGAGCAGTCACGAACAAGGGGTCACCTTAGCAAAGATGTGGGTTGCAAATGGGGGAAATCCACTGAGATAAGCTACTTTGAAAATGGGCATATTATTGTTATGCAGAGCCTGTGAGTGAGTATCTCAAAAATGGCAGAGCATTTCAAATGTTCACGTGCTACTGTCGTGAGCATCTACGGTAAGAGGTAGCGGTACAGTGAAATTACCACTAGGCGCTAAATGGTTGGACATCCATGACCCTTCATAGAATGTGTCATTCAGAGGCTTGTCTGCTCTGTAAAATAGGATAGATGGTAATGTGTGGCATCTCTGCCAAAAGTGCACAATGCTGGTGAACACACAAATGTGTCAGAGTACACCGTTCACCGTACATTGTTGAAAATGGAGCTCGCCAGCAGACCACTCCTACGTGTCCACATGTTGACCCAATGACATCGTCAGTTATGATTGCAGTGGGCATGGAACCAGCAGGAATCAACCATCAATCAATGAAACATGTTGGCTCTTCAGATGAATCACATTTTTGCTACACTGGGTTGATGGTTGTCTCCATGAACGCTATCATCAATGGCAGATCACAATGTACAGTGCGCCACGGAAGTAGGCTAGTGAGAGCAGTGTTGTGCTGAAGGAGACATTATCCTGCACTTGCATAGAACCTGTGGAAGTAATCACACACACTGACAGCTGTGGCATCCCTTCATACATGATGTCTTCCCCAACAGTGATTTCATCTTTCAGCAGAATAATTATCCATGTCTCTGAATCAGAACCATGCTCCAGTGGTTTGAAGGGCATTGTAGTGAACTCACATTGATATCTCAGCAACCAAATTCACCTGATGCAAATCCTATGGAACCCATATGGGTCACTGTTGAGCACCATCACCACATGTGCAAATCAGTGGCCCATTGTTTACACAAATTACATGACCTGTATATAGACATCTAATGCCACATACCTCCACGAACCTACCACCAAACTGTCAGCTCCCCAATACACAAGGTAGTGATGTAGTTTGTTCCAAAGACAGACCAACAAGGTATTGAGCAGGTGGTCATGATGTTTTATCTCATCAGTGTATATTTGTGAGGGCCACAGTCCTTTCGGCTAGTAGTATAGTTGCAAATCATACTAGTTCATCAATTTCCTAGACAACCCCAAATTTTTATTACAACAGTAGATACAAATAATGTTTGGCTTCCAAGTATTATTCACATTAAAGGTGTACACTTAACATAATATAAAGCTTTGTTACAAAAAGAAGCTGTACCAAATGTCTGTGGAACATGGATTCAGTTCGTTATCTCCAGATGCACACCAACTTGGCTGTTTGATTTGTATTTTCCCATGGATTCACACAACACCACAGGAATAGACAGAAAACGGTTTTTGTTCTTGGCAAGTAACTGACTTATTTTGATCATGAGAATAAAATAGACTACCTTAAAGTAGCCACAATATTATGAAAAGGATAGACTGCTACTCACTGTAAAGATGACCCGTTGAGTTGCAGACAGGCACAACAAAAAGTGTTACACAATGAACTTTCGGCCGAATCCTTCTTCAGAAAAGAACACACACATTCATTCATAGAAGCAGGCACACCTCACACCCACATCTCCACCCACTGCAGCAGCTGGAGATAGCAGTCATGTGTGCTTGTGTGAATGCGTGTGCACTCCCCCCCCCCCCCCCCCCCCCCTCCCCCCTGACCCCCTCCTGAAGAAGGCTTTGGGTGAAATCTCATTGTGTAACGGTCTCTTCCTTCTGCGTGTCTGCAAGTCAATGTGTCATCCCTACATTTAATACATTTGCAGCTGTGAATCTGGTGGACAACCATCAGCTGTATAATGGAATGACAATGAAAATTTTTCTGGAGTGGGACTCGAACTTGGATATCCAGCTTATTGTGAGTGGTCGCCTTATCGTTAGGCTAGCCGAGCATTACTGTGTTGTTTAGAAGTACAGTGCAATGTTCCTTCAGGCATGCGTGCATGCAATACCGGCACTGCAATATTGTATTTATGCAACAACATGGGCAAGCAACTTTCAATTAAAATGTCATCCCTGTTGGGGAATATACATAATGAATGTATGAGTGTAGGTTGTGGACACATGGTTGATGACATATGGAAGTTTGAGTCTGGCTGTGAGTTGTGCTCAGATAGTCTAATGGTAAGGCGACCACTCGCGATAATCAGGAAATCTGTGTTCGTGTCCCAGTCTGACACAAATTTTCATGATCATTCTGTTATACAACTGACGATTGTCTCTATTCGCAACTGTGAATGCACTTCATGTGTTTTTTATCATACTTCTGAACAATACAAGCATTGCAATATAGTGTTATCTATATGGTGAGTAACTGTCGATCCTTTTCATAATACTGTTGATATTCCAACCTGGACTTCTCATTGTTTTGTTATACCTTAAATGGCATTAATCTGCAGGAAAAAAAGTTGTTCCGGGGTAGGGGGGGGGGGGGGAGAGAGAGAGAGAGAGAGAGAGAGAGTGTGTGTGTGTGTGTGTGTGTGTGTGTGGGGGGGGGGGGGGGGTTTCTAATTCCCGCATCCACTTCTGCCCTCCCCCCCCCCCCCCCCCCCAAACATTTCACCTGCAAGTATGGCTGACATGATCAAAGATTCACCCTCCATTAGTGGTGGAGGACTGGAGTAAAGGGCATATCAGGATATTATACAGGGTGAGTCACCTAACATTACCGCTGGATATGTTTCATAAACCACATCAAATACTGACGAATTGATTCCACAGACCGAACGTGAGGAGAGGGGCTAGTGTAATTGGTTAATACAAACCATAAAAAAATGCACGGAAGTATGTTTTTTAAAACAAACCTATATTTTTTAAAATGGAACCCCGTTAGTTTTGTTAGCACATCTGAACATATAAACAAATACGTAATCAGTGCCGTTTGTTGCATTGTAAAATGTTAATTACATCCGGAGATATTGTAACCTAAAGTTGACGCTTGAGTACCACTCCTCCACTGTTCGATCGTGTGTATTGGAGAGCACCGAATTACATAGGGATCCAAAGGGAACGGTGATGGACCTTAGGTACAGAAGAGCCTGGAACAGCACATTACGTCCACATGCTGACACCTTTTTATTGGTCTTTTTCACTGACGCACATGTACATTACCATGAGGGGTGAGGTACACGGACACACGTGGTTTCCGTTTTCAATTACGGAGTGGAATAGAGTGTGTCCCGACATGTCAGGCCAATAGATGTTCAATGTGGTGGCCATCATTTGCTGCACACAATTGCAATCTCTGGCGTAATGAATGTCGTACAGGCCGCAGTACATCTGGTGTAATGTCCCTGCAGGCTGCCACAATATGTTGTTTCATATCCTCTGGGGTTGTAGGCACATCACGGTACAGAAGTCCAGAGGTGTAAAATCAGGAGAACGGGCTGGCCAATTTATGCGTCCTCCACGTCCTATGAAACACCCGTCGAACATCCTGTCAAGGGTCAGCCTAGTGTTAATTGCGGAATGGGCAGGTGCACCATCATGCTGATACCACATACGTCGACGTGTTTCCAGTGGGACATTTTGGAGCAACGTTGGCAGATCATTCTGTAGAAACGCGATGTATGTTGCAGCTGTTTGGGCCCCTGCAATGAAGTGAGGACCAATGAGGTGGTCGCCAATGATTCCGCACCATACATTTACAGTCCACGGTCGCTGTCGCTGTACCTGTCGGAGCCAGCGAGGATTGTCCACGGACCAGTAATGCATGTTCCGTAGATTCACTGCCCCGTGGTTTGTGAAACCCGCTTCATTGGTAAACAGGTAGAATTGCAACGCATCCTCTGTTAATGCCCATTGACAGAATTGCACTCGATGATTAAAGTCATCACCATGTAATTGCTGATGTAGCGACACATGAAACGGGTGAAAGCGGTGACAATGCAGTATGCGCATGACACTACTTTGACTCAGTCCACCGGCTCTTGCAATGTCCCGTGTACTCATGCGTGGGTTCATGGCAACAGCAGCCAACACACCAACTGCACCTGCTTCTCCTGTGACAGGCCTGTTACAGACCCGTTTGCGTGCTACGACCATACCTGTTGCATACAGTTGGCTGTAGATGTTTTGCAATGTGCGGCACATTGGATGCTCTCTGTCCGGGTACCATTCTGCATACACACTGCAGGCTTCAGCTGCATTTCGTCGACACTCGCCATAGATGAGTATCATCTCCGCCTTTTCAGAGTTCGAATACACCATGGTCACAGTTCCTACAACACTACACTATCACAGACGCCTGGTAACACGGTGTACTACAGTTGGTCTGCGTGCGGAGATGAATGCAGAATAACAATAGCAGCAAGCGCTACGTGCGGACACTGCAACAGCTAGACCAAACCACAACAGTGCACTACAGCCACACTCGTAAACACGGTCGTCATCGTAAACATGTCCCTGCCGATGCTGCTCGCCGACAGTGGCCCGTGTTCGTTACAACACGCAACTGAACGTCAGAGGTTTCAAGCGTCAACTCTAGGTTACAATATCCCCGGATGTAATTAACATTTTACAATGCAACAAACGGCACTGATTACATATTTGTTTATATGTTCAGATGTGCTAACAAAACTAACGTGGTTCCATTTAAAAAATCGTAGGTTTGTGTTAAAAACATACTTCCGTGCATTTTTGTATGGTTTGTATTAAACAATTACACTAGCCCCTCTCCTCACGTTCGGTCTGTAGAATCGGTTCGTCAGTATTTGATGTGGTTTACGAAATATATCCAGCGGTAACGTTAGGTGACTCACCCTGTATATATCTGTCATGCCAACCTCTGCAGGCATTTCCCTGGTCATTACTGCTGGGGTTCTGCTCTTGTTACCCACAACAATTGTTTGCTGCAGTATGGGAATCTAGTATCGATTTACCTTGAAGCTTAGTTTGTTCTTGTTAAGTGTTGTCATGTTTTTGAATTTCTATGGCTGACTTGAACAAACGGGCGCGATAGCTCTTCTCCACAGCAAGAACCTATGTGTCAATGAGTTTTAGTATGTGGTTGCTTTTGTACAGTGTGTGCTTTGCACAGCTGATCTCTCCATCTGTCCCCATGTGTAATACCATTTTATCTTCAATGAACCCGATACTGACGGCTTGTCCAATCATTCTAACGTACACTTTTCCACATGTACAAGTGATATATTCCAAACATTGCGAGTAGGTCTCTTTTGTCCTTTGGCAATCTGAGTTATTCTTAGATCTCTTAGTCAGTTTGTAAGTAGCCTTCGTGTTGTGTTTGCATACTACGTAGCCTAGGCACGTTCTGCAGAACGGACATATCCAACTTTTGTTCTTCCGCCATGGCAAAGCTGCTGTGACTGACATATTTGTGGCTTGCACTGGTATCATTCCATGTATGCCAGTTTTTTTATACATGCTGCCCCAGGTTCTCAGTATTCCTCAAAACGTATGCTGGTGAAACTTCAGAAAAATCATGAAACAAATGTCTTCCGAAGATTCTAAGACAAAAGTCAACAGGCACTTCCCCAAGTGGTCATGAAAACCTACACAATTTTGTGTTACGGTATATGCTTCAGTGTGAACTTTAAATTGTTGTCAGTTTGTCACAGAAGTCTCATAATGTATTACAACTACAGACATACATACTCCGCAAGCCGCAATATGGTGTATGGTGGAGGATACCTTATATCCCTTTTATGTTCCTCTCTCATATGGAGCTAGGGAAAAATTATTGTCTATACACATCCATGCGAGCCCTAATTTCCCTTATCTTGTCTTTATGGCCTTCGCACAAGATGTACATTGGTGGCGTTAGAATCTTTCTGCAATCAGTCACACATGCCGGTTCTCAAAACTTTCTCAGTAGCATTTCACTAAAAGAACATAGTCATCCTTCCAGGTATTCACATTTGACTTCACAAAACATCTCTATAATACTTGTGTGTTGGTTGAACCTACCAATAACAAATCTGGCAGCATTTGTCTGAATTGTTTTGATATTTTCCTTTAATCTGGCCTGGTGTGACTTCCAGACACTCAAGCAGTACACAAAGTGTCACACTAATGGTCTTTATGCGGTCTCCTTTATATATGTGCTGCACACGCGTAAAATTCTACCAGTAAACCAGTCAACCATTTGTCTTCCCTACCTACTGTTTTGCAATGTTACGCATTTTGCAATGTTATGCATAGATATTTAATGGATGTGAGGCTATCAGGCTGCACACCACTAATACTGCATTCGTACATTTCAGGATTGTTTTTCCTACTCATCTGCATTAGCTTACATTTTTCTACATTAAGAGCAAGCTACCATTCGTGACTCCAAATAGAAATTGTCTGTCATCCTGTATTCTCATACACTCACTTGATAACACTTCCCTGTACACTACAGTATCAGCAGCAGTCGCAGATTGCTGCACTCACCCTGGCACCAAAGACCATCTGCTCCAAAATACTTCTTCTCTGCATTGATGACTGAAAGGAAAAACTTAAGAACTGCTGTTATTGACAGTACAAAAATACATAGTTTTGTGAAAAGCAGTGCACTAAACCGACTCCTAAAACCACATTACACATTACTAAATTGCTACTAAAATAACAACAGAAATAATCAGTTATTGATAATATAATGTAACTGGATAGATAAAATATCTACTGACCAAGTGGCGACAGAGGAATATACATACAAAAGGATGCTTTTGGAGCCAATGGCTCCTCCTTCTGGCAGTAAAATTGACGGGCAGGAAGAGGATGAAGGCAAAGGACTGGAAAGATTCGAGGAAAAGGGTACTGTTCAGAAAGGTCACCCAGAACCCTAGGTAAGGGGAGACGTACTGGACAGCCAGAAGAAGGAGCCACCGGCCTCCTCCTGCCAGTAGGAGGAGCCACTGGCTCCAGAAGCTTGTAAAAGTTAAATCTTCTTGTGTGTGTGTTCCACTGCTGCCACTTGGTGAGAAGATTTTTTTATCTATCCATTTACATTAATTGTTACTAAGATTTATATGTAAAAAGAAAATTAAAAAAGAGAGAAAAAGGCTAGAGGAGGAGAAAGTAGCAGCAAGACATCACTAAACATATATATTTAAAAAAAACTGCCATAATACAATATAAAGAAAAATAAAATAACACTACTAGATTCAATTGCTTGTGGTACTGTAATAATTTTGGCACACGAAGAACAAAATTTCAAGTGTTGTCTTTCTCCAAATCCACATCTTTACAGCACTGCCATCTCCCAGACTCAAGACTCGAATAGTATGTTCTCACTCATTCTAGCACATATCCATTCTAGCCTTCCAGTTTCTTGTTACTTTGAGTGTAATGTATTATCTGTTAGCTGTGACTGGTTGCCTGCATTGTGTGGAACTGATGACCTCAGTAACATGCTGTTACCATCCTTAGGTACATACAATGTGTAAAAATTGCTTGTGTCCTTATTACTTTTACTGAATCTACAGAAGTAATCAGGATACGATGCATGACCAGTCAGCATCCCCCTTTGAAAGGATTTGGTAACTTACTTTTGCACAATCACTTGTGTCCAATAGAATACTGGACTTGTCTTTCTGAACTGTAAGACATATTCCAGATATGTTGCCATTCATATTTTTAGCTTTACCACTTAGTGATTCAGTTGTTTCCCGAACTTTTCAGGTTTTATTTTTTCTGAGCACATGTATTGCGTCCTTTGTCCTTATCTTTAAGTTGGCTGATGAGTACATTTATAGTATCCCCCCCAGGAGACTCGCAACACTCCAGTGAGTACATACATGACATGAGTTGGGTCTCAAGCAATTGCAGTACTTCTCCCTTCGCTGTGCTGCAGTTTTACTCTCTGTCTATATCTTTTCTCAGACTTATTCACTAGTACAGATTCCCTGCTCACAACAAACTAGTTGGAACATATATTCTGGCTTCTGTCACTTTGTTCCCTTTATTTTACATCACATATTTCTGTTTATTTTATGTTCAGCCCCACCAGCTGAATATGATCTCCATCTTTTCAAAATGTAAGAATCTGCAAGCCTTATAGGAAGGTCACTCAGCATGCTAGCCTTTCCATGTGAAAGGGTGGGGGGGGGGGGGGGCAGGTGCCCATATGGTGGTGACCACCTGATGACGCACAGATTGCATTATTGATGCCTGCACTGTCACCTCCCCATTCATGCCAACAAGTAAGATCCTGTCTATTTGGGGACTTCAGGCACTGGCCAACAAGGCAGGTGGCGTATGCTCTGGCGCACGATGGTGCCTGCAGAAAGAGCCCTTAATCAGAATAGGTGGTTTCATGGCGGATATTTAAAGTCATGAAACAACAAAAGTTATCGGCTGGTGCCGTGAGGCTCTAGCAGTCTCTTCAGACAGACAAAAATTCATTGCAGATTATTAAAACCCTGAAAACTTTCCCTCCTTTGCCAAATAATTGCAGGAAACCAGAACCAAGTGACTTGGAGTCACCTACTCGCCTGAGTTTGTGGTTTGTACGTGTCCATCCTAACTTTTGAGATGGATTTGCTTCCAGAGAAGGTTTAAATCATGTGTTACCAGTGTGATGTGAAGCTGTATTTCCCACTCCCAATGCAGTGCTTAATATGCCAGTGCTTAAAAGCATGTCCACTCAATGTGCACGTGACCCAATTTGTGGAGACTGTGACTGGCCACTTCATGAAAATTGGCAGTTTGTGCTGACACTTGTCTGTATCAGTTGCAAGGATGGCCACACTCCTCGAAGTGCACAACCCTAATCCAAGAATACAAAATCCAGGAAATGCGATCACAAATCGCCTCTGCTGTTTTTAAGCTCAGAAAAAAAATATCCAGACTCAATTATATCAATTTTTGCCACTATTGTGACGAGGTCATCAGCAGTATCTGGTTTATTACTCCCTTGACATTGACCTCTGGTAGTTGCTTAAGTAAACTTGGGCATGGGATGCTAGGCGCTTCTCTCTCATAATACCTGTGGCACCATCGTCGGGAATCGCTCCCTGCATCCTGCATAAGAAGCATCATCATTCTCTGGTGTCTTGTAGTGACTGGGCTCCCTTTCAGGAACCCTTTCCCTGGAAATCCACATATCAGCAATCAGATGTGAGCCAGTGGCTGAAGGAGCCACAAACTGTGGGTGTCAGGGTCAGACCCCCCATCTTTCTCCCCCCACCTTCTCTCTCTGCCCACCTTCTCTCTCTGCCCACCTTCTCTCTCTGCCCACCTTCTCTCTCTGCCCACCTTCTCTCTCTGCCCACCTTCTCTCTCTGCCCACCTTCTCTCTCTGCCCACCTTCTCTCTCTGCCCACCTTCTCTCTCTGCCCACCTTCTCTCTCTGCCCACCTTCTCTCTCTGCCCACCTTCTCTCTCTGCCCACCTTCTCTCTCTGCCCACCTTCTCTCTCTGCCCACCTTCTCTCTCTGCCCACCTTCTCTCTCTGCCCACCTTCTCTCTCTGCCCACCTTCTCTCTCTGCCCACCTTCTCTCTCTGCCCACCTTCTCTCTCTGCCCACCTTCTCTCTCTGCCCACCTTCTCTCTCTGCCCACCTTCTCTCTCTGCCCACCTTCTCTCTCTGCCCACCTTCTCTCTCTGCCCACCGCCCCTCTCCCCCCCTGCACCCCTCTGCCCCCCCACCTTCCCACATCCACCAAAAAAAAGAGGACAGGTAGGAACACACTGGGGAGGGGGGGGGGGGGTTACTGTTTCTTCCTGTAAATTCTTTAGTTCCATATGTAACTACACATTATCTGCTTTCGTTTGAGCAATCTGATCAATAGCCTGTCGAGCTGCTACTTTCTCACCCAACGCCATTTCACTCGCCATCCATTACCGACAGAAGCCAAAAGAATTAAATGTAAAATATTAGTAAGTTTAGAGAGGGAAAAGTAAGATGACCATACAACCCCATACAGTGCTTATAGTTCACAATTACTCACATTCTTCTGCTGAACACTATTGTTGAATTACTGCTGCATTTTTGTTCTGCACCAATGTCCAACATCTGTTGAAGCCTCCCCACTAGTGCTTTTGACATTCCAAATATAGGATGTTGGGGCTCTGTAGCGGGTAGATGAGGCAGTTCCAATCACATTCTGTTTCCAGGCAGTGGATTCATTTATTTGTTTACGACAGTTTATTACAGACGACTCATCCTGTAAGTGAGAGGTGGGCATCATATCCATGATCCTCAGTGCAGAATGCATAGTCACGAAGATGCCTACAGATACTATACCCAGCAGGGTCCAGTAGTGTGACGATCCTGTGGGGTAAGCATTCCTGGACATCAGATGCTGGTGCAGCCATTGAGGCCCAAGGCTGTTAGCTAAGTGAGCTGGTGGTCTGCCATGGTATGTGTCGGCAGTGGAGACATCAGTGAACAAACCCTGGTCTCACATCTGGCTGCCAGCATCTAGTGTAGCTAACAGAGACAGCTGCTCCAGTGGATGGTGAGTGAATGACAACGGCCCCTCAGTGGTAGCCCTCTCCTCAGCTGTGACAACTTCAATGCCATTTGCTGGTTGGAATGCTAGTATTAATAAGCACCAGGGCATGCTTATTGTTGGACAGATACTCTGCATGTCATGTACTGCTTCTGTTGCGGGGGCACCAAAGTGTTTAAAGTCTTGGTAATACTGGTGGTCATAGTCTGAGCAATTTTACCATTGTACTGAGATGGGTGTGGTATTGAAATGTTGCACTAGGAGATTACAGCAGTCAGTGTGATTAAAGCCATGATCACCTGCACAGACCTCTGCCACTACAATACTTACATAATTACATCAAAGTTGGGCTAACATCACTAACTCCAGGTAAGTTATCTCTTGACCAAGGAACTGATGACCTTGCTGTTTAGTCCCTTAACCCCCAACAAACCAATTTATAGTACCACTAATTATCTCCTCCAATGTTTCTCCAGTTTGATACTAAAAATCCTTATAAAGGAACTGTGGGCAGGGTAAAAACCACAATAACCACAATTGAAGACCAGCAGTAGCTTCCAGTGTGCAGATAATCTGTCAACAACAACAACAACAAAAATATCCGTAACATGAATGTAGGCTTCCTAGACATGGCGAAAGAAGTAAACACTTTCCTGACTTCAAACTGACTTACCCAGCCAGTTGGGGGGACATACAGATTAATGTAGATGCCAGACTGTGGTGCTACCCTACATTTTTGTATACACAAACCATTTCCAGAGGCCAAAGAAACAGTGAGTGACAGGAAAAGTTCTTCGACTGACTGGGGTACATATAATTAATAAACAAATACAATTTTTCAACTAGGGTATACAGGGTGTTACAAAAAGGTACGGCCAGACTTTCAGGAAACATTCCTCACACACAAAGAAAGAGAATATGTTATGTGGACATGTGTCTGGAAACGCTTACTTTCCATGTTAGAGCTCATTTTATTACTTCTCTTCAAATCACATTAATCATGGAGTGGAAACACACAGCAACAGAACGTACCAGCGTGACTTCAAACACTTTGTTACAGGAAATGTTCAAAGTGTCCTCCGTTAGCGAGGATACATGCATCCACCCTCCATCGCATGGAATCCCTGGTGCGCTGATGCAGCCCTGGAGAATGGCGTATTGTATCACAGCCGTCCACAATACGAGCACGAAGAGTCTCTACATTTGGTACCGGGGTTGCGTAGACAAGAGCTTTCAAATGCCCCCATAAATGAAAGTCAAGAGGGTTGAGGTCAGGAGAGCGTGGAGGCCATGGAATTGGTCCGCCTCTTCCCATCCTTCGGTCACCAAATCTGTTGTTGAGAAGCGTACAAACACTTCGACTGAAATGTGCAGGAGCTCCATCGTGCATGAACCACATGTTGTGTCGTACTTGTAAATCAAATCAAATGGGCATCTGCCAACTCCGCATTTGTAAACATTGTACTGACTGCAAAACCATGTTCGTTATGAACACTAACCTGTTGATGCTACGTACTGATGTGCTTGATGCTAGTACTGTAGAGCAATGAGTCGCATGTCAACACAAGCACCAAAGTCAACATTACCTTTCTTCAATTGGGCCAACTGGCGGTGAATCGAGGCAGTACAGTACATACTGACGAAACTCAAATGAGCTCAAACATGGAAATTAAGCGTTTCCGGATACATGTCCACATAACATCTTTTCTTTATTTGTGTGTGAGGAATGTTTCCTGAAAGTTTGGCCGTACCTTTTTGTAACACACTGTATATAGTGTTGCCTCCTGAGCTACACACTTTCACAAGCCAAGAGGAACAGTTCTGTTGTTTTATTGGTGGTAGTGGTGATGATCTTTTGGATTCTTGACAATGAGAGGTTTAGTGCTCATGAGAATTTAATGACTACAGTTTATAACAATTTAAAGGAGAATTTGAGTAGAACTCACCTGATCATTACATGTCCATACAGTGTACTGAAACTAACAACATTGGTAATGTATGGCATCACGATAAAGTTTTACAGAATTCAGTGGTACTTTTTTGTATGGAGTTTGTATTTTTTGTCACAGGATTTAGAAATCTGAGCATTGTATGTCCCCTCTGCAAGGAAATACATTCCTAATTTCCAGTTCACGTCTTATACATCAATGGACCACAATATATTGTAATGGACAGATCCATAGTTCTCGATAGTTTTGTCTTTCAGCAACATGAAAAGATTATTGTTTTTGACAGTCCTCAACATGATGTTAGAACGTCACTGCTGAACCGTCAATATAACTTTGTAACAATTTTGTTCTAACTTAGCTGTATTTTTTTTTAGTAACTACTGTGAGGACGTCATGTGGATATATGGCAACCATTGTACATTTGATCATTTCCAGTTGTGGCTGTCAGTTTATCCTAAAAAATGGGATCACATAAATACCCCCGAGAGCATTCTTCAGTTATCATTTGACCATCGTATCACAAGTTGTTCACACTACATAGCAGTAGTCATAGTTGGTGTAATACAAACACATAGGTAACTTTATGTTCATAAACATTATTAACAGAGAGAGCCACAAGAAAGGATCATAAGTTCTAGTGACATCTATTGTTGTGTCTAGACAAGACAGCCTAGACAAAATGAGAGGAAGCCGAAAGGCACGCGCTATAAGCTCACGCAGGCAAGAGATAGGTCTGTAACAGGATACGTAATGAATGCTATAAAGAAAAGTACGTAGTTTCTGGAATACTTAACTTTAATCCATCCTGGGTACATCGCTATGGACAATACAAGTGAGACTCTATAGTTTCAGACAATATACTGCTAATGGCACCTTGCTAGGTCGTAGCCATTGACTTAGCTGAAGGCTATTCTAACTATCTGCTCTGCAAATGAGCGAGGCTTCGTCAGTGTGCATCGCTAGCTATGTCGTCCGTACAACTGGGGCGAGTGCTAGTACGTCTCTCTAGACCTGCCGTGTGGTGGCGCTCGGTCTGCTATCACTGAAAGTGGCGACACGCGGGTCCGACATGTACTAATGGACCGCGGCCGATTTAAAGCTACCACCTAGCAAGTGTGGTGTCTGGCAGTGACACCACATTCCTATCCCGCAAATCGGCGAATGGTTGTATTATAAGGCTTCCGCCCGCCGTGGGGAGGACCCCATGTTGGCGTATGCGACGAGGTGGGGAGCCTAACAACAGGCGAGGCTGTGCTACCCGCACCCTGCCATTCGGTCCGAGGGGAGCTAGGAAATGCCTGAAAACCTAGTCCAGGGTGCACGCCAACATGCGGTGTATGCGCCCGTAAAGAGACAGGAGGGGCTGAAGGATCGACCTCCATCGCATCAGGGTACCTGACGCGCGAAGACGCCATGTGGTCCGGAGCGGGCAAGAGTTCCATGGCGGAGGACTGCTGGTCACGGGAAGCAATCGGTGGCGCATGACCCAGTGAGGCGCCAGGCGGTTGCAGCGACGCGTCCACTGCGAGCGGCGCCAGCAGGAGAACAGGCGGCGGCGCGTCGCCATGGGGCAAAATGGAAGGCAGCGTCGGTAACACCTGGGGATGAGGCAAGCCAGTAGATGGGTCCCCAGGGCGCTGACCAGACGGCACCGTCGCTGAAAGCAGACGGGGAGCGGCAGAACCCGTGCGACGACAGAGGCGCAGCTGATTGAGATGCCGACGCACCTCACCAGAGGCCCCCAAAACCAAATACATCGCACGGCCGAGGCAGCGAAGAATGCGCCCTGCGAGCCAACGCTATGAACCGCGATAGTTGCGATAGAATACAACGTCGCCAGGAGCAAAAGCAGGAGTCGGCAGCTGCACAGGAACCTGATGCGGCGGATGCAGCAAAGACATCAAGGTTCGATGAGGACGACCATGGAGCAACTCAGCCGGCGAGCGACCATCCCGGGGCTGAGAGCGATACGAAGACAAAAAGAGCAATAACGCGTCCTCCCGAGAATGCGACTCTTTCAACTTCAACATCTGTGACTTGAAAGTCCGGACCAATCTTTCAGCGGCACTGTTTGACTGAGGCGAAAACGGCGCGGATGTCAGATGTTGAATACCATTGGCCGTGCAGAATGACTGAAATTCTGCGGACACGATTTGTGGGCCATAGTTGGAAACAATAGTCCGCACACGTTCAATCACACCTCGCGATTTTAAATCGTGTAATGTTCGTGCGACCGCATCACGCAATGCGTGGGGAACATTGCGGGCTCTGAAAAATTTCGGTTGCGCGTTGACTTTCAGTTCCAAATGTGCGTTATAGTTCTCAGCGCAACCAAGGCCCGGTGCAAAAATGTCTGCATATTCTTCACATAGACGAGAAACACTGGCGGAAGGCACAGTCTCGTTCACTGATAGGACCTGATTGACTATAGACATGTTAAACAATTGAAATAAATCTAAACTAAACAAGTTTACCGCAGTATAAGAACGAAGAACGTAAAATGACACCAGTTTTGTTTGTCCCTTGTATGTTGCAAGAAGAGAGCACTGTCCTAACACAAGGATATGCCGTCCTGAATAACTAGTGAGCTGAACATTTGCGGCACGCAACGGAGGTTTGCCCAGTTGTTTGTACATGTCGTGATTGATCAAAGAAACTGCAGCTCCAGTATCGAGCTGGAATGGTATCACTTTGCCTTCAAAGTCCAAGTCTACAAAAAGTTTATTGTCCTGCCGACGACAAGAGCGACTTTCTCGTGCAATTTGAACTGATACAGGTACAGAAGCACTTGCGACCTGACGGGATTTTCGTTGACGGCGACGCACACGTTTTGTGGGACGAACACAGTCACTGTTAGAGAAAGTGGCACTGGACGGAGTGGAATTAACTACATGAATGTCCATGGGCGAAGGTTCACGAGCCTGATTATTCGTGGTTCGATTCCGGCGCGAAGCAAAGGGCCTGGAATGGTAGTGAGTGTCTGATCTGAGCTTTTTCTGGCAAACACTTTGAACATGTCCTTTCTTATGACAGTAAAAGCAAATAGCTTGGCGTGACGGGCAATGTTCACGCGAATGTCTAGTCGCACACCGCGGGCATGATTTCACTGCATTTGCTCGCTTACGCGGCACACGTGGAGAGCTAGGCGGCAGCTGCGCGGACGAGCGCGAGGGCTGTTTATCGTTCCGTGCAGCGCGCCTGGCGGGCCGGTTAATGTGACACACGGCTGGTGAAGGTTCAAATGATTCCTGTGCAAAGTCAAGTGTGTCTTGCCTATCTAATATGTCTATCACTTGTTGAAGGGAGGGATTGACTAGTTTCAAAATCTGTTCCCGTATACGAACATCAGAAATGTTCTGTGCAATTGCATCACGTACCATTGTATCTGAATAAGGGAGTCCACATTCACACTCAAAAGCACAATCCCTAGTAAGGCCTTGCAATGTTGCAACCCACTCCCTATTAGTCTGACCGGCCGTACGTTTTGTACGAAAGAACGTATACCTTTTTGCAACGACATTGACTGTTTCTTTGAAATAAGCATCTAACGCCGACAAAATTTCTTCGTAGGACAGAGTCGCTACGTTGCGTCGGGGAAACAATTTCACTATCACACGGTAGGTGGACACACCTACACAGGCCAATAGAAAAGGCTGCCGCTCGTTACCTTGAATTCTGTAGCCGGCGAGATGGAATCCAAATTGGCGTGACCACTCCGTCCATGTTTCCAACGCCGCATCATACGGTCGAAATGGGGGTGCAACTGCATGTTGGGGCTGCTGTAGTGGTGAAGCGGCGGCTGCCGCATCCTTTTGCAGTGCACGTTGACCCTGGACGAGCTGTCAAAGGGCATCCAATAACGCCTGCGTATGCTGATTCTGCAAGCGATAAAATTCGGACAGTACATCTGGAGATTTTGGCGAAGCCATGACAAGGAAATTAATACAAACTCTATTGGCTCGTCGCCAAAAATGTTGTGTCTAGACAAGACAGCCTAGACACAATGAGAGGAAGCCGAAAGGCACGCGCTATAAGCTCACGCAGGCAAGAGATAGGTTTGTAACAGGATACGTAATGAATGCTATAAAGAAAAGTACGTAGCTTCTGGAATACTTAACTTTAATCCATCCTGGGTACATCGCTATGGACGATACAAGTGAGACTCTAGTTTCAGACAATATACTGCTAATGGCGCCTTGCTAGGTCGTAGCCATTGACTTAGCTGAAGGCTATTCTAACTACCTGCTCTGCAAATGAGCGAGGCTTCGTCAGTGTGCATCGCTAGCTACGTCGTCCGTACAACTGGGGTGAGTGCTAGTATGTCTCTCTAGACCTGCCGTGTGGTGGCGCTCGGTCTGCTATCACAGAAAGTGGCGACACGCGGGTCCGACATGTACTAATGGACCGCGGCCGATTTAAAGCTACCACCTAGCAAGTGTGGTGTCTGGCGGTGACACCACATCTATTATTCTGGCAAAGTCTACTAGTCATAACTATTGCCTATGATCATAGTTTTCATAGTTAAAAATATCATTGACTGAGTTACCTGTTAGAAAAACATGCTGAGTTTAAGTTCTGTTTGTTCTTGGTGTAGCATTAGTTCATTGTGTAAGTGTCAAACGTGCTGTTTGCTAAGTATGTTAAACAGACATAGTTACAGTAGATCTTTTGTTACCACCCTATTTAATAATTCCTGCCAGATAACTGGAATCATATCTCAAACCAAATACTTATGTGTAGCTGTTGCACTAGGTAAGGCATTATTTCATACTAAAATTATTTGAGGACAGTGTGAAAAATTCGTCGCACAAAAACGGTTTATCCATGTTTCTTTTTTTATGTTGCTTCTTGTTGCGCACTGGTATATGCACCTGATCTACAGAATAATGTTATTTGTACAGGGATTTAAAGGGGTTTGTGTTGTGTATGTTTTGTTAACATGCATAAACTGAAATACAGTGCCACCACAAAATTCTTAGTTTTGGACAGTTTATTAGATTCAGCCCAAGTTGGTGAAAACTTGTAAGAAGTCTACTCTGTCATTACAGGACACCTTTCATCTGATCCATTTGTCCTGTTTTCATCTCTGTTATTGTGCAGTTCATTTAACAATACATAAATAAGAAATTGTTTCTTTCATTAAATGGAAAAGCTCTAATAATACTAAGTGTGCACATTCACCTTGAAAAAGAAGGCTATGAAAACTAATCTCTCATGCAATATTACTATGTCATGTTATACCTGTTGCAAATAAAGTGTTTCTAGTTGTCTTGTGAAACCTTCAGCTGCATATCATATGTTAATTACACTTGCAAATAATCTTCCTGTTGGTGTTAAAGATCTCTGTCAGTCACTTATGGAGACAGAAGGGTTACTTTATGGCCTTTTGAATTTGTGAAACATAATTGTCTTTGAGCAATGATTGTGCTGGTCCCCTCTGGTTTAGCTTATCTCATGCTGCCATCTAAATGTTTATACACCTTCTTTGGTTTTGATGCATATTATCTTCTATGTATCTGTACATACATTGTTCAGTTGTTTGCTTCCGCCAATCTGATACTAAATGTGTCCGAATTTGTTCTTTTAATTAGTATGCTAATTTACTTGTATATGACTACTCCATTTGGCCTATTATTTCACCAAGCAAGGTGGCGCAGTGGCTAGCACACTGGACTCGTGCCCGGCCATCCTGATTTAGGTTTTCCGTGATTTCCCTAAATTGCTCCAGGCAAATGCCGGGATGGTTCCTTTGAAATGGCATGGCCGACTTCCATCCCCGTCCTTCCCTAATCCGATGAGACCAATGACCTCGCTGTCTGGTGTCCTCCCCCAAACAACTCAACATCCAACCCCTATTATTTCATAGTTGTTTTGGCTTAAACCATTTGGTCTTCCTCCAGATTATTACCAAATTCTTTGCAATTAACTTTCCCATGCTGTGATTACCAGTTCAGCATCCAACTTGATGCCCTCCATAAGCTGCACAATTGGGTTGAGGAAGATTTGTGCACCTGCTTTTTGTTAATATCTGCTGGAGGTTCATTCTTTCCTTGTGGCCCTACTTCATTGTACTAATCTGTTTTGTTACTGAGTGATTAATTGTTTTATAATGTACAGGATGATTATAATTAAAGTTAAAAATTTTCAAACCGCTGTAGAAATAACACCACTAGCCAGAAAGAAGTCAAATTGCTACGGAATATTATCAGAGGAGGAGGAAAACATATGGCAGAAGAAAAATAAATAGTTACAAAATGAAGCATAATTTAATAGTGGTCAACTACAAATGACAAAAGAATCATACAGCAATGCCTAAGATGTACGTTCGACATTAAACAAACTGTACTACTCAGTGTGCATGGGTGTGCAGGTGTGATACTGTTAGTTATGTAAGCCCATCCTCCATGGCAGGGTCATATGACATCAGATGGGAAAAATCAATTTTTAATTGTCCTGAGACCAGAAACCTCATTAAAGGCATAAATTAAAATCAAATTAGATTATTAATTTCCATGTGACTGGTGCAAAACATGTTCAATATGCTGTCCCCCGTTTTCTGCAACAAGCTGAAATCGAGAAACAGCATGTTCCACAACTGATCAAAGTGTTTCCAGGGTCACGTTCAGAATGTGTTCTGGAACGCGTGCCTTCAGTACAGCTAAGTTTTGCAATCGGAACACTGAACACAACATCCTTTAGGTAGCCCCACAGCCAGAAGTCACACAGATTAAGATCAGGTGATTGGGACGGCCAGGATGTCAGGAAATGGCGGCGGGTAATTCTAGCATTTCCGAAATGGTGCTTCAGCAGCTGCTTAACTGGATTTGCAATGTGCGGAAGTGTGCCATCTTGCATAATAATTATCCCATCCACGCTGTTGGAGAGCTGGAGTGAAATCGTTGCGCAAAAGACACTCATAGTGCATAGCAGTGACGGTACAGGTAACAGGACCTGGAGCACCTGTCTCTTCAAAATATGTGGCCCTATGATAAATGATGCTGAAAACACACACCACACAGTGACCTTTTCAGGATGAAGTGGTACTGGTTGATTTGTGTGTGGATTTTCCATTGCCCATATTAGACAATTCTGTGCAATAACATATCCTGTCAGACGGAAGTGGATTTTGTCTGTCCACTTCGATGCAAGCAAGAAATTCTAAGGCAAAGGTCTCTCATGATGGCAGGTCAACAGGAAGCAACTCGTGCAAATGGGTAATTTTGAATGGATAGCGAAGAAGGATGTATTGCAGGATTTTACACACAGTGCTCATGGGTATGTCAAATGTTCGGGCAATTCTCTGTGCACTACATGTTTGTACACCACCACTTGTCTCCTCTTGCATTGCTGTGGTCACTGCTTCCACTGATGTCAAATCAATTCATTTCCTCCTCCTATCAGGTTGCACATCAAGAGAACCCATCTTTTCGAATTTCCGAATCTTTTCTCCAAACCCACGGCAGTCATCGGACCAACACGTTATTTCTGCAGCGTTTTGAAAGCTTAACTTTAATTATAATCATCTGTGTAGTTTCCCTCTGGAGTAACAGCTAATATATTCCACAATATTTTGAGTCATTTTTACCTCATCTAGCACTGGTGATGCCTTTGGCAGGTTACTTAGCTTTTGGTCTTTTTCACTTTGTGTCCTGCCTCTCTCTAATGGTTGCAGTCTCCTGTTTATTGTTTACAGGATTTTGTAGTTCTAACAGAACCATAAGAAATTTTTCATTGCTTTTATATTAGATTTTTAGAGCCATACAGCTTATAAACTGGCATGTGAAAGAAATTAATAAACATAATGGTGGACAGACTGCCACAAAGCAGCTAAATAAATGTATAATTGAAGAATGAAGAACACAAATGTCTGCAGTTTGTATTCTTGACTCTTGCATATGAAATTATCCTATTGAGCTGTGATAAAATAATTCATTGTTAAAATATAGTTGCAATGTATTTGGTTACAGGGTTATGTCAGCTGGAAACATGAAGATGATAAAGTCATTGCATTTGAAAGAGCAGAAGTTCTTTTTGCATTCAATTTTCACATATCGAAGAGCTTCACAGATTACGCTATTGGCGTGAATGTACCTGGAGAATATAAAGTGGTTCTGAATACTGATTCTTCAGAATTTGGTGGTCATAATCGCATTGATACCTCAGTCTCACATTTCACATCAAATGAAGGATTTGCAGGCCGAAAATATTCTATTAAGGTTTGTACCCCTTAATTCCTAAATTTTTATTCTCTTTTTACGTTCTGTCTGTGGTAGTATTCTCACTTTGAGCATCTTTTTTCTAGGCTTACCTGCCATCACGAGTTGCTGTACTATTTGCAAAGGTTTAAACATTATGTATTACTTTGTTGCTCTGAAGAGGTCTTAATTGTTACCATGTGATATTAGATTTAGAGATCAATTCAGAAAAAGTTTTATATGATTTGAAATGATTGCTTCTCATCTTCAGTGTTTGTTGAAAGTTGATTGCTATAAAACTGCATTTATTTGATGTCTTCTGAAAAACAAATGACACTGTTGACACTAGTTGAATTATATCTGTGAAATATATTTTTAATACTGTTATTTGAATGTAGTACTGAAATATATTTTTACTGTTAAATAAATATAGTGCTGCATTAATATGCATTTCTCAATTGACCTCTCATCATGATAAGCCATCCATTGTCACTCCATTGAGTTTCACAGTTCTGGTTCATAAACAACAGGGCTAAATTAATGTTAGAAACTTCCAGGCGGACATAATTATAGATTTCATTAATCTATATTTTCATCACACAAGCATCCTACGTGAGTTGTTTGCTTTCCTGCGCCTCTGATCCAAAAGAGCACATATTGAACATAATTTATTACAAAAATTCCATTTAACTTGAATTTTTGTTCTACCTATGAAGAAAATATTGCAAACACGCAGACCTACACACTCATTATCCATATAAACTAACAGCACAGAAACTGGATTGTATCTTTGTATTCATAATGTAGATAAAATTTCATTCAGCTGTGTATGTTTAATACATTTATGACAGAGGTGTTGTTAAATAACACATCATATTGGAGTATAACATTGCAGAATATTGCTGTCAATACAATGAGTTTTCTACAAGTCAAGATGAAGTAAAGAGAAACACGACAAAGGAAAAAGTTTCATTGCAAACAGTACATAAAATGTGAAGTGGGTCATAGTTATCTATCAAGATGTTTTCAAATGCCATATTAAACATGATCATTGCAGCTCAACACCAGTGAAGGTGGCAACCAACAGGTGATACTAATCCAAACCAAGTCATCATTATCAATTATTTCCTTTTCACTCAGCCATTGGATACACATACAAACATAAACCAATTGAACTGTAATAACTACTATTACGTTCTTGATGATACGGAACAATGTCTCCTGCACTTCTCAGTATTTTGCATAGCTCTTCAGGAAACTCATTTCTTTATGATGTATTCACCTGTGCTACATAATTATTGAGCCTGTTATAAAAATTGAATTGACACAAAGAGCCTCAGGTGACATGTGTACAGTGCGCGAGACCAGCTCTAGTGACTAAATACCACTTAATACCTTGATTGAAGTGACAGCAGTATACATGTGGAACACACATACGATTCACCTTTTGCAACGTCTATCTCCCCTCCCCCTCACCACCCATCTCCCAAGGGAAAGTTGAGATACTTTGATATCAATCTGATCTCCCAGCTACCTCCACCGTATCTTTTTCTGAATGATTTTAATGCCCTTAACCATTTATGGGGCAGCTCTAAGACCATGAACATGGATGGTTCATCAGAGCAGGTGTTTTCGTAAATATTGATGTTGGGTATTGACTAATGGTTCCCCCACTCATTTGAGTACAGCACATGGATCATTTTCAGGCATCAACCTTATGGTCTGTAGCCCTAATTTTTACACTTTTATTCAGTGCAACATTCACAATGACCCCAGTCATAATAATTACTATCAAGTCATTCCATTCCTTTCTTACAGATACTCAGCTGGATGCCCCCTACTTTGAATTTATAACAATGCTGTCTGGCCCAGTCTTAGTACTTCCCTAATGCTTGATACACCTCCCCATGGGATAACTGAAGGGACCCTCAAACAACTGACCACCAAAATCATACACTCAGCAGAATTTATCACTTTCTTGAAGAGTCCCCCAGCCCCTGATGGATCTCCAGTTTCATGATGGACACAGATAATCATGGCCATTATATGTCACAGTCACAGAAGTGAACTTCAACAGTAGAAGTTCCATCTATTGAAAGATGGTTCTTATCTTCCCCAACCGACTTTGAACCAGAGCCTACCAGCTTATAAAAAGACAAAAGAAAGGATGCTGGGTAAATTTTGTATGTCCACAATCAGGACTTAGGGTATCTCTCTCTCTCTCTCTCTCTCTCTCTCTCTCTCTCTCTCTCTCTCTCTCTCACACACACACACACACACAAAATGAGTCAAATTATGGTGTATTCATGGTCAACAAAAAGCACGTGATATCCCAGATATCTGTGAGGATGAAATTGTGATATCTCATACTACTTTTAGCGCAGACCAATTGTCCTTTGGCTGAGCAGAAGCACCTAATAACTTGTGACCCCACAAAAGTCAAACATCAAATATCCCTATCTTTTAATATTCCTAGTTTGAAATACTGTAACACTCCTTTTTCTGAGTGGGAATGCCTCAATGAACTTACAATGTACGAAAATATAATTTTATCTGAAACTGTTGTTATGGGACTGCTAGCTGCTGGATGGAGTGGAAGGAGGGGTACCTTCTGCCTCATTTTTAGCTGGGCTATTCTCAGA
This sequence comes from Schistocerca piceifrons, assembly GCF_021461385.2. Classification (NCBI taxonomy): domain Eukaryota; kingdom Metazoa; phylum Arthropoda; class Insecta; order Orthoptera; family Acrididae; genus Schistocerca; species Schistocerca piceifrons. Next base: position 276,325,703 of record NC_060149.1, read on the forward strand.
TGGGGTGCTGGTATGAACTGACACACCTACTCATTACTAATAGTGCTGGGAGTGTCCATTTTTTAAGAGTCTGTTTTAGTGCTCCTCCTCTTAGGTATCTGACTTCGTAACACTATTGACATGATACAGTGGGTGGGGTAGCCTCGTCTGGTGTGGGGGTGCGCCTCCCACTGCATGAAAAGCCACATTGGGCTTCCGGTTGCTCTCAACTGTCTTCTACCCTACCCTGTTATCTTTTATCTCATGACTCTTTTAGTAATTTATTCTTTACCCTCTTCTGGCTGTCCTATATCACAACCCCGTTGTCTGTGTTTTATGATCAAATAGTTTTCTCCCATATTTCTGACATACCCAGTATATAGAGGCTGATGACAATAGTAGTTTGATCCCTTAAAATCCCATAATCTGCCCATCTTATCACCTGGAACAGTAGCATGTGAGACAAGGTTAGGAAGATTGTTTCTGCTTGGTTGTAAGTGGATAAGTGTTTTCACACAACCGTTACATCCTTAAAAAGTAATGGTTTAGAACACATTCAAAAACACAAACACCATAAGGCATGTTGTCAATTCACACAGTTTTTTATAATTATTTTTAATAGTTGAGTATCATCTTAAAATACTTAACAGTTTTGGTATAAGTTTTGTGGACATGATTCCTTTTCTTGCTATTGTATAGGTTCAAACAGGACCTGTGGAATGTAATGTTAAAGACTTTGCAAATAAGCAACAACCACAACATTATTCAAAGTAGTGGCATTCATTAGTTATGATGCACTGATTCTTGGCTAAATTTGATGCTGACACATACTGCTACTCTTGACAATCATAGCATGTTACCACATGCAGATACTTAATTATGATACACCATCTCAAACAACAATAAAGATGCAAAAGACAGTCTCCTACCACACATCACAAAACATATGAACATGCTTTTGCAACATCTGATGAAGTCACTGACTGGGGACACCTAATCTTCAGTTGCAAGTCAACATTAAGTGGTACCTCTCAATAAATCTTAGGGGCCTCAGTTGAATCTGTGTTACACTTTTACAATTGTGTAATGTGGTCATGTATCTGTCTCCTATTAGGAGTTAACATCGTTCAGAACTGGTATGTTCATTGACAGTATCATAAATTTCGATAAGTATCTTTGTATCCCGGAGCAAGTAATAGTACATTCATTGTGAGCCTTGTATACACTAGTGTATGAACACATTGTCTTGCACCTGGAGCCTCTAGTTACAAGCAATATTAGAAAGAGTACACATTCATTCACACAAGGAAAGTGGTTGTAGTAGTCTGTTTTTCTGAGCAAGTGAAATTGTAGTGAATAAGACAGTGTTCAACTAGAACCTTGGTGCATACAGTTATTTAAGTGCCAGTGCATTTTAGTTACTGACACAATGTTGCCTCAAAATATTTGGTTCAATACAAAGAGATTTTAGTTCACAAGTTTTTCTTGTGGTGAGTGTGATGTCAGGGCCTCATGAGAGCATCAGCTCCTCTGTCGATTAAGCAGCACACAAGCAATGTTGAGACGACACTGTGGATCAGCAGAACCAGTCACAGCCAGCAGCGAGTAACTCATGAGGACATCAGGTGTGTCACACAGCATGTCAACTGGTTGCACGTTACTGCATCTGCTCCAGCTGTCATTAACACAGTCCATCAGCTGGTAAGCAACTTTAAACATTGCTTCTAAAGACAAGGACAAGGATGGTGGGGTGTCAGATAAGTTATGTGCCTCTGAGTCAAATCACATGAGTGTTGAGGTGAGGTAAGTAAAGTTATATGGCACTATTGACTGGGAGAATCCAAGGAATGAGCTCACCCATCTAGTCGTAAAGGGTTTCCTTCCATCATGCACAGCAGTCTATTCCCACACAGATATGAATGAGCTGTGTCTTACATGTATTTTTGGAGTATGGTTGAGTGTAATGAATGCATATGGTGTGGTGTTATGTTTGTATTGTATTGTGATAAGAGAAGGGAGAGAGTGAAATCCTGCACCAGCACATGGCCTACTCCTTGTGAATAGCACCAAGCAGCTGCTGAGCTCAACACTATCCGATTGACAGATCACCATCAACAGTGTCCACATGCTCTCACTTTGTGAGACAATGTGGAGGGTTTTGAAGTTCCACCACCTTGCCAGTAATGGGGCTGAGTGGGTTTCAGGCCAGCCTGTCTTGTTGCCACATATCACCCCTCCCCCTCCCTTCTAGGCCAATTGCCTTATGTCCAAATGGCAGAAAATTCAAAATCGGAGTTGGGTTGTTGTCCTATTGGCTGAGAGTACTCGGCCAGCCTGCATGGTTGCCAGTTTTCCTGTGGTTATTTTATTTAGTTATTATAATTTATGGTTGCTTCTGTATTTGTCACTCTTATGTTTAGAGCTATGACTTATGACCCAATATGGTTACCACAATCAAAATGCAGCTTCCCAAGACATCAAAAACACACTACAAACATCACCAGCATGGTGCAAGGTATGAAATGCGAGTTAATTAGCTTGTTAAAAATATTACTGGCATAATAACTTTTCAATGCTCTTAGGTATGAATCAAAAACTTTTAAAAAACATAGCCACTGTAAGGAACTTGTGCTTGGAACAGACATCATTATCAGTACTAGTTGTGTGCTTTATTTAGTATTTTAAACCATTACACAAACATCAAATACATTCAGCCGCAGAGTCCACAGTGAGAGACTCTGGCATGCCACACTGCACCATGCCTGTACCATCACAAGCGGCTCACTGTGTTGCATCAAAGAGCTCACCACTTGGCATCCAATAAGATATAGACAGCCACCTCATTGTACTGCGGGTTGTTGCCTCACTCTAAGTAATGCCACGTGGTCCTAACACACATAGTGACCATAGAGGTGAAGGCGTGCACCTCAGTCAACTCAACATGTCTTCCCCAATGCTTCCTACTCACTTACCTGTGAACCATCCCACTTTGTTATTCACCACCCTGGCTGTTAGACAGCAGCTGCAAGTATTGTGTTGGTGCCTAAATTTGTAGTGTTTTTCCATAAGTCTAATAAACACAATGGTTATACATAACAGAGACTGTAATATTCAATAATACAGTGTCTTTCACTATTTACCCCAATCTGCCAATATTGGGATAACCTTTTGATTCTGCAACAGTAACATCGTATGGTTTTGAGGCAGAGAACTTGTAGAGACATGTTCAGAGCACATTTTCATTTATAAAAGAAGTTCCTTGAAGGTTGTTAGATAGAAAGCAGAAAAGGTGAATATCTGAGGGGGCAAGATCAGGGGCATAAGGTGAGTGTGGAATGGCTTTCCAAGCCAACTTTTGTATAGTGTTTACTGTCAGTCTTGCAGAATGCGAATGGGCATTACCGTGGAGTTGCATCACTTCACACAGTCTTCCTGATCATTGTTCCTGGATTGTAGCCGCAAGACATCTCAGTTGTTGACAAATGTCAGCAGTGATGGTTACACCTCGAGGAAGCAACTCGTAGTACACCATACTGTCGCTGTTACACCCGAGGCATAATATTGTCTTTTGCGGATGCAGGCACGTCTTTGTATGGGGAGTTGCTGCTTTGTTTGGACACAACCATTACTTTGTTTTCTTTATGCTAGCATAGAGACATCATTTCTAGTCACCAGTAACAGTACAGGATAGGAATGGTAAGTGCTGTTCACGAGCCCAACTGATGACGAGCAAGCAAAGATGCACATATGACCACCCACTGATTTTTGTGATTTTGGCTTAGAGCATGCAGTACCCATACACCCAAATTTTGAACCTTCCCCAGTACGTGCAAATGTTGCACGGTGGTGGAAAGATCACAGTTCATCACATTTACCAGTTCTCGAGTACAGTGATGTGGATAAGTGGGGATTAATCCGTTTTCAACGATCTTAATCAAACACCAAAGGTCTTCCTGAATATGGAAAGTCACTAATTTGTCAAAACGATTTGATGTAAAATGAGAAAGTTGTTTTCTTGCCATAATGTGTCCAATGGCATTATCTCCATTCACAGTGAAAATGTGTCTGCCTCCCACTACTGTCGCCTCTCTATTGAACACATACAGAAGAATATGTTGGAAAGTTCAGATTTCTCCTCTTGGCACTCCATTTTCTAGCGTCCGCAGCCCCACTCACTATCTCCAAATGACGATATGTAAACTCAAATATCAACAGTGAATTACAAACAAAAAAGGACAATCGACAAATAAACCTGTGGCAACTGGAATACCAACATGCAAAACAAAAACACTACAAACTTATGCACCAATCTAAAACTACCTTAAATAGTGTGTCCAGACTTGTAGTTCAGTATGCGTAGAGAATATAAACTCTATAGCAGCTGCACCCAGAATATTACATGGGGATAAACTAATGCACTGCCATTTTGCTGCTTCAATGCACAATTAGATTACACCATTGTTATCACTGATGTGTGTGGGATGATGCATTATCCTGGTGAAACAGCATTATTTTGTATGCCACTGTTGATCTTTTTTCAGTCAATGCAATTTTCAAATGATCCAACAATGAAGCTTAATAGACTCCAGTTAGGGTTCTACCTTTTCCCAAGTAATCTATGATGATTATTCCTTGGGAAACAAAAAAAAAAACATGGCACCGTTACATCACCAGCTGACAAAATGGTCTTTGCCTTCTTCGATGCACTTTTACCAACCTTTGTCTATTGTTTTGGCTGCCATTTTTACTGTGATGTGTAATGATGGATCTAGATTTCATTAACAGCCACAAATTAGTGCAAAAAGTCTTCCAGACTGTGATTAAACATTGCCAGATATTGTGTTGAAATGTACTGGATGCATTTTTGGTCGACTGTGGACAATTGGTGTACCCACGTCACACACAGCTTCTTCATAGACAATTCTCCATACAGGATATTATGCACTCACTCAGTTGGGATGCCTACAGTCTCAGCAATCTGAGACACCTTCCCCCCCCCCCCCCCCTTCTCCCTGGGGCTCATGGTTCTTTCGTGAGTCTGTGCATGGTGCAGACACAGAGCCTCGAGCTATTGCAGCCCTCTTTTCCTTCCCAGGCCACTTTTCCTTCACTGTGCCCTTCCTTCCCCATCCTCACTCCCTCCCCTCTCCGTGTTGTGATTTATGTCAACATGGGTACCTGATTTTCTTCCTCTTGCCTGTTCTCTCTCCACCTTTTTGGCATTTTTCTCCCCCCTTGGCATTTGACCTCCACGTCTAAATTTTTAGTCTTTAGTTTGAGCCATCTGGGGAAGAACTCCCTCCCTCGCATCTATGGCATGTATTCCTCTCACCCCCCCTTCCTTCCCCTCTTCCTTCCCCACTGTAACCCCCCCCCCCCTCCACCCCATTAGGTCACCAGCATGTCCATGTGGTGGGGCTGTTATGTACCTGTCCGGCTGAGTCCCCTGACAACACAGGGATCACTGTGCTGATACCTGAGCTGTTGTCTCCCCATGTATACCAAGGAGGGTGCACTTGTCATCCTGGAGCACCAGAACTCCTGGCAATGGCCGCTGTGCCAGATGGCCATTGCTGTGGCTGGGTGGCGCCCATGGGGAGAGCCCCTGATGAGAGTGGCTGGCATCAGGATGTATGCTTGGCGCACGAAGCATATCAAGCTGCAAAAATCTGGCCGTTCTCAAATGGCTGTCTCTTCAAATGGTAAAGGATCATTGAATACTGCTTCATATGACCCAGCAGCCTTCCCTTCCTTGGCTACATCCTGGGAAGAGGGCCAGGCTCACCATCTTGGGAAGAAACACTTTCCCTGCTACCTCGTCTGTACTAGGATGAATGGGGACACATTCACCACCACAAAACCATTGTTTTTTGTGGAGAGTATTAGGGACAAGTTTGGTGAAGTGGAGTCTCTCAGTAAGATACGCTTGGGCTCCCTGTTGAACGCAGCTTCCTCTGCTGCACAATCTGCAGCTCTTCGTGCTTGTGAATGTCTTGGCAATCACCCAGTGTCTATTACCTCTCACCAGTCACTGATTATGGTCCAGGGAGTAATTTTTCATATGCACCTCATCCTGCAAACTGATGAGAACTCTGGGCTAATCTAAAGCTATGCGGCGTTCATTTTTTTTAATGTGTGCAGAAGAGTCGTAAAGACAACTGCAAAAATACTGGCACCTTCATTTGGGCTTTCAAGGGAGATATCCTCCCAGAAGAGGTCAAGGTTATATGCTACATATGTGACACGAATCCATACGTCGCAGCACCCATGAGGTGCTTCCGATGCTTGCATTTTGGGCATATCTCTTCCCGCTGTATGGCAGATCCTCTATGTGGTGGCAGTGGACACCCACTCCATAAGGGAAGCCCCTGTGTACCACCACCTGGGTGTGTGAATTGTTATGACCACCACTCTCCCCGCTTGCCAAACTTCCTGGCTTACAAGAGAGAAGAGAAGATCCAAGAGTACATGTCGCTCGATTGCCTATCTTATGCTGAGACTCACCAAAAATATGACCGGCTCCATCCAGTGTCACTTTCTTCAACTTTTGGCCCTGTTACATCCTTTCCCTCTCCTACCTATTCCTTACCCCAGCCCCCTCCCCCTCTCCCCACTCCCTCCCCAGCAGCCCGCATGCCCTTCCCTCCGAGTGCTGCTCCTCCTCCCCAGATGAGGAAGTGCCCCCCTTCTTTAGCACCTGCCAGTGATGGGGCTCGCCCCATGGAACTCCTCTCCCCAGCGTCTCAATCTAGAAGCCTACTACCACAAATCAGCCACAAGACATACCATCTGTGCACCCCAAGGTTGCCCACTCTCTTTCAGTTCCGGATGTTGGAGAAGCCTGCTCTCCCTCTGTGCCCTGCTCTCCTCCATCTCTGAAAGAGAAGAAGAAAGAAGAAGAAGCATAAGCCCAGGACAAGTCTCTCCAGTGCTCCCAGATGTACCATCTCGCCCCTTGCGACCTGAGTCTGATGTCTTATTTATGGATGTCACCCCAGCCTTGTTGGTGACTACCACTGACTGAGTGATATGACCTCCCCTTGGCTTTTATGTCTAACTTGGATTCCCATCACACAATAATCCAGTGGAATTGCAATGGATATTATCATCACCTAATGGAAATACAACACCTTGTTTTCTCTTATTCTGCATTCTGTGTTGATCTTCAAGAAACGCACTTCCGTGATGACCACTCTCCAACACTTCGTGGTTATCGGGCATTCTGTCAGAACTGTGATGTCCCCGAGATAGCATCTGGAGGGGTCTGTACTTTGGTTTGCACCAATGTCATTAGTGACCCTTTCCCCAAAAGTGGAATGTCACCTGGTGTGCTACTGCTCTCAGTAATAAACTGCACACAATCAAGGAGACTACTGCAGTTTGGCATTCCTCCTTCCGTTCCTCTCAGGAGGTGTCCACTGTCTTATGCCACCTATACATTGGTCATACCAGGCTAATCCATTGTTTTCTCTTGCGTAATGAGCCACCCCCACAATGTGGCTGTGGAGCTAGACTGACAGTGTCCCATATACTGGTAAAATGTCCCCTTGTTTAGGCCCTGCGTACTAAGTATAGTCTTCCAGATTCCTTACCTTTAACATTAACAGACAATTCATAGAAGGTTGAACTGGTTCTCTGTTTCCTCCATGAAAGTGGTTTCTATTTTTAGATATAAGGTTTTGCTTTACTCCGGAGCAGGAGCAGGGTGGTTGTGGTTGGGACCTCTCTTCATGTTTTCTTGGTCTGGGGCCCATGACCACTCCCCTGCAGAAAGACCACTCTTTTATCCCTCTGTTTTTCCAGTTTTTAAATTTAGTTTACACTTTTATGCCTTCTACTGTGTGTGTTTTAACTTCCTCGTTTTATAGTTTGACACCTCTGACTGGATCAATCCACTTTTAGCAGACCTTCTCTCTTTGGTGACTGATTTTGGAATTGTGGGACCAATGATCGCCATTTAGTCCCCAATTAATTAATCAATCATCAATCTGATGAATTTTTATTCGACATTCTTGCATCACTATATCATGGATTTTGCAAATGGTTTCCCTTGTGGTGACCTCAACTGGACAGTCAGAGCATGCTTTGTCTTCTATGCTTATCTGACTACATTTAAATTCAGTAATCCAAAAGTAAATGGTCTTCAGTCATGGTGCAAAGTCCACATGAACTTCATCCAATTCTGTTTTGATTTGTGTGGCAGTCCAATCCTTCGAAGGAAAATGTTTAGTAACAGCACAAAAGTCAGTTTTCTCCATTTTCAACTGCAGTCCACACACTGAGCAATTCAGACAGCTGTCAACAATGAACTGTATGCTGTACATTGTTGAAATTCTGTATATGATCCTAGGAATAATCAAGCTTACCAACCATGAAGAGTCAACAAAAATGTTTCATTCGTAGAAATTTTCCAGACATATCAAACCACCCTTGTAAATACCAGACAGATAATATTTGTGGATAGTATAACTTTAATGCTATTTATTTCCCCATGAAACTCCAAGAGGTACCTAATTTTGAGATGGCAGAATCCCAACATATCTATTCGTGTTTACAGCCTGGGGGAAAGCAACCAGAGGAGAATAAAGTTGTCAGACCCTTTTACTTTTCCAGTTTCATCAGTCAGTGCCCTAAACATGTAGGTTTGTTGTTATTCTCTCACAGGGGAAAACAACACTATTGCTGGGTGAAGGACATGTCACACCTAATTTCCTCCCATACGTAAAAACGAAAAGATGCAGGCCATATTTGCCCTAGGTGTCTGAATTAATTTATGAGGCATCTTCAAAAAGTATTTTTTTTTTTTTTGGTTAGGAACACTGATTGGTAGATGGGATTCTCTGTCCAGAGTGAGCATAAACTCACACTATAGTGTCCAGCTGCATGAAAGATGTTGGTAAGACATTCTACCAAGTGCAACACATGTGCTGGTATGTTCCTACTCTCTGAAGGAATAACACCTACCAAAAATAATACGCTAATCAAAATGGCTTAAGGCAAAGGTAGTACGAACAGAACGAGTGTTTTAAGTGGTGTAGGGAGTTTGGTGGAGGCAGAACAAATGTTCGTGACAAACAGATGAGTGGAAGACCTTCCATTTTGACTGATAAGCTGGTGCAAAAAGTTGAGGAAACTGTTAATGAAAAGCACCAATTGACAGTGGATGAAATTTCTGTGGTGGTTCCACAACAATCTAGAACTCTCTTACACAAGACACTCACAGAAACACTGTGATGCCGAAAACTGTGCACAAGATGAGTCTCAAAACAACTGACAAAGCAGCACAATTAAAATAAGGTCAGTAGGTCCTGCGAGTTTCTTGAGTGACTTGAATTGGAAGGTGAGGACTTCCTGCACTCTGTTATGACTGGAGATGAAACATGGGTGGCTGATTACACACATGAGATAAAAAGACAGTCATGACAGTGGTGTCACACCAATTCCCCATCTGCCAAAAAATTCAAAATTACAGTTTCAGGGGAAAAGTTCTGGCCTTGATGTTTTGGAACCAAGAAGGCATCATTTTCGTGCAATTTCTGTTGGGGGGACCATCAATGTATAAAAATACTGTGAGACCCTAGAAAACTTCAAAAGGAGGATTCAAAACAAAAGGAGAGGAATTCAGATGAGAGGACTGCGCTTGTTTCATGACAATGCCCGTCATCTCTCAGCCTTAGCCACCAAAGCGCTCTTAGGCTCATTTTGTTGCAATGTTCTGAAGCAAACCTCTCAGTCTCCTGACTTGGCATCTTCATATTATTATCTCTTCACCTCCCTGAAGGCACGCATGAGTGAAACTAAATTTTCAACCGATGAGCAGTTGCAGAAAGAGTTTCTGATGTGGGGGAAGGAGCTGGTGAGAGAGTTCTTCAAGGAGGGCATAAAGAAGCTTGTGCCACAGCTCAGTATGTATTGAACGGGATGGTGATTACACGAAAAAAGAGTCAATAAGTGTATCAACAATATCCCATTATTTTTTTCAAATACACTTTGTCCCATAAAATATGAAAATTGAGTACACTTACTTTCTGAACGTGCCTTGTACTACGAGTGAGTGATTGATACAGCTTCTGCTGTATTGCTCTACACAAGAACCGGTAAGTGTGGATATGCCCAGTGAGGCAAATAAGTTCTTAAAATCTAAGAAAGTTCCTGTGGCATGCCTTGTGGATGACGCCACTGCCTCACATTCCACCTTCACCGAACTATATGTACCACATGGATCAGCACAGGAAAATTAAATATTGTGTGAGAAAGCAGTTAACTGCTATACTTGTGGGTTTCTGTTAGTTAAAATAGCTAAAACTCCATGCAGGGATCTGTGTCATCCAACTGGCAAGCTCCGCAGTGCAGCACAAACTGCACGCGGCGTTAACAACCAAATACCATGACACATACCCATTTTTTGCCACAGTTTGAGCAGGTATGATGCTCATTTTCTTGTTGAGCACTTAGCTGATATTGATTTGTGGACTGGTTAGGTTAATGTCCTATTTAAAAGCATTGAAAAATATATATTCATGTCCAAGAAAATCGCCCCAAATATTATGCTGTGATTTCTGGACTTGCTATGATTTATGCTTGCAATACTTCAAAAATTTGCTGAAACCATGCATCAGGAAGACGTGTACCACACTTGAGCTACACATTCTGATGATGTTAAGTTTTAGCTCATGACAAAGAAAGGGCTCTCCCATACAAATATCTATATTTGATGGAGAAACTCAACAAAACCACATTTCCTGGCATAACTCCATTTTCCAGTAACCTTACACACAATACCATAACGGATGCAGAATACGGGCGTGTGGTGGGTGTTTGGCAGATTTACGATACAATGTATGCTTGCTAACAGACATTCTAGAGAAATTTCAGAGTGTATGCATGGAAACATACACAATGGATCCTGCATTCTATTACACCATACCAGTGCTTTTGTGGAAATAATGCTCAAAAGCACAGAAGTCAACATCAAACTCCCAACCAATATTGACATGCTGTTGTTTTCTGAACACAGGATTTGCAGGGACTTTGCCAAGCTGTCCACAGGCACACCAAGGGAAAAACATGTAAAAGGGTAAAAAGAACACAGAACACAGCATGTTGTTATCAATGGAGAGACGTCTACAGACGTTAAAGTAACCTCTGGCGTGCCACAGGGGAGTGTTATGGGACCATTGCTTTTCACAATATATGTAAATGACTTAGTAGATAGTGTCGGAAGTTCCATGCGGCTTTTCGCGGATGATGCTGTAGTATACAGAGAAGTTGCAGCATTAGAAAATTGTAGCGAAATGCAGGAAGATCTGCAGCGGATAGGCACTTGGTGCAGGGAGTGGCAACTGACCCTTAACATAGACAAATGTAATGTATTGCGAATACATAGAAAGAAGGATCCTTTATTGTATGATTATATGATAGCGGAACAAACACTGGTAGCAGTTACTTCTGTAAAATATCTGGGAGTATGCGTGCGGAACGATTTGAAGTGGAATGATCATATAAAATTAATTGTTGGTAAGGCGGGTACCAGGTTGAGATTCATTGGGAGAGTGCTTAGAAAATGTAGTCCATCAACAAAGGAGGTGGCTTACAAAACACTCGTTCGACCTATACTTGAGTATTGCTCATCAGTGTGGGATCCGTACCAGATCGGTCTGACGGAGGAGATAGAGAAGATCCAAAGAAGAACGGCGCGTTTCGTCACAGGGTTATTTGGTAACCGTGATAGCGTTACGGAGATGTTTAATAAACTCAAGTGGCAGACTCTGCAAGAGAGGCGCTCTGCATCGCGGTGTAGCTTGCTTGCCAGGTTTCGAAAGGGTGCGTTTCTGGATGAGGTATCGAATATATTGCTTCCCCCTACTTATACCTCCCGAGGAGATCACGAATGTAAAATTAGAGAGATTAGAGCACGCACGGAGGCTTTCAGACAGTCGTTTTTCCCGCGAACCATACGCGACTGGAACAGGAAAGGGAGGTAATAACAGTGGCACGTAAAGTGCCCTCCGCCACACACCGTTGGGTGGCTTGCGGAGTATCAATGTAGATGTAGATGTAGTTAAACAAAACACTTGGTAATTCGAGTTACATACTTTACTTGGATGTAAACAGTTTATATGGACACAACATGAAACGATCTCTACCTACTGGAGTGTTTTGATGATTGTCTGATGATGAAATTGTTGAATTAGGTGATTTCAGAGCTGTGGCAGTGGATTTTGGTGTATGCTGTGTTGTGGAGGTGGACATGATATATCCAAATTGTTTGCATGGCTCACACAGATTTTCTGCTGTCTGAAGACGAGTTCCATGAAACAGTTCCCTCCCCAAGCTGATTACAACACTGGGGAGTAAAAAGAGATATACACACATCAAAAAAAGTTTTGCATCACCCCAGTTCCCACATCTCCTGAAGATAGATGTTGACTGTGAGTATTGTATCACAGACACAGTCCCTTCGACTGTCCAGAGATGTCACTAAACCCACCCATAGATGTAAACATCCATGCGTGAGCAGTGACTATTAGACAGAGGGAGTCCGACAGCCAATCAGTTCCGGTCATTCCACCAGGATGGAGGTACACAGCTCGTGTTGTCTGTAGTACAACCATGCCTAGACGGTCAATACCACAGTTCAACTGTGTCCGCATTGTTACTTTGTGCCAGGAAGAGCTCTCTACAAGGAACGTGTCCAGGTGTCTTGGCATGAACCAAAGTGATGATGTTCAAACATGGTGGAGATGCAGAGAGACAGGAACTGTCAATGACATGCCTCGCTCAGGCCTCCCAAGGGCTACTACTGCAGTGGATGACCACTACCTACCAGTTATGGCTTGGAGGAACCCTGACAGCAACGCCACCATGTTGAATAATACTTTTCATGGAGCCAAAGGATGTCATGTTATGTCTCACACTGTGCACAATAGGCTGCATGATGCGAAACTTCACTCCCGACGTCCATGGCTAGGTCCATCTTTGCGACCACGACACCATGCAGTACGGTACAGATGGACCCAACAACGTGCTAGATGGACCACTCAGGATTGGCACCATGTTCTCTTCACCGATAAGTGTCGCATGTGGCTTCAACCAGACAATCATTAGAAACGTATTTGGAGACGGCCTGATCAGGCTGAACACCTTAGACACACTGTCCAGTGAGTGCAGCAAGGTGGAGGTTCCCTGATGTTTTGGGGTGGCATTATGTGGGGCCAACGTATGCCACTGTTGGTCATGGAAGGTGTTGTAACGGCTGTACGATATGTGAATGCCATCCTCCAACCAATAGTGCAACCATATCGGCAGCATATTGGCGAGGCATTCGTCTTCATGGACGACAACTTGCACCCACATCGTGCACATCTTGTGAATAACTTCCTTCAGGATAACGACATCGCTTGCCTAGAGTGGCCAGCATGTTCTCCAAACATGATTGAACACGCCTGGGATAGGTTGAAAAGGGCTGTTTATGGACAACATGACCCACCAACCACTCTGAGGGATCTACGCTGAATCGCCATTGAGGGTGGGACAATCTGGACCAACAGTGCCTTGATGAACTTGTGGATAGTACGTTACGACGAATACAGGCATGCATCAATGCAAGAGGATGTGCTACTGGGTATTAGAGGTACCGGTGTGTACAGCAATCTGGACCACCATCTCTGAAGGTGTCGCTGTATGGTGGTACAACATATAATGTGTCACAAGCAATAAAAAGGGTGGAAATGTGTTTATGTTGATCTCTATTCCAATTGTCTGTACAGGTTCCAGAACTCTCGGAACTGAGGTGGTGCAAAACTTTTTTTGATGTGTGTATAACACATTATAGGAACCCCCATCAATGTCACAGTTTGAGAATGGAACTGATTAAAGCCACCTGCACTATTGAATTCAACCAATCATGATGATTAAAGAAATGCATTAGCATTCACACTCCTAAGAGGCCTTTGTGATGTGTGAGTTTGAAAAAGAGCTTTACAAACCTATGAATAATGCAGTTTTCAGCAGAACTATGGAGAATGTTAGAAACCACCAAAAAATTCACTTAGTTTCCCACTGAAAGCGATGTTACAATGCAAAAAATGTATCACCAGACCAAATGTTAAATGGACCACAATCTTCAACAAAGAATTCGACACTCTGGAGATGGCTGAGTTTTCGGCCGAGTTCACAAAACCTGTTCGTCGATATGTGTCTACTGGACCTATCCAAATTCCACATTTTCTATTGGATGAAGGATTGCAATCAATATGAAGTGTAAGTCAGGCATAAGACGCAGAATGAATCAAAATAGTAGATATTATTCTCTCTTTTTTTATACAAACATATGCTACCCAGTGAGTTCCAGCTAATCCAGCAACATCTAAATGTACAGTTCCGTATTTTTTAGATTTACAGTTCTCTGCTTCAGGATACTTTTAGCTCCTGACACCGATGATTTTATGCAATTTTTTAAATACCCTTGTGTTTTCTTCTTCGTAAGTGGGTGACGAGTAATGCTCGTAACTTATTGGAAATTTACTTCAGCACCCATTTTAAGTCTAGTGTGCATTGATGTATCAGTTGCAAATGCTGCAATACATTGCCCTATACCGGTATCCCTTCTTGTGTATAAAGGGTGGTCCATTGATAGTGACCGGGCCAAATATCTCATGAAATAAGCATCAAACGAAAAAACTACAAAGAACTAAACTCGTCTAGCTTGAAGCGGGAAACCAGATGGCGCTATGGTTGGCCTGCTAGATGGCACTGCCATAGGTCAAACAGATATCAACTGCGTTTTTTTAAATAGGAACCCCCATTTTTTATTACATATTCATGTAGTACGTAAAGACATATGAATGTTTTAGTTAGACCACTTTTTTCGCTTTGTGACAGATGGCACTGTAATAGTCACAAACATATAAGTACATGGTATCATGTAACATTCTGCCAGTGCAGACGGTATTTGCTTCGTGAGACATTACCCGCGTTAAAATGGACCGTTTAACAATTGCGGAAAAGATCGATATCGTGATCAAAATGCCCCAACGGGCGTGTGCTATGTATGCTGCTCGGTATCCTGGATGACATCATCCAAGTGTCCGGACCGTTTGCCGGATAGTTACGTTATTTAAGGAAACAGGAAGTGTACAGCCACATGTGAAACGTCAACCATAACCTGCAACAAATGATGATGCAAAAGCAGTGTTTTAGGTGCTATCGCGTCTAATCCGTACATCAGTAGCACACAAATTGCGTGAGAATCGAGAATCTCAAAAACGTCGTTGAGAATGCTACATCAACATCGATTGCACCCGTACCATATTTCTATGCACCAGGAATTGCATGGCAATGACTTTGAACGTCATGTACAGTTCTGCCACAAGGGAAATTACGGGATGATGACAGATTTTTTGCACTCGTTCTATTTAGCGACGAAGCGTCATTCACCAACAGTGGTAACGTAAACCGGCATAATATGCACTATTGGGCAACGGAAAATCCATGATGGCTGCGACAAGTGGAACATCAGCGACCTTGGCGGGTTAATGTATCGTGCAGCATTATGGGAGGAAGGATAATTGGCCCCCATTTTATCGATGGCAGTCTGAATGGTGCAATGTATGCTGATTTCTTACATAACGTTCTACCAATGTTACTACAAGATGTCTCATTGCATGACAGAATGACAATGTACTTCCAACATGATGGATGTCTGGCACATAGCTCCCGTGCAGTTGTAGTGGTATTGAATAGCATATTTCATGACAGGTGGATTGGTCGTCGAAGCACCATACCATGGCCCACACGATCCGGATCTGACGTCCCCGAATTTATTTCTATGGGGAAAGTTGCAGGATATCTGCTATCGTGATCCACCGACAACGCCTGACAACATGCGCCAGCGCATTGTCAATGCATGTGCGAACATTATAGAAGACAAACTACTCGATGTTGAGAGGAATGTCGTTGCATGTATTGCCAAATGCATTGAGGTTGACGGACATCATTTTGAGCGTTTATTGCATTAATGTGGTATTTACAGGTAATCACGCTTTAACAGCATGCGTTCTCAGAAATGATAAGTTCACAAAGGTACATGTATCACATTGGAACCACCGAAATAAAATGTTCAAACGTACCTACGTTCTGTATTTTAATTTAAAAAACCTACCTGTTACCAACTGTTCGTCTAAAATTGTGAGCCATTTGTTTGTGACTATTATAGCGCCATCCATCACAAAGCGTAAAAAGTGGTCCAGCTACAACATTCATATTTCTTTACTTACTACACGAATATGTAATAAAAAATGGGGGTTCCTATTTAAAAAGAAACGTAGTTGATATACGTTTGACCTACGGCAGCGCCATCTAGCGGGCCAACCATAGCGCCATCTGGTTTCCTCCTTCAAGCAAGACAAGTTTCGTTCTTTGTAGTTTTTTCGTTTGATGCTTATTTCATGAGATATTTGGCCCAGTCATGATCAATGGACCACCCTGTATATGCAGGTCTTTATCATCCGGGACCGATGACCTCGTTGTTTGGTCCCCTCCCGCGAATCAGCCAACCAACCTTTATCAGCTAAAATATAATCTGAGTGTGACATCCTTCCAAACTTTTATTTGCAGAATATGTGGTATCGTGTTCTTCGCAGGCCTCGCCTAACAGATTAAGTCCTCGATCACCACATGCTAGCATCTTCTTCAGCTTTTGTTCCTCTCTGCAGTAATTAAATGAGCGAATGTGCAATAGGCTATTTTTCTGTGTTAAAAATATGGTTCTGAATGGTTGTTATTCTGATTGATTAGAACATTCAAACAGCATTTATGGTCAGTATCCTCACAAAATATATCTTATTTTATGTAATTAAAGCTTAAAAATCGCTAAATATCAAGATTTGGTCACGTGATCGAAAACGTTCTGTTATTGGCTGACTAGGAGTAAGGAGAAGCTCTACCTGTATTATAGGAGTGATAGCCGAAGATACAAAGTTTTTAGATACTTTTTTCTGCGAAAAGTTTAGCTATTTGATGACGCAAAACGCAATTACCATTTTAAGTAACAGTAGGAAGGATTTTTGTGATTCTCTGCCTCGTGATGGCTGGGTGTTGTGTGATGTCCTTAGGTTAGTTAGGTTTAAGTAGTTCTAAGTTCTAGGGGACTGATGACCATCGATGTTAAGTCCCATAGTGCTCAGAGCCATTTGAACCATTTTTTTATTTTTGTGAACGTTTATAGTGGAAACCCTGTGAAAGTTGATGTGTTTATGCCCCACCCATTTAGAGCGGCAGTAAGAGTAACGACGGACATTCTTTTCCCTGCAACATCATTAAACTCGCTCAAAACTAAGGAATTATAGAACTTTTGCAAATGGGTCAGTATATTATAACTAGATTGCCGACTATCAGTCATGAGCTACGACCCAGAACACAATAAAATTATTCTTGGTAATTCTTAGTGCTGATTTCCTATAAAGAAGACACTCATCATTGATAGTGTTCGTATAAGGAGCAACTCAGTGGCGCTGACTGCGCGTATTGACGTCTCATGTACAAATCCTGGAAGGGTCATATATTTATAAAAAATTTATACGAAATACGTAAATAGCTTTATCAAGAACAGATTGTAGCAGTTCTTTCGATGTATTACATACAGCTTCACATTAATCTTAGTCTGAGAAATGGACAGAGGATAAATGCATTTACTTTGCGAACATACAATTCACTTTTTTGGAAAGCATTAGTAGTAGTGAAGATATCACCGTATGCCCTCAGTACAATGAGGTATATGACGATGTGGTTTTCTATACGGAGACACAAACGTAAGGTCTGTCATGTTTGTGAGCGTAATCTAACGCCAGTGTCTGAAGCACCCTTACTTCATCTTTATGTAAGGTGGTGAAACTTCTAACATTTTTAAGCAATAAGGAGCCTAGCTGGACAGTACAAAGATAAAAACCATGGTTTGTAATAAAATAAAACGTGTGTGGTCACATTAACTAGAAAATATCTTTTTGAATGTGGCATGTGTGAACAGCGATTGGGAAGTAAATAGCAAGGAAAACACAACAATATTCTGTTTCTGATGGGTGTGGTGAAGTTACGCAGTTGTGATTTGGTTTTCATATGAGAGGACGGTTGAGTTGGTTTACAAATAAGTTAAAAATGTTCTTTCGGGTTGGACTCGAACCAGCGACCTGTGGACACCACCATATAAAATTCGACAGTCTGCTACTCTAACAACCTTTTTTTTATCTCATTTTGTTCGTTAATCATTGTTGCATTTGTCCGGGGTGGACGTCCCATGACACCTGTTCAAGTTCATTGTTAATCCGTTCACTCAGTTTTTTATTACAAAAGGCAGCTAACCATCTGACCGAACACGCTGAGCTACCGTGCCGGCAATGATGATGATGATGATGCTGATGATGATGAAATGATGAGGACGAGACAAACACCCAGTCCCCGAGTAGAGAAAATCCCCAGCCTGGCCGGGAATCGAAGCAACTAAGCTACTGTTTCATTTAAGTGAAGATGTGCAAAACGACAATTTTCACTGAGAGTTTATTTTCGTGGAATGACGCTATGCTTCCTTGTAACAGTGGGAAAGCATATCTTGGAGGTAAATTCTCGTTAACTTCACAGTGCAACACGTTTTTAATTAAGTTAGTGAACTAGTGCGTCGATGTGGTCGCAGTCTGCCGGTACAGTGCAATCACATTTTACGTATCTTCTCATATTCTGGATCAGTCCAAAAAACTTTCCAGGAGTTTTTATAGATGTATTTGTACAGTATGGTACTACACACCATTTGACATCCATTTTCCGAAACCTAAATTCCAAAAGAAGACATCACTGTGTAGTAGCATTATAACAGAAGGAGCAGCGAGCTAGACAATGACTCACAGGCCTCACATGACTCGGATGGAGCGTTTCACTGGACTTTCAGATTATTTGAATTTCTTTTCCGTTTTTATAAAAGAATACTGAAATTCAAGAAGAGAAAAATGACATAATTAATCATTCAAGACAATTTCCAGAAAACAGTCAAATACTTTCTACCAGTAGCTTTCCGAAAATACTGCCTTTACCATGTATGATGTGCATCTTCTCAGACACGTTATGCTATTGCATGGTTGGATGATTTGCATGCCTTACTGTATACTACGTCTTCAACATTCACTCAGTTGTTAGGTGATAGAAGGAAACCAAGCCATTTAACCAAGATCTTATTCCTCAACTTCTCCTGACACACTGTATAGAAGTCTCTAGCTAACATTTATACCCTCGAACTGCTCAGTGCATGTAGGCAGATGTCGATACAGCCGCTTTAGACTATGGGAGCAGTTACGCTCATTCTAATAACTCCCGCTCGAATTGTCCCAGTGTCTACTATAACTACGTGAGCGCTGCTCATCCACCCGCTCTACGATCACAGTGGGTGAAGTTCAGATGAATTAGAGTGCGAAAATGAAACTTGATCCAAAAAATATATATCCTGAGTGCGAAAGGCAGAGACCATAACAATGTTTGGGGGAGATTTTCATTAGTGATAGATGAGGATGGCGGCTAAATGTACTCTAGCAAGTGCTCTGTTCTTGTTACGGATCTGCCACCACACATCTGAAGAAATGTGTGTGCAGAACATGATGAAGGGTAAGTTCTGAAGCATTGCCAATTTCATTGAAAGCTATGGTAATTAAAAAGGTGTTTAAAAATGTGTGCCAGAGATCTTTGTCCATTTACATTAATATTAGGTGCAGGATTTTACTCTTTATGTCAGGAGCTTGTAAATGTCGTTTTAGAATTTGGGCATGTAGACGTCTCCAACATTTTGCCTCATCCCACGACAATATCACGAAACACTGAAAGAGAAGCCGATGAAATATTGGTAAGTATGATACCCAGTACAGTATATAGATGTACATGCATATGGATGGATATGCACATGGATGTACGGCATATGGATGTACAGCATATACATATTGATATACAGCATATATATGGACCTATACATATCGGAAAATGAGTTACATCTCACTTACTGCTTTGTTTATGAATATGAGGAACTGCGAAATATGATAACGGTGACAAATTTCTTTTCTGAGAAGAAAAAAAATCTGGAGAATTAATTACGAGCTACAATGACGAAACTTTATTCACATTGTTAAGAGTAAATCCTCAGCATTTAAATAAGATTTAATTTGTCACTGACCCACACAGTAGCCTTCTATGTGCAATGAACTACATCCTTTCAGTATTCTGCGTGCATTACACATGTTTTGAACACAGTCCTGACACACATTTTCAATTTGATATGTGAGGACGCATTGGTTTATTCCACGACTTATGCTGCCAAAGACACCACCTGTTTCACAAAGAAAACTGGTGTCGTGAATTAGATACAGACAAACTTGAAGCAAGAAATGGAGAGTAGGTGGGAAAGGTTGTATAGAATTCTGCAGTCTGTAGTTAGGCAGTATGATAAAATCGTCGTTGTCGTTTATCGACTAATAAAGTCATCAGAAGATCAAAATAAACTGCAAAACGATTTAGAAAAGATATCTGAATGGTGCGACAAGTGGCAACTGACCCTACATAACAAAGAGTGTGAGATCATCCACATGAGTGCTAAAAGGAGCTCGTTAAACTTAGGTTTCACAATAAATCAATCTAATCTAAAAGCCGTAAATTCAACTAAATGACTAGGTATTACAATCACGAACAACTTAAACTGTAAGGAACACATGAAAAATGTTGTGGGGAAGACTAACAAAAGACTGCGTTTTATTGGCAGGACACTTAGAAAATGTAACAGACCTACTAAGAAGACTATCTACATCTACATCCACATCCATACTCCGCAAGCCACCTGACGGTGTGTGGCGGAGGGTACCCTGAGTACCTCTATCGGTTCTCCCTTCTATTCCAGTCTCGTATTGTTCGTGGAAAGAAGGATTGTCGGTATGCTTCTGTGTGGGCTCTAATCTCTCTGATTTTATCCTCATGGTCTCGTCGCGAGATATACGTAGGAGGGAGCAATAACTGCTTGACTCTTCGGTGAAGGTATGTTCTCGAAACTTTATCAAAAGCCCGTACCGAGCTACTGAGCGTCTCTCCTGCAGACTGTTCCATTGGAGTTTATCTGTCATCTCCGTAACGCTTTCGCGATTACTAAATGATCCTGTAACGAAGCGCGCTGCTCTCCGTTGGATCTTCTCTATCTCTTCTATCAACCCTATCTGGTACGGATCCCACACTACTGAGCAGTATTCAAGCAGTGGGCGAACAAGCGTACTGTAACCTACTTCCTTTGTTTTCAGATTGCATTTCCTTAGGATTCTTCCAATGAATCTCAGTCTGGCATCTGCTTTACCGACGATGAACTTTATATGATCATTCCATTTTAAATCACTCCTAATGCGTACTCCCAGATAATTTACGGAATTAACTGCTTCCAGTTGCTGACCTGCTATTTTGTAGCTAAATGATAGGGGATCTTTCTTTCTATGTATTCGCAGCACATTACACTTGTCTACATTGACATTCAATTGCCATTCCCTGCACCATGCGTCAATTCGCTGCAGATCCTCCTGCATTTCAGTACAATTTTCCATTGTTACAACCTCTCGATACACCACAGCATCATCTGCAAAAAACCTCAGTGAACTTCCTATGTCATCCACAAGGTCATTTATGTATATTGTGAATAGCAACGGTTCTATGACACTCCCCTGCGGCACACCTGAAATCTACATCTACATCTACATTGATACTCCGCAAGCCACCCAACGGTGTGTGGCGGAGGGCACTTTACGTGCCACTGTCATTACCTCCCTTTCCTGTTCCAGTCGCGTATGGTTCGCGGGAAGAACGACTGTCTGAAAGCCTCCGTGCGCGCTCTAATCTCTCTAATTTTACATTCGTGATCTCCTCGGGAGGTATAAGTAGGGGGAAGCAATATATTCGATACCTCATCCAGAAACGCACCCTCTCGAAACCTGGCGAGCAAGCTACACCGCGATGCAGAGCGCCTCTCTTGCAGAGTCTGCCACTTGAGTTTATTAAACATCTCCGTAACGCTATCACGGTTACCAAATAACCCTGTGACGAAACGCGCCGCTCTTCTTTGGATCTTCTCTATCTCCTCCGTCAGACCGATCTGGTACGGATCCCACACTGATTAGCAATACTCAAGTATAGGTCGAACGAGTGTTTTGTAAGCCACCTCCTTTGTTGATGGACTACATTTTCTAAGCACTCTCCCAATGAATCTCAACCTGGTACCCGCCTTACCAACAATTAATTTTATATGATCATTCCACTTCAAATCGTTCCGCACGTATACTCCCTGATATTTTACAGAAGTAACTGCTACCAGTGTTTGTTCCGCTATCATATAATCATACAATAAAGGATCCTTCTTTCTATGTATTCGCAATACATTACATTTGTCTATGTTAAGGGTCAGTTGCCACTCCCTGCACCAAGTGCCTATCCGCTGCAGATCTTCCTGCATTTCGCTACAATTTTCTAATGCTGCAACTTCTCTGTATACTACAGCATCATCCGCGAAAAGCCGCATGGAACTTCCGACACTATCTACTAAGTCATTTATATATATTGTGAAAAGCAATGGTCCCATAACACTCCCCTGTGGCACGCCAGAGGTTGCTTTAACGTCTGTAGACGTCTCTCCATTGATAACAACATGCTGTGTTCTGTTTGCTAAAAACTCTTCAATCCAGCCACACAGCTGGTCTGATATTCCGTAGGCTCTTACTTTGTTTATCAGGCGACAGTGCGGAACTGTATCGAACGCCTTCCGGAAGTCAAGAAAAATAGCATCTACCTGGGAGCCTGTATCTAATATTTTCTGGGTCTCATGAACAAATAAGGCGAGTTGGGTCTCACACGATCGCTGTTTCCGGAATCCATGTTGATTCCTACATAGTAGATTCTGGGTTTCCAGAAATGACATGATACGCGAGCAAAAAACATGTTCTAAAATTCTACAAGAGATCGACGTAAGAGATATAGGTCTATAGTTTTGCGCATCTGCTCGACGACCCTTCTTGAAGACTGGGACTATCTGTGCTCTTTTCCAATCATTTGGAACCCTCCGTTCCTCTAGAGACTTGCGGTACACGGCTGTTAGAAGGGGGGCAAGTTCTTTCGCGTACTCTGTGTAGAATCGAATTTGTATCCCGTCAGGTCCAGTGGACTTTCCTCTATTGAGTGATTCCAGTTGCTTTTCTATTCCTTGGACACTTATTTCGATGTCAGCCATTTTTTCGTTTGTGCGAGGATTTAGAGAAGGAACTGCAGTGCGGTCTTCCTCTGTGAAACAGCTTTGGAAAAAGGTGTTTAGTATTTCAGCTTTACGCGTGTCATCCTCTGTTTCAATGCCATCATCATCCCGTAGTGTCTGGATATGCTGTTTCGAGCCACTTACTGATTTAACGTAAGACCAGAACTTCCTAGGATTTTCTGTCAAGTCGGTACATAGAATTTTACTTTCGAATTCAATGAACGCTTCACGCATAGCCCTCCTTACGCTAACTTTGACATCGTTTAGCTTCTGTTTGTCTGAGAGATTTTGGCTGCGTTTAAACTTGGAGTGGAGCTCTCTTTGCTTTCGCAGTAGTTTCCTAACTTTGTTGTTGTACCACGGTGGGTTTTTCCCGTCCCTCACAGTTTTACTCGGCACGTACCTGTCTAAAACGCATTTTACGATTGCCTTGAACTTTTTCCATAAACACTCAACATTGTCAGTGTCGGAACAGAAATTTTCGTTTTGATCTGTTAGGTAGTCTGAAATCTGCCTTCTATTACTCTTGCTAAACAGATAAACCTTCCTCCCTTTTTTTATATTCCTATTAACTTCCATATTCAGGGATGCTGCAACGGCCTTATGATCACTGATTCCCTGTTCTGTACATACAGAGACGAAAAGTTCGGGTCTGTTTGTTATCAGTAGGTCCAAGATGTTATCTCCACGAGTCGGTTCTCTGTTTAATTGCTCGAGGTAATTTTCGGATAGTGCACTCAGTATAATGTCACTCGATGCTCTGTCCCTACCACCCGTCCTAAACATCTGAGTGTCCCAGTCTATATCTGGTAAATTGAAATCTCCACCTAAGACTATAACATGCTGAGAAAATTTATGTAAAATGTATTCCAAATTTTCTCTCAGTTGTTCTGCCACTAATGCTGCTGAGTCGGGAGGTCGGTAAAAGGAGCCAATTATTAACCTAGTTCGGTTGTTTAGTGTAACCTCCACCCATAATAATTCACAGGAACTATCCACTTCTACTTCACTACAGGATAAACTACTACTAACAGCGACGAACACTCCACCACCGGTTGCATGCAATCTATCCTTTCTAAACACCGTCTGTACCTTTGTAAAAATTTCGGCAGAATTTATCTCTGGTTTAAGCCAGCTTTCTGTACCTATAACGATTTCAGCTTCGGTGCTTTCTATCAGCGCTTGAAGTTCCTGTACTTTACCAACGCAGCTTCGACAGTTGACAATTACAATACCGATTGCTGCTTGGTCCCCGCATGTCCTGACTTTGTCCCGCACCCGCTGAGGCTGTTGCCCTTTCTGTACTTGCCCAAGGCCATCTAACCTAAAAAACCGCCCAGCCCACGCCACACAACCCCTGCTACCCGTGTAGCCGCTTGTTGCGTGTAGTGGACTCCTGACCTCACTCTTACTTCGGAAGACTTATCTCCATTGAGAATGACATGCTGCGTTCTGTTATCTAGGAACTCTTCAATACAATCACACAATTGGTCTGATAGTCCATATGCTCTTACTTTGTTCATTAAATGACTGTGGGGAACTGTATCGGACGCCTTGCGGAAGTCAAGAAACACGGCATCTGCCTGTGAACCCGTGTCTATGGCCCTCTGAGTCTCGTGGACGAATAGCGCGAGCTGGGCTTCACACGACCGTCTTTTTCGAAACCCATGCTGATTCCTACAGAGTAGATTTCTAGTCTCCAGAAAAGTAATTATACTCGAACATAATACGTGTTCCAAAATTCTACAACTGATCGACGTTAGAGATATAGGTCTATAGCTCTGCACATCTGTTCGACGTCCCTTCTTGAAAACGGGGATGACCTGTGCCCTTTTCCAATCCTTTGGAACGCTACGCTGTTCTAGAGACCTACGGTACACCGCTGAAAGAAGGGGGGCAAGTTCCTTCGCGTACCTTGTGTAAAATCGAACTGGTATCTCATCAGGCCCAGCGGCCTTTCCTCTTTTGAGCGATTTTAATTGTTTCTCTATCCCTCTGTCGTCTATTTCGATATCTACTATTTTGTCATCTGTGCGACAAAATAGAGAAGGAACTACAGTGCAGTCTTCCTCTGTGAAACAGCTTTGGAAAAAGACATTTAGTATTTCGGCCTTTAGTCTGTCATCCTCTGTTTCAGTACCATTTTGGTCACAGAGTGTCTGGACATTTTGTTTTGATCCACCTACCTCTTTGACATAAGACCAAAATTTCTTAGGATTTTCTGCCAAGTCAGTACATAGAACTTTACTTTCGAATTCATTGAACGCCTCTCGCATAGCCCTCCTCACACTACATTTCGCTTCGCGTAATTTTTGTTTGTCTGCAAGGCTTTGGCTATGTTTATGTTTGCTGTGAAGTTCCCTTTGCTTCCGCAGCAGTTTTCTAACTCGGTTGTTGTACCGCGGTGGCTCTTTTCCATCTCTTACGATCTTGCTTGGCACATACTCATCTAACGCATATTGTACGATGGTTTTGAACTTTGTCCACTGATCCTCAACACTATCTGTACTTGAGACAAAACTTTTGTGTTGAGCCGTCAGGTACTCTGTAATCTGCTTTTTGTCACTTTTGCTAAACAGAAAAATCTTCCTACCTTTTTTAATATTTCTATTTACGGCTGAAATCATCGATGCAGTAACCGCTTTATGATCGCTGATTCCCTGTTCTGCGTTAACTGTTTCAAATAGTTCGGGTCTGTTTGTCACCAGAAGGTCTAATATGTCATCGCCACGAGTCAGTTCTCTGTTTAACTGCTCAAGGTAGTTTTCAGATAAAGCACTTAAAAAAATTTCACTGGATTCTTTGTCCCTGCCACCCATTATGAACGTTTGAGTCTCCCAGTCTATATCTGGCAAATTAAAATCTCCACCCAGAACTATAACATGGTGGGGAAATCTACTCGAAATATTTTCCAAATTATCCTTCAGGTGCTCAGCCACAACAGCTGCTGAGCCAGGGGGCCTATAGAGACATCCAATTACCATGTCTGAGCCTGCTTTAACCGTGACCTTCACCCAAATCATTTCACATTTCGGATCTCCATCAATTTCCTTCGATACTATTGCACTGCTTATCGCTATAAACACGCCTCCCCCTTCACTGTCGAGCCTGTCTCTGCGGTATACATTCCAATCTGAGTTTAGGATTTCATTACTGTTTACGTCTGGCTTCAGCCAACTTTCTGTCCCTAGTACTATATGGGCGTTGTGACCGTTTATTAATGAGAGCAGTTCTGGTTGGTTGGTTGGTTTTGGGGGAAGGAGACCAGACAGCGAGGGCATCGGTCTCATCGGATTACGGAAGGACGGGGAAGGAAGTCGGCCGTGCCCTTTGAAAGGAACCATCCCGGCATTTGCCTGGAGCGATTTAGGGAAATCACAGCAGTTCTGGGACCTTTCTATAGACGCTCCTGCAGTTTACTATTAGCACATTAATATTGTTATTCCCTGTTGCATTTTGCCTACTCCTACCTTGCCGCGTCTCGGGAGGCGCCTTTGTCGGGCCTAGGGAGGGAATTCTCTAACCTAAAAAACCCACATGTGCACTCCACACGTACTCCGCTACACTTGTAGCCGCTTCCGGCGTGTAGTGCACGCCTGACCTATTCAGGGGGACCCTACATTTCACCACCCGATAGCGGAGGTCGAGAAATTTGCGTCCCAGATCTCCGCAGAATCGTCTGAGCCTCTGGTTTAAGCCTTCCACTCGGCTCCAAATCAGAGGACCGCGATCGGTTCTGGGAACGATACTACAAATAGTTAGCTCTGATTCCACCCCGCGAGCGAGGCTTTCCGCCTTCACCAATTCCGCCAACCGCCTGTACGAACTGAGGATGACCTCTGAACCCAGGCGGCAGGCGTCATTGGTGCCAACATGAGCAACAATCTGCAGTCGGGTGCACCCAGTGCTCTCTATCGCCGCCTCCTCCACATCTCGGATGAGACCCTCCGGCAAGCAGACAGAGGTCTTCTTCACTGGTCTTCTTCCCCGACCTTTCCGCTATTTCCCTAAGGGGCTCCATCACCCGCCTAACGTTGGAGCTCCCAATAACTAATAAACCCCTCCCCCCGTGTGCCTGTTCGGAGCTTTCTGAAGGAGCGGCCACACCTCCACTCACAGGCAGAGCGGGTGATGCCACACGGCCAGCCTCCACTACGCTTGTGCGTCCTTTTTTAGAATACTGCTGCGCGATGTGGGATTCTTACCAGATAGGACTGATGGACTACATCGACAAAGTGTGAAGAAAGGCAGCACGTTTTGTATTATCGCGAACTATGGGAGAGAGTGTTACAGAAATGGTACAGGAATTGGGCTGGACATCATAATAAGAAACGCGTTTTTCGTTGCGATGGAATCGTCTCACGAAATTCCAATCACAAACTTTCTCTTCCGAGTGCGAAAATATTTTGTTGACACCGACCTATGTAGGGAGGAACGATCACCACGATAAAATAAGGAAATCAGAGCTCGTACGGAAAGATATAGGTGTTCATTCTTTCCACTTGCTATACGAGATCGGTATAATAGAGAATTGTGAAGGTGGTTCGATGAACCCTCTGCCAGGAATATAAATGTGATTTGCAGAGTATCCATGTAGATGTAGATGTAGATGTAAAATCATGGAAAAGCTTCCAGATAAAGGCATCTCTGAAAAACTAACTGGTTACGATAACAACACTGCAAAAGAACTCGTGACATTTTTAGAACCATTGAAAGATGCAACTGGAGTATATTACATCTGCATCTACATACATACTCCGCAATCCACCATTCGGTGCGTGGCGGAGGGTACCTCATACCACAACTAGCATCTTCTCTCCCTGTTCCACTCCCAAACAGAAGGAGGGAAAAATGACCGCCTATATGCCTCTGTACAAGTCCTAAGCTCTCTTATCTTATCTTTGTGGTCTTTCCGCGAAATGTAAGTTGGCGGCAGTAAAATTTTACTGCAGTCAGCCTCAAATGCTGGTTCTCTAAATTTCATCAGTAGCGATTCACGAAAAGAACGCCTTCTTTCCTCCATATACTCCCACCCGAGTTCCTGAAGCATTTCCGTAACACTCGCGTGATGATCAAACCTACCAGTAACAAATCTAGCAGCCCGCCTCTGAATTGTTTCTATATCCTCCCTCAATCCGACCTGATAGGGATCCCAAACGCTCGAGCAGTACTCAAGAATAGGTCGTATTAGTGTTTTATAAGCGGTCTCCTTTACAGATGAACCACATCTTCCCAAAATTCTACCAATGAACCAAAGACGACTATCCGCCTTCCCCACAACTGCCATTACATGCTTGTCCCACTTCATATCGCTCTGCAATGTTACGCCCAAATATTTAATCGATGTGACTACGTCAAGCGCTACACTAATAATGGAGTATTCAAGCATTACGGGATTCTTTTTACTATTCATCTGCATTAATCTACATTTATCTACACTCCTGGAAATTGAAATAAGAACACCGTGAATTCATTGTCCCAGGAAGGGGAAACTTTATTGACACATTCCTGGGGTCAGATACATCACATGATCACACTGACAGAACCACAGGCACATAGACACAGGCAACAGAGCATGCACAATGTCGGCACTAGTACAGTGTATATCCACCTTTCGCAGCAATGCAGGCTGCTATTCTCCCATGGAGACGATCGTAGAGATGCTGGATGTAGTCCTGTGGAACGGCTTGCCATGCCATTTCCACCTGGCGCCTCAGTTGGACCAACGTTCGTGCTGGACGTGCAGACGCTTCATCCAGTCCCAAACATGCTCAATGGGGGACAGATCCGGAGATCTTGCTGGCCAGGGTAGTTGACTTACACCTTCTAGAGCACGTTGGGTGGCACGGGATACATGCGGACGTGCATTGTCCTGTTGGAAAAGCAAGTTCCCTTGCCGGTCTAGGAATGGTAGAACGATGGGTTCGATGACGGTTTGGATGTACCGTGCACTATTCAGTGTCCCCTCGACGATCACCAGTGGTGTACGGCCAGTGTAGGAGATCGCTCCCCACACCATGATGCCAGGTGTTGGCCCTGTGTGCCTCGGTCGTATGCAGTCCTGATTGTGGCGCTCACCTGCACGGCGCCAAACACGCATACGACCATCATTGGCACCAAGGCAGAAGCGACTCTCATCGCTGAAGACCACACGTCTCCATTCGTCCCTCCATTCACGCCTGTCGTGACACCACTGGAGGCGGGCTGCACGATGTTGGGGCGTGAGCGGAAGACGGCCTAACGGTGTGCGGGACCGTAGCCCGTCTTTGTGGAGACGGTTGCGAATGGTCCTCGCCGATACCCCAGGAGCAACAGTGTCCCTAATTTGCTGGGAAGTGGCGGTGCGGTCCCCTACGGCACTGCGTAGGATCCTACGGTCTTGGCGTGCATCCGTGCGTCGCTGCGGTCCGGTCCCAGGTCGACGGGCACGTGCACCTTCCGCCGACTACTGGCGACAACATCGATGTACTGTGGAGACCTCACACCCCACGTGTTGAGCAATTCGGCGGTACGTCCACCCGGTCTCCCGCATGCCCACTATACGCCCTCGCTCAAAGTCCGTCAACTGCACGTACGGTTCACGTCCACGCTGTCGCGGCATGCTACCAGTGTTAAAGACTGCGATGGAGCTCCGTATGCCACGGCAAACTGGCTGCCACTGACGGCGGCGGTGCACAAATGCTGCGCAGCTAGCGCCATTCGACGGCCAACACCGCGGTTCCTGGTGTCCGCTGTGCCGTACGTGTGATCATTGCTTGTACAGCCCTCTCGCAGTGTCCGGAGCAAGTATGGTGGGTCTGACACACCAGTGTCAATGTGTTCTTTTTTCCATTTCCAGGAGTGTATATTTAGAGTTAGCTGCCATTCTTCACACCAATCACAAATCCTGTCCAAGTCATCTTGTATCCTCCTACAGTCACTCAACGATGACACCTTCCCGTACACCACACCATCATCAGCAAACAGCCGCACATTGCTATCCACCACGAGGACAACGTACTGGGTTCTGCTACTTATGTAATAGTAAGGCGGGAAGTTTCCAAAAACTTAGTTTGTTATGTGTGCAAAAACTAAAATGTCGTTGTAATACAGGGCCCAAAGATATAGAAGTGCGTTTATACCACTGTAGACCCAGTTTTCTTGTTTAATACATGCTACGTGTCCAGCAAACAAAAACTGCACTTAACTGCAAAACACCAGTTTCACGGTCGCCAGTATTTTGGCTGTACATTGCAACTGTCATGCTATCGTCTATTAACTATAGATACTACAAGTACTGAAAGAGAGCTGTCTCGGTCTCGTAGAGGACAAATCTGAAGTTCAGACATAGCACAGAATAGTAAGATTTATGTGGTAACCTTCCAATTATTGATAATGCCTGTGTCTGAAGCAGACGAGACATTAAATACTGTGTGTCAAATATGTGATGAAATATCACTTGCTGATAAGCTAGAACAAAATTATAGCTTGGCAGTAATATTTTACTCTATCTTTGTGATATCAGTAAATATTTATTTAGTGCCATTGATCGAATGTCAGCCATGCTCAGCAACGAAAAAAATTAAATTTCTGTTTTCAGAGTGACTACACTGTGGATCATACCATTATAGGTGACAAGTGTACACAGTATGCACTTCTTTATTTACCCGAATTTACTTCTCAAGAAAAGAGCACAACATGGGCAAATTTTCACAGCTAGACAGTAGTAAAGAATAACATACAAAAGATAATCAAACAAAAGATAAAACCCACAATATAACGTTTCTCTTCTTGGTCATTGACTATTGCACTCGCCAGATTAGCCCCCCCCCCCTCACCATTTTGAAGAGCTATGCTTGAGTAGTGGGACAAAGAGAGCATCACCCCACATTGCATTGTTGGGAAATTTATTCAAGATAGCGGATCAAAAATGGCGGCAATAGATGTTGCAACTTCACAGTGATGTCATGGCAGGAAGTTCAAATTTTGGTGGGAAAATAGGTCAATTGGGCTACCTTCACTAACCTTATCCCCTCCCCTCCCCCTCCCCTTCCCCATCCCATCCCATCACATCTCACCTCCCCTTCCCTCTCCTCCCCTCACCTTCACCATCTGGAAACTGGTGGGAAAAGGACTCAGTCTGCCCTGGGCTGCTGTGTAGGATGGATGTAAGTTTTTATTTTGTATGCATTGCTCCCCTTCCGTCCCCTCGTCTCACACATCAGGAAGTTGGTGGAAAAAGGACTCAGTCTGTGCTGGGCTGTCGGATAGGATGGAAAAAGTCTTTATTTGCCATGCATTGTTTACATAAACTGTTTGAGTTGTCATATTCAGTAACTCCATCCAATGTGGTCACCATGAGTTCCGAGTCCAACTGATCTAATTCACAGCACCACGACCAGAGGGCGCTATCGTCCCTCTCCCTCTCCCATCCTGTGACATAATCCAAGATGGTGGTCTGGGCAAAAATAGCGGGAAAAGAGCTCACTTTGTGCCTAGCTGCTGAATTGGGAGGACGGATGTAATTGTTTACTGTGTTCAACAGATGAGGTGTCTGTCCTGGAGAAGGAGGAGTATATTAGCATCTGAGGACTGTATCGATAACAATGATATTTGGGAAAGACAAATACGCTTCATGAAATAATGAAGATGCAATAGGAAAATACTTCGCAAATCATGATGATAAATGTGTGTGCTATAACTATAGATCATTTGATAAACATCCAGTCAGTCTTCTGAAGCACAAGAGGCAAGACCTGCACTCCGGTGTGCACACTCTGTTGGAAGAGGTGTCACACACCAGTCTCCCTGCCCCCGCCTCCCCCCCCCCCCCCCCAAGAGTCTCCACGCAGGCTTACGGCATGGCCACATGATAGCCACAGAGCCATATGCTAAGCACTTCCTGTCACAATGGAAATATCCACAGCCTTCCTCCTTCCCATCCCCGGCAGACAGATACCCTGTTCCTGCTTCAGGAGTTATTACATTTGGTGTTATGGAATATTGTCACATACATAACTTGAAGACGTCACAGGAACTAAATGTACCATTGCACAAAGACAGAGAGAGAGAGAGAGAGAGAGAGAGAGAGAGAGAGAGAGAGAGAGAGAGGTTTGCATATGATGCGAGAATATTTAAACAATTCTGAGGAATACCCCTACCACCAAACTTGAACACGGACTCTCAAAAGATGCTGGCACACTTGTGAGACCACTCCACAGACACTTCGCGCACTTTTGTGGGAATTACACTTGTCTTTGAGTATGAGCTGCTCCAGGACTTACTAAATCCAACTGAATATGTCTGTAAATACATTTTCAAAAAGATCGCCACACGGTAATTTGCTTCACTTTTGTAATGTATGCCCCCACATTCGAACATGGACTCTAAAAACATCGCTGCACGCTTGTGAACTCTCCCTGAGACACTTCACACGCTTTTGTGAGACACAGATCCAAAAACTGATATCAGCCGCAACATCTGATTTTGAAATAAATACCTCTGTAAGAAGGGACCGGTTGGTACGATATGTTCTGAGGCATCAAGGGATCACAAATTTAGCATTGGAGGGCAGTGTGGAGGGTAAAAATCGTAGAGGGAGACCAATAGATGAATACACTAAGCAGATTCAGAAGGATGTAGGTTGCAGTAGGTACTGGGAGATGAAGAAGTTTGCACAGGATAGAGTAGCATGGAGAGCTGCATCAAACCAGTCTCAGGACTGAAGACCACAACAACAACAACCTCTGCAGCTCTAAACAGGACACTTACCACTTTTCGACTTTTAGCTGCTTGTCTGAAGGCACTGTCAGAGAGAGAGAAAAATTTCTGAGTCCTACAGCTGCCGTGGTGTTCATCACCTTTCTGAAATGGTGAGAGGGCTTAGTTTTATATTTGCTGCTGTTGGAATCAGAAACGTTATTTTCCTCACTTCTCGAAGCACACACTGGTGTCTAAGTACAGACGGGAAAATCGGAACAATTACACAAACAGAAATCCAAGCACTGCCCTACAGACGAGAAAAATAGGTGGAATTTTCGGTGAATTTTCGATGTCCTACAGCTGCTGGTCTGGAGATGTTCTAAAGCCACAAAGTTGGATGAAGAACAGCATCGCGCCAGAGATGAATGGTCTGCTTGGACTTGTATTTGAACACTTGAACAAAGAAGACATCACGTTACTCTCAGGCGTCATGGAACTTTCTGTAGATACCTTTCCCCTGTCTTGTTCAAACCAGTCTGTAGAGGCTCCTATAACACCCACAAAGGACGTGTTGTGAGTGGAGCATTCTGATTGGCCTTTACTGAATTTACGCATCAAACTGCTGCTGCTGCTGCCAGTGTGGGAGCACTGCCCACCATTTTCTGCAGACAAGACTTTCAGCAGCAAAACTATTTTGTATAGATCAAACAAAACATACAGCAGTCATACTGCACTGACAGTTAAGCCCACAAAAGTGGTCTTCAGATCATGAAATACAGAAAATATAGCCAAAGAGACTTTGCAATTACACTGATTTGCCACTGTCGAGGAAAACTTTAATTTTTCAGTGTGAAACTGATCTACAACTAGGCTGTATTACCACACACTAGATTGATGTAGCACAATTCATAGCCTGCATATAGTTATCGAGCACCAGACGCTCATACACATACTGTGAAGAACGACAGAGCCCCCCACCCCCCCCCCCCAAAAAAAGCACATACACTGTACATATAGTCACAGCACTAGATATTTCCCACGAGGTTGGTTGGTCATCCACTGCGACCAATGGTGACGAGTCAACTGAACCCCACACACTCGCTGGACGGACATGTGACCAGAGTGCCCTCAGTGGAATGCGGTCACTCTCCGAACTGGTGGGCCAAGGCTGAGTTGCCCCCCCCCCTCCCCCCTCACCCAGCACAAAGTCATTACTTGTATATATGGTTCTCGGGCCAGATTTCGGATGTCATAGTGAAAACTCCACAATATTTCATCAGTGCAACTGGTCGACATCTTCAGGTGTGATGAACACACTGCTAAGGCATGACTAGAGCCCCCTATTTATGCCAGTCTTAGGCAGGAAGTGCGCATGCATGGAAGGCGCCAAATTCGATGGCCAATAGCGACGATATCAACCGATAGCTGGAAGGACAGCAACGCCACCAACGAGTTAAAATTTTAACTCGTTGAACGCCACCTACAGGATGAAGAACCAAAGACTTCGGCGCATGCGCGGAGACTGCCGCTGCTGCTCTGCACTGCCATCGGCCGCCCCAGCGACCTCTGTCGGAAGCCGCAAGCAAAGATGCGCGTCCGCGTAAGGCGCGTGACTATCCTCCCGTTGTCTACAGAATATTTATGTTGCTGGCGAATCGCCATCCGTCGTATGACCAATAGTACTCCTCTCTGCTCGATGCGACTTTAATATGGCCACTGCTGGATCCCAAGCTGTACTGAGCTGAAAGCCTGTGTCTCTGTTTACAAGATTCGTTGAGCTACGTATTTCCACTGCTTCCGTAATAACATTGTCCCAGTACGAACTCGTCGACGCGAAAATTTTGGTGTGTTGATACGAGGGCTATCCACAAAGTACATTACGTTTTGGAATTAAAAATAAATAAAGTATTGGAAATTTTTTTATTATATACAGCTGAAAGCCACACTTAAATATTACTTTTCTACATAGTTGCCATTTAAATTAAGGCACTTATCGTAGCGATGGACGAGCTTGGAAATTCCTTCGTCGTAAAATTCGGCCATCTGCGCCTTCAACCACGTGGTTACCTCTTCTTGAAACTGTGCGTCGTCATCAAAACGCTGCATAGCCAACCACTTCTTCATTGCTGGGAATAAGTGGAAGTCGCTCGGTGCCAGGTCGGGACTGTACGGCGGATGAGGAAACAACTATGATATCTGACAGCAATCTACATGTTTGTAGCACTTCACTCGTAGTGGGTAATTTACGATCTTTCCCTATACAGATGGAGGTCCCAGAGTATTTTCGCAGTCTTAGGATAAAGTTAGAGATTGAGAGATCTCCTCGCATTGTCTTTGACCATCCGTCTCTGCAGCACTGTCACCGATTTAATCCACAGCTGCTATATTCTGCATCTCGTGAAGGAACAGAGCAAGCCGAGTTCATAATTGCTGTTCTGCACCAATCTTGCTCATGGTACCCAACCAAGTGAACAAGATTTCTCCAGATGGGTGCAAGTCGAGGAGGTTACACCCCCTATCAGCGTATGGTAGTAGATATGAAAGTGTTGCGATGTAATATCAGGCAGTTAAGAAGAAGAAAAAGAAGAAATGAGTGGTTTATATGCATGATGGAGCTCTATACGGACGGAATTTGAAGCATTTTACGTAAAGCAACTGCGCTGTCAATTCTAAATTATTGTTCTTGTGCCTGGCATCAGTACCAAGAAGGTATTGGTAGCTACAGGGATTTGTGAGGTACTGCAATCCCCATATATACACCTGCTTGACAGATGTACTGTTTATGCAGTTAGTGACGGCATGGAGTGTAATTTCACATGTCAAACACCGCTGATATGAGTTTGCCTGTTTCCTTGTAAGAGGCACTCTCCGTTACTAATGATAATTTTATATAGGACTGATGCTAGCATACTATGATATCTGAACCATGATCGGATGTGAAGAGTGGGGGCTACACACCTCTGGAAAGCTATGTCGTGCATGTATAACAAAGAATCGATGTTTTAAAGAAGTTAGTTTTTTCATTGTACAATTTGTCAGCGAAGTTTATCGTAGAGAAATCTGCAAGGAGAATGTGTGTCAAGCGCTGGAAATATATTTATTACACTGGGATATTACCAGCGTTCCATTTCACATGACTAATAGGTCTGAAACCGCACTGCTCTAACATTATAGTGTGTTTGAAGTGCAGAACCGTGTAGCTTAGGATTGCATGTATATATGTTCTCTCTTACCTTCTTGGTACTGATCCCAACACTAGAACAATACTTTAGAATTGATAGCACATTTGATATTCATAAAATGCTTCAAACTCTGTCAGTATAGAGCTCCACCATACATAAAAACGACCCATTTCTTCTTCTTCTTAACCATCTGTTATTATATCAACACTTACAGCCGGCCGGAGTGGCCGTGCGGTTCTGGGCGCTACAGTCTGGAGCCGAGCGACCGCGACGTCGCAGGTTCGAATCCTGCCTCGGGCATGGATGTGTGTGATGTCCTTAGGTTAGTTAGGTTTAATTAGTTCTAAGATCTAGGCGACTGATGACCTCAGAAGTTAAGTCGCATAGTGCTCAGAGCCATTTGAACCACAACACTTACATATCTACTACTATACACTGATACGGGGTACTAACCTCCTCAACATGTGCACATCTGGAGAAATCTTGAGCACTTGGTTGGACATTGTGAGCAAGATTGGTGCGGAACAGCAGTTACGGACTTGGCTCGCTCTGTTTCTTCATGATACGTGGAATGTAGCTATCTACTTCTGGTCAGCTGTAGATTTAATCGGTGACAGCGCTGTACGGAGGGTTGGGCAAAGATGATGCGAGGAGATCTCTCAATCTCTAACTTTATCCTACGAGTATAAGAATGCTCTGTAACCCTTATCCAGATAGGGAAATACCGTAAATTATGCACTATGATCGAAGTGCTAGAAATATGTAAATCACTGGTATACTACAGGGTATATGTTCCAGAATTAACAATGAATGGATGTACTGTACAGTCATCTATCTACGTTCGCAATCAAGTGTGTGGTCCTCACAATTTAGTGGAGAGTGGAGAGGCGGTTTAGTGCTGATTCAGAAACTGGGAAGCATGTTGCTAGTAATAGGGAAAACTTCATTCCAGAACAAATTGCGGATTGCCTACATCAGGGGCAAGTATATATTCAGCGGCAAACCTATTGTTCTCCTTTGATCCACAGGTACTTGACATATTGTTCTGCTAAGAGGATTAACACCTCCTGGAGATAGCCCACCCTTTTGATTGACAGGTCCTTAACCATTGTTTCCCCCCTCCTCCTACTCCTCCCCTATCCCTCTGGGAACACCCCTTGCTGACACAAGCACACTTTTGATATCAATTTCATTGACTAATTAATTAAATCGAACAATTTATTACATCCATCGGCTGGAAAACCACACAGCCCTCCCCCTCCCAGAAATTGGTGGGAAAAAGACTCAGTTGATCGGTCATTCGGAGGGAATTCAATTGCAGTGTATGGAGTACTGTTCAAACAATTTAGACAATGTGTGGAATATTGCAGTTTTAAACAGTTAATGAATTTCTCGGGAAACTCACCACAATGTATGAAATACTGTTTATTTAAGCAATTTACAGGATGGGATGGTTCATGGAATATAGTTTATTTAAAGAATTTGTTAGGAAATCGATCGCAGCATGGAATATTTAAACAATTGCGGCACTTAACATTCTGATCGCACTTGGAAACGCTGAGTATGTTTAGTTTATATCTGCTGCCGGCATCAGGGACGTTAATGCTCTTATTTTCCTCACTTTTCGAAGCATACTGGTGTATAAGCACTGACACGAAAATCAGAACAGTTACATATCTAAAAGTTCATGATATATTTCGAAACCCACTGTCACTTTCTGCAGAAGGGCAAATTAGTTGAATCTCAGTGGCAAACTACTTTTTACACATCAAGAAACATACAGCAGTCATATTGCACTGACAGTTAAACTCTGAAAAAGTGGTCTACTGGTCATGAATGGAATGAAGCCACCATTTGGCGTTTCCAGTGCATGTCTCTATCGTCAAGGTGCCGCAACAAAGGTCAAAAGCGCCCAATGTTGTGGGGCCATGTGGCCATAACCACAAGGAAGTTTAATTCGTGTCATATGCAAGTCTTCCATCACAGTGCCACCCACTCCAAAGGGGGGCTCTCCCCATTGGCAGCATCCAGCCACAGCAACGGTTACATAGCCAGTAAACCACTGTCCAGGGCCCCCATGCCCCAGTCACAATGGGCACATATTCCTTGGCATGCATGTGGAGGTTCCAGCTCAGGAACCAACAGAGCGATTTCTGCAGGCTTAGGGGGCTACCACCATGCTGGTACTGGAAGACACATCCCATCCACATTGGTATGGCTATCGTTCTGGGTTTTGGGCATAGTACATGTTCAAGAAAGGAATGATGCAAAGAGAGAAAGGTGAAATAGGCGGAATATATACCATGTTGGACAACCTTCCCTTATGATCTGCACTTCTATAAAATTTGGAGAAGAGATAGCAAGTCAATCCCAACAATGGGGACCATTAAGAATGAAAAACTGTAGAATAATAGAATGGAAGTAAACGAGTGTCCAAAATCAGAAACCAGATCCAAGCACAATGGACACCAAGAAGACTAATTCAATGGAAAGCCACAAGGGAAAAAAAGAATAACAGCAGGATAGACTTGCAGCATGGAGAGGGAATTAGCACTGCTGCAGCTGAGGCACCATGGAAGTCAAGCACACGCACACACAAAAGAGATGTGAGCCCCCCTGGGGGTTATGTTACAAGGCCATATCAGTGAACCATCCAGACTGCTGCTATAGTTTATAGCAGCGTGCATGTAAGAAGACAGCAGCACAGTGTGTTCTGCACCGAGAGATGGAGAATACTTTGCAGTGGCACCAATGTGCTCTCTGCCTCTGTCTCACATCTCATGCTCCAGCTATTTCCTACCCTGGTAAATGACAATGCTGAGGTGGTCTTCATGGCTACAGTGGGACACTGTTTTTCATGTCTGACTCCCTCCCTATCAGAATTTATATGCTGTTGTTTCTTAATGGGTTTGCTTTATGTGATTTGCACCGAACACTATGGTGTTCTAAGCTGCCTCACCATACCTAACATCAATATCAATGATAAATGTGCTTTGTGCACACTGAAGCATATGCTATAGGCAGGCACAACAGAATGACGCAATTGGCCGGAGCGACATGTGGTATATTGATCCTTTGCAATGTACATTACCCCCATCTTATGCGCACACCACTGTAGTCAGTCTAGCCTCTGCACAGACACCCTTGTCTCATAGTTGCACCTATGGTACAGCTATCTGTATGTGGCATGTGAACCCTGACACCTCAGCAACATCCGTGGTTCATAGGGGTTCTGGAATATATTTTAGCGTAACTGGCCACATTGAGACACTTTTCATATGATGCCATATTTTGGTTTTGTGTACCCTTAATGAAGTGTGATGCTACCTTTAATGAGGATGGAGGATAAACATTTGCTACGGTCGCAGGTTCGAATCCTGCCTCGGGCATGGATGTGTGTGATGTCCTTAGGTTAGTTAGGTTTAATCAGTTCTAAGTTCTAGGCGACTAATGACCTCAGAAGTTAAGTCGCATAGTGTTACAGTTGCTATGGCAGAAGCAGCATTGTAGAGGACGAAAATGACACTGCACCTGAACATATACTAGTTTTGGATTGCACAGTGGAAATTATAGTTTTACAATAGATGTTGGCATTGATTGCTGCACATCATTTCAGAAGGTCTGTCAGCAATATACACTACCCATCTGAAAATATCATCCACAGGAGTTTTTTAATGGTCAGAACCAGTCAGGTTTCTGTATCTGTCAATTTGTTCCAATATTCAGGGTATCCCTTTCAAAAATTCACATTTCAAAGATCCACGAAAAAAAAAAATGCATTAGACATGGTAACAAAATTTGCAGCATTTGATAGAGCATCTCAGAGTTCAATTTCATTGTCAGATGTGCCAACTATTGTCACCAGAGTGGAATATTATCACATGAAGGTGTTGCCGGAAGTCTCCACAGCAGTGCACACAAACAGTAGTGTGGTTTGCAGAAACAAAATCACCGATTACTGTGCAAAGAATTTACTCCAGGTTGTAGTGATGTGATTCACCTGATGTGGAAACAATTAAGAAATGGTCTCACAACATTCTGGCAACTGGAAGTGTTCTAAAAGATTCTGACAGTGCACACCATAGTGTTTCAGAAGAGATATTGGAGGATATCAGACAGGCATCGCTCAGAAGCACATGTAAGTCAGTTTGGCAACTTAATGTACCCCGACCAACATTGCATCATGTAGTACATCAGCATCTGCATTTGCACGCTTACAAAATGCAAATTCTGCAACATCTGATGCTGAACAACAAATCATGCTGACAAAAATTTGCTACAGATATGCAGCACTATATTGACATCCATAACAGCTTCCTGAAAATATTCTTCACATGAGGCCAACCTTTCATGTAACACGAAAGTTTAATCAGCATAATGTTTGGATTTTGTGCTCACAACATCCACAAGCTATCATAGAACATCTTCTTGACAGCCCTAAACTGAATGTTTGACGTGGGCTAATGCACAACTGGATTGCTGTACTGTTCTTTACAGCAAACACAGTGAATGAGTTAGTGTATCTGGACATTTTGGAAGAGTTTGTATGCTTTCAGTAAGATGGAGCTCCGTCACATTAGTCGATGGCTGTTCCCAAGTTCCTGGATACAAAATTTCCCATTCGTTGGACCAGATGCGGAGGACGCAGTGCCTGGGAATCATGTTACCCCACTGGATTTCTTCTTGTGGGGATTTGTGAAGGACCGCATTATATGATCAAAGTAGATGTGTGTGTGTGAAATCTTATGGGACTTAACTGCTAAGGTCATCAGTCCCTAAGTGTAGACACTACTTAATCTAAATTATCCTAAGGACAAACACACACACCCATGCCCAAGAGAGGACTCGAACCTCCGCTGGGATCAGTGATCAAAGTAGACAATATTCCTATGTTAGTACCAGTGATGTGATTGCAACAGAGGGCATGTTATGAAGGACATGGCAAGAAACTGGATACATACTCGATATTCTTTGAGCTACAAATATTCCCATGTAGTCATGTACTGAAGATTATTAAATAAATTCTCTGAGATGTTCTATCATACGGTGCAATTTCATTATCATACCTACCGTAGTTTTTCTTCTGGGGCTTTGAAATGTGGGAGGTTTGAAAGAGTCACCCTGTATTATATAACATTTATGCCCTGTCCCCCGTCACAATGCCATTCAAAAATTCATTGCTATCTTCACAGACCTCTCTTGAAAACAGAAATCCACTGCCCCCATTCATTGATTTCTGAGGTCTTTTTTGTGTGAAAAATGTAATAGAGTTGTCATGATAAGTCATTGGTTCTCCTTTATCTTCGATTACACAGAATGGACCAATTTGTCTGTCATCACAAACAGTTGCCAGCTGGATTTGGATTCTAGTATACTGCTCTATCTTTAACTACAACTGTCAACTACTGCCCATACTACTGACACATTTAAGATCTGTTCACCACACACTTGACAAATGTGACTGGCTGACAAGATTCCATACATTCAGAATCCGTTTGGCAGACTGCTCTTAAGATACAGTATGTATATTGACATTCTTGAACAATTACTGAAACCCATATCAAGTGCCTTTGTTTACATCCAGTAGTCACATCACTGGCATATTGTTGTTTCCCACTAGTCCGCATACTATTGCAATTGGAAGGAAGACGAGTTATAAGCCGCAAATGGAACTTACTCTCTGGATAGCTTTGTAACAGCAGCAGTAGTACTCCCAAAACATGTAATTACTTGTGATAATGTAACAAAAATAAACTGAATTCAGCATGAAGTGGCTGCAACAGTAAAATTATTTGTTATTGATGTTATAAGTTGAAGTAACTCAAAGTATACGAACAGTGCAACTGAGGTGAAAGTGATTTCTATCAGTGTGCTGACTCAGCTTCAAATCCAGAGTGTATTTTACATCCTTAATATTGTAGTAAAGGCAAGTCTACTGAGAACCAAAATTACTTCACATAACTCAAATCAACCAAGGTTAAGTTACATTTCTTTTTAGATGGTGACTGATGAAATAATGACAAATCTGGAAACATATCTGTGAGGGATATTCAGAGCTGAGATGTTAAAAAGACGACGCCTGAGCCACATACACCTCCAATAAACATGAAAATATAACTGAAGCTTCAAGAGGTAAAATATGTTATCCATTGAGAATCACCAAATCCAGTTTGTATACGTCATTAGTAATTTCTCTCGGTAAACAAATGCAGAACTGAAGAACAAGACCACTGAGGTGGAAGTTGTTGATATTATTGGCCATTACGTTGTGGTGTTATTGCAGTAACCAAAAGAGCATTTTATTATAACCCCCTGACTGTACTGTTTGTTGCATCAATAAGCAGCCAGTTTCGGGTTATTGTTGGTAGCTGCCACATGGAGTTGCGCTGCAGCAGAGTTCAGCTACCGCATGGAGTTGCGTGCATGTAATTATTTTCGTACCT
This sequence comes from Schistocerca piceifrons, assembly GCF_021461385.2. Lineage (NCBI taxonomy): Eukaryota > Metazoa > Arthropoda > Insecta > Orthoptera > Acrididae > Schistocerca > Schistocerca piceifrons. Next base: position 276,368,287 of record NC_060149.1, read on the forward strand.
TGCACCACTTATTTGCAGTGCTCTGTGACCCTGATGCACATTTTTCAAACTGAGTGACTATTGTGACTGAAATTAGATAATTTAAAAATTTTCAAAATAGTGATGTTTTCATGAAAATATTTTTTTTTTTATTTGTTATGTTATTCTGAGGAAAGATTTTATTGGTGAAGTCAATGCATACACAGTTTTCTTGAACAAATTTATTAGAAATTTGTTTCCGTATGGCAAGTTTTCTTGAACAAATTTAATAGAAATTTGTTTTTCTATGGTACAATTCAAAGAGTAGTATAGCACATAGTCCAGCATCGCACTCTTCACAATACACATGCACTTCTCTTCTTACTTTTTTCTCATGGGCATCCTTTTTGCTGCAACACACTGTATTTTTGTGTTGGGACCTACTTGTTCTCAGTACATGGAATGTGTTTCGCAAAATGTTGTCCAACCAAATGTGTTGAAGCTGATACCTGAGGAGATCGTCCAACTTTTCTACGCTGTGAGGACGAACTGACATCTACACCGTATTTTTCTAGGAACCTTTAAATGAAACTAATTTGAAAGTCAAGTATCCCGAATTTATCACCAACTTTCTTGTACAACAGGTACGAATTCAGAGCTGTTACATCTATCAAAATTGTTTCATATAATTTTTTTGAAAGACGTTGCCTTGTGGTTGAATAATTTGTCATATACTGGTCAGATAAATCAATGCCATCCATTCAGTCACTGTCTTTCAATATTACTTCAGGTTTCATTTTCACTAGTTATTTCTCAGTTTCCTGTGGCTCGTCATAGTAAACAGTGGAAAGGATGTACACATCTTTCTTATCTTGCCATCAATTTCCCCCCTTAACCTTCCTCGCGTTTTGCCTCCTTCACAGCTGTAGGCATTTCTTTCCTGTTATCACAGCAGTTCCAGTACAGTCAATTCTTTTAGAAATGAGACAATTAAACAGCTGAGGACCTGTATAAAACCTGACAGTAAACACAGTACATCCCTAGTTAAAATATCCATGAAGCAAAGACACTAGAGGATACACACTACATTGTGATTCAAATACAGTGTCTTTGCCAGTGTAAATTATAAAATGACAGGAATACCTGCTATTTGTTTCACACAAGCAAAATGATTTAATACCAAACCGAGCATGTTGCATTAATATATGCTGCTTGATAGACAGCTGCCCTTTCCACAGTAAGTGTTTCATCAACAGGTAATTCTCGTTCACGAGCATAACCCTCTTCTATTCCACCTTTCTCTCTCTCTCTGACGGTCAATGACAGGTTTTAATTTATACAATTTAGCAAGAATATCCCAGTCTTTTGAATAAATTTGCTAGTAATTAAATGAAAGAACTTTCAGAGAAGACTAATCTGCCTTCTGACATAACTTTACAGAAAATTAGTGTTTCACAGACTACTTTCTTAGAATAATACATTTCAAAGTCCAGTTTTTGAATAATCCTTGGAAGAATAACACTGCAAATAAAGAATACAGTTCTCCATTGTTTGTTTCTACCCTTTTGTGCACATATAATTGCTTTTTCTATTAATCAGCCTATGATTTTATGAACTGTTCAGCATATTTGTTCGTCTCACTAGTTACCTTTGTAGCAAGCTATTATGAAAAAAGGTGAAAGTATCAACTGGATTTGGAAAATCTAAAGGAGAAATTTTTACATATATGGTTCCTGTGAAAGGAAATTAACTCCTATGTACAATACCCATTAACAGACCACAACATTACAGAACTAGAGTCATAGTCAGCAATCATCACTTCTTTGATGTCCCTTTCATGACTCTATGTCTCTGGGTCACTGTCATTATAGTTAACATCATCAGTCTTCACTACTACTCAATAAACTAATACTAGAGCACTCATTATAACTTCCATTTAATGTCTTCATCACTAAAAGTCAAAGAAGATGCACACTTATATATGTTTACACTTGTGCGTCTACTGCCTAACAAAATAGATGTTTCACACAACAGAATACGAGTGACATCAGTCTTTTAAACTAAGTAGGGCAACCCTTGCGGCTGATATACATGTTGAAATACATGTCATAGAGCCCGCCAAATGTGGCCGACGGTGCACCTGAGCACCGTTCACTGATCACGCAGAGCAGTGTGGCCAGGCGGGCCGAATTACATTTGATGAGCATGCACACTGAGGCAAAAGGGCTGCCCAACCCCAGTTTGCCATGCACAGTGCCAGTACCGAAATGGGTGCCAAGCTCAGCTCATCGAGTACGGCTGAGGGTTAACATTTATCTTTTGTGGTTTACTGTACTACTGACAGTTGCATCACTGAAAGTTGAGCACTGGTTAATTTTGATTAGGATGAAAGAAGTAATAAGATGGAAACATGTTGATGGAACCATGGAACCACCACAATATTCCTATATGCAGATAACTGGGATTTTGGGGAAAAAAAAAAATAATAAAATAAAATAAAAAAATAAGAAAAGGTGGGGGGGCACTTGCAGCCAAGAGCATTACTCTGAAACATATGTATAGCATTTATCAAATGTCTGTCTCCACAGTAGGACTGGGATATCAGACAAGGATTTATCAACATATTGATATATCTGAATCAGTTACACAATATTTTTAATCAATATCTACCCAGCCTATATATAAGTAACATTGATATTTTGTTCTGATATAATTGGATAATATTATTTTATCATCTGACTCATAACAGAGAAAACGTAATTCTGCCATCTTTTTGATACTGAAATAATTGCAACATAAGAACTGTACCTACAGTTATTTGCTTTGAAGTTCTTACAGAACTTTTGATTGTTGTCAGTTGCGTATTTGTGTAACCTCCTCTCATTCGAAAGTAAAGTTGGTAGAAAATTTGAAGTGTAAATCTCGAAACATGGAAGGTAAAAATAAAAATAATAAAATTAAAAAATAGTAACTCAAGACATTGAAAACACTGCTCCAGGATTATCAGGTATTTACGGATGCCCTCCCCTGGACAGTTAGGAGATAATCCATTCACAATCTGAAGGGAAATATCTCAACCTAGTTCCATCCTGTATTATGCAGCTAGGAAATATTTATCAGTTGAAGGGACTTCAGTTCCGGCAGGAAGACTATTTTCAAAAGCTGGTGAAGTGATTTCTGGTCAGAGGAGTAGATTAAGAGCACACCATGCCAACAAATTAATTTTTTAAGTTCTTTAGAAAATAAGTTTCATTTATACTATCCATATTTTGATTGTTTTTGCTCTCTATTATTTCATATGCTGTAGTATAACTTCTTTTATTTTTCTCTAAGACGTTTCTGTTTTTATATGTAAAACAATTTAGTATCAAATTTGGTTTTCCTTATTTTCATTCATTAAACCCACTCCTCAAAGTTCTAAATAACAATGACACAATAAGTTATAATTTGAATTCCATATCTAAATTTTTGGCACTGATGTACCTGAATATGGACATTTTTATATGATTATTCGCCAATGTTGATTTGTAGTGTGGCAATATTCAATTATATTGAATACTGATACTTATCTTTCGATGTCTCATCCCTACCCCACAGTTGAGATTGCTGGCATTACACCACGCTGGTACTCAACCTGAAGGTAGCTTGTTGAAATGACGGTGGAAAAATTTTCCATTGCTATAATTTACTGTGAAGTGTGAAGGTACAAAACACTGTTGCTGGTGATTCATCTGTAGGACAGTAACATTAAATTCAATGGCACATTTGATGACATTATAAGGGGAGTACACTAACTACTACCACCAAGTCCCAGCCTCTCTCTGCTTACAATTCCACTCAACCACAAAAAAGGGGGAAAAAAAGAATTACACTGCACAAATGGTCATGAGAGTCATTCACACAAAGATAATCCTTCATCATTAACTCAAAAATCAGGCATTGGCAAATCACCTCCACCACTTTGCCCAGAACAATAATGGACGATTCCTTCTCATTAATGACCACAGAATGTTACTGACAGTTGACAAATTAATACAGTACAACATATCACTACTGCACCATCTCATTTGATAATATGAGATTACTGGTCTGTTAACTCACACCAATAAATGCTAATTACAATTATCAATGCTGTTGTATAACAAGTTGGTGATTCTTTTAGATAAAGTAGTAAAATATTACGTTACATTACATAAGGTCAATCTCTCTCAGAAATATTGCCTGTTTCTTGAAATGATAACAAAGATAATTTTTCTCAGGGTATTTAATTAGAAGTGTGGTACGTTACATTCACTGTTCAAGCAACATATGCATACAATCAATATTACTATAATGCCACATGGACTGGACCTTATCCAACATCAAAAATCTGATTAATAATTATTTCTGTCTTATCTTTACTCTACAGGAGTAACACATATTTGGCAAAACAGATAGATATTGATTGAGAAAATGGATTTGTCATGTGTAAACAAAGGTATTGTATTCAGTCTGTCTCCTGTAAGAACCTAAGCTTTCAAATACATTTTTATAAGTGAATAATCAGTATGATTAGCACTACCACTGTCATAGTGCAAAAGAAGTTGTGCCATACTACATTTACACATGCCTGTCATATCACCAATCTGTGCTGCAGAATTTCATTCTGTTCACACTTTAATGCAAAGATAGTAAAGCTTCCAAGGAATTAGCAAACCATTAAACCACCTCACACACTGCCAACATGAAGAAACTGATCCTCCCTGTGCTCAGCAATACACATAGTGGGCAATTTGTGCATATAACATTTAGTATACCAGTATACTGAGCCTATAATCACAAAAGCCACTCTTCTGAAACTTTATTTTGAGTTTTCAAATACGTCTTCCACACACAGTAGAAAATTCCCTTCTTCTGTCACTTAATGGAGGCTTATGTTATAAAATACAAGCCATTTACAAGATAACACATTAAAAAGTTTTAACAGATCATTCTCCAATTCTGAATCTGCTGACAGCTCCAGCCAACTCCTCTTCATAGTTCTGGTTCCATCGCACATCTGTACCACTCAATGAACCAACAGAATACCTGTTACAGAGAAAATAGAAAATAACATTGTGGTAACATTTACGAACTTTATATCCACAAAATTCAAATGTAATATGTAACCACTCACCATAAATTGGGGGTGTTTAGCGGTAGACAGGCGCATAAACAGGAATTGGAACATGGTAGCTTAGCTTCCAAAAGACAGAGTGTGTGCGTGTGTGTTTACTGCTTGTAAACTAAATACAAAGTTCTAGTTCTTGTTTATGTGCCTATCCACCACTCAGTACCTCAACTTCATGGTACTGGTTATCTTCATAATATTTCCCATACATTATTTAACTTTCTCGAAGTTGAAGATTTTTAGTTCAATGAAATAACTATATTACTCCTCCAGCTAACTAAATGGTGTGGATACTCTCAAAGACACAATGTTTCCCATCTGAGATACAATAAAAGCTGTCAAGTCCGACCCACACAGATTTAAAGAAAATGAAAAAAATTTGTGGCACATGATGGAAATGAAATAATTAACTAACTGCACAGATTTATGGGATGTGTCTGACAACATGCTAAAATAAGTGCTTTGTAAATAGTGAGAGCTATCAGTCTTATGAATAATTATTACCTTATTGGTATGTTCTTGTTTTAGTTAAACTTATTTGGGGCTTTTAACATAACCATGACTATTCAATATTACAACAACAACTGCACTTTGAAAATTAGCTCTTATAACAGAGTCACCACAAAAAATTCAGAGCCTTTTATTAAAATACCTCACCGTTGATCAGTCAGTCTTCTGTCTGGATAACCACCAGTATGTGATCTATGATGCAGGTTAGTACGGTCTGAGCCATGTGAATGCCTGTGCACTTCCTGTGAAAGGACTGGTGAGTATGGAGGAGGTGGACCACAATCATCCATCAATGGTGGAGCACGAGGCAGTAAATGATAAGAACGTCTTTGGTATCGCTGCACTTGTTCCTTTGCTCTTGTCACAGATTGCCTTGCTGCTTCATTACCTATCAGAGAAGTTACACATTTTAATTCTGGTTGTGTTCGCTGATGATAATACACACAGTTAGCTCTGCCAAAATGTTAAAATTACTGTGTGTAATGTGCACAGTTTCTCACAAATGACTAAAAATGATTTGCTGAACACATAATAAATTCAGCCAATAAAAACAATTAACTGCACAAAACAAACTGAGTAAACAAAGTAAACAACATTCGAGAAAGAAAGAAACAAATAGAAACAACTAGACTTCTTTTATTGTTTATTTATGTTCCTCTCACATTTGCAGATTAATTTTTAATGCTGACTAGTTTCAAACATTTGTAGTCATTTTCAAATCATTACCTGCATGTATATAATGTTTGACTGTAACAATTCCAATGAAACATTCAAAAGACTTGGTCATACATCAGGTCAACATAACAAATGTGGTTTGACTGTAGCATAATTCCAATGGCACATTCAAAAGACTTGTTCATACTCCAGGTCAACATAACAACTGTGATGGAAACCTAAATACATAATAAATATATTGAGTTGCTGCTCCTTTATACCAATGCAATGATGGAATGGCACAAACTTGACTTCTGTTCATAGTAACAGTTTATGACTAATAATACTCAGAAAAAGTACATCACACTATGAATCAAGGACAAAGAAATTAATTTCAAGTCAAAAGTGGAGATATACTCTATAAAACATTACACAAATACGAAAAAAATTTCAATGTGATGCCTGCTGCTCATTAACACCTCTCCGTTCCCTCTCTCCTTGTGCTATAGATCAATAATGGCATAATCATACTCAGACTGCTTTCAGTATTAAAAATATGAGGCTGACCGTATTCACTCACTATACTGGTCTGTAATTTAAACATCACTGACAAACTGCTACATAACTTAATATATAAATCAAGTTATCATTACAGCCTTTTCTGTGAGAAGTTAAAGCATGCAACAGTGAGGCTGACTTTGATCTAGGGGGATCATCTCACCATTTACATGGAATTAATTACTTAAACCACAGAAAACCAAAAGCCGGCTTGATAAATAAACTCATTGTGAACAAACTACAGATAATTGCTGTGTTGGTTATGCAGTGCTCCTGTTGTCATTTTATATGAAAAAGAGTTCTGTGTGTCCCATGACTGGGATGTTGTCAGACCTCATTTTAGCCACTGACTTGACAGTCAGCCACAGAGGAGTCAAGACACCTAATATCAGTGAATTTGAATGTGGCCAGATTGTGGATACTTGACACAAGGGGGACTCCCACTTCAATGTTGTGCAGCCACTAGGATTTTTATGTGCTAATGTGTCAAGTGTGTAGCACGGTTACCTTGGTTTGGGTAAAACATCTCTGCTTAAGTCAACTGCCACAAACAATGTGCTGATGATAGGTCACTGATGACAGTTACAGAGCATAACAGCAGACAGACAAGCCACAGTGTAGCAAATCACTATTGCAGCAGGTGGTGGAGATATTCTCTTGTGGATGTTGCATGCAAGGGGTGAATTGGGGCCCCTTATGTGTCTCTCATTGGAGAGTGGTGCAGGAATCTACTGTCTGAACAAGTGCATCTGTTTGTTCACTTAAAGCACCCTGCAGTCACCCTGTAATTACAGACAAACAATGCACCACATTATCATTCCTGAATTTTGACAGGATGATTTGAGGAAAACTCCTCAGGTATGGAAGTAGTTATGTGCTGACAAGAAGTGCAAAATGGTTAAGCAGGAATGGCTGGAGGACAAATGTAAAAATTTAGCAGCACATTTCACTACAGGAAAGATAAATACGACCAACAGGAAAATTAAAGAGGCCTTTGGAGACAAGAGAAGCAGCTGTAGGAGTACCAAGAGCTCAGATGTAAAACCAGTCCTGAGCAAACAAGGGAAAGCTGGAAGGTGGAAGGAAATATGTAGAGCGATTACGCTAGGGCAACGAACTTGAAGACAGTATTATAGAGTGGGAAGAGGAAGTAGATAAAGATATGATGGATACTCCGAGATGAATTTGACAGAGCACTAAAAGACCTCAGTCAAAACAGCCTCTGGAGTAGATAACATTCTATCTGAACTACTGATATCTTTGGGAGAGCCAGTCATGACAAAACTATTCCATCTGGTGCGCAAGATGTATGAAACAGACTTCACAAAGAATGTAACAATTCCAATTCCAAAGAAAGCAGTTGTTGATAGGAGTGAAAGCAACCGAACTATCAGTTTAATAAATCATGGTTGCAAAATATTAACATGGATTCTTCACAGAAGAATGGAAAAACTGGTAGAAGCTCTCCTTGGGGAAAATCAGTTTGGATTCCAGAGAATGTAGGAACACTTGAGGCAATACTGGCACTACGACTTATCTTAGAAAACAGATTAAGGAAAGGCAAACCTATATTTATAGCATCTGTAAACTTAGAGAGAGCTTTTGACAATTGTTGACTGAAATACACTCTTTGAAATTCTGAATGTAGCAGGAGTAAAATTCAAGGAGTGAAAGGCTATTTACAGCTAGTACAGAAATCAGACAACAGTAATAATAGCTGAGGGGCATGAAAGGGAAGCAGTGGTTGCAAAGGGAGTGAGACATGGTTGTAGCCTATCCTCGATCTTATTCAATCTGTACATCAAGCAAGCAGTAGAGAAAGCCAAAGAAAAATTTGGAGCAGGAATTAAAGTTCTGGAAGAAGAAATGAAAACTTTTAGGTTTATCAATGATACTGTAATTCTGTCAGAGACAGCAAAGGACTTGGAATAGCAGGTGAATAGAATGGACACTCTCTTGAAAGGAAGATGAACATGAATGAAAGAAAAACAACGATGATGGAATGTAGTTGAATTAAATCAGGTGATGCTGTGGGAATTAGATTAAGAAACAAGAAACTTAACATAGTTGATGAGTTTTGCTATTTGGGTAGCAAAATAACTGATCATAGCTGAAGTAGAGAGGATATAAAATGTAGACTGACTGCGGCAAGAAAAGTGTTTCAGCATAAGAGGGATTTGTTAGCACTGAATATAGATGTCAGTGTTAGGAAGTCTTTTCTGAAAATATTTGTATGGAGTGTAGCCATGTATGGAAGTGAAATATGGACAATGAACAGTTTAAACAAGAAGAGAATAGAAGCTTTTGAAATGTGATGCTACAGAAGAGTGCTGAAGATTAGATGGATAGATCATGTAACTAATGATGAGGTACTGAACAGGATTTGGGAAAAATGCCATCTGTGGCACAACCTGACTAGAAGAAGAGAGTGGTCGATAGGACACATTCTGAGACATCAAGGGATCACCACTTTAATAGTGAAGGGAAAGCGGGGGTGGAGGGGGGGGGAATCATAGAGGAAGTCCAAGAGATGACTACAGTAAGCAAATTCAGAAGGATATAAGTTGCAGTAGTTATTTGAAGCTGAAGAGGCTTGCACAGGAGAGTAGCATCACACCAGTCTTCAGACTGAAGACCGCCTCTGTGACTTATATGTGTCATGTCGTTTGAAATATATGTGTTCAACTTGACGTTATAACAGCAACATGTCCTCCTCCTCATATCACCCGATCTCAAACATACTGAGCACATATGGAATGCCACTGAGTGTGGTGTGTGCATCTTAAATTCAGTTTCAAATCATTTCCGTCAGTTGTGGATGGAAGTAGAAAACTTATGGATCACAATGACTTCGTAATACTTTCAGCGTATTGTGCAGTACATTCCACACCATGTAATTCCCATCATTAGTGCCAAAGGATCTGCCGTATGTTGCTAAGAAGATGCCTTTGAATCGACTGCCTGTACACATAGTACACAAGAGTCTCACACACCGTGGCACTTTGTCATCTGCTGAAAAGCCCGCATTCAGATTTATACAACACTTGCACCAAGAAGGAAAAGGAACACAAAGCATTCACATGTGACACACTGTGTCACTGGGAGATTTGAATTTTTTGAACAGCTTCTATGACAACACACATTATTTCAAAGCAGTTAACAGAATTCACACATGACATAGTGTGTCATTAGAATTTCAAGGCAATTCATGGAATTGAAAATCTGCCTGTGAGAAATTGCATCTGCTGTTCCCAAATTTTGTCGAAATAGTGCCCAAGAGCAAACAGTAGATTGCTATCGGAGTTTTGGTGGTTCATACACTGTCAGAGCCGAACTATGATTTGGAAGTATTTTTCTGTATATTGATACAGTTTTCAGTATTACATTGCAAAAATCTTTTATATTATACAACATATAAACAGTTAAATAGTTCAAACACACACATAGACAATATCTTTTATTCCTTCAGCTTTCAAAACAAAACATTCTTCTGTGATCAGTATGTCTGGACATCACTTACTTACCCAGGAATCAAATAAGGAGTCCTCAATCTGCTTTACCCTAAGAGCCAATAAGAAACAAATGTCAAATGGCACACAACCACAGGAATGATAAGAGTAGCACACACACTGCAAACAGGGAGTTCCAAGCAATAAAGAGGTGCACTGAACAGAGCTGAAAAATTCTCTATTTTTCTAATGTACAGTTTGTATTACAACTAATGAAATAAAAATCTGTGCACATACCATTAAATTACTGTACTGTAATTGGTGTGCATCACCATACGTATTGACATGACAAGGTTATTACATATGGTGCACAAGTTTAGAATAGGCAAGAACTGGAAAGGAAACAGGTTGTGTCTATTATGGCACACACTTTCAAGAGTTTAAAGGAGAAACGAAAAACATAAATCACGATAGTCAGATGAGGACGGAATCCCACTTAGCCCTCGAGCAGGCACACCATTTTTCATAACACGAGCGGGCATGTGGCACACTTTGAACACATGTAAAGAATAGCTGTCTTTATGTTACCAAAGTAAACGTGTAAGAACAAAATTAGAGTTTAATCTTATTTTAATGAAACAATGATAAAATAAACTGGCATTATATGAGCTAAATCACTGTTTAATTAAACAATAATAAAATAAACCTTTCATTGTATCACTCTGTTGCTGCACACATGTTACCCCACAGTAAGGACCCATTCGAAACATTAAACAGCGCAGTTGCATCGGATTCCTACCATTCGCTTATTTTATTACTAATTATCTCATAGATATCTCCCTCATTGTGGGATTGTGCTACTAGCTCAGAATCTGGGTTATTTTCCTACACAGATAGTAATTTTTTTCTCACCTAGCTCACTGTTTATTATATTTTATTACTGCTCATCTGGACATATGACAGCATAAGTTATTACTGTGTTAGCTGAAGTAATAATTAAGGAATCTGTATAGGCTCACATTGTAAAACAACAATGGTACAATGTTACTTGTGATTGGTGCACTTTATACACAGGCACACCCGATCGAGGGTTAACTACTGTATCATGTTCCTCTGTCACAGGAGAGTAACCTTTCACATTTTTCATTCAGGAATTGTCAGGTTACACAAACTTTAAAAGTAATGACAATTTCTGTTAATTTATGTCCCTGTTACTTTATCTTAAATTCAGCTATAAGTCTAAACGTGGTTTCTCCATGCTACTTAAGAAGTATTTACTTACCAGTATATGTGATTTCATGAATATTTTGGTCCTGCACATCTGGAATTTCTGAGGCAACATCACGCTGGGCCTCAAATATTACATGACATTTGTGAGCCAATTCTAAATATGATTCTGACAGCTTCAGCATGCCTTCTTTTATTCTAATAAGCTTGACTGCTTCTTTCTCTTTCATGCACTCCATTGCTGAAATAGAATTATATCACTATGTGAAATGCACCATGTCTGCATTATGCAATTACAGGCTTAAAACTAAATTTAACATGATACTTTGCTTCTTCCACACATTTATTCTGCAACTTCTGATACTATCAAAAACTATTTTTAGCAAATCAACTATATTAAAACATTGCTAAGAGCCACTACAAGGTGCTTCAAACACTGACTACTGTGGTGTTTGGACTGACCCAAAAATCATCCCACATATTTACAGATTGTACTGCATACAAATGAAGATTTTCTGGAAGGATATGAACTGAGATGAATAACATGCCAGCACCATCCAAAATAAAACACTGTAACTGCTGAATGCACAAAATCAACAATATTTTGAAAAAGCTCTAATGTTACTGAATACAAATAATACTGCTAACACATAAGTAACTTCATCTGCACACCAGTATTGTTATGGTTAGTATGGCTAGTTGTTGAGCTATGTCTATACACCCACCCACCCACCCACCCACACACACACACACACACACACACACACACACACACACACACACACACACACCTACATGGGAATGGTTTTTGTTTACTGTGTTTATTGTTCCTACTCTGGAAGTTAAAATACCACAACATGTTACTATTTATGGATCATACAAATAAGATTGCTGCACTTTTTCAAAAATAGATAAATAATTAACCTCTCGTATCAGTTGTAGCAAACATCAGAAGAGGCAGAAACTGCTCAAGTTTCTGAAATCTACCATCTTACATCAGTTGCTTCCTGGCTCACACAACACACATCTATCCAGCAATAAACTATCTCCAGAAGATGTTTAGAATGTCTGTTAGAATGACTTGCTGTGAATGTGCTACCATCATGTTGCTATGTGGATGTACACAATAATAGACAAGCTTCATCTTTAACAAATCTCTAGAGAAAGGAACTGTATGATGAAAGAATTATTGAACAGTACGACCTAAGAAAAACTGCACATACAATTCGGTGCTGCATGAACACAATTTAAAATCTCTCACGTATTCCTGTGTAAAGGGGAAAAAAAGCTCATTTCGACTATATAACACAATCAATGCAATTGCTACTGCATTCAGGTAACAACAAGTTTCCTAAAAAGTTCAGAAATTATATAAGAGCCATTCAATAAGTAATGCAACACTTTTTTTTTCTTTCTGAAAGCAGGTTGGTTGTATTTCAAAGTTCCACTACACCATATTACTCGCCACTCTTTTGGCTACAAAACCCAATTTTTCAACATAATCTCTGTTCAATGTGACAGTCTTACACCACCTTACTGGGAGGGTTTGTATGCTCACATGGCACCACTCTACTGGTCAATGTCAGAGCCATCATCTTGCTGCATCAGTAACCTCCCCATCATTGATGTACTATTTCCCATGGAGTGCATCCTTCATTGGGCCAAAGAGACAGAAGTCGGAAGGTGCAAGATCCAGGCTGTATGCTAAATGAGGAAGAACAGTGTAATGAAGTTTTGTGAGCTCCCCTTAGGTGACAAGAGTTGTGTGAGGCCTTGCATTGTCATGGAAAAGGAGGAGTTCATTTGCATTTATTGGCCAATGAAAACACTGAAGTCATTTCTTCAATTTCCTGGGTGTAGCACAATACACTTCAGAGTTGATTGTTGCACCACGAGGAAAAACATCAAATGGAATAACCCCTTCTGAGAACAGAAGACCATCAATATGACCTTATACTGGCTGAGGGTGTGGCTTCGAAATTTTTCTTAACACGAGAGGTGATGTGGCACCACTTCAGGGATTGCTGTTTGTTTACAGTTTGTAGTGATAAACCCTTTTCATCACCTGTGATGATGTTTGAGATACAATTGTCATGATCATCCTTGTAACATGCAAGCAATTCTGCACAGATGGTTCTTCGTTGCTCTTTACAGTTTTCTCTTAGGCAGTGCGGAACCTAGTGAACATACAGCTTTGATTACCCCAACCGATGGATGAGTAAGTCAGCAATGGCAAAGGAGACGTCCAGTTGAGCAGCAAGGTGTTTGACTGTGATTTGTCAATCACATCAGAAGTGTGTATCCGCACATCATATGAGTGTGTCCGCACATTCAAACATTGCAGGAGTCACAGCTGTGTGCAGCTGGTCAACAAACAGAAGATCGGACAGGTTTGCACAACCTCCTTGCAGTGATGACAGATGCTACACCCATGAACTCAGCATGCTTTTGTTCACTGCCAGGTCTCCATAGACATACTGCAAGGGCCTATGAATATCAGCCATGTTCTGGTTCTCTGCCAAAAGAAACTCAATGACAGCCCTCTGCTTGGAATGCACCTCTGTTACAGACGCCATCCATCAGAAAAGATTACTCCTTCCATAAAATCACCTTTCTCCATTTATGGCTATATTTCTATACTGAACTCAGGCCTTTTCACATTGTCTAATGCTGTAAGCACCTGTAATAGTGGCATCTTGTAGGACTTAATCAGGGTGTATACATGGACAAGAAACAAAATTTCCCAGATTTTTCCCAGATCTCCCGGTTAAAAACACACTTTTACCCACTTGAAAATACACTTTTTCTATGATAAGCGACAGTGCTTTCCCTTGGAGTTGTAAAAACATCAATCCTTAGAATGGTAATGGTCTTATACACTTGCGAGAACTTCCTGGCACTTTAGAAAACAAAACTCAGGGGAGGTATGGTGGGAGGGGGGGGGGGGGGGGGGGGTCAGGGAAGAGAAACACATTTTGGTAAGATCTTTGATGTGCAGCAACATGTACGCTGCATACTTTCATATTACGATAACCTGCATATTTTCGTATTACGAAAGTATAAATTTGAATTCCACCAAACACAGCATGTTAGTTTCCAAAGCACTGAAACAGAGATCTCAATGCGCTATCGTAAGTCAATCATAGCTCATCAGCCAATCACAGCAGATATTCAGAGCATAGGACACGTGATGTAGTCAGCCAATAGCATCACTGTTAAGTAGCATGAACACACAAATAGGAAAAGTTAATGGTTTAAATTAATGTACATAGTATTGCTACAAGAAAAGCTCAGCTTTCACATATAATGCTGGTCTTGAAGATTAATATGCCACAAGAAAAGTTAAGCTTTCATGTGTAACATTGGTCTTTTTAGCGTGTTTTACACTTTAAGATACAATACACAAATGTGCAGCAAAATTTTAAACAATGACACTAATGTCTGGTCTTCTGGGCTCGAGATTATTCTAAGTGGCTAGCCATGAAAGTTTTAAGTTTTAAATGAGAGTCAAACGCACAGTGATTATAGAAATTCATTGCACATTCCCACATGTAAAATAGTTCATACTGCGTAAAAGAAAATTTCTTTTGAAAATAACACTTTTCGAAGAACCATTCACAATATTTTCTCGCGGCCTCTTAGACATGGGTTCATTTCAGCAGCTGCCAAAGAGTACCAGAAAACAGGTATTACTGCACGTAGGCAGCTACAATGACGTAGGAAGCCCGTATGTTCATACACATTAAGGCATCTTACATGATATCATAAAAGAAAAAGGCAGTACTGTATTGTCTCATGTTTGATTCTATATTATGGCATAATGCCATACATGCCAGAAGATGAAAATGTGCACTTGAAATTCAGTGAACAGTTGAAACTAGCCAATATTGTGGAATGAAACACTTTATTTCTTATAAATTGACTGCATCTGTGGAAAAGATTAACAAAAGCCACATTTATTTAGCAGACCGACAAAAATAACTCCATTGTTGTGCAAGGTGATTAATGCTTGCCTGCAAAGTCGTGGAAATAAAATTAAATCAGAAAACTGGAACTAATAACAGTCTACAGTAATTATGTGAATGTATTTTCATTCACTTGATAGCTCCCAGCCACAGAAAACTGTTTTGGTTTCATTTGACTTGTGAACTGTAAACAAAGAGGAAATAGGACATAAGGAAACAGCGAAATCAATAAAGGTAAACACGGGTGATTATCCCCGTCCCCACTAAATCCAGACCGTTCTGCATATGCACAAATCTGGCAGCTTGGGCGCACCATAAAAATTTTTCTATGTAGCATGACTGCTTCTTGCTACTGCTGCAGCCAAACTTCAAGTAGCCAGAAGTGGGAGAAGGCACTGCTCATTTTCAACTCAACTGCGCATGCGCTCGCTGGCAACTGCTCAAAACAAACTTGATGTAAACAGCTGTGATGTCATGCTCATCGGAAGCAGTTTGCTGCTACGAAGTATTCTATAGTCTTTGCCCTAAAGCCCTTGACACATTTTGGTGTTCATCAGTTCCTACCAGTCAAAATTAAAGATTTAACTAAAGACTAAAACAATGAAAAATTCCTGGAATTCTAGAAAAATTCCAGATTTTTCCTCGTTTTCTTCCAGATAAAAAATTCCTGGGTTTTTCCTGGATTTCCCAGTTGTCCCGGAGCATATACACCCTGTTAATGCATGACTGTTCATGAAACTCCCTTCACACTCTATTCAGGATGGAATAATGACAATATTATGAAAAGGATGGATTGCTACTCATCATGTAGCAGAGATATTGAGTCACAAACAGGTACAATGAAGAGACTACTAAACACGTTAGCTTTCAGCCAGAAGGCATTCATCTGAAATACATAACACACACACACACACAAACACACATATTAACGCAAATGCAGCTCATACACGCATGATCACTGTCTCTGGCTGCCAATGCCAGACCACACTCTCATTTCTGTCAGACTCACTTCCCTGACTTCTTTAACTGCTGACATGTAAGGATTTCCATCTCTCTACATTACTTACATTACTTCCAGTGATTGAGTCCCAAGTAGCAGATGAAATGTCAATTGTCACTAAACACCACAAGCTGCATCTAGACACATAAAGCCAGGTTCACGCATACATCTAACATGGCACCACAGCTTGTGGTTTGCTGTAGTGGCATCGAGAGCTACTGTTCCCACAGGAGGCCACAAATTCTAGGTAATTGCATAGCTTTGAATATGGTATCAATTGAAACCAGATGGGCAGGTATAAAAGTTAAGTGCAGGTTATGGCGATAGAGCTGTGATAAGAGTTGAATACAAGGAAGACGAAACGCAAATGCTGGATGTGAAAAGAGATTCTGCATACGGATAAATCAAGTGAAACAAACATATTTGTAAAATAAATAAAACTCAGAGGCAAAAATTCTCTCTGCAATGGCAAACTAACCAACAGCTGGTATATAAATATCATTTGCAGACATGTCACTCTTCCAAGATTTGAGAATCTTATTGTTTTCATTGATATAGGCATTTAGAATAAATAATTTTTAGTTTTACAGCTGCCAAGTCACACTCTGGAGCTATTTCCTGCATATAATCCACAATTTATACAATGCCTGGTCTCACAAATTATGAAGTTTATATGACTTACTTTTTTGGTTACATACACTCCTGGAAATGGAAAAAAGAACACATTGACACCGGTGTGTCAGACCCACCATACTTGCTCCGGACACTGCGAGAGGGCTGTACAAGCAATGATCACACGCACGGCACAGCGGACACACCAGGAACCGCGGTGTTGGCCGTCGAATGGCGCTAGCTGCGCAGCATTTGTGCACCGCCGCCGTCAGTGTCAGCCAGTTTGCCGTGGCATACGGAGCTCCATCGCAGTCTTTAACACTGGTAGCATGCCGCGACAGCGTGGACGTGAACCGTATGTGCAGTTGACGGACTTTGAGCGAGGGCGTATAGTGGGCATGCGGGAGGCCGGGTGGACGTACCACCGAATTGCTCAACACGTGGAGCGTGAGGTCTCCACAGTACATCGATGTTGTCGCCAGTGGTCGGCGGAAGGTGCACGTGCCCGTCGACCTGGGACCAGACCGCAGCGACGCACGGATGCACGCCAAGACCGTAGGATCCTACGCAGTGCCGTAGGGGACCGCACCGCCACTTCCCAGCAAATTAGGGACACTGTTGCTCCTGGGGTATCGGCGAGGACCATTCGCAACCGTCTCCATGAAGCTGGGCTACGGTCCCGCACACCGTTAGGCCGTCTTCCGCTCACGCCCCAACATCGTGCAGCCTGCCTCCAGTGGTGTCGCGACAGGCGTGAATGGAGGGACGAATGGAGACGTGTCGTCTTCAGCGATGAGAGTCGCTTCTGCCTTGGTGCCAATGATGGTCGTATGCGTGTTTGGCGTCGTGCAGGTAAGCGCCACAATCAGGACTGCATACGACCGAGGCACACAGGGCCAACACCCGGCATCATGGTGTGGGGAGCGATCTCCTACACTGGCCGTACACCACTGGTGATCGTCGAGGGGACACTGAATAGTGCACGGTACATCCAAACCGTCATCGAACCCATCGTTCTACCATTCCTAGACCGGCAAGGGAACTTGCTGTTCCAACAGGACAATGCACGTCCGCATGTATCCCGTGCCACCCAACGTGCTCTAGAAGGTGTAAGTCAACTACCCTGGCCAGCAAGATCTCCGGATCTGTCCCCCATTGAGCATGTTTGGGACTGGATGAAGCGTCGTCTCACGCGGTCTGCACGTCCAGCACGAACACTGGTCCAACTGAGGCGCCAGGTGGAAATGGCATGGCAAGCCGTTCCACAGGACTACATCCAGCATCTCTACGATCGTCTCCATGGGAGAATAGCAGCCTGCATTGCTGCGAAAGGTGGATATACACTGTACTAGCGCCGACATTGTGCATGCTCTGTTGACTGTGTCTATGTGCCTGTGGTTCTGTCAGTGTGATCATGTGATGTATCTGACCCCAGGAATGCGTCAATAAAGTTTCCCCTTCCTGGGACAATGAATTCACGGTGTTCTTATTTCAATTTCCAGGAGTGTATATTAACTTTATTTATTTATTCCTTTGTGAGATATGTCAATGGTTTCCAAATATTGTACACACACACACACACACACACACACACACACACACAGCTGAAGAAAATCAAACACAGGTTGCTGTCCCAGTATTTCTAGAAGATGCAAAAGTGTACCTGCTAACCATTGTTTTCATTTTCTGCGGAAATAAAATAAAAACGAACTGAAATCGAATGGAGTACAGCAGCAATTACTGCACAATAACTGTGACAGAATGCTCATGTTTCACAATACTGTGGCCAGGGAGCAGTGGTGGTAGGAAAGTGGTGCAACAAAGTACAACCAAGACGAAATTTTTGTGGCGTGACAAAAGTTGCATCTTTTAAGTTGTGCCACAAAAACCGGGAGTTCACACATCCAACTGCAATGCAACTGCATTACGCCATTAGCTGTGCCAACACTTTCGTTGCATGTGTAAACCCGCCTTAACACAATACATCATGCAAAAATGGCAGTTTTCAATGACATAGTGCAAAATGTCAGAAAATATGTTCAATTCAGTAGGTATATAATGTTAGAATACCAAACAATTTCGTTAGTAGAAAACAAAACTTAACCACATTATGTGTACTGTTGTACACTTCATTCTGGATAATAATTTGCTACGGCCAACACATTTTTGTCAAATCATTTTATTTAAAAAATAAACCCTTTCAACCTATGATGGAATGTAACTGTGATCTATAATCTAAAATTGCCATCTTTTGTATAAATGAGCTGGTCGGTTTCGTGATGTATCCTGTCACAGGAACTAAATTTTATAGGTGACACAAAAAAAGTATATCCAAGAGAACTGATGGTAAGCCATGGTACACAAGAATTCTGTCATGAATATAAAACTCAGCACTGCAGATTTCAGGAGGGACATCTTATGGATTCAATCAAACTGTTTGAAGTCTTCTTACGACATGTGATAAAGATGTCCAAACTTTCCATCACTTTTATTTGGGGTCATCCGTCTTCTGACTGGTTTGATACGGCCCACCACAGGTTCCTCTCCTGTGTCGACTCCTTCACCTAAAGAGTAGCAACCTTATCCTATGTCCTCAATTATTTGCTGGATATATTCTAATGTCTGTCTTCCACTACAGTTTTTAGTGTCTACAGCTCCCTGTAGAGGTATGGAGTTTATTACCTTATGTCTTAATGCATGACCCATCATCCTATCCCTTCTTCTTCTCAATGTTTTCCACATTTTTCTCCTCACCGGTTCTGTGGAGAACCTTCTCATTTCTTATCAGCCCACTTAATTTTCAGTAACCTTCTATACCACCATATCTCAAATGCTTCAATTCTTTTCTTTTCTGGTTTTCACACAGTCCATGATTCAGTCCCATACAATGCTGTGCTCCAGTTATACAACCTCAGAAATGTATTCCTCAAATTAAGGCCGATGTTTGATACTAGTAGGCTTGTTTTGGACAGGAATGTTTTCTTTGTCTGTGCTAATCTGCTTTTTATGTCATCCTTGCTAAATCCATCATGTGTCACTTTGCTTTCAAGACAGCAAAAGTCCTTCACTTTGTCTACTTAATGGTTCCCAATTTTGTTGATAAGTTTCTCCACTAATCTACATCTACATCCAAACTCTGTGAATCACAGTGAACTGTATGGCAGAGGGTATGCCCCACTGTACCGGTTATTAGAACTTTTTTCATTCCATTCATTTGGGGAGTGCAGGAAAAATGATTATTTAAATGCCTCTGTGTGTGCTGTAATTAATCGAATCTTACCTTCATGATCCCTATGGAAGTGATGTGTAAGGGGTGGTTGTATGTTCCTAGTCATCTCTTAAAGCCAATTCTTGAAACTTGTAGACTTTCTCAGGGTACGTTCTGTCTATATTCAAGAGTCTGCCAGTTCAGTTCTTTCAACATTCATTGGAACTTCTCAGTGGGTCAAACAAACTTGAAACCATTTGTGCTGCCCTTCTCTGTACACATTCAATATCTCCCGCCAGTCCTATTTGGTACGGGCCCCACACAGGTCATACGAATGACTTGTAAGCAATCTCCTTTGTATACCGATTACTTTTTCCTAGTATTTTACAAATAAACCAAAGTCTGCTACCTGCTTTACTCACAATTGAGCCTACATAATCATCCTACTTCATGTCTCTACTAATGTTACACCCAAGTATTTGCATGAGTTTATAAATACCAACTGTATTCATATTCATAAATTACTTTGTTATTTTGTGAAGTGCACAGTGTTACATTTTTTGACATGTAAAGCAAGTTGCCAATGTTGTGCACCACTTATCAAGATCTGACTGAACATTTGTACAGCTTCATTCAGACTGTATTTCACTGTAGATAACTTTATCATCTGCCAAACGACAGGTTATTATTAATTTTGTCCACAACGTCATTAATATACAACATGAACAGCAAGGGACCCAACACGCTTCCCTCAGTACACTCAAAGTTGCTAGATTGAGGTTTCTTGGTAGGGCGGACACAGCATGTTATGTTGGATGGAGTCATCGGCACCTTGGTAGGGAGGACACAGCATGTTATGTTGGATGGAGTCATCGGCACCTGCGAAAACTCTGTTCCATTCTACGCGGTTCTGTGCTCCTCTGCACCATGCATTTTTGTGTGGTGCTGCATGTCTAGTTAGGACACAGCTTCACAAGACACAAGTATACAGATTCTGTGCATGAAACAGGAAGGAAAGAAAAGACTTCACTGATACAGAGATGAGTATGAATGTTAAGCAGTGATCTAATTCAAAGTACTTGGAAATCAAATAGGGCAGAACACTAACATTTTATAAACACTACAAAAATCTGAAGGCAAACATCAAACAATGAACCGTGTACTGCAGAAGTTGAAAAGTTCTGCTTAGACAGCCTACATGAAAGTCCTACATTTAACAAATCTAAGGCTGCTGGTTGGCTGAGGATGGCATATCTCTGTTTATGTGTGCTGTATATCAGCTTTATAGTTGTGGAACAATTATCATCAAAATATTTATCATTTTCATTAAATCAGCTCAGATGTGTGTTTTTTATGTTCAAGAGCTGTATGGTGAAATGGTGTTATAGTACTGGGGCCTACTACTATGGTAGTAAACAAATACCACAATAATGTTTGTAAGAAGCAAATACGGACGCTGTGTTGCGGCTGCATCTGATACTGGCAGTGGCAATATGGATATGCTCATTCAGCTTCACCAGTCACAGAATTGAGGCCACCACCAGTGACACTGCTTTCTGCCATTACTAGAAATCTTGCGTCACACATTGCATCACCTGTAAAACAGTGTCCTATAATGATTGTAGCCTAAGGTCACAGATCCAGTCTGCTCACACCAACCAAAAGCTATTTGGATGAAACCAGAAAGCAATTCTTACTGTGAATATTGCTGTGAAATTGTTAACAAGCTAGACATTGATTTTGGCTAGATTTGTTTGCAGAATCTGTAAACGACTTGGCTTTTCTACAGTCATCAGTGCTGATATGCATTTATCATTGATTCAAGTGAGTCTTGTCTTGTGTACAATAAACTTAGTTTCACATACAATATCACAAAATTGCTGATGAGGCAACAAATCCATTTGATATCACCATAGAACATGTACTGTTGGAAGTTCTACAAAACCACCAAGAAAACATAAAGCAACAGGTGTCTAAGCTCACAGCAGCGCATTCAATGTCATTAGAAACCTCTGTTTCTCTCTCTTAGAATGAGAGTGTTGATGAGTGGGAAGTTTACCCAAAATCTCTTTTGCATCATTTTGCACCAAATTAGGTAACAGAGTTCACAGTTCAGCTGTTGAGTTTTTGCTTAGTGTTCTCAGGAAACGTCAGTCTCCTCAATAGACTATGCCCTCTGTAAGACCCAATATTCCGTACATTTGCTGTATTTTCAAGTAAAAATAATATAGCAAATGGACCGTGTAGTACCAGCTGCATTACTTTAGTTACAAAAGCTCCCTCACGATCCTGCTCACACTGGCGAGCAGAACTGAACTGATTAAATTGATATTGTGAATTTGTTTATGAGCATCCTCGTTGTGGGTAATCTCATACAGACTCCTTGATCCATGATTGCAGTGTACAATTAGACCTGATAAAAGAGGTTGGAATGCAGAAATTAAACAAGCCAAACCCATCATTATTTAAAGTTTTGTTAATAGCACAAAGTTCTGAGTTAGTTCAGACAGCAGTATGGCGTGGCATCTTCAATGCAGTTAATATGTCTCTGTATTGAATGACTGACTGCATTGTAATCATGCCACAGACAGCTCTGGTACCTCTTTCTACCACTCCCCTTTTCCTCAGAAGTCATACTCCTCCAGCACAGCTCATGTGTCTTACACACCACCGGCAACATGTACATTCATAAGCCCCATTTCCGCAAGCATATACTGCAAATGTCTTCCATCCCACCCCTAGTTTTTAATCACACACACACACACACACACACACACACACACACACACACCATAATAGTAAACCAAAAGCTGAATTTGTGTTTTTGATGGCAGAAATTTGATGTTAGCAGTATTTGTCAACCACACACCATTCACTGAACACCTCATTTGTAACAGGACAATGTTGTGCATCATACACACATACAGTGGCATCCAGCAATTGGCAGATATCAAAAATTTCCTACAGACTTGTCTGACAAGATAAGTTTCATTTTGATTTGGGACCATCTGGCTCACTGATGAACTGGCAACCTTATCTCACCTTAAAAGTTGGAATCTCACAGCAATTATTTATTCTCAAGCAAAGGATTCTTGGTTCCAATCAAAGGTCAATTCACAGTCCCAGTTATTGACAAACACATTTAGAGGCATAACCGTTTTGTTAGTACTGTGTTCCGGCATTCAAACCTTATTTGAGCTAGGCACATTCAATAATATTGGTTACTTGGTACACGAGCAGGTTAATCTAATTTCTGTGACAATACTGATTGAGACAGTGGAGAATTTATACATGGAATTATCTGAAATATTTGTCCCTGCTCACCCATATTTGGTTCAGGCTTGTCCTCACTGTCACGCCTTACATGAAGGTTAGGTTGACTTTTAGTGATGAAGACATTAAATTCCCCAACGATTTTCAGAATGGAATGTCCCGTGTGCCTGTCTAGCTCCACCTTACATTCCGCATTCAAAGCCTGTTAACTCTTGTCGTGTGGTCATAATCATGTCGGAAATCTTTCCACACAAATCACCAGAATACAAATGACAGCTCCATCAATGCATTGCCCTTTTATACCTTGTGTACATGATACTACCGCCATCTGTATATGAGCATACTGCTATCCCATGACTTTTGTCATGTCAGTGTACTAACTAATGTGTGAAATTCCTGCTTGTGTCACTTCCACCAACCTGGAGACTGGTCGTCATGCAGTATTAAATGCAATTTGGAGACATGGGAATGGTTTCAGCAAAGTGTGGAATATTTAGAGTTTACCTTAAGTAACTGAGACAGATTATCCACTAAATTTCATGTCCTCGTCATAGGAAAAAATGTCAACGCTAATGACTTTAAGGAAATTTAAACATTTATTGCAATTTTTTTCTTTTGTACTGTCATCTTTGAAAACTGTGTATGTTGAACAAATTGTGATGTCATTCACAAAAGAAGTCAGCAAAATTTGCAGATTCCTGTTTTTGGCATGTTGACATTGCAATGAAGGCCCTTACATAAAATACTGACTTCCATGTACATTGACACAGTTAACATACAGTAAAAGACGGTACACAGATTTTATTTTACATTTTCCAAATCATCAGTGCCAAGATGAGGAGATTACTTTTGTCCCCTGACAATTGATGCAACAGTTTTATATTTATCAAAATAAGCCAACCATTATTCCCCATATGTCCAAGCTCCAGGAAAGTAGGTTATATTGACTGGTTCCAACATGGAGATCACCCATATCAATCTGACCACCAAGCTTCACCAGTTGCTGCACTGTGACTGCTATTCATAACACTGCTGACTGTCACAACTGTTGCTTTGGGTCAAACAGCACCAGTGTCCAAACTCCAGTGCTCTATAACAATAGCCATTCCCTAGCACATTTTAGATCCAGACTGCTCACTTCAGCCATATGATATTTAGATGCCATCATAAAGCCATCTTACTACAATTATTCCAATGAAACTGTTTCCAAACCGGACACTTAATATATTGTGTTCATAAGTTGGCTGTTCTACTGTTAAGAGTGCCAGCTTACTTTTATAAGTGTTTCAAGTTAATTTTGCCTGGTATTCAACAAATTGAGATGCACATACAGCACCATAACATGTTGTAAATAAGACACACTGATTTGATAGGAAGAGAATGGCAATCCAGTTAAAGCCACAAAACAAAATTTTTGCGGTCCCAATGATTTTCAACAAACATAGTACTGCAAAGTCCTGGTACAATGTAAATAATTTAGGAGTAAAGGCAATAGCTTACTGTGTACTAGAGATGCTGAAACATTGACAGGCCCAATAATGAAGAGAAAGAAAGAAAGAAAGACAGAGAGACAGAGAGAGAGAGAGAGAGAGAGAGAGAGAGAGAGAGATGGCTGGAGGGGGGGGGGGGGGCGTGTCAAATATCTCAATTGCTAGTCAACATACTAATTTTTCAATACTGGCTAATATGTTTTGCAGTGTCATCGAGTATTGAGAGCGGCACAAGAAATATCAACCACTGTAGAGATACTGCACAGCAAAACGGAATCACAAGGTGCCAATGAGATGCTAGGAAGAAGCCATGCCTCTTATAGTTCCAAGGCACCACCGTCTCACCTCTCCCATGAAGCAGCATCGCCAGAGGCCAGTTTTGTTTGAGGTTGGATCCTGCTAACTTCCAGGTAGTTCCTGTCAGGGTAACATCATTGTGCTGTCTACTCACCATGACACAGCCCGTCTCAACCATTGGGGAGTGAAGAGACTTCTGTCTCTCGCGAAATGTGTCTATGTGCCAACGCTATCAGAACTGTGTCCACAAGTGTTTACAAACTTGTGTTTCCTAATGACTGTATTGAGGCTGCAGTACAGCCATTCTGAATTTGTATCGATTTGCCACTTAGTAGTCATGGCTCATTTCATGTGTTCTGAACCATTTCAAGGCAGAAATGAAATAACTTAATGTTATGTAATGCTAATATAGTCAAACAGGATCTATACAGAGGAGTGACTGCAGTCACTGTATGCACACACTCTACAGACACAGTATGAGGTGAATGTCATTTATGATGTCAAGAGATGAGAACAAATAGAAAATAGTCCTCATGAATAAGCAAGGAATTCATGTTCATGTGCAGAGTATAGCTTTATTTTCCAGAAGTAGTAAACATATTTTCTCTTACTCTGAACACTAAAGGTAGATGGCCACTCTTATAAGATAACCAGCAGGACTATCTTGGCCCTGCTAGGAATTATCTGCATGTTCTCAGGTGTTTCCCAACAGACTGCAATTTTGTAATTTTTGCCTGTGCATTCTATGAATGATAGCTATATGTCTTCAGTTCATTTATCTAAAGTAATACTTGTGATATGAGTAGAATAAATTACATCAATTTTCCAATTTCAAGAACTAAGAATTTAATGCCTTACTGACAGCAATGGCCATTGTGAGCCACCAACAAACCAATGAAACTGACTAATCTGGACATGGTTTTCACATTTCCACACACATCTACAATAAATGTGCACTGGTTTGCAATTTTTATATCAAACAAATTCTCACAAACACTTCAAACAAAGTTTCATTGTTTACAGCAGATGGGACTAACAGCTCTCATTTTTACTTCAGCTAGTCTATGTCACACGCTATGTCTATAAACTTTAAAATGCATTACATCAATTCCTCCCTCTTTTAGTTATAATATTTTGAGGAAAGCAAGCCCTTGGGTGAGGAATCAATTTAATATGTCTCTCTAGGCCAGAGAAGTGGAAACAGCTGTGATGCTATCAGTTCACGAAAACACTGCTTAAATCTGAAATATATGCATATAGCCTATTAGAAAAACTAGTGACTGATTACAATATTAACTTACAGTTTAAATAGTATGCTCATCTCAGATAGTCATGTTACAGAGCTCATCTGGCAAGTTACCGTTTCCCTACTACACTACATCATCAATTTAGTCCATGGGATTGAAAAATAGTCTCCGTTATGATGTCGAAAAGAATGGAGAAGTCAGCTGTATTCTAGAAGGAACTCGGCTGGCATTTGCCAGTTGTGTTACATAAAACCGTGCATTTTCTAAAGCATAAAGGACTTGTATTGGATTTGAACTCAGCTTCTGGCTAATGCAAATTTAGTGATATACAATTAATATACCTTTGAAAGTGCTGTAATAAATATTTAGCAAGAGAGGTGCAGTTCAGGCTGGTTTCATATAAAAGTACTTTGAAGTGAACAAAATATAATGCCAGCTCAACACCCAATAAATATCTCTGTCCTAACTCATTAGGCATTGGATGACGACTTGCACACATAGGCACACTCTCACTTCAATGCATTTTCCAACGTCAGAATCATACAAAAATAATTAAAATACAATAATGTCATGAACCAATAATACAATCAACACAAAGCCAGTGAGGAAAAGGAAGAATCAAAATTACCTTCATATTGTGCAAGTTCTTTTGATTGCTTAGCCTGCACTAACTTTGCTTCTAGCTGCTGTAGTTCTTCTGCTGTGCTCTTTCTTGCTGATTTCTGTATTTCCTTTCTAATTTTTTGCTCCTTATTCTCACATACACTCAACCGATTTCTAACTTGATCCATGTGCTGCTCACCTTCCAGAATCATTTCAAACTGATGGCTAAACTCCTTCAGATTTTCTGGTGAAAAGAAAATTATATAATCTTAACAAGTGAAATCACACAAAAACTCAAAGTATACAACTTTCATAATCAACAGTATGAAGTTCCATTCTGTTAATTAATAAATGAGTTGCAACAAGAGGGGAAAAGTTAGTGATATAGAGGAAGCATTCAGTTCTAATAGACATTCACATATTTGTGCATGTGGAGATCAAGGTGTAACAGAATCTCATATACCAATAATTATAGTTGGATCTACTCCAGATGATGCTTAAGAAGTTTTTTTTTTACATAGCAAGCTGACAAAAGGTTTGAATTCATTCCCAATTCATGGTCTAGTACTGGATCTACTAATCAGGGCATTAACACACATTATAAAAGTTCAGACAACTACAATCCAAAGAATATTCGTGTAACTTTAAATTTTAGTGACTGCAAGAATGAAACTTAAAAGGGAACACCAGTTTATTCCATGGCCATATCTCATTTTTAACTAAGGACAAATATACAGAATTTCAATAACCAAATCACACTAGGCACTGACATCAGTTTACAATTTCCAACATAACTGCCCATCACAATATTAATACCTCAGATATACAGACTAGTCTTCCACTACAAATTTAAAAAAAGTCTATTAATATAACATTACTGTGTGTACTTACAAGAAAATCATATAATGTAGTTTTCATTACATTTCCTCATAAAATCAACCACAGCAATACTATGACTTTTCTCATACCATAATGATTTTTTTTATATATAATATGCATGTCTTGTACAAGAATGATTCAGGGGACCAATAAATAAATACTGAGAGACCAAGATTCGTCTTTCATGACTAACTTTCTCATATTCCATCATGAACTATCCAACTACAGGAAATAAGAGGCATTAAGCAAACTGTTAAATTGTAAGATACCAAGTTACCCTGCAACAACTACAAGCCAAAAGCAGCCCCACAGCTAAGATATCTGTAAATGCAAAAAACAGGATAAAGGAAAAACCAATACCTTGCATACTTATGGTTTCTTATGTGTAAATCTGGACAGTAAATGTAAACAGGTTACCTGAAAATTCCTTCTGCACTTCAGTCCACAAAGAATTCAGTTCTGCTATATAAATGAACGTATTTTTTATTGCTTCATTTTCATCACCAGATGCCCATTTCATCAATTCCATAACAGCTGTATTCTGCGCCACAATAAAGGCTTTTGCTGTAGATCGCACGGCTTTAAGCTCTGAGATTACCATATTCAGATCACGATGGCCCATTCCCATTGATTTTATACAAACACTGCTCCTATAACATCGTATATTTTTATCTTATTTCTGTGGTGCAGAGTATGGAAACTCTACAGAATTATAATCATCATTAGGTCACTTATCTAAATGAATGACGATTCAAACGGAACTACAAAATAAATTCGATATTTAACCACCAACAAAACTGCAAGGAACAAGAAATTAAAATGTGAGGTACGCACTTGCAATGAAGGAATTAAAACATACCAAAATAGTGACGACTTGGTTATTTATAATTAATTACTGCTAATGTGTAACACAGAGTTTCTCATGTATTCTCTACCAGAGAAATGATATATAAGGGCCTAATGTACCTTCGCAAAGCTTTACTAGCTTTATCCATCCTCCTTAATACCCGCAACAATGTAACCTTCTCGGTCCTATGGTATGCAATTTGATGCCAATCATCGTTCTTCATGCATTATCATTCCCTTCAAATGCAACACACTCATTACGTTACAAAACTGCACAAATGTATCGAGTCCCTCTCCCTCCCGCCCCTCACTTTCCCACCACCGCCCAACCCATTATTTCTTTTCGGGACTTACTGAGACGCGGGTGATTAATCTTAAACAAAGAACTTATAGGATTATCGATATAATCGGATACTAGCTAATCACATTGTTAGAAATCGACAACTCTCGAATACTATCGATACATTACATTCTCGATAGTAAGTCCTGGGCCACGTTCAAACGCGAGACGATAGAAACCCAATTGGGAAACAGGAGATGAAACATGTACAATTCCACATCCATACTCTGCAAACTACTGTGAAGTTCATGGCGGAGGGCACTTCCCGTTCAATTCACCTATGTAGCGAGAGAAGAATGACTGTTCAAAAAGCCTCTGTTATCGCACTGTAATTGCCCTAATCTTGTCTTCGCGAACACTATGGGAGCGATATATAGGGGATCTGGTATATTTCTAGATTTGTCATTTTAAGTTGCTTCTTGAAACGTTGTTAGGCTTTCTCGGAATAGTTTGCGACTACCTTCAAGCGTTGCCAATTCAGATTTTTCGGCACCTCCGTGACCACGTGACCACCGTGTTTGTTCTATTATTCTCTACAATAGTGGTCAATGAAAATGATAAGTTATACCTGAAAAACAAACGTATGAAAATACTATGCACTATAAATAATTAATTATTGTTTGTTTTGTTATTCTCTACTATACACTGCACGAGATATATATTTATATATGTTTTACCACCGTAGGCCTATGTTATTAATTTACAGTTTAATTACAAACTCATATAATGTAACACGACAACTCCTATATCATTGTATATGATAAAATGGATGCTCAATAAATAACAAATCTGTGACATTCGTGCTGCCCTACTTTGTATACGCATGAGTCACACGAGTGTTTCGTAAGAAATCTCTTTTTAGACTTATAGTATTTCCCCAGCTTTCTACTTGTAAACTTAATGAGTCATCTGCTTCACCTATGACTGACATTAAGTGATCGTTCCATTTCACTCAGGAATTTGTATGAGTTTACCGATTCCAATTGCGACTCGTTGATACTTTAATCACTGGATATTGCGTCTTTGTTTTCGGTTCGTGAAGTGCACAGTTTTACACTGATGAACATTTAAAGGGAGTTATTGGTCTATGCACCCGTATGAAGTCTTATCAACATCCAACTGAATATTTGTGCAACTTTTTTCAAACAGTGTTTCATTACAGATAACCGCATCATCTGCAAAAATTATGGGGTCACGAGTCATACTTACGAGGGGAATGCTCTGAATAACTGGACATCACCCATTGGTATTTTTTGTGATCTCTCAAAGGCCTTTGATCGTGTAAATCATGGAATTCTTTTAGATGAGCTAAATCATTATGGTTTGAGGGGGGCAGTGCACAAATGGTTTAATTCATACTTAACTGGAAGAATGCAGAAAGTTGAAATAAGTGGTTTATGTAGTGTTAAAGCAACAGCTGATTCCTCAAACTGGGGGGGCTATCAAGTACAGGGTCCCACAGGGTTCGGTCTTAGGTCCTTTACTGTTCTTGATATACATTAATGACTTACCATTCCACATTGATGAAGATGCAAAGTTAGTTCTTTTTGCTGATGATACAAGAATAGTAATAACATCCAAAAACCAAGAACTAAGTGATGTAATTGTAAATGATGTTTTCACAAAATTATTAAGTGGTTCTCAGCAAATGGACTCTCTTTAAATTTTGATAAAACACAGTATATACAGTTCCGTACAGTAAATGGCACAACTCCAGTAATAAATATAGACTTTGAACAGAAGTCTGTAGCTGAGGTAGAATTTTCAAAATTTTTAGGTGTGTCCATTGATGAGAGGTTAAACTGGAAGCAACACATTGATGGTTTGCTGAAACGTCTGAGTTCAGCTACGTATGCTATTAGGGTTATTGCAAATTTTGGTGATAAGAATCTCAGTAAATTAGCTTACTTCATTCACTGCTTTCGTATGGCATCATATTCTGGGATAATTCATCGTTGAGTAGAAAAGTATTCATTGCTCAAAAACATGTAATCAGAATAATTGCTGGAGCCCACCCACAGTCATCCTTCAGACATCTATTTAAGGATCTAGGGATCCTCACAGTAACCTCACAGTATATATATTCACTTATGAAATTTGTTGTTAATAATCCAACCCAGTTCAAAAGTAATAGCTGTGTGCATAGCTATAACACCAGGAGAAAGGATGATCTTCACTATGCAGGGTTAAATCTGACTTTGGCACAGAAAGGGGTAAATTATGCTGCCACAAAAGTCTTTGGTCACCTACCAAAAGCCTGACAGATAGCCAACCAACATTTAAAAATAAATTAAAAGAATTTCTAGATGACAACTCCTTCTACTCATTGGCCGAATTTTTAGATATAAATTAAGGGAGGGAAAAAAAAACAACTTAAACATTAGTGGCATGCAATATTTTGTGTAATGTAATATCTTGTACAGACATCTTTTATTAACCTGACACGTTCCACATCATTACGAAGTGTCGTATTCATGATCTATGGAACAAGTATTAATCTAATCTAATATAATCTGACAAGGACACCTAGGTGCTACTGTACCTCTTGGTACTACTGTAGTCTGTGTTCCAATATGAGCAGCAAGATGCCATCTTTGACAGAAGTATGGAACCAGCTGCAGTTCATCTATGTAATGCTGCATCCAGGACTGCATAAAGAAGACATCTGACAGAATGCAAAGGCTACAAAAAGGTATCAACCTACATCGTTTCACTTTCCTATGGAACCACCAAGACAATGGAATCAACAAAAGCAGCTGCAGTTTACAAAGTGTTTGAAGGGCCACAACAAGGACCATACTTGGTGTTTGCATGGTTTTTCTGGAAGACATGACCTAGTTAGAGCCCACTATTGCTACAGGCTTCAGCAACTTGTTGAATTTCTTTCCCAAAAGGCCTGCAATACATCGTGGTCATACCAGTGTACCAGTGATGAGTTGCTTCCTCTACAGAAAGGGTATCTAATTCACAACCTGTGGGCTGTATATGGCCCTTAAAGATTATTTATGTGACCCATCGTGTTAGTATAATGGTATGTTAATATTGCATCACCTTACACGCAGGCATACACACCTCAATTAGCAGTGAATATTATGACAAGCGACTACCACACAAGGGACCCAAAGAATAAGAAATGACAGATGTTAGGTTTTACTGGTACCTGTAGAAAGAGCATCTTTGCCACCACCTCCTTTATACTCTTATCGCCAACCACCCCTTCCTCTATTGCTGGCCATGCACTGCACCAGGTGGAGTGCTGAGGGGGACAACCCCGCTGAAGGCCGCGTGTGAACTCTGGTCCCTTAGTACTCCTAGCCGGCCGAAGTGGCCGTGCGGTTAAAGGCGCTGCAGTCTGGAACTGCAAAACCGTTACGGTCGCGGGTTCGAATCCTGCCTCGGGCATGGATGTTTGTGATGTCCTTAGGTTAGTTAGGTTTAACTAGTTCTAAGTTCTAGGGGACTAATGACCTCAGTAGTTAAGTCCCATAGTGCTCAGAGCCATTTGAAGTACTCCTATGGCCTGTGTCGAGTGCGGAAGTAACACTCAGCCAACGCTGTGATTCTATTGGCTGAATGGTGGGTTCCAAGATTTGCTGAGAGTGAACTCCGTGTCTCTGTTGATCAGCCCTTCAGTGGCTCGTATTTCAATTGCTTGCTTCAGAACACAGTTCCAAAATGACGAGGTCTGTCTTAGCGCTTCTGTTTCTTCATACTTCGTGGAGTCCCATGCACCCATGCAGTGTTCTGCAACCACAGAGTTTGATGGCTGCTCAAGTTTGGCGTGTCTCCTGTGTTCCTTGCATCTTTCTTTGATTGTCGGTACAGTCCCCCTGACATAAGCCTTACTGCATTTACATGGAATACGGACGGTAATTGCCTGATTTATGGAGCCTCAAGTCATTTTTCACCATACATAATAGGACATGCATTTTCGGAGATGGATGGAAAACACATTTAATGCCATGTTGAGCCAGGGTTCTGCCGATTTTGTTTGATATTTTGCCAACGTACAGCAGATCGCCATTGTCCCTTCCTCCTCATCATTATTTGTCTGCTGGGCTCGTACTTTCTGCCTGATAGCACGTTGGCTTTGTCTCTCGTTGCATCCATTCTTCTTGAAAATGTGCATAAGGTGGTTAAGTTACCTTAGTAGGCTATCTTCGTCCACTACTGTGCGGGCCCCGTGTACCAGAGTAAGTAGCACATCCTCAAACTGTGAAGAATGATGATAGCTCGCAGAGTGGACATACTAATCAGTGAGGGTCGCTTTTCTGTACACACTGTGTCCTATAGTGCCATTTGTTCTC
Organism: Schistocerca piceifrons; assembly: GCF_021461385.2. Lineage (NCBI taxonomy): Eukaryota > Metazoa > Arthropoda > Insecta > Orthoptera > Acrididae > Schistocerca > Schistocerca piceifrons. The sequence goes on from NC_060149.1 coordinate 276,401,859, forward strand.
GGTTGACTAAGACGTCCAAAGAGAGGAGTCAGCCATTCTCTTCTATCTCCATGGTGAATTTGATACTAGGCTGTATAGAGTTCAAATGTTGGAGGAACTCCTGAATGCTATCACTCCCATGAGGCCACACCACAAATGTGCCATCAACATATCTAAAAAGCATGTACGTGACAGTGAAGCAGCTTCCAGAACTTTCTCTTCTAAGTCTTCCATAAACAAGTTTGCCGCAATCGGTGACAGAGGGCACCCCATGGCATCACCATTCGTTTGGTCATAATAGTCGCAACTGAAGAGAAAGAACGTTGATGTGAGGACAGATTTGAAGAGATTAGACGTTGTCGAGTTGATATTATGCTCCGTCACCTTGAGGGAATCAGTAAGTGGCACCCTGGTGAAGAGGGATACCACATCAAAGCTCACTATAAGGTCCTGGTCACAGAGGCGTAGTTCTTGCACCTGTTGAATGACATGTTCAGAGTTTCTGATGTGGTTCTGACATTTACCAATGTAGGGGGCTTTATACTGCCATTACATGTTTAGCCAGCCCGTACACAGGTGTGTCTGTGTTGCTTCAACAGGATGTAGGAGAACATCTCATTTGTAAACCTTTGGTGTGTCATAGAGCATTGGTGTGCAGCAGCTCGTAGCTGAAGCTTCTTGATGGTTTCCTTCAGCAGGACTGGCACAGAAGCTCCAGTAGTCTTCTTCACTCTGTTGGTTGTGTCTCCCTTCAATTTTCTGTATGCTGCGTTCTTGAGAAAGTCATACATTTTCCGACTGTACTCTGACAGTGGCAGTAGTACAGCGGCATTTCCTTTGTCCGCAGGCAGAGTGACTATTTTGGGATCGTTCCACAGTTCTCGAATGCCATCTTTTTCCACTTTCGTAACTATCGTCTTTGGTGGGACGACTATAGTACAGTCTAATATATACAGTCGCGACACTCACTGCTGTGAAAGTTGTTACCATTTGACAGTTCAAGTGACACTAGCGCCCCTAGCGGCCAGAAAGCCCGTCTTCCTCTGATGGCAGATGCGACGTAAAAATAACGTTTGTTTTTAATTCGTTTTGTACGCAATTTACAAAATAGTTAGTATATTTTTGCGTCACAAGTGTTAGGAGAACAGCGGGAGACATAAATGGGCGTGAAATATAAGTAAACACAGCACAAACTATTGAATGAAGTGACATAAGCTGCAAGATTTTTTTAAAGAAATAATTAAGAAGTAGCATACAATCGCACTTATTCCACTGAAAGTAAGAGAATACATATGAAGTATATAGATGCTCTTCCTTGTGTATAAATGAAGCGACATATCACATTTTTCATTACGTTCTGTTTTGCAGGACGCCTGCTTCCAAAAATACAATTTCCATCTTATTCTTTGTGGTATCAGGTTTTCTCAATAAAAAGCATGACTGTTTTAAAACTTTATTATATCCCATTGATACATTTACCGAAAATGAAATTAAATGAATGAGTCAGTCCTAACAATTTAGCAACCCAAATGAGCCAGCTTCATCACTTTTGTATTTCTTCTCTTGCTCCTACAGACTAAGTCTTGATTCCTGAATTTAATAATGTAAAAGGGCCTTACTTTCACAAACAGTCTTATTAACAGCAGCTTGGTTTCAGCACAGCACCCAGGTGGAAAATTGGGGATCTCCATCAACATGTTCACAAAGAAAGCACCACAATTACTTATGTCAGCATATTCATCAAAGGTAGAAGACATCTTAGTCTCACAATGAGTTAAAAATTCTTTGACATCTTCTGTACAAATAAATAGGCTTCCAAAGTTGCCTTCATAACTTTTAAAATGACAATAAACTTTGTCATTTGCGTCTAAGTCTTGACTGCCATCTACAAGCACTGTCCTACATTTATAACAGTCACGTATTGTAAGCAGTTTCTTTACTACATAACCAAACACGTATCTCATGCTGTTTCCATCTCCGAGGTCTGTGTGGACTTCCACATTTGGTAGCCTGATCACTGAACTCGTGTCACTGATGTCCAACAGTGGTGAAACAAGTAATTTGGGCGCTGCTTTCATATCCACTATTGTGTGACCCCAGTTGATCCCCTCACAATTGGAGGTAGCTACACTGTGTGTGTTCGTTAATTTGCTTAAAGCACAATTATTGAATGCAGCACAAAACTGTCGTCGTGATGGGTTGCTACAAAAACCACCTTTATGCCTTATCGCTGAGAAAACATTTTCCAGTGGATCTTGATTAATTTTGTGTGTTAATAAATGTAACTTGGTTCCGTCCAAAACATCATCAACAAACATGTTCATAGCGCTTATGTTACACAGAAGTCCTTTAACACACTTAATCCTAGATGAAAAATCTTTCCCATCAATATCTACAAATTTCCATGACTGTATCCGTGGCTTCAGTGTCTTTAATATTTCCAAATGTCTTGAGGCACTTGTAATGCAGTTCCTTAAGAATACAGGCCCTTTATCACTATATACATTAAATATGTCAAAATATCGTTTACTTTTTGGCAAAATTCTGCAGTAGCAGTAGCAGATGATGATATGGTGCCACAAGTAACAAGTGTCTCAAAGCCTGTTGCTACTGTATGACAACACACAAACTGCAGTGCTTACCTTCATTTTTGAAAATGCTGGCAGTTGGACAGCTCTTTTAGTGAGATTGGGGGCCAACTTGTACTTCCTTTCACAATCACTTGAGTACAACTGACAAATGTCCGTCCATGAAGCAGTGCCAATCCATCCTTCATCTGTTGTGTGGATAATGTTATACCTGAAGAAATTATTACATATGCTTTTTATCAAGTGTGGGGTGTCATAAAAAATAGATCTTACTCCCTTCGTGTACTAAGCATGGATTAACTGGTGTGATACCCAGTCTGTGCCTCCACTCCAGAAAATTCGAGCCTTGGTCAGTCAGACGTTTTTACAACCAAACCAATCTCTATGAGTTTTTTGACAACTTCAAAAAATAGGCACGTCAGATGGGTGGCTCCTACTGGTCCTTTGGAGAAATAATATACTAATGGCTGTTTAAAATTTGAGAATATGCCGTTAATCATTATAACTAATGCAGTATTGGCGACCACAGATGTACATATGAAACCCATGTCTTCAAATCCAATAACACAATCCCTAGAGCTGTCATACATAAAATTTTCCATTAGTGACATCTCATCCATAGACAAATTAACAATTATATCAGTTTCTGGTAACTGCTGCACTTTCTGCTTTAACAGATGAAATATGTTATTATTTATCCCACAATTTAATTGTATACCTTCCACATACCTTTGTAAGGTGCGTACTGATGGAAGGCTAAAACAGTGTGATAAAGAACTGTATGCCTGAGTACTATAATACGACAAATTAAGTGCAAATAATTTAGTTCATCTTTCCATCTCCCACCACGTTTTCCATTCAGTGGTATACTGATTTGGCTTATCACTAAATCGAGAGCATCTTTTTTCAAGTGCTTGGAACCGATACTTTTTAAAATGAGCTTGTCCTTTTGTACTTGTGTCCTGTGACGTTGTGGTTGCAGTTTATTCTTACGATGGACACTTTCCTTGTCACGTAGTTATTTTGTACAAAGTCTAATGATTTGCACGTTTTTACGTTTCACACGATTTTCGAGCACGCGAATAATTTCACGTAATCTAAGCATTTCACCTTCAAAAAATGTCTGTGTTGCAGATTCCGTTCTTAGTGATTTTATGTGTCTCTCGTGCAGGGGCACTTGTGCTAGCTGCTTCTTTTGTGTCAGGAGACAGTCTTATTGTTTTTGCAGTAACACTTTCAGGTTTGTATGGCAACTTTCTCTTCATCGTCACTAGTTGTGGCTTATTCGGCACGTCAAATAGCGTAGGAACTGCATTCCATACCAATGTCTTCTTTTCCGCGCTCATGAACTGGTTTGACTCGAAATGTAATGCAGAAAACTTCACTTTATTGTGCAAATAAAGGACATCTTTTTGCAGCAGGTCCTGTCTTCTACTATTTATTAACCATTTCTTGCTCCTAAAAAAGAAAAACAAATTCAGTAATTCAATACAGTTTTGATAAAAATCGTAAACAAAGAGCGCTCTAATGTGATGTTTCATACCTCTCAGGGTCCTTAGGAAACCTGAAGAATGACAAATGTGGTGTCTTCTTCCTATTATTACTGCAACTGATTACACTACATACGCTGCCTTTCGTAAAAACCATGTTAAAAATTAATATAAACGATACTGTTTACATTTACTGAATGCCGTATTCAGCAGCGTAGCTTCTCCAACGCTTGGGGCACTGTTGTCGCGGTGTAAAACAAAAATCAGCGAGAGTGTCGCGACTATATACGTATATTAGACTTTGACTCTAGTGAGCGCGCGGAACGTTTTCCGACTTACCTCTTTCACATTGTCGCTAGGGAGTGTGGAAATTACTTTTTCTATACCATTGATGAAATCTGCAACATGTATAGCAGTCGGTGTTAGTGTGTAGTTGAGTCCTTTTTTCAGAACTGATTTTGCCGCATCATCAATGTATTTCCCCATGAGGTTGATTATGTTTCATAATTGCTGCTCATCTTGCGGCGGTTGTTCTCTTGCTGCCAGATGTCAGACTTGGAGACTTGTTTGGTAGCAGTACTGCATCGAGATTGGTCCACATATCTCAAAGTGAGCAGACGGTCTCTCCTGTCTTGAAGTTTATCCATCTTCTTTAGTCTCTGATGCATTTCCTCCCCATAGAGGAATCTGATGTTTGATCTTAGGCTTTCCTCGTGAATCAACTGTTTGTACTGTTGTCGGGCGTCCAGCAGTGTGTAGTCGTTTTGGTAATGTGATATTACAGTGTGAGGGTGAGCTACATATACTGGTACACAGGGCCAGTACAATATCAGGTGAAGAAAGCCTACCACCTTAAGCACGTTTTCAAGAAGAATGGATGCAACAAGAGACAAAGCTGACGTGCTTTCAGTCAGAAAGTACAAGTCCAGCAGCCAGATAACGACGAGGAGGAGAAGACAGTGGCGTATCTGCTGTACGCTGGCAAGTATCGAACAAAATTGGCAGAATCCTGGCTCGTTGTAACATTAAATGCACTTTCCGTCCATCTTCAAAAGTGTGTGCCCTATTATGTACGGTGAAAGATGACTTGGGACTCCATAAATCAGGCGTTTATCGTCTGCATTCCATGTAAATGTGGTAAGGCTTGTATCAGTGAGACTGTATGAACAATCAAAGAAAGATGCAAGGAACACAGGAGACAAACCAGATTCGAACAACCAACAAAATCTGCGGTTGCAGAAGACTGCATGGCTGCAGGGAACTCCATGAAGCATGAAGAATTGGAAATGCTAAGACAGACCTCGTCATTTTGGAACTGTGTTCCAAAGGAGGCAATTGAAATATGAGTCGCTGATGGGCTGATCAACAGAGACACCGAGCTCACTCTCAGCAAATCTTTGGATCCAGCACTCAGCCAATTCAAATCACAATGTCGGCTGAGAGGGACTTCAGCTCCCTGATGCAGGCCACAGGGGTACTGAGAGATCAGAGGTTGAGGCCTAGCTGCCGGAGGCGTCTCCCCTCCCCCCCTCCCCCTCTCCGCCATTCCACCCATCACGGCGTGTGGCTGGCAATAGTGGAAGGGGTGGCGGGCAATAAGAGTATAAAGGAGGTAGGATGTAGCAAAGACGCTCATTCTACAGGTATCACCTGAAAATAATGAGTAAGTACGCTGCCAAAATATCGTTTTATGAAAACAACTGCACACGGCAGTAAACCCGACAACAGTTGATTCACCTGGAAAGCCTAAGGTCACACACAGATGCATCAAAGACTTAAAAAGTAAGATAAACTTCGTGTCTACTCAGTTTCTCTCACATTGCCGATGAGCTGTGGTGGTCACAGCATAATAACAACATTCACAAGGATTGCCCACTATACAAAAACCGCGACCACCCACAGGACCACAAGAAGAGCTAGTCTGACACTTGTAAAGGAAAGGATCCGCTACACATGTTGCTTCCTGGGAGTGGGCTGACGCTGTTTCTTGGGCTCATTTGGACTGATCTCGACACAGTGCCACTACCAAACAAGTCTCCGAGTTTGAACATGTGGCACCAAGAGAACAACAGCTGCCAGTTGAACTACAATGACAAACAGTAATCAACATCATGCGGAAAGACATTGACCCTGCAGCAAAATCAGTTCTGGAAAAGGGACTTAACTTTGCACCAACACTGCTTGCTATACCTGTGGCAGATTTCATCAGTCGTGTAGAACAAGTAATTTCCACCTTCCCTAGCGACAATGTGAAAGAGATATGTTGGGAAATGTTCCATGCAATCACTAGAACCATCCCACTGAAGACGAACATCACAAAAGTGGAAAGAGCTGTCATTCAAGAACTATAGAACGATACTGAAACAGTCAGTCTACCTGAGAACAGAGGAAATGCCACTGTACTACTATCACTGTCAGAGTACAACTGCAAAATGTATGACCTTCTCGAGGATTCGCTATACAGAAAATTGAAGGGAGATCCGACCAACAGAGTGAAGAAGAAGATTATTGAGCTCCTGTGTCAGTACCTGCTGAAGGAAATTGTCAAGAAGCTTTGGCCACGAGCTGCTGCACCACGAAGGCTAGAGCCTAGAGCATACCAAAGGTTCACAAATGGGATGTTCGTCTATGTCCTACTGTGAACAACACAGGCACATGGATGTACCAACTGGCTAAACATCTAACAGCAGTATTAAGCCCCAACGTCAGTAAATGACAGCATCACATTAGGAACTCTGTACATTTCATTCAACAGGTGCAAGAACTATGCCTGCATGATCAGGACCTTATAGCGACTTTTGATGTCGTATCCCTCTTCACCAGAGTGTCACTTGTTGATTCCCTCAATTTGATCAAGAAGAATTTCAACCCAACAATAACTGATCTCTTTCCCTTTGTCCTCATATCAACATTATTTCTCTTCAGTGGGTGTCTATTAATGACAAATGGATGCCATCAACATGGGGTATCATCTGGTATCAGTTGTGGCAAATTTGTTTATGCAAGGCTTTGAAGAGAAATCTCTGGAAACAGCTTCACTGTCACGTACATGCTTTTTTCAGATATGTTGATGACGTATTTGTTATATGGCCACATGGGAGTGAAAGATTTGAGGAGTTCGTCAATATCTGAACCCCCTGCAGTCCAGTATCAAATTCACCATGGAAGTGGAAGAGTATGGCGAACTCTCCTTTCGACGTCTTAGTAAAGAGGAGAATGAATGACACTATAGGACACAGTGTGTACAGGAAAGCCACCCATACTGATTAGTATCTCCACACCGCCATCTGCCACCATCCTTCACAGGTGAAGGTGTGCTATGTACACAGGTACAAAGGGCCCGTCCAATATCAGAGGAAGAAAGTTTACCAAGGAAGCTTAACCACCTTAAGCACATTTTCAAGAAGAATGGATAAGACAAAAGACAAATCCGACGTGCTTTCAGGCAGAAAGTACAAGCCAAGCAGACAGGAAACCAGGAGAAAAAGAAAAAGGTGTATCTGCCATACACTGGCAGAGTATCAAACAAAATCAGCAGAATCCTGGCTAGATGGGTAGGTACAGTGAAAGATTACTTGGGGCGCCATAAACCAGGTGTTTACTGTCCATATTCCATGTAAATGTGGTAAGGCATAAATCGGGAAGGCTGTATGAACAATTGAAGAAAGATGCACGAACACAGAAGATACACTGAATTCGAGAAACCAACAAAATCTGCAGTTGCAGAACGCCGCAAGGCTACAGGGGACTCCACGAAGCATAAAGATACGTAAGCGCTAAGACAGACTTAGGTCGTTCTTGGACGGTGATCTGAATGAAGCAATTGAGATATGAGTGGCTGACAGGCTGATCAAATGGACATTGCATTCACTCTCAACAAAGCTTGGGTCAGAGCACACAGCCAACTAAAATCACAGTGTCAGCAAGAGAGACTTTCTGCGCCCAACACAGACAGGAGTACTAAGAGTCCAGAGTTCACACTCAGCTTCCGGTGGCGGCTTGGCCCCCACTTCTTCACCCGTTGGGGCGTGAGGTTCGCGATGGAGGAGGGGGTGAAGACCGATAAGACCATAAAGGAAGCAATATGTAGCAAAGATGCTCATTCTTCACGTATCACCTGAAGATATTGCCGAGGTACTCTATTGATATATTGTGTTATTGAAATGAATGCATCCACTGGGCACCTGACAACACTACAAATATAAAAGAAGATCCCACTCAGGTGTTCTGCAGACTCCTCGCTTCAGAACACACTGCAGTCAGACTGTGGAGCAACAGTGTTTGTTTTGGAAAACTGAAAAAGCCTGCTGTGGGTTCAGGCACAAACAATAGTTCAATATTGACCAAAATCTTTGTCATTGTAGCTGTGTCAGTTTATTTCCTATGTCTGCTTGATACATATTGATACAAGTCAGTAGTCTTTGTGACTATGACATCATGATGTTTTCCATTGGTGCCAACAGCAGTGTTCAAACAGTTAAGCTATTGTAGCTGCTTGGTGAATGGGTAAATAATATTAATTAATAAAGCAATTAGTGATGAACCTATTCCTGACCCACTGGGGTTATATTAATTACCTGTGTTTTGTACTATATTTTTCTAATTAAATTTACATTGCTATTAAGACCAAATTTGAAGCTGGTTATATAGTCCATGGTAGCTTTTGAGTTTGACACCCTCACTTTACAAGCACTAAAAAACAGCCCATCGCTGATGAAGAAGACACAGCTGCCTTTCAACTAAGGTCTCCAGCACTAGGCCCAAATAGGCTAAAAGCATCTTGGCTGTGCTACCTACCCAAGGTTGTCCTTCTGAAGCCACTGAGTGTCTTCCTGATTCTTCACAAGCTCCCAAATAATCACACAAAAGTGGGAACCATCCTGATCCTCATGACAGCAGATCTGGCACATCCCACAGGCTTTCACTCAGACATAGTCTACTTGGTCCGAGTCTACACCTGTTACTAGGTGTTTTTGGGATGCTCTATGTGACTCAGTGATTTGGATAAGCATCAGTGAGTTCTGATCTCCTAGGAGAGGATGCTGGAAAACAGCATCCTCCTTGATATTGCAATTACCCATGTGAGACAGTTCTACCAGTCATTGGATCAACAAAATTACCTGACTTGATGGAAACGAGGAACTGGGAATGGCCTTTTCTCTACTCGTTTTGAGAAGGAGCATCTTCTATTTCTTGTCCTCTTTATGATATCAATAAACGTGGTGATAGCTAGTCTCTCTTTTCACACAAGTGTATGTATCATCACAAGTTAGATATATGGCTGAAATACCTCTGCACTTAGGTTGTACCATCAAGTATCTCAGCCTATAGTTCTCAAAATTGTGCATGTGACCATTCGAGCCTAGATGTAACTGAAGAGCATTGTCCATATCTATCAAACCACAGCAGGAACTATGTACCTTCAAAGATTTATTTTCTCTTGTCTTTACAGCAGCTTTGATATGTTGTACTTCTGTGTGGGTGCACTCGAGCTCCTGGATACAGTGGAGTGGTGCCTAGTCTTTAATGTCTTTGACCTTCCTGTTGTACTTTGATGTAACAATATTCAAGGGGAGTGAGACTGGAGATTGGTGGTCCCTCTGCTCAGTGGCCTAGTCCAATATCCTGCAGCTAAGCTCATTCGAGTGTCTGCTTTCCTTCAAAACAGTGAAGGATAGCGTCTATCAGAAGGTTATGACATACGTGGAACGGAGTAGCACTTGACAACAATTTCTCAATGTTCAGTAGCAGCTGCTGAGGCAACAGAATGAGGCCCAACGACAGCACAACTGTGGTACAGAATGTGGCACAACGACAATACAGTTGTGCTCATGGGTAGTTGCTCACTTCATCTGGTTGAACATAAGGTCAACACAGGTAAGTAACTGATACTGGTGGAATATGACAGCATCAACCCTCTCCGAAAAAGAGCAAGGTTGTGCCATGAACTGAATATAGGCAGTACAGTCTGAGCTGGCTGTTGACAGTAGAGACTGTCAGTCACACTATCCAGCACTGTATTCAGATCCACAGAATCAAGATAAAAGAGCATGTTGCAATAATCAACTATCAATTTCATGGCTGCTCTCTGCATCCATACATATTATAAGTATAAAAATATAGGTATGCTCCAAATCTCCTTCTAAACCATTGGACAATTTCAACCAAACTTGGTACACATATCACTTACTGTCTAGGAAGAATTATTGTGGGGTTTAGAACCATCAACCTATTAAAGGGATAGGACGGAGAAAACAGTATAGCCTATGACTCACTGATGCCCATACTTTAAGTCACCCATTATTGAGAATGAGAGTACTTACTGTTGCAACAAATTTTACACATAATTTCAAACCTTAATGAAATTTTTTCTCACTAACAAATCTCACACAATGATGAAAGTAAAAAAGTTTATTGCTTACTACATTTTCGCTGTTCATGCAATAAAACTCTCACATGAAGCATGACACTTTAATTTATTATTTCTGTACTTGTAATGATGATGTGGTCTCATACTGTGAGGAGAGTAGGGGGCGATGTGGGAGACCCGCACCGCTGTACTAGGCAAGGTCCTAGTGGAGGTGGTTTGCCATTGCCTTCCTCCGATCATAATGGGAATGAATGATGAGGATGAAGACGACACAACAACACCCAGTCATCTAGAGGCAGGAAAAAGTCCCTGACCCCACCGGGAATCGAACCCAGGATCAGGTGCGTGGGTAGCGCGAACGCAACCGCAAGACTATGAGCTGTGAACTCTGTACTTGTCAATGTATTCCCAATATATTTTGTAGACGGTATTCACATATAGCACTGACTGTACCAGCAAAATTGTATCTTTGTATGACACATAGTTCCAGAATTATAACATCATAAACATGAAGCTGAATGACAATGACACTACAGGGTGAAATTTGCAAGAGATACAGGTAAAACATGCATACAAATATGTGGGAGACAAGTTACATATATATGAAATATATTTGATATGTTTGTACATGGCAAAGATAGGGGTAAGAAGCTCATCCTAAGGCCCCTGGACTGATTCCAACCAAATTTGGTGCACATGTTTGTTACAATCTAGAAAGACACATTGTAGGGGTAATTACCACCATCCTCCTACTGGGGTGGGCTGATAATGTGGAGAGTGAGGGGAGGTGGAGGAGATGGACAGACAGTGAGGTGGGAGGAGGATATGGATACAAGTACAGAAAACAAGGAGATGGGCAGAGAAAGGGAAGAGGACAAATGGGCACAAAAATAGAAGAGGAGAAGATGGTCAGAGAAAGGGGAGAGGAGGAGATGGACAGAGAGAGGGGAGTGGAGGAGATGGACAAAGAGAGGGGGAGGGAAGGAGATTGATAGGGGAGAAGGAGCATATGGACAGGGGTTCGAGGATATGGACAGAGAAAGGGGGAAAAAGAGGAGATGGAGTAATAGAAGAATGGAATAAATACGTACACAGGTAATGCTGGGTACTGAGCTAGTGTATTTATAAAACAGTGGGAGCCACATCTTCAGATATCAAATGGGTTTCAAAAACTAGATATTGTGGTAGTCTAAGTCAAAACGGCTAATGCATCAACACACAGGTTACTGGTTCTCATGTGAATACATCACCTACTATTATGGAGTTCCCATTCAGTAAACCATAAGCCTGTGTACTCATATTTCCAAGATAACCTATATTGATTACCTGGAGCAACACGATGTGGTAAGTGTATGAACACTTCTGAGGTCATGGCTACTTCAGAGATACGATATCAGGGATAATACTAATTATTTTATTACTAGATCTGTGTCATTTACCAGTTGTGACTAGACAGACCATTTGAGAATTTCATTCTTTATCATATTACATATAAAGAAGTCATTTATAACAATTTTTATCACATAACATAAAAGAAATTATTTATACCAAGAATATACAAAACACAAAAAACAATATTACTTTGCCCAGTCACTTCAATCACTACTGCAGAATTCCCCAACAGAGTATAATGGGTGCCGTTTCAAATCCTGTGAAACTTTCCTTCTGAATATTCCTGGTGGCAGACATTGCACTCAAAAGGCAATTTGTTGAAAATTTTTGGGCAGCTTTGGAAACTTTCTTGTGTTCCAGACAGTTGACAGCTTGATACTTCTACATGTGTTCTGTTGTGGGTGTCATGTATTTATTGTCTCATGCTGAAAGACCCTTGACTTCCTTTCGCCCAGATGATGCATAAAAACACATACTGACTAAAAATGGCCATCATTCCTAAACCCCATAACTGATGTGACTAAAATATCACACAATACATTGTTATAAGGAACTGGCCAGTTACTTTACACTTTAGTTAGTATCTTCAGAATAGAGGAGAGCTCTGAGTGTACATACATAGTGTGCTCATTCTTTGACAGTCAGCTGCCAATCACGAAGCACAGCTCAGCGGTTTGACAGCCTCTATATTATCCTGGCACTCACTGTTGCCGAGGCCTCTTATCAGATGATGTGTTTTTCTTCATTCACTGTTTTCCTCACATAGACTGTGGGTCTGCACAGATTTATTTATTTTTTTCTTTACTCAAATTCTTATGTCATTTGAAAATTGCATCATCTTCTAAACATTTCACAATAATTAAGCCCATAGAAGCATGGTCTTTTCTGAATGTACTTCTGACTAAAAAGCAATGCTGGTAACTGGAGCCAGAGGTTTTCATTAACCATGCTTTTTGCGTTCTTGTGAAGATGTTTCCACTGCAATTTTCATCCCTGAACACATACTTCTTCACATATAACCAAGAACTGAAATACCAGTTTCCATAGAATTAGTTTTAAAATTTTTTTGATATAATTAAATATTTCCTTAAAAATTTTCATCCTATAGTTCGTCTCCTTAGGGGTTGAATTTCTAAAAAACTATTTCTAACTGAGAAGTCAAATACCAATTTTCATAGATATAGCTTTAACAATACTTTAGTAATTCTTCAATAATGATTTATTTTTTAAAAAATTCCAAAAAAGCTGAGACATGTTTTTCTTTACTTCTGCCCAAGAAACCAAATGACAATTTTCGTAGGTCTAGCTTCAAAATTACGTTAATGGTAACATATTTGCAAAAAAAACCTTTCATCCCCTATTTCACTGCCTTAGGGGCAGAATTTCGAAAAATCCCCTTTTAAATGACATCTACAGTATACAATCAATACCCTCACCAAATATCAAATTTCCATTATTAAAGGTTTGGGCTGGGCAACGATGAGTCAGTCAGGACATTGCCTTATACATATAGACACACACACCACTGTTCCAAAAAATTTCGGGAGAACTGTCAGATGTTTGTAACTTCCCGCCACAATATTTTGGTGCAGAGTCTTCTGGCCAACTTCATGTGATTCTGGCGAAAACGCACTGAGCTCTGGTATTTCAGGTCCCGCCAGCACATGCGTGGTGGATTCTCTTGGTATTGTGCGTGTGCTACTTGAGTGCGTTCGATTCTGCTGCGTCGCACACTCACCGTGGTCAAAACGCGCCACATCGATATCAATTCGATTGTCTTCCCGCGGTTCCATCACAGAACTACGCCGGCCATAGAGGACACGAAGTTTTTCAGTGACTGGATTCCATACTGAATTCAAATGGAAACCACTATCTGGATTTTTAAGAAACTGACTGTCAGACAGTTGTACTTCCACGGATTCATAATATAACTACAAAAGTTAGACGTACGGGCCGTAATTTTTGTCTCACTGTAATTCATTACATGATCAGTGGAAATACAGTTTTCGGCAATGGCAGAATTACAAGGCTGAAGGAGGCAAGTATGCTGCTGACGTTCTACAATGAGATCCTGCACAGTACGCGTCGTTTGCCCTGAATAAGACCTGGTGCATTCGCACTGAATCCTGTAAACACTAAAGAACTACAGAGGACACGAAGTTTTTCAGTGACTGGGTTCCATGCTGAAATCAATTGAAAACCACCGTCTCGATTAATAAGAGACTCACTGTCAGACAGTCATGTTTCCATGGACTCATAATATAACTACAAAAGTTAAACGTATGGGCCACAATTTTTGTGTCACTGCAATTCATTACATGACCAATGGAAATACAGTGTTCGTTATTGGCAGACTTACAAGGCTGAAGGAGGCAAGTATGCTGCTGATGTTCTATAATGTGATCCTGCACAATACGCATTATTTCCCCTAAATAAGATTTGCCGCATTCCCATGGAATCCTGTAAACACCTGCCTTGCACGGTTCTAGTCATCTTTGACAGATCCCAACAATGACAAAATTTTTGCAGGAGGGTGTAAGATTGCTTTCAGTTTACATTTTTTTAGTATTTTGACTATTTGCGCTGAAATATTGCCAATATATGGTAAATAGGCATTCGTTATAAGGCCTCTTCTTCTTCTTCTTCTTCTTCTTTGCTTTGTCGTTTACAAGTCTGAAGGGCTCTCTCCGCTTGCTGGTACAAATACCCATTCTACAGAAATACAGTCTGCAGGTGATCCAGTTCCATTTGCAAACTATCGGTGTCAGAGATGAAGTATGCTCGGTGAATCAAAGTCTTCGAAACACTCATTTTTTGCGCCTGATGGTGGCAACTAGCGGTTTGCAAATGGTTCAAATGGCTCTGACCACTATGCAACTTAACTTCTGAGGTCATCAGTCGCCTAGAACTTAGAACTAATTAAACCTAACTAACCTAAGGACATCACACACATCCATGCCCGAGGTAGGATTCGAACCTGCGACTGCAGCGGTCGCCCGGTTCCAGACTGTAGCACCTAGAACGGCACGGCCACTCCGGCTGGCAGCGGTTTGCAGGTAAAGGTCTGAGTGAGTGAGCTTTCTATATACTGAATGACCAAGTGTGTCATCACTCTTGTGTCGCACTAAAGCATTTGAAAATGGCAGGCAACCCTCCTTCTCCGACTCCGTAGTAAATTTTATGTTTTTATGTGTGGGGTTCAGATGTAGGAACTCTAGCAGGCGATCCAAACCATGAGGCCAAACTACGAAAGTATCGTCAACATATCACCAAAATACTGTTGGTTTAAAAGTGGCTGAGGTGAGTGCTCATTCCTCAAAAGATTGTCCACCAGGTGAGACAAAGGACTCCCCACGGCAACACTGTCTGATTGCTCATAAAACTCATTGTTAAATAAAAAAATATGTAGAGGAGAGGGTGTGCTCAAACAGCACTGTAATGTCACCTCTAAACCTATTGCCAATGAGATTCAGCGAGTTCAAAAGAGGTGCATATGTAAAAAGTGAAACTACATCAAAAATGACCAAGTCATTTCTTTGCAGCTGCAATAACTTAAGTCTGCTGATAAAATCATTGGAATTATTTATGTAATGTGGACATTTTCCTACCATTGGTTTGAGCAAAAACACCAAGTACTTTGCTAAGTCATAGATGGCTGCTCCAATACTACCCACAACTGGACATAATGGCATGTTATCCTTGTGGATCTTAGGCAATTCATACAGCCTATGTGGAACTGAACTATTTGGTGTCAGTTTCTTATTTACCTTCTTTGGTAAGGAACTGTTAGTCAGAAGTTCTGCTGTTTTCTGCGCCACTCTGGCAGTAGGATCCTAATCAATTTTGTGACATGTTGAGTTGCTTAGTAAAACATTGATCTTTTTAATATAGTCCTCCCATAGCATTAAAGCAACAGTATTACCTTTGTCTGATTTAAGTACCACTGTATCCGGGTCTGCTCGCAAGTTCCAGTGGGCTGCCCTCTCCATGGGCGAGATGTTGCTCTTCAACAGTGTAGCTCTTGTCAACACACAAGACTCCCGGCGCACTTACTCAGCTTCATGCATAGCAAGATGGTGCACAGCTTCTTCGATGGAACTGACAAAGCCCACTACTGGTGGTGAAACGGCGTAGGAGCAAAATTGAGACCTCTTGCTAATGCAGACATGGTCGCGTCATCTATAGGTTTCCCTGTCAAGTTAATAACGGATCGTTGAGTAGGAAGTTCATCCAGCATCTGAGGCGAAAGTCGGTTGAACTTGGGCATTTGCCTCGTCGTAGCCTTGACATGGGTCCAATTTGCTTTGGCCGTCACACCATCCACCCAGTCCCAAGACAACATAGACAGTCTTGCTGCCAATTCTAAATGAAGATAATACATGTCCTTTGACACGTCCACTGAAACGAATCCTTTCACATTTTAGATGTCTTGGTGTGACATAAGTGTGATGACACACTTGGTCATTCAGTATACAGAAAGCCCACGCTCACAGACCTTTACTTGCAAGCCGCTAGTTGCCACCATCCAGCACAAACGATGGGTGTTTTTAAGACATTGAATCACCGAGCCCGCTTCACCTCTAACACCGATACTTTGCAAACAGAACTGGAGCACCTGCAGACTGTATTTCTGAAGAATAGGTATTTGTCCCAGAAAGTGGAGAGAGCACTGCAGACCTGTAAACGACAGGGCAAAGAAGAGGTAGAGGCCTTATAATGACTGCCTATTTACCATATATTGGTAATATTTCAGCACAAACATGCAGAATACTAGGAAAATATAAAGTGAAAGCAATCTTTCGCCCTCCTGCAAAAATTTCATCGGTGTTGGGATCTGTCAAAGATGACCTAGAGCTGTGCAAGGCAGGTATTTACAGGATTCCATACGAATGCAGCAAATCTTATATAGGGCAAACGAAGCGTACTGTGCAGGATCGCATTGTAGAACATCAGCAAAATACTGACCTCCTTCAGTCTGCCCTCACCAAACACTGTATTTCTACTGGTCATAATGGATTTTACAGTGAGACAAAAATTGTGGCCCATACATCAAACTTTTGGAGTTCTATTATTAATGAATCCTTGGAAATACGACTGTCTGACAGTGAATCTCTTATTAATCAAGACGGCAGTTTTCTATTGAATTCAGCATGGAATCCAGTCATTGAAAAACTTCGTGTCCTTCGTAGCCAGCATAGTTCTGTGATAGAATGGTGGGAAGACAATCGAATTGATATTGATGCGGTGAGCTTTCACTACAGAGGGCACGCGGTGCAGCAGAATCGAATGCGCTCAAGCAGCGCACGCACAATGCCAAGTGAATCCACCATGTATGTGCCGGTGGGGCCCTAAATACCATAGCTCAATGTGTTTTCGCCAGTATCACCTGAAGATGGCCAGTAGACTCTGTGCCAAAGTATTGTGGGAGGAAGTTACAAACGTGCTTCAGTTCTCCCTAAGTTTTGTAGAACAGTATGTATGCTGGGAAAGTTTCAAAAAAAAAAATATATATATATATATATATTCTCTCACACAAACCCCTCTATTGCTAGTAGAGCTTGTGCAGCAGTTTTTCCTTTGGCAAAAAGGTTTGCAGACTGCAAGCTGTGATTATTACAACTTCTATCACTGACATACTGCAAGCTGTGATTATTACAATTTCTATCATTGACATATACCTATCAGGAACAGGAGAGGTTCTATGACAGATTCTTGGGGTAAACCATGCTCTAATTTTCGTTCCTGGGAGAGTGATCCATTAACTGACACTACCTGCCTGTGGTTTTCAAGATAAGATTGAAAAGTTGCCAGAAACCACCTTCAATACCATGACATTTTAGTATACTAGACACTATTTTGCACAAGATGCAGTCAAATGCTTTGCTGATGTCACAGAATGTCTTTGCCACACTTTCTTTTTCTTCAGACCACTGCCTTATCTTTGCAATTAATTCCAGTCCTGCTGTAACTGTTGCCTTTCCTTTGCGAAACAAATGCTGTGTATCCTGGATGAGATTATTGTCTTCAAAGTAACTTAATATCTACTGTTCCATTACAGACTCCATAACTTAAGCTTAACCTAAAATGGTGTTTATTGAAATTTGTCTAAAACTGGATACTTCACACGGGTCACCTTTTTTATAGACCAATACTGTCCATGGCAGTTTCAGGGATTCTGGGAAGACACTGAAGGATAAACATTTGTTGATTACTGTGGCAGAATAATTTTCTTTAGGATTGTGGAGGACATGCCATAGACATGTGTATTCTGATCACTTATATGAATTCACTATTTTCACAATGTCCTTAGTGTGTACTTACTTCCCATTTTTAATGGTGCAACAGCTTACATTTTTTATATGAGCAGTAAGATCTAAGCCTGAGTCTGGAATTTCACTTACAGTATTTTTCACTATCCTAACAAAGTACTGATTGAAGGCATCAAGATACACCCAGAATTTGATAGTAGGTTCAAGTCTGCAATTTCTTCCTGTTTGTTTGTTTAGTGTCTACAGTGCTATGGTGCCCAGAGGCACCAGCTGCAACACACGGACAGCTATAATAGCGAGTCGCATTGGAACTGCAGAAGCCAGAGTTAATTTGTAATTATAAACTGTGATGAACAGTTTTTTTTTTTTTTTTTGTTTCGGAAGGACAATTAAGAAGCTATTGTACTCCTACTGGGAATCACTCTCAGTTAGGAAAAATAGACAGATTTTGCCCGCAGAAGGGGCAGTAATCAATCTCGGCACGGTCTTCATTTCTTTCTTGCTGCCATTTGTGCATTTCTATGTTCTAATGCATCTCGTTAGGTTTTGTTCTCTTCAATCTGCTTTGCATGCTGCAAGACGAACAATTAAGAGATGAATAAAAGGTAGCACTACCTGCATTGGTAATTGTTAAATTGCAAAAACTGTGTGCAGTTTTGGGAATGGAAACCTCTTTACACTTAGCATTCTTTCTTAGGTTTCTAAGAGAGGATCCCAATCCTCAAAACTACTTAATCAGATACTTCAAAAAAGTGGCTAATGTTTTCATTTATCTTTAGATTGACTTTGTCTTCTTTCACTAATTGGTGAATAAAATTTCACAAAAATATAGGAGCCTCGCCCTGATATTAACACAAGTTAATGAAGTCTACATATGAATTATTTTTGTGCCTTTTATTAGGAGTGTGAAAATTGCAGTTAACATGAAGTTAATAATTAAAGGGAAAATGCACTGCAAATCCAATCTAAGAATTTTAAGCCCTCCAAAAAGCTTCTCGGGTATATGTGGTGTCCATATCAGAGTTTACTGGTTGCAGCTACATTTGCCTAGATCATCATTCTGTTGTGCAGTGGTGAATGAAATTATCCAAAATAAACAGTTATTGTGCTATTTTTAATACCTGTATGTCATTAACCACTGGAACTGTGTAATTTAACTTTTTAATCTCTAACAAAGCTGTGAATTTTTGAGTTCTCACAGGAAATTTTTTTGGTGTGTAATTGTTGTTTATGTAACAAGACTCCAACAGATTACCATCTTTGTCTCTCACTGATGAACTGCTCCTGACAACTAGCTTTGAAATTTCTTTCTTTAGGGTTGGGGGGGGGGGGGGGGGGGGGGGGAGAACACTCCACCACCAACACGCTGTCACTGACAGTGCAGAACACTTGCTGAATGTTTTTACCCTTGCAGGTTCAGTCCAAACATAGAGAAGAGCTATCAAATATCATACAGAGTGTTTATGAGACGAAGTCAAAGAATCCATGCATACTATAAAAAGTGACACACACACTATTGCTAGTTTGAGATTTTGCTTTACTGGTAGAAATAAGGCAATGTACATGCTTTTCATGGGCATTTTACACAACAGTAATTTTACTTCTGATGTTTTTGGTCACCTGTTCTGACAAGAAGTAACTAAACATATAATTCTATCAGTCAGTGAGGGAACAGGGTGTAACCAACTGCGGACTGTGGTGCATGTTGGGACACACCATGGCTGTCATCTGGGCTCCAAAGTTATACTTGGTTCTGTCTAGTGACTGGCAGAGAAGGTTCAGAACACCAGCCTTGCTCACAGAGTTTCAACGAAGCTCACAATGTGCACCGTTGTCCCCGGAACAGGTTGTGGCCCCTTGGCTCTGAATCAAGGGGAAGGCTTGAACCAAAGACTTCTGAGATTCAGTGACAAACTAGGCTGCGAGTTTCTGGACTTGTCCCATAGTGTTGAGATGTGTAAGGCCCTTCAAATGGGTAAGGTGTGCACTACACATCAGAGGCTGCTATTCCGGTTGCAGACTGTGTGGTGTGTGTACAAGGGTATTATAGATCATGCGACTCTCCATCCAGCCCAGATAAAGATTTATTCTAGAAACTAGGTGTCTTTCTTTCGTTTTTGTGTGTCCCTGTTGACGACTCAACACTTCTTTTTGCTGAGTGGTCCCCTTTACTGCTGAAGTATGTACAATCACAAGTATTGTTTGATACTCCATACAACTGTACTTTTGTGACTAAGCACAGTTGTGGTACTGACTCAAAGAAGAATTTTGTCTGTAGTTTATCTTTCTGCATGTAACATTTCCATACCCATTGGAAGTCACCATATATATATAAAAATGATCGTGTCATCAATTATAGTCTCAGAACTTTTTATTTCATCTGAACATATGAAAGTTTAACAATGTTGAAGTAAAGTATTCAATCTAACACATCAAAATTAAAGTAGTCACAGCAAAATGAGAAATTACATTAGGTAACAATCTTTAAAGTGCCAATTCTAATCTATACCTATGATTTAAATGGAAGTTCCACAAATTTTTGCATCAGTTTGTGTTAATCCTATTATTTTCACAGCCATGAGGTCTCTGCATTTCATACTTCCTATTTGTACTGTCTTTTTACAGAAAGTGCAAAAAATGTCAAGGCACAATTTAATAAACTTTTTTAACAAGTAATTTCAAGAAATTATACAAGCTTTCATTATGACCACTGAACCATATTTAATACTTTATTATATTGTCTTCTAGAAGAACATCCTGTGGGTTCCCTTAATGATATTCATCAAGCAATGTCCACCAGTGAGGTTTATGACAATGCCATCATTCTCATCATTTAGCCCATGGGAAATTCTTCAGAGAAAATGCTGCCACAAGGTTAAGTGACTGTATTTAACAGCCACATTACTATGTGGCAGCATCTTTAACTTCAGCATGATGTCTTTTCGACACTCTTCCCAGATGATTTGGTGATTGACAGCGTTGTAGCAACCTGGGAGAAAGAAAGTAAAATAAAAATTAAAAAGTGACAATACTGCAAAAATTATTAAAAAGAGTGACATATAATAATTTAGTGGTAAAGGTTTCACAATCATAACAATTCAAAAATTCTGCCAATATTGTCATATTCCAGTCACAAACCTATATTATCATTTATACCTGAACATATCATTTTAATTTTTTTAAGGAAACTAGTGGAGAGGAAAAATGATAGTCAACTTATGTTTTTATCAGGCTTTAAAAATGAAAACTAAGTAAATTTACAATAACATTCAACTAATTATTAAAAATCCAACTATTATTTCTTTTTCATTCTTTTAGTAATAAGAATGCACAAATGCACTTTTCAATTGCGTAATGCAGTAAACACCACCTCCAGATGGTCTTGCAACAAACTATTAAAAAAACTGTCACAACTATCACCTAAATTTAAATGAAAAACAACAATTTTATCAAAATCTTCTTGTCAACCCATCCTCTCCTCCCAGCTGATTTTACAGGCTCAGTATAAACCAATTTTTTGCTTTATAAATATCGTCCTGCTACTGCATTTGCTCATTTTCTTATGCAAATTTTAATACTGTCTTAAAGAACCACTTAGTTTTAGAACCATTTTAAATCATTCTTTATCAATATATTTCATGCATTGAGACTGGCACTGATTTAGGTTTAAAGAGACCTTTGGAGATAAGAGAACGACTTGTATGAATATCAAGAGCTCAGATGGAAACCCAGTTCTAAGCAAAGAAGGGAAAGCAGAAAGGTGGAAGGAGTATATAGAGGGTCTATACAAGGGCGATGTACTTGAGGACAATATTATGGAAATGGAAGAGGATGTAGATGAAGATGAAATGGGAGATATGATACTGCGTGAAGAGTTTGACAGGGCACTGAAAGACCTGAGTCGAAACAAGGCCCCCGGAGTAGACAATATTCCATTGGAACTACTGACGGCCGTGGGAGAGCCAGTCCTGACCAAACTCTACCATCTGGTGAGCAAGATGTATGAAACAGGCGAAATACCCTCAGACTTCAAGAAGAATATAATAATTCCAATCCCAAAGAAAGCAGGTGTTGACAGATGTGAAAATTACCGAACTATCAGCTTAATAAGTCACAGCTGCAAAATACTAACACGAATTCTTTACAGACGAATGGAAAAACTAGTAGAAGCCAACCTCGGGGAAGATCAGTTTGGATTCCGTAGAAACACTGGAACACGTGAGGCAATACTGACCTTACGACTTATCTTAGAAGAAAGATTAAGGAAAGGCAAACCTACGTTTCTAGCATTTGTAGACTTAGAGAAAGCTTTTGACAATGTTGACTGGAATACGCTCTTTCAAATTCTAAAGGTGGCAGGGGTAAAATACAGGGAGCGAAAAGCTATTTACAATTTGTACAGAAACCAGATGGCAGTTATAAGAGTCGAGGGGCATGAAAGGGAAGCAGTGGTTGGGAAAGGAGTAAGACAGGGTTGTAGCCTCTCCCCGATGTTGTTCAATCTGTATATTGAGCAAGCAGTAAAGGAAACAAAAGAAAAATTCGGAGTAGGTATTAAAATTCATGGAGAAGAAATAAAAACTTTGAGGTTCGCCGATGACATTGTAATTCTGTCAGAGACAGCAAAGGACTTGGAAGAGCAGTTGAATGGAATGGACAGTGTCTTGAAAGGAGGATATAAGATGAACATCAACAAAAGCAAAACAAGGATAATGGAATGTAGTCTAATTAAGTCGGGTGATGCTGAGGGAATTAGATTAGGACATGAGGCACTTAAAGTAGTAAAGGAGTTTTGCTATTTGGGGAGCAAAATTACTGATGATGGTCGAAGTAGAGAGGATATAAAATGTAGGCTGGCAATGGCAAGGAAAGCGTTTCTCAAGAAGAGAAATTTG
This sequence comes from Schistocerca piceifrons, assembly GCF_021461385.2. Taxonomy (NCBI): domain Eukaryota; kingdom Metazoa; phylum Arthropoda; class Insecta; order Orthoptera; family Acrididae; genus Schistocerca; species Schistocerca piceifrons. The sequence goes on from NC_060149.1 coordinate 276,424,842, forward strand.
TTAACATCCAGTATTGATTTAAGTGTCAGGAAGTCATTTCTGAAAGTATTCGTATGGAGTGTAGCCATGTATGGAAGTGAAACATGGACGACAAATAGTTTGGACAAGAAGAGAATAGAAGCTTTCGAAATGTGGTGCTACAGAAGAATGTGGAAGATTAGATGGGTAGATCACATAACTAATGAGGAGGTATTGAATAGGATTGGGGAGAAGAGAAGTTTGTGGCACAACTTGACCAGAAGAAGGGATCGGTTGGTAGGACATGTTCTGAGGCATCAAGGGATCACCAATTTAGTATTGGAGGGCAGCGTGGAGGGTAAAAATCGTAGAGGGAGACCAATAGATGAATACACTAAGCAGATTCAGAAGGATGTAGGTTGCAGTAGGTACTGGGAGATGAAAAAGCTTGCACAGGATAGAGTAGCATGGAGAGCTGCATCAAACCAGTCTCAGGACTGAAGACCACAACAACAACAACAACAACAACAACCAAGGTTTTATGGAAACACATTTTATTGTATTTCTGGGTAATGAAATGGACAGTCCATGTACCTGAAAGCTAGGAACTCATTATCGAAACTACAATAAAAAAAAAAAAGCTTCAGACGTCTAGTGTATGCAGGTCACTATAAAGTCAGAAATATTTTCTAGTGATCCACTATTTCTTGGCCCAGAAAACATAGTCAATGTAAGCCTACTGCTAATTGTACACATATCATCATTTGTTTTATACTCTGTGGATAGTTTCCAAGAGTTCTTCACACAATTGTCCTTTCATATTTACCTATCACTGGCTTAGGTAATGTTTGCTCACAGTTGGCATCGAATGACTGGTAAACAATTGGACACTGCACTGTCTCTCCTGTCATGGCATTTATCTCCACTTGATTTCATCAACATCACACATTTTTAATATTACTTTTCCACCTCATGTTTCAATTGGGGGGGGGGGGTGTCCATTTCTCATATTTATGCTTATACTAATGCCATCATACTGAGCAGGGACTAGAGATTGTAGAGACTAACTTTGGTTTTTAATTAAACTAGGTAGACATAATAAAATAAAAGATTATGCAAGATAGCTTAGTTTTCAATCAGTTCAAAATATTTACTAAAAACAGGACAGCAAGGCATAAAAGTAAGAACTACACACGTTGTTGAAAAAAGTAGTCTGTAATACACATTCAAATTAAATGACCCGTAGAATTGAAACAGAATCAAATAGAACAAAAAAGTATCTTAAGCGTTGGAGGATGAAGAAACTTAAGATTTTAATACGAGAAATGATATTTATTCTTTTAGTGGAAATCACTGAAGGGATTGCAGGAATCTAGAGGATGAAATACAGTAAATTTTCACACAAAACAGAATAAAGAAGATAATGATGCTGATTGAATTTGCTGAACAATCAAAACCATGTAAACACTCAAAGTATGAAAAGGGAATAGGTGGATAGGGGGGTGTATTTATTGGTTGCAGCTACCAAGTGGTTCCATCTCCATTCTACCTGCAGTATTACGAAATGTATAAAATCATGAAAGAATCACTCACCAGGACCGACTTTCATGAGATGTAGTATCAGCACTGCTGACAGGCACATACAAAAATAAGAGACACTATCCTAGCTTTCAGAACTAATAGTGCGTTCTTCAGAGAGGAGAATGGGGAAGGTTAAAAAGGAAGGGCAGGTCACTCAATGTGACCTGCGTAGACAACCTTTTCATATAATGAGATTTTCACTCTGCAGCAGAGTGTGTGCTTATCTGAAACTTCCTGGCAGATTAAAACTGTGTGCCGGACCGGGACTCGAACTCTCGACCTTTGCCCTTCGCAGGCAAGTGCTCTACTATCTGAGCTACCCAATCACTACTCATGCCCAGTCCTCACAGCTCCATTTCTGCCAGTACCTCGTCTCCTCCCTTCCAAACTTTACAGAAGCTCTCCTGCGAACCTGCAGAACTTTTCATATCTTAGTAATTTTAACAATTTTTCAGTCAAATTGTCCATTTTATACGGAAAAGAATTTGTACTACATAGGAGTTGCATCTTGTCAATCAGAACACCATTATGAGCAACAGGAAGATCACATTCATGGCCTTCAAATCCTTCTTAGCACAGTTTGTATAACAAAATATAAAGGACCGTACTATACTGCAAGAATAAATACATTCATCAAATATTGCCAAAAGTAGTAGGTAAAGCATCCAACACTTGCATAAGCACCATCTGAAAATGACAGAAAACATTTCTTTTTAATAGGGAGAGATGTGCTCGTTGCGTAGCTTCCGCAATTATCTACAAAACGACCTCATTAGGGAACCAGCTGGATTTAAAATTGGGTATTGCAACAAGAACCACATGTAAGCTGCAGAATAAGCTACAAAATGATGAAATCAGTTCAAAGTTACTAGCTAGATTTACGTACATTGTGACAGTTACTGACTCCTTTTCATGAATTTGTCATGAAGTACACTGTAGAAACAAAAAATTATAACTCCATTTACGCATTCTTGAGGAATATCTAAGACTACAGCTTGAATTACAGCTGTGTCCAAAGTTAAGCATGATTAGGAATGAGGATTTAGTTCCTGACCAAGATGGTGTAAAAGTTACAGAACAAAGTAAAGCTTAATCGGAAGACTAGAGGTTGAAAATACTACTTCAGTTGTAAACTTGTTTTATTATCACGACTGGTTTCGGACTCTCATAAGCCCATCCTCAGGTGTTGCAACTGTGCTGTGGACCCGAGCGCCGCAGTGGATGTGTACTAGGCGCGGTTTGCTACCTATGAGCGCATACACTAGTGTCCAAAACATATACTCAGGGAAGTTTTGTGAACAAAGTCACAAATTTTAAACAATTAACAAAACTGGATAATTCTTCTGAAAAAAAAATGGGGTATATGGTTACTGTTAGCTGCCACACATGCTTGGCAATGATGTTGCACATACTATTTTATATTGTTGTTGAACTGATGACAATCAACTACACTCATATGAAAGAATTATGTGAAGGTCAGAAAGATTTTGTGCTGGCATCTGACTTACTGCAATTTGTTTCTTCCTCAGTGGACAGGAATTATTGGTCACAAAATGTTAAATATGGACTACTAGCACTTCTAGGAAGTCACATGCAAGTTGTAGAACCTCATCCATATAGCTGTGGCTGTTACAGAATGCTTGCAACCAAGAATGAAGATGTGATGCTCCATACACCTATAAAACTTAATGCTGCCCCATTTCAGGACCACTCTATTACAAGACTGGTCTCTTTGCATTAATTTCTTAAAACTGCATTGAATACCACCTTCTCTTCCAGATGAATGTTTGAAGAAAGTATTGTGCAGACTGAAGCAACATTATCCAGTTAAGAGCACAGCACTCAATTTATTCAAGGCCAAATTTCTAAGCTGCTTATCCCATAAAAATAGACCCGCCATCTCTTAACTTCTGTTAACAGGGACACATTGTTGACTGTCTTGCATACACATAAACGGCACTGGACTTTTGATACGCAGTTTATGAGGAAACTATAAGAACTAATGCAGTTGTAAGCTCTGCAGACAAATATCTTGCAGACACCACTGAACATCATGCAGATAAGGCATGATGTTAGTTCTGCTGTGAAGTGGTTATTTTTGAATGAACTTTTTAGTGGCTAATGATAGTAGGATTTAGTTGCTTGACAATATGTTCTTGGCAAGAAATGGTATTTTAACCTCCATTTGTACCTGCCTGCATCTATTGACAGTTCACAAAGTTATGACATTCCACACTGTGAAACGTGCTATGGTGCTGAGAATGTGTTTCAAGGTATTGGAGGATTCTACAATGTGATACAGGATAAAAATGCTGTTGGTGGCATTATATTTCAAGGAAATAAAAGTGCAAACATGACAAGCATAACACTTCTAATCCACTGATTTATCATCATCTTTAAATAATGTGCCCAACTGAAGAAGAAATATTTCTTTCTTATAAATAAAACATAATTTCTATTTGCAAGCAAACTGTTGGTGTCACAGTATTTTTCGATCCTTTCTGCTTTCGCCACTATTCTAACTTTTGTATAGAAGTTTAGATTATGCCAAGGGCATAGATATTTTAGTATTGGGGTGGGGGTGGGGGGATGAGGAGGAGTGCAACTAGTTGACTCCATCACACTGAGGCAATTTCCTGTGGCCTTAGAAGCAGTTCTTAAATCACTTAATTGAAACATATAAAGACATGTACAGATCTTATATGAACAATCTTCAGTTTGTGGGTGGTAATGATTTGTCTGTTTAAGAGCAGAAAAAATTCATGAAAAAAATCCAAGCAATAGAGCAAATGTGTTAGTAGCGCAGAAAATTACACAATTTTGGTACTGCTGAAATCAGTTTACTGAAAGGACAGCAAAAGCCTGGCAAAAATGGTTTTTAGCCTGTTGCTGAATTTGTGAACTTTGAGCAATTGACAACTATGAGTAGAACAGGAGGTCGAAGGCACTGACAGCAGTATGATTTCTTTACATTTTCATTCAACTGGGTATTTAATTTCAGATGTTGCTTTACTAGTATTCCCTCTCACACTTTGCACTGTGTAGTACATTAGTCACCCCTCTACTACAGCTTTCACTTATTTTCTCTCTTCATACATCTCCCACAATTTAACAGATCATAGTCATTGCTTACTTTAACTGTAGAACCTCAGTCATGTGATGCACCTTTATTAGTGGTAGTCTACAGGTAAACGTTTGTCAGCTTTTCTTCAGTCTACTATTTCATTTTAACATTCATTATTTACATTTGGCTTTCTTTTTGTGTACCATCAAGCAATCACAATATCGAGCAATGCTGTCTTAGTACACATCTGTGTGAACTACTGCATACCATTTAAGAGCCATGAAACTCTTTCAGCTGCTATCCAACACTACACAACTATATCTGTATTGCAAAGTTAATGTAAAGTAAAAATAAAAATTTACTTCAGCGCAGGTTGGATGAATCCCCACAAGATTATGTAAATCTTTCAGCTTTGCACCAAGTTTTAAACCAAGTCCGAAGCCCTGAGTAATTTCACCAGCATTTGGTCCCAATATGTGGAAGCCAATAATTCGATTCTGCAAATACAAACAAAAATACATTAAAAAATATTCCATTACAAGCAGGTATAACCAAGAATAATCATTTTGAAATACATCGGTCATTCAATATAAACATTTTCTCTGTTGTATTGTTGGCTGGTAATATCAAAAGAGTATGTTATTTTCCTAATTAGTTTTCTCAAAATAAAAAGTAAACACAGATATGCACAATTGTTTATTGATGTGGCCTACTATTCTTTAGTTGTTTCCCATCCAGAACAGCCTTTAGTGTGCCGATCACATTAAGGTCATTGATGGATAAGTAAGAACAGTGAGAAGGTGTTAGAAAAGGTCATCAAGTTTGCTACATGTTAAGGGTACTGTAAATGACTAAGGCGCTGATACAGCGAAGCACACTCTGATCCAATCCTCCCCACCCCCCCACCCCAACACCTAAAAGCTCCCCAACGATTCCTTGCTGACTTACTTCATCTTTCATATCACAAATTTCCTCCATCCAACATACAACTCCTTAACACACATCCTGTAACAAACTCTGACCCTACGGAAGTCTCAGTACTTTCTAAAGGACTCATCTTTAGCCAAAAACTTGAATTTACCCATGCTGGACATGTAAAAGAACTTCTTTCCTTTATCCCTTCTCTGCAGGGGAAACATTTCTTCGTCCCACATCCCACTGACAACAGCCAATCAAAACTGTTCAAAAAAGTTCCAGCCTCCCTGCAACCATGATCCTCCTCCTTTTCACCCAGTCATTCCCTCATCTTTCAAGAATTCCTCACGTCTAACCGTGTCTCATCTTTCTTTTCTACATCCCTTCTCAGTGATTTCAACATCACTCATGTGGAAGACACAGCTACCCATAAGCTGAAAACCAACCCAGACCTTATCATACTTCCTACAGAGAAAGTCACTACAATTAGTGACCACAGTGCTGGAGCCTATGTGGCGGAGGGTCTCCGTCAGCTTTCTGAAACCTTTGCATACACACCTTACAACCATGATCCCATCCCAGAAGTCCAAAAAGATCTCCAGCAGCTTTTCAAAGCTGTAAGTCCATCCCAAAACCTGGCACCTGAATCCATCTCCCTCCTCACACCAACAACCCCCCCCTCCCCCCCCCCCCCCACACTCATACCTTATACCTACTCCCCAAACTCCTCAAATCCAACAACACAGGTCTTCCCACTGGTTGTCCCATTGCAGCTGGGCGCAATGCTCCCACTGAATGAACCTCTGCCTTTGTTGACCAACACCTACAAGCCACTCGCTTTAACTTCCCATTCAACATTCAAGATACTCTTCACTTCTTTCACCACATTTCCATAGTTTCTGCCCCGTTATCATCAGACTCCTTGTTGGTCACTTTGGATGCGATGTTCTTATACAACAACATTCCTGAATGCCCACTGTCTTGCTGCCCTGGAACACTATCTTTCCCCAAGTCCTCCTGTTGCCAAACCCACAACATCTTTCCTAATACTCCTAGCCAACTAAATCCTGGCCCACAATTATTTCACTTTCAAAGTCAAATCTGTAAACAAATCTGTGGTGCTGCCATGGGCACTCAGACGACTCCATCCTATGCCAACTTATTTATGGGCCACCTGGAGGAAACCTTCCTTTCCAGTCAACACCTAAAACCTATTGTCTAGTTCAGATTCAATGATTAAATTTTTGTGATATGGACTTGTGGCAGGGACAACCTTTGCTCCTTCCTCCATAACCTTAACACTGACTTCCAAATCCGCTTCACCTCGTCCTTCTCAAATCAACGAGCCACCTTCCTATGTGTTTATCTCCACCTCTCAGATGGTTCTATAAATACGTCTATTCATATCAAGTGCACCAACCATCAACAGTACCCTGATAGCTGTCACCTGTTCCCAGCAGAAAATCTCTTCCAAACAGCCTAACCACAGATGGACGCTGCATCTGCAGTGGAAAGCAGAAGTTGTCAAAATATGCTGATAACGTTACCAGAGCCTGTATTGGCAGACAATATCCTATCCTGCTCATCCATAAACAGATCTCCTATGCCATCTTCTCATATGGCACCAGTAATCCTGTTAAGCAGCCACCAACTCGCACCCCTCTAATCACCCATTATCACCCTGGCCTTGGAGAGCTCAACCACATCCTTCATCAGGGCTTTGATGACTCATCGTGACCCAAGATGAGGGGTATCTTACCCACCTAACGCGAAGTGCTGTTCTGTCACCCACCCAACCTACAGAGTGTCTTTGTTCTTCCCTACTAAAATCCTGCTCCTAATTCTGCACCCCCAAGAGTCACTTCCTCATGATCATACCAAATGCAAGACCTCTCCCACACATCCATCCACCACCTCCTACCACAGTCCAGTCACAGACATCTCGTACTCAATAAAAGGCAAGGCCATGTGTGAAAGCAGCCATGTTATATACCAGTTATGCTGCAATTAATGTACAGCATTCTAAGTGGGTGCAACAACTTTTCACTCCTATGAAATGAATGGGCACCATCAAACTGTGTCAAACTGCAAACTTGACCATCCAGTTGTCAAACATGCTGCACAGCACAAAACCAAGGTATAACTACAACAGCCACTTCACTAGATAGGCCATTTGGGTACTCCAATCCACCAAAAGTTTCTCTGAACTATGCAGGTGGGACTTGTCTCTCCAGCATTTCCTGCACTATCTCAGTTCCCTTGGCCTAAATCTCCACAACTTTTTCCCCATTGCCTCAACTTATCTTATCCTTCTCTCTTTTGTCCACATCACTCCTTCCCCATCCAGATCACATATTGCCTCTGTCTTCCCTCCCCTCCCCAACACACCCAACCCTCCCTGACTCTCTCATCACCATCACCATTCCCCTCCTTTCCTACATCCCCCCATCCCCCTTTCCCTTTCACTTATTTGCTCTACCCTCTGAACTCTTTTTGTCTTGTTGTGCACCCACTGAGTCATCTGGCTATAAACCTGCCTCATGCTACCCTGCTAATCCCTACTTGCCTCGTGCATCCTTCCCTACTCCCTCCCCACACCATCAACCAAGGCACCTGCTTTTAATAAGCAACAGTAATAATCAGTCTTGCTGCTACTGTGAGCATGTAAGTGTTTGGGGCTGTATATGTGTGTACTCTTACTAGAAAAAGAGCAAAAGCTTGATAGCTAGTGTTAACTGTTTCCTATTACATGTTTCTGTGCACTATGCACCAGGTAAGTGGTTGCCTTTTTTTTATTTTATGTAAATCTTAGTACAAGTATTAAATACATTAGATATAGACTGTAAACAATGAACGCATCTGCTTAGGTACTTCGTACTACGGAAAACTGTCCAGTATGTATTTGAATGACTCCTTTAACTTTTAAAGATTTTTTTTTGAACATTTTATTCCAGATAGGTATCCTTGCATCAAATCACAGGCTATTGTGACTAAATAAACATGGTGAGATATTCACATTAATTACTATGAATGTGCTAGTAACTTTAAAATTTACAAAGAGAGAGAATGGCTGACCATTACTTTGCTCCAGTAGGCATAAATTCAGTTCAGTACTTTTGATAGACATATTTAACAAATAAAAAAATATTCCTTTCTTCCAGAAGTATCAAATCTTTCCTTTAGAAGGAATGACAAGGAAGTAGGAACAGGTCACTACGGTTACTTTTATCCTGAGGTGAAAGTAACCTGGCTATTCTTTCTAACCCAATACAATCTATCCTCCTTTTCTCCATGAGGATGAAGTTAATAGTGTCAAAGGCTAGGAACAGTTTTTCCACTTTTAAATGTGTGTGTCTGTTTCTCAAATGAATTTCCTTGCAGTGGAACTAAAAACTTTAAATACAGAAACTAAACTGTAAAATTACCTCATCACTCTTCAAGCATATTATTTTAATGTATGGTTTGCCTTCATCCCTATTTGATAGGGCATTTTCTACTGCATTGAAGTGAGTGTGATACACTTCAATATTTTCTTTGTCATATTCATCAATAGCATGTTCTTCTGAGAAACCCACACAACCATATTCCAGTGGAGTAAATACTGTTGTTGGGACAAATGTGTAGTCCATCTTTGTCATTTCTCCACCGAACAATCTCTGAAAATAACAAAACCATGTTTGTTTATTAGATTCTCAGTTTTCTCTGAAGAAATTATAAATAACAAGGCAGTATGGTACTCAAGAAGGACCTGCTTTTTTTTTTGCACAATTACCACTAGTACAGTATGTCAAGAAACTCACCAATGATAAGAAAAAAAGGTAGTGATGATACTGGTTCTTATTACTATATTCATACCAGCTTTTCTGGTTACCTGTCTCATGGCAGGCCCTTCCACAAACCCAACCATGCATAAAAATAGAAATGTGTGTGTGTGTGTGTGTGTGTGTGTGTGTGTGTGTCTCATCTTAGTTGGGATGCTGAAATTAACCTCAATATTGTCAATATCGGGAAGAAACAGGCCATTTATGTGCAAGATTTATTCATGTGTTTGAGTGATGAGATTTCTGGGAATAGAGAGAAACCTGATTCAGAGCTCTGAGGGATATTTTTTAACCTCACTGACAGTGATCTCCTCAAAAAACCTAGACACTGTCACAATACGGCAGCTTGCATGCCTCCTAGATATAAATAGCTGTAGAGTAGCTGCAACATCCATTGCACGAATATCTACAAGTGGCAGACTAACATAGTTTCTAAATACAGCAGCAGCCTTCTTAGTAGCTGCAGTGGCTATAGCCTCATTGATTGAATAATCTGGGCTTTTCACAGAAGCTGATTTGGACTTGCTATGTTCGTACTGTGAACACCTGAAAGCAAGGGAAAACTAGAGCAATTATATACCCTGAAGGTATGCAGAGCTCTACTGTACGGCTTAATGGTGATGGCATTTCCATGGGTAAAACATTCCATATTTAGAACAGTCCCTTCATTTGGTTATCCTGGCATGGACTACTCGAAGTTGTTGTCATCAGGAAAAACAAGTTTGGTGTTCTACATTAATAAAATACAAAAGTTACAGAATTAAAAAAGAGAAAAGTATTTTAACGTGGGAATTAGTGAAGTAAGGTGGCATGAAGAAAAGGGTTTCTGGACAGGTTAATACTGGGTTACCGAAACAAAATCAAGAGGTGGGTAGTGCAGGAGTATGTCTTATAATAAATAAGAAAGTAATAAGTAAGCTCTTATGAACACTATAATGAACACATTATTATAGCCCTTATAGAAATGAATCAATCATCACAGCAGTGCAGGTTTATATGCTTGCTATGATGAGATTGAAATAATGTACTACGAGATAAAAGAAATTATTCAGATAGTTAAGGGAAGTGAAAATTTAGTTCTGATGGGTGATTGGAAGTCAATAGTAGTGAAAGGAAAAGAAAGAAAATTGCAACATAGGCTTGAGGGGGGGGGGGGGGGGTGCATGAAAGGGTAAGCCGCCTGGCAGAATTTTGCACAGAGCATAATTTACCTCTCTGCAACACTGGATTCAGAATCATGAAAGGTCATATATGTGCAGGAAACTGAGTACTGGAAGGTTTCAGATGAATTATGTAATGATAGGACAGATTTATAAACCACATTTTAAACCACAAAACATTTCTAGGGGCAGATGTGGACTCTAGCCATAATTAAGTAGTAATTAACTGTGGATAAAAATTACAAAAATTCCATGAAGGTGGAAAACTGAGAACAAAGGATAAACATAAATTAAATGAACCACAGGTTATTTAGAGGGTCAAAGAGAGCTTTATGTAATTAATAACTGAAATGGGGGGATAGGAGTACAACAGAAGACAAATGGATGGCCCTGAGAGATGAAATTGTGGAGGCAACAGATGATCAAACAGACAAAAAGGAAATGCGTATTAGAAATCACTGGATAACAAAAGGAGAAAATATATTAAAAGAGCAAATTGAGTAAAGCAGGTAAAAGGGAACACAGATGTGTAAATAATTAGATTGACAGAAACTGTAAAATGACGAAGCAGGAATGGTTGGAGGAGAAATGCAAATAATGTACAAACTATGGGAAGGTGCCAAGCAAATATTAAGCAAAGAAAGGAAGCCTGATTGATAGAAGGAATAGTTAGAAGGGTTACACAAATGAAATGAACTTTAAGCCAATATTATGGAAAGGGAAGAGGGCGGACATGGGAGATATAATACTGCAAGAAGAATTTGACAGACCACTGGAAGACTGAAGTTGAAACAAGGCACCTGGAGTAGACTACATTCCCTCAAATTTATTTAGATCCTTGAGGGAACATACCGCGACAAAACTTTTTTTAAATGATTTCATATACACAACTGTTTATTACATTACCCAGTATTGCAATTTCAACCTTAGATTATTTTCAAGCAATTACAGATGCCAAAAAAGCAGCAATAGTCAGCATAACAAGTGCGTGTTCAAGGTTGATACGAGCCATGTTCTCACATTTTTATTAATAATAATTACAGCTGTGTTTTCAGCACCTGTAACCACTTTAAAATGGCTTAAGGTCAAAATGGCAATTATGGATATTGTAATAAACAATACAGTCAATGGCAAATATAATAATTCAACAAATAAAGTTGTATGACAAAACTGTTCCACCTGGTATGGTGGAATATGAGACAGGAAAAATACCATCACGAGTTCAACAAGAATATTGTACTGATGAAAAGCTCTCTGGTTTAAAGCCGGTTGTCATTGTTGAAGTACTCATCATCTTGCGAAGTGTCATGATAGTGCAGATGCCTGCCCCCCCCCCCCCCCAACCTCTTTCCACCTGGCTAGGGGCTGCTGGATACAGTCAGGCTGAGGCTGCTGTGGTGGGTGAGTGTTTGCATCTCTGTCTGGGCATTGAAGCTGTTTCTTGTGAGGTGGACAGAGATCAAAGAGAAACCTGTCTACATCCTTTGTTGCAACAGTAACAAAAAATGTGTGACACCTGGGAAAGACTGTGCAACTTACCCAATGCTGCTAGAAGATGAAACAGCTATAACAGACTATGGATCCATCTAAAATATGTGGATTTTGTAAAAGCATATGGATGTGTTTTCTTTGACACTCTAAACACATAAAAGGATGAAGATACTACAGATAAATGGTGTGTGAAGTAAAATGGCTACAACTGAAATAAAAAAGCTAACTGACGAGTTAAGTGTTGATATAATCTGTCTGCAAGAACCATACTGCAGAAACAATACACTCCTACATTTATCTGTGGATATGTTAAGAGTTACTGGCCATGATGAGGCAACGTCTGCCATTATGATTACCAGTAGGAAATGTCTGCCATTGTGATTACAAGTAGGAAATTAACTGTGACTAAGGGGGGACAAATGTGTGACATGCACATGGTCACAGCAGAAGTGAAGGACACGCAGATGAAGTGGATTGTAGTAAGTCTATCTACACAAGGTACAATGGGATGAGAATACTGCATGTATAAACACAAGGTGCTAGCTCTATATGGACAAGGTGCTTCTCTCCTTGTGAAAATAGATGCGAATGCAAAATCCTCTCAGTGGCACATAGGCAACAGACAAACAAGGTAAGATAACACAGGACGCAGTACAGGAACTGGACCTCACCGTTTTAAATTCAGAAAACCAGCTGAGCACATTCGAGCGACGAGCAGGTGTAATGCAATTGTCATCTAATGGGAAACTGTCAATAACAGAGGGACCCAAGCAGAGGAAAGCACGACTGGGTTAAATATCAGGAAAACGGATTGAGATGGCTTAGTTGCCTGTGTTGCAGCATTCCCCTCAGCCACTTCTGGTACGTATCAACTTGAGTGAGCAGCTACTAACTGAACTCTTGCAAAGAGCACAGGACATTTATATCCCTAAGAAAATCATAAAAAGTCAGGCTACAATCCCTCAGAGCCCAAAACTTTCCATGCTGAGAAGGGTAAGATTAAGATGAAAAGCTTATAGACATGCTTTAGGGCAATTTGAGCACACTGTGGGGCTCCATTAATACACGGAAATTAAGATGCACTACAAAACATTGCTTCAGGAAATTAAAAGGACATGCTGGGAGAAGTTTCTATGAAGGCAACTGCAATTTGACATATGGGGAAGACCATATAAGCTACTGACTGAAAAGGTTAAGGAACCTACTCTCATGTACACAATTCGTAGAGAGGATGGCTTAATGACAGCTGGATCGAAGGAGTTAGCAGAAAATCTGCGAACAGCCCTACTATATGATGAAACACTAACACAGATGCTGAAATACATGCACAACAAGTGGACTAGATAATAAATATGACAATCAGATGTTGGGTGACACCTTTTGCTCAAGAAGAAAGTGCTATCACAATTTCCAAGTTCGAAACTGCAAAAGTACCTGGCCCGGATAGCATTTACCCCAAGGTCATGCGGATAGTAGGTCCACTGACAGTGCCATATTAGACAGCATTACTAAATGAAGTGTCACGAATAGGTAGGAGTCTGGTGATATGGAAGGCAGCTAGCACATCAGGATTAAAAAGGGAAAGGATAAAGACCTGGCATCACCAAAAAGCTATAGACCTATTTCTTGTTACATGTCTTGGCCAAAGTTTGGGAGCATCTGCTCTGTGACCAGTTGCAACTGCACAGGGAGCTCTTTGGTCTACATGAGTGTCAATATGGATCCAGACAAGGGAACTGTATATATGATGCAGGTAACAGAGCTCTTCATAGTTTAGAAAATTCAACAGCCAAGTACGCAATCACGCTCATGATTCACATTGCAGGCACATTCAATAATCTTTGGTGGCCTGGGATATTTACAGACATCCAAGATCTCGATGTCCCCAAATGTCTGTATGAGAGCTTTGTAAATCAGTGTAGCAGATGTAGTATCTAGCAGATTGCACAGCAGAGCAAGATACTCAAAAAGGTTACCAAGGGCTTTCCTCAAGGCTCCATAAGCAGTCCATTGTTCTGGGATCTTACGACTGAACGCCTAATACAACTGTTAAACAGGGCACATGCTACTGGAAGGTGGTGTTGCATATGCAGACGACATCCTAGTAGTTGTGACTGCGGACTCCAGGGCAAGACTTGGGGAAAAGATGAATGATGTGCTTGCTCAGATGTAGCATTGGTGCAAGGGTGACAAACTGACTGTAGCTGTTCATAAAACATCACACATACTTTTGAAGGAAAAACTATCTCTTGCCAGCAATCCCTCCCTGAGGCTTGACAGAGAAGCACTGTTTGTAGGTATTTAAGCACATGTGACGCAGTATGTGAAGGTTGCTGTGTGCGGACGGGTTACTCCTGTCACTGAAATTACAGATCTGAAGACGGTTTAGAGGTCTCTAAACCGGTCATGTGAATAAACATTTTATGCAATCAAGATGGATTATAAGTAACATTGTAAAACCACTGATTGCAGTTATACCATCAGACACTATGTCTGTTTTTGCAAAATATAATTTGTGATTGTAGCATTTTGGAAAGTTTACCTCATACCCAGATATGAATTTCAATTTTTTGACAAGTTGTACTTGCTGTTATATATCTGATTTTTTAATAACTGATGAAATATATTTCCACAAATTATTGTATAAATGTTGTATTGTACATTTAATTTCCTTCACTCAGACAGACTTTATACAAAGTATTGGAGAGGATTGTGATTTTTTAATCATATATGCTAATTACATGTGTTTTTGCTCGTATTCTGTGGGATTTTAACATTTTCCTCGATTCTGCATTTTTGTCAATTTTGTGTTTTTTAAGTCTGGACTGCACAAAAACGTAACATAGGGGATACACTGCAATCTTTTTCAGTCTTGTTTGTCTACCTGTCTACAATTCTTCATCTCCAGTATTCGGTGAGTGGTTACTTTTGTCACTAAATAATTTAAATTCTACCAGTTTTCCAGTGCCATAAAGATCCATAACTGCAATTCATAACTGAAGAATTTGATGTTTAGCTTCTGCAGGTCTCAAACCTCCATACAGAAAGTAATATGTCATAATGCGCGGAATGCTTCCTTTATAAATGTTTTGACAGAAGCTGGAAACAGTTAAAAAAATAATCTCTTTGTAATGTCTTTGAGTAGAATGGACTGTCTGAAGTGAATGCTTCTCCAATATGGTGATTAGAAATTAAAAACTTGCTCTGTTGGATGGGGGTTGGTAATGGCTGACACCTAGATAATCAAATCAGCTGACATGTGTTGGCTTTGGACAAGCACGGAAAACTTAATTCAGGATGGCCCAACAGGGATATGAACCCTGTTCCTTTCTGTACACTTTGTGTAGATGTAGTTACAGCAGTAAGAGAATTTTAATGATAGTACCTTTTTTTCCTTTTTAACGGTTAATGTCTGCAAAGTGCACATGGAGACAGTTGAACCAAAAAGTGGAAAATGTTTGATCTCCAGTACACAAAAGCTATGAAACAAATGTCTTAAAAGCTGTGCTGACTAAGCAAATGCTCACAGAATCATATACAGTTCAAATCAAAATATTTCTAGTCTACCAAATAGTGACACATCAGCGTAAATGACAAAATATTTTGGACCTTTATACTGCACCACTTGTCATACTAAGCCTAACACCCAGTTAATTAGTTCCTGTATGTCAAATACTGATTGTAAAATGGCCAGACAATGCTCATTCTCAAATTTTCATTTGAACATTAGCACCTGCATAACTGCATGTAACTTACCTACCACTGTTTTCTAAAGATCTCAAACTTATATGCCCTAACACTTGACAGAAATAGGTTTACTTCACAGGAGTTGACCAATGTAATTTAACACATCATCTTCATCAGATAAGACATTTTCTTACTACATTACAACAAATGTCAATGCATAGCAATGTGATTGCAACATTAGGGCAGTAATATGGTACTTCAATAATCACAAGGAGAGGAGATATACTTGGAAAAGGCTGGGTTATATGGGAAGATTTCAGTTAGATTACATCATGGTCAGGCAGAGATTCCAAAATCAGATACTGGATTGCAAGGCGTACCCAGGAGCAGATTGAGACTCAGATCACAATGTAGCAGTGAAGAAGAGTAGGTAGTAGTGATGAAGAGTAGGCTTAAGTTTAAGAGATTAGTCAGGAAGAATCAATATACAACGTAGTTGGATATGGAAGTGCTAAGGAATGACAAGATACGCTTTAAGTTCTCTAAGGCTATAAACAATGAGAAATAGCTCAGTAGGCAGTACAGTTGAAGGGGACTGGACATCTCTAAAAAGGGCAATCACAGAAGCTGGAAAGGAAAACATAGATACAAAGAAGGTAACTACAAAGAAACCACAGCAACAGAAGAAATACTTCAGATCAGGGAGGAAAGAAGGAAGTACAAAAATGTTCAGCTAAATTCAGGAACACAGAATTAAGTCACTGAGGAATTAAATAAATAGGAAGTGCAGGGAAGCTAAGATGAAACGACTTCATGAAAAATGTGAAGAAATCGAAAAAGAAATGATTGTCGGAAGGACTGACTCAACATATAGGAAAGTCTAAACAACCTTCAGTGAAATTAAAAGCAAGAGTGGTAACAAGAGAGTGCAATGGGAATTCCACTGTTAAATGCAGAGGAGAGAGCAGTTATATGGAAAGAATACAGTGAATACATCCATGAGGGGGAAGGTTTGTTTAATGTGACAGAAGAAGAAACAGGAGTTGAGTTAGAAGAGATGGGGGATCCAGTATTAGAATCAGAATTTAAGAGAGCTCTGGAGAACTTAATATCAAATAAGCCAGAAGGGAAAACTAGCATTCCATCAGAATTCTTAAAATCATTAGGGAAAGTGGCAACAAAATGACTATTCCAGTTGGTGTGTAGAATGTATGACTGACAACACACCATCTGACTTCTGGAAAAATATCATCCACACAGTTACGAAGACTGCAAGAGTTGACAAGTGTGAAAATTATCGCACAATCAGCTTAACAACGCAAGCATCCAAGTTGCTTAAATGAATAATATACAGAAGAATGGAAAAGAAAATTGAGCGTGTCTAAGATGATTAGCATGGCTTTAGGAAAGGTACAGACGGAAGAGAAGCAATTCTGATGATGTGGTTGATAATGGAAGCATGACAAAAGGAAAATCAAGACACGTTCATAGGATTTGTCAACATGGAAAAAGCGTTCAATAACGTAAAATTGTGCAAGAAGTTCAAAATTCTGAGAAAAATAGGGGTAAGCTATGGGAAGAGACGGGTAATATACAGTATGCACAAGAGCCAAAAGGGAATAATAAGAGTGGATGACCAAGAATGAAGTGCTCGGTTTGAAAAGGGTGAGAGACAGGGAGTAGTCTTTTGCCCCTACTGTTCAATCTGTAGGCTGAAGAAGCAATGATGGCAATAAAAGGGACATTCAGGAGTGGAATCAAAATTCAAGGTGAAAGGATATCAATGATATGATTCGCTGTTGACCTCCTGAGTGAAGGTGAAGAAGAATTACAGGACCTGCTGAATGGAATGAACAGTCTAGTGAGAACAGAATAAGGTTTGAGTGCAAATCAAAGAAAGATGAAAGTAATGAGAAGTAACAGAAATGATAACAGCTTGAAGCTTAACATCAGGATTAGTGGTCATGAAGTAGACGAAGTTAAGGAATTCTGCCAACCAGGCAGCAAAATAATCAATGACAGATAGAGCAAGGAGGACATCAAAAGCAGACTAACATGGGCAAAAAGGACATTCCTGGCCAAGAGAAGTCTACTAACATCAAACATAGGCCTTCATTTAAGGAAGAAATTTCTGAGAATGTATATTTGGAGAACAGCATTGTATGGATATGAAACATGGACTGTGGGAAAACCAGAACAAAAGAGAATCAAAGTGTTTGAGGGGTGGTGCTACAGATGAATGCTGAAAATCAGGTGGACTGATAAGGTAAGGAATGAGGAGTGTCTCTGCAGAGTTGGGGAGGAAAGGAATAGGTGGGAAACACTGACAAGGAGAAGGGATAGGATGATAGGACATATGTTAAGACATCAGGGAATAACTTCCATGGTACTAGAAGGAGCTGGAGAGAGAGAGAGAGAGAGAGAGAGAGAGAGAGAGAGAGAGAGAGAGAGAGAGAGAGAGAGAGAGAGAGAGAGAGAGGGGGGGGGGGACTGTAAAGGGGAACTGTAAAGGAAGACAGAGATTGGAATGTATCCAGCAAGTGCTACTCTGAGATGAAGAGGTTGGTACAGGAGAGAAATTTGTGGCAGGTCGCATCAAACCAAGCAGAAGACTGACGACTTAAAAAAGTACTCTACACCATAATGACCTATAATTACACTGTTTGTTCGCTCCTGAGCTGTCAAGTACAACAAACATACCTTACTCAATAACTTCCCAGCTTGAATGGCTACTGGTGTTAACTCTGGTTTTCCATCAATTACATCTCCAATTGCAAATATATTGTTGACTGATGTGCGTTCATACTCATCAACTACAATTTTTCCATTCCTGCAAAATACACACAAAACACGTTATGCCAGAATACAAAATAATGTAAATAGTTATACAATAATTAATTATATTTCAAAAATCTTGTCAAAAATCAAAGCTCAGACAACAAGAGGGAACTGGGCACATCATCTCTAGCTATTACTGCTGAAAGTTTGGTATTATCTGTTATGGAAATTGCTATAAATACTCACGACTTATTCAGTGCTATTCCAATCTTATCCAAGCCCATGTTGCTAGTGCATGCATTCCGTCCAGTTGCAAACAGAACAGTATTACACACTATCTCAACTGATTCTTGTTTTTCACCTTTTACTGCATGAACCTGTAAAGAATAATGATTTGTACATGGAGAAGCACAAATGTGTGGTGAAATAAATATCATCTTCCATATACCAGACAATAAGTTACAGTGCAGCTAGTGAACAGAGAGAAATTAATTCTTTGGAAGTAGTACATTCCAATTAGGCATTGCTGATCCAAAGATGGAAATAATTTTGGAATGTGATGACATTAATGAAAAGCAGACAAAAATGGAACCTGTGCACTTTCACATCATATCAATTATGTGATTCTTTTATCTGTTTCCACTCCCTTGTACAAATACCTATCTTCCTATTTGTTCTGTTCTGGAAATCTCCAACTTCTGTTATTCTTACAAGTCTCTCAGCCTCCATCACCACTAGTCATAGTTCTTTAACTACCTGTAAATCGGTCTCCTTACTTCCAACTGCCCCCATGACAATAATTACTCTACCAGTTTTCAGCAAATAAGACTGTTTCCACTCAAATGCTTTTCTATATAATACACAAAGCACTAATGCTGGGCAAAACAGATGGGAAAGGAGGGAGGAGGGGGGGAGGGCATGGAGAGGAGAAAAAGGGACACAAGATATATTTTTAATGGCAGTTGTACTTGTTGAGCTGTTGCTGAACTTAATCTGGGAGGGCTTCACAGCTTCAACTGAAAATGTTGAATGAGGCACAATGCAATGTGCAGTGAGAATAAGAAATTATATAAAATAACTAAATATATACATGCACCACTACCGAAAATGAGATCAGAAAAAGGGACAATTATAATGGCATCGCAAGTGGTACAAGAATAAGTAGGATGATCCCACCCTGCTCTTTTACACACACTAAGGAAGAACCACTTACAAAGTCAATAAAATGCTATTTCCTGATGACACTACCTTATAAAAGATCAAGCAAGTGTGGAATACTGTGATACCTTTAAAACTGGTGGAGCACCGTCTTCAATCTTTTCAATGTCAGTAGGGACACACCCCCTGATAAATTTTACTCCTTGGGATTCCATGTGGCTCCCAATCATTTCAGCCATTTGTTGATCAAAGCCTCTCAGCAGTATGGATCGTACCTGTGTGTGAAAATGAGCTGTTTTGGATATTTCTGAAACAATGCTGAAGTTAACCCTTAATTTACTTTTTCATCACTCAAATACCTGCATATAAAAGAAGCTAACACAACAGAAAATATACTTTGAAATTTTAAGTTTTTACATAGTTAAAAGTAACTTACTAGTTGTTACTAAATGGGTTTCTAGTAGAAAAGGAATTATGTATTCTCACCAGTACGGTTACATCCAGACCAAATCCGGCTAAGAAGCCAGCACACTCAAGTGCGATGTACGAGGCACCAACTATTACTGTCTTTCCAGGATTGTAATTCAAAGAGAAAACATCATCAGATGTTATAGCATACTCCTTCGCACCAGGAATATCAGGGTAATGTGGACGGCCACCAACAGCTATTACAAAATTTTGAGCCGTGAGAGTTGAGACTTCGTTTTTAATATTTCGCATCTGAAATCAAATTTACCACCACCTTGTTTTAAAGATCCTGAGAAAGCCTAGGTGTAATACAAAACAGTGGAATGAATACAGGCAACTATTACTGCATAGTAGATGTTTAGCAGTAAAGAGGCAAATAAACAATAAATGGAACATGATAACACTGCTTATAAACTTTCACTTTTCTTCTTCCTTTTACTCTGCATGCACACATCCCATGTTGTCTTTGTACCTCGTGTGTTGAATAATATATCCACTTCATGATGAGCAGATATATTTATTCATTCCACTGTTAATAAAATAAAGCTGTTTTGATTATAACAATTTTTACACAAATAGGTGTCCATTAATATCACTTTTTAGAACCAGCAATATTAATTCCAATGCTTCTTTACACCACAAATGATAAATATCAAATTAAATCATTACTTCATTTTCTAGTAACATCTTAGTATAGTAGAAAACTAGACACAATTAATTAATAACAATACTTTCAATTACTTCCTGGCAGATTAAAATTGTGGACGGATCAGGACTCAAACCCAAAACCTTGTATTTTCATGGGCTACATACTTACCAGCTGTGTACATAGTCACAACTCAAGACCTGTCTTTACAGCTTCACCTCTAACACTCTTCCTCATTGCTTCTCAAGAGTGCGGAAAGCAGGAGACAGGTACTAGCAGAACTAGCAAAAGTAAAGTTCTGAGGATAAGTCATGAGCCATGCCTCGATAGCTCAGTAAGAGAATTGTCCTCGAAAGGTGAGATACTGGGTTTGAGTCCCAGTCTGACAAACAGTTTTAATCTAGTACGATGTTTTAAAACAGAGTAAAAGATTCATCAAGAAGTACTTTCATTATTGCAATCCCAATTACATAACTAAAACCACTGATACATGAAAGATTAAGAACTTATATGGTACAAATTTTGAATGTACACTTTTCAGTGAGAAATTATTAGTCTTTTATACCATCAGCAAGAAATAATTTATACATTTCTTTCTCAATCTCGTTGCTGACACAGGATGGCTACAATTATGAAAAGTACGAAATCAAGAAGCAATTGACAAACTTCGGCACTAACTATTTCACTGTAAACATCCCTTCAGTATCAAAATTATGTGACAAGACATTTACTGATAACTGTTACAAATGTGACTGATAGTTTATCAGCAAAGTTTTGCAGTCCAACACTGGTGATTGGTTGTCAATGCACATGCAGAACATCAGTAAAAGTGAATTAAAACTGTACAGACATGTGTTCGACACATTGGACAGATTGAGACTGTGTGAAGTAAATGTATACACTATCATTAATTTTTATGGTGGTACTGACCATAAAGTTCAAAATCAATCATTCATGTTTCCCAACATGAATATTTTAAAAAAGCAGCAGATAAAAGGTACACATTTTAATATCCCTGGCAGTGAACATTATCAATGATGGAGTGGAGGCACTGCAGTTAGACCCAGTCAGTTGCCATCAGAGGCGCGACCATCAGGTCACATGGTCTTGGCCAATAGCAGCTCTGTTCTATGTGAGTGGCCACAGCCCAGTGTAGTGTAGTGTAGTGTAGGACACAGCATGAGCTGGGTTAAATCTCACCCAGCTGCTATTCGGATTTTGACCTTGCTTTGGATGTGGATTCCTGGTTTACATTCTTCTTGTTTATACAGTGCTATGCTCACAACAACCTTGGCTTTGTTCACGGGATCACAAGTTTGTATTACACGTGGACACTTTAATGGCAACAAATTCTTAGCCTATTGTGTCTACGGCAATGTGTTCACTTCCAGCTCTTATGTTATGGATCTCGAGTTTATAAAACTTTTGCAGCAACAGCTGTCACTCCAACAGCAACAGTTGTGTGTCAAGGGCAACAGCACAAAGAACAGCAGGTCGTTCTCCTGCAGCTGGTTTGTCAGCTACAACTCCCACATTAATCGACAGGCCGTAACTAGATCACCACCATTCTTCGCAGCGTTATACAAGTCTGCAGAGAGCTGGGACGTCTACCTCCACCATTCTGAACTGTATTAATTTGCTTATAGCATTTCTAGTAGCTAGCACAGTGCTTTGCTTTCGTCTTCCTGTATTTGTTTATACGTAATTATTTAGAAACTGCAACCACTCTCAGAGCCTAGTGAACTGTCTTCCAGTGACCTCTCTGCTCTGTTATCCAAATCAGATGTGCCTTGCTGCTAGGTTCCAGTTTAATCAGTGTGACAAAACACAAAGTCTCATGCAGCTTGGGCTGCTGAGTTGCAGGGCCTCCCATCCAAGTGCAATTTCAGATGCCAGAATGTAAAGTTTTGTACATGGAATCATTGATTTGAGATGTCAGTGTGTGTCTTATCCCTGACAGGAAGGTCACAGCTAAAGCTTTGGCCAAGTCCAATCCTAGTATTGGTAAAGTGCTTAAAATTGCTACATCTTTTGGGGTCGCTGCAGCAGCTCAGCAGACTTACGAATGAAATTCAGGTTTCCCAAATTGTTAGTCGCATTGCAAACAGTGTCATTTGATGATTCTGTCTCATCTTCTTCTAATTCTGCCTCCAAGTCTCACCTAAGTTTGAGGGCACCCAGATTAACGGCACCTCGAGAGACTTAAGTACATCGATTCTTCTGCTCCCTCCTCAATGTCGGTTGACCTTTTTTGTAATCTTAACTGGGCAGATTTGCCCGCCCTCCTTGACACTGATATGTATATTGCACAAGTCAAAGAAGTTTCAGTCCGGTCCTGACTGCAGTAACAGGCATACAGGAAGTTGATGCCTGGATCGTGTGATGAACTGCTGGGGCTGCAGCAGAAGTGGTCACCTGGCTGTCCTGTGTCAATGAGTGGCACACTGGCTGCATGCTCAGCTGTGGTATGAGGACAATGGCTGCGGAGCCATCAGTTTCAATGCTGCCATGGAAGATCACATTGGACATAACACTAATTTGTCAGTCCGTCGAATTCCAGCTGGACACCAGCACTGCCGTGTTTTTAATCGAGGACACACACAGCCGGCTCAGTTTGCCTCCACACTGCAATGGGCTCAGTGCCGCATACTCTCTTACTGCCACAGGACCACTGAATAACTGTCACTGGTGGCTAACTACAAAAACATTGAACATATACTAACTCACTTAGTGGTGCACTACTAACATTTTCGGCTTATATGCCTTTACCAGTTTTGGGTCGACAGTAAAGGAACAACGTTAACCTAGTGTCAACCACGGTCCCTTTTTCTGATCTTGACGCACTGTGTATGATGTACAGGGAGATTTTTTAATTATCACTTGGATGTGCACGTACTTCAATGGCTCACGTCTCTCTGAAGCCTTCTGCAAAGCCTAAATATCGCCAAGGTCATCCATTTCTTTTTGCAGTTCATAAGGCTGTTCAGGCAGAAATCGCACGGCTCCAGGACCAAGGCACATTACTCTGGTTTTCACCAGTGAGAGAGCAATGTCTATGGTGGCCATTAAAAACCGAACTGGTCATAATGTATTTGTGGTGATTTTAAGTCTATTATTAAGTCCATCCCTGCCTCACACAGAAGAGTTACTGCTTAAATTGGCAAGCAGTCAGTATTATTTGAAGACAGATTTAAAGGATAAGTATCTTCAACTGCCTCTTGCTTATGCTTCCCGTCAGTTGCTCGTTTTAAATATGGCAGTTATGCCATTAGCTCCACTTGACTGTGTCCAAGTACGGTACTGCAGTGGTGGTCGCCCAGCTGCATTTACCTCTAAATGTTAAATGCTATCAGCTCACCTACTACCAAACTGAGGAGGCGGCTTTAGAGATCATTTATGGAGACAAGAAGTTTTATGTATATTTGTACGGCAGGAAATATGACCTGTTGACTGACCACCCTTGGGCATTGGTCTAAGCTCCTGGATAAGATGGCACAATCTGCAGTGCTGGGCATTGTTTTCAAGGAGGTATCATTAGGAAACCCATTGCTGCTCTACTGTCCAACATGCCAATGCAGATGCCATGTACTGCCTTCCTCTTGGCCACAAAACGGAATTCAACTGCCAGAAAACAGTTTGTTTTGCATTGTACCAACTGCTGCAACAACCTTGGATGAATTCTCATTGATGATGCAAAAGTTAAGCATAGTGTCATCTTATGACCCAGTCCTGCACAAGGGTTTGTCAGTGGTCCAGAAGTGGTCAAAGCATGTTTCTTGCCAAGTGGACCCTGGTTTTCACAATTATTTCACTCTGTACTATCAGCTCAACATCATGCAGGTTGTCTTAACACTGGCCACGTAAGACTGAATGCTGAGTCATCATTCCACCACCAGAGTGCCCCAGCTCCTTCATGCATCACACTGGGGGATGACGTGCATGACGGTGGAGGGAAGGGGGGGGGGGGGGGGAGGTTGTTGAGGTGGGGCACATCCAACATTTACTAGCCCAGCATTGATGCTGATATTAAATGTGCATTCACTCCCACCATGCCTGCTCCCTCAATCAAGCATCCCCACCTGAACATTTTTCACTGTGGTTCTACCCTTACCACCTTTGGGAGAGAGTCTATGTCTATTTAGTGAGGCCATTTCAGGGCACTATGTGGCTGATAGTGGTGGACACACTCTGTAACTTCTCATTTGTGGTGTGCATGCCTTTCACCAACACCACTGTACAATCATGCCCTTGAGAGGATTTTTGCTATTGAGTGGGCATCTAGTGCCTGGTGCCTGACAATGGGTCCTAATCTACATCGATTCAGTTCAAGGCCTTTTGTCAACGCAACAGTGTCAACCATTTGATCACCGCCTCTATCACTCCACCTCAAAGGCATAGGCTGAGTGGACAGTCTGTACCCTCATAACACAGATACAATACGCCTTGCAAATGTCGTCGACATAGGATGACTTGAACAGCTTCCTCGTGACATGTAGGTCCACCACTGTTAACAGGGCCAATCCAGCTAAATCCTGCATGGACACAGACATCACATGCCGTTACACTTCCTGTGCCCCTTGCAGTGTGCCCCACATAGGGATGAGGCTCTTGTGTCTGGTTTTATACACTACTGGCCATTAAAATTGCTATACCATGAAGATGACAATGCTACAGACGCGAAATTTAACTGACAGGAAGAAGATGCTGTTATATGCAAATGATTAGCTTTTCAGAGCATTCACACAAGATTGGCGCCGGTGGCGACACCTACAACGTGCTGGCATGAGGAAAGTTTCCAACCGATTTCTCATACACAAACAGCAGTTGACCAGCATTGCCTGGTGAAACGTTGTTGTGATGCCTCGTGTAAGCAGGAGAAATGCATACCATCACGTTTCCGACTTTGATAAAGGTCGGATTGTAGCCTACCGCGATTGTGGTTTATTGTATTGCGATATTGCTGCTCGCTTTGGTCAAGATCCAATAACTGTTAGAGGACTATGGAATCTGTGGGTTCAGGAGGGTAATGCGGAACGCCGTGCCGGATCCCAACAGCCTTGTATCACTAGCAGTTGAGATGACAGGCATCTTATCCGCATGGCTGTAACGGATCGTGCAGCCACGTCTCGATCCCTGAGTCAACAGATGGGCACGTTTGCAAGACTACAGCCATCTGCACGAACAGTTGGACGACGTTTGCAGCAGCATGAACCATCAGCTCGGAGACCATGGCTGCCTTTACCTTGATGCTGCATCACAGACAGGAGTGCCTGCGATGGTGTACTCAACGATGAACCTGGGTGCACGAATGGCAAAACATAATTTTTTCGGATGAATCCAGGTTCTGTTTACAGCAGCATGATGGTCACATCCGTGTTTCGCGACATTGCGGTGAACGCACATTGGAAGCGTGTATTCGTCATCACCATACTGGCGTATCACCCGGCGTGATGGTATGGGGTGCCATTGGTTACATGTCTCGGTCACCCCTTGTTCGCATTGACAGCACCTTGAACAGTGGACGTTAGATTTCAGATGTGTTACGGCCCGTGGATCTACCCTTCATTTGATCCCTGCGAAATCCTATACTTCAGCAGGATAATGCACGACCGCATGTTGCAGGTCCTGTACGGGCCTTTCTGGATACAGAAAATGTTCGACCGCTGCCCTGGCCAGCACATTCTCCAGATCTCTCACCAATTGAAAATGTCTGGTCAATGGTGGCCGAGCAACAGGCTCGTCACAATAGGCCAGTCATTACTCTTGATGAACTGTGGTATCGTGTTGAAGCTGCATGGGCAGCTGTACCTGTACACGCCATCCAGGCTCTGTTTAACTCAATGCCCAGGCGTATCAAGGCCGTTACGGCCAGAGGTGGTTGTTCTGGGTACTGATTTGTCAGGATCTATGCACCCAAATTGCGTGAAAATGGAATCACATGTTAGTTCTAGTATAATATATTTATCCAATAAATACTCGTTTATCGTCTGCATTTCTTCTTGGTGTAGCAACTTTAATGACCAGTAGTACACATTCAGCCAGTGTCCAGGGTGGACTGAAGAGGTAATCGTATGCCACAGAGACTGCAAGCTGTTTGACGTCGAGGGCCATGCACATTTGTCTGACCCAACACTGCAATCAGCTTTGACTACAGCCAGTTGCAATCGGCACCTGTGCCCTTGCCTCTGGCTCAGACCCCCAGACCAAACAACGAAGTTGCCTCCAAAAAGAACTGCACCTCCTGCACTGAGGAATTACCTGCACGTCTGCATCCTTACTCACACACAAGTGGGTGAGGGTTTATAGTTCAGAAATCAAGGTGATGGAAATGCTCCCTGTTGGCAAAGGAACACTCTCATGCAGTGGACATGTTGACACCTCCACTGCCCCCACAGCCCTTTAACGGGCCTTTTGCCAGGATAAGCCTTTAGTCAATAGTCTCAAATCCACTTATAGACAGTGCTATCTCTTGACTTTCCTGACTCACCGACCCTATGTTCCTATTTCAGAGGGAGGGGTTTAATATCCCCACTAGTGGTCAAGAATGATAGTGGAGGCATTACAGTTAGAGACAGTCAGGTGCCACCAGACATGTGACTACCGGGTCTCTGCTAGCAAAGCTTGGTTCTAGGTGAACGGTCACACCCAGTACAGTATATTATGTCACAAGAGCTCAGTTAAATCTCACCTAGCTGCTTTGGGCACTAACTTTCTGGCTTATGTTCTTGATGTTTATACAGTGCTCCACTCGCGACACCACTGGCTTTGTTCACAGATAACACAGTCATGTCAGGCATCGGCACTTAATATACCTTCAAAAACCATTAATAAAGTGCACATCCATGAGGTTTAAGTCTGTATGAGTGAAGATGGCCCTTTTTTCATTTAAGTCTTTCAGGAAGAGAGTGATTCTTGTTGGTATTTTGAAGTTGGCCTGTAGAAGTTCTTCAAATATGTTAAGGAGAAACTTCCAAAAATCAGGTATGCACGACATTCTTCTCCACCATGACAGCACACTAGTGCACCACATGCTGTAAATGAAGTTCCTGTTTGAGGAGCCTCAGGTCAAAACACTTTTTCTAACATTCCAAACACATTATTTGGGTGCATGCAATTCCTTCCTGCCTCAACAGTGAAAGACGTTACTTGTTTATGATGTCTACTAAAAGGGTCTCCCAAAAGCAGCCAACCACAAAGCCTACATCAATTGGTTTTAATGGCTGGAATAGCATTTAGAACACCAGGGTGAGGTTTTTTTCACATACGGTTTCTAAAGATGAACAGTCACATAACAGTTTCTCAACTTTCAGAGTGAACCTTATATAAAACATATGAAGATACTAAGCTATATGGATCAGTGATTTATATAAAATTCTGGATACGTTTCTTTCTACATACAAAGTTTCACAACAATATTAAGGTAGATTCATGAAATACAGGAGATAAGATGCAAAGTGAAAATAAGCAATTTTACCTTGATACGATGAGCATCCTCAAATTCAGCAAATGCATTATGGTACGTGATATTATTAGTTCTTAATTCTTTTCGATAGTTAAAATTCAGAGACTTGATGTAGTTCTGGACTTCTTCCACGAGTTTTCCCCAATCGTGGGTTACTGCAAAAACAACACATACCACTGAAGTCATAAAATTTTAAAAGTAATTAGAGCCTCTGTAATGATATATTTCTTCTACTAGTTCATGAAAATAGTTCTTACTCAAAGGAAATGTGATTGATTAACAGCTGTTTTGATGAGATAAAACATGTTTCCATATCCTGGGCCACACTTAATAACCAATAAACCTCACATTTGTAAAATTTCAGAGTTCAACAACATTGTAAATGAATGCACTTATTCCTGGCCATAGAAAAGTTTTAAATGATTTCCATTAGAGACTAATGTGTTTTAACATTGGGTGTTAAGAACCTTAATACACTATAGCCACAATGCAAACTGATACAATGCAGGCTTTTATAGCTGTAATTATTTTCATGCTATTCGTACTTTCAGACTAGACCCTGGTCTACGGCATCATTTTCTGATTAATGAATGCTTCCTCTCTTTTAGTGGGATGTATCATCACAGGCTAGTGCAGGCTGTTCCAGCTCGTCGGCTCCGTTGTGAGCCGCGGAGCGCTCCCTGCTCCAGGGAGCCGTGTCGCTCGCTGTGACCATTCAAGTGGGCCGGCACATGGCACGACTGGCTGAAGCAGGCGGCAAGGCGAGCGTTTTGATGTGCCAGCTGCATCTTACAAGATCGACAACCTCATACTCTTAGCTGTTAAGACGTGGTGACATGCTACACCAGGAAATATGATGTTCAGGAAATAAATAAGAAACAACTGTTTTACAAGAAATTGCATACTAAATTTATTGGGCTTCTGTAGCTTGACATTTTCTTTTCATTACAAGATCGGAAATATCAGGCGTCAAAGTGTTTGCAGTGTTAATGCTGAGGATGGCCTTCATTGTTGCATCCTGAAGAAACGATCGTTCCTTACTTTTTACTCTCTTCATTGTTGAGAAAAGCTGCTCACAACAATACGTAGATCCAAACATGCACACTATCTGAGCGGCATTGTTGTGAAGCTTGGGAAATGTTTTTTGCTGTAATTAACGATACCATCGTGACAAATCCAACGTGTTGTAGTACCTGTCTTTCAACAAAGTTGAACTTTGCAAATCAATAATCTCCAATTGAAGTGACGATGACAAGTCATCGGGGGAAACTGAAAAAGGAATGCTGAACACCTTAAGTTCCGTTTCCAAACTAGTGAGGTCTCGGAATCATCTTTCAAATGACGTGATGAGCAGCTTTAAATTTGCTCGGTAATCACCAAAAGTAGTACCTTCAGGTAGATTTAAAGAAGCAAGATGATTGAAGAACGTTAAATGTCCATTACTTATCTGCCTCTCAAATAAACGTAACTTTTCCATGAACGCTTTTATCTGGTAGTGCATGTCAACGATTAGCTGCCCTTTGCCCTGCAATTACAGATTTAAATTATTCAGATGCATAGTTATGTCAGCTAGGAACGCCAGGTCTGATATCCATTTTATACCTTGAGACAACACATTTCTTCCCCTTTCATTTCGAGAAAAAGGGATATTTCCTCACAAATGGCAAAGAAAACATCAAGAACTTTTCCCCGACTCAGCCAACGAACTGTACTGTGGTAAGGTATATCCCCATACTCCACTTCCATATCTTTCAGGAATCCTTTGAATTGGCGACGATTCATACCACGATGCCGCACAAATTCACACACTTCATGACATCTTTCATTACGCCACCTAGCTCTACTGTTTCAGCACACAGTGCCTCTTGGTGAATAAACAATGAAGAGTCAAAATGTCTTTCCCGAACTCGTCCCTGAGTTTATTTTTCAAACGAGAAGCAAAACCTTGGTGACGCCCAATCATTTGTGGTGCACCATGTCACTATAGAATGGAGCTTATCCCACGGCAAATTCATATTGTCCACTGATTCACAAACAGCTTCAAAAATGTCACGTCCTGTTGTGGTGTAATCGAGTGGTACCAAATCCAAGGGTTCTTCAGTTACTTGCAGCTCCATGTCGACACCACGCACAAAGACTGCAAACTGAGCAGTCTGATATGTCGGTGGTTTCGTCAAGCGCTAGCGAAAATGCAACAAAGCTCTCCGCCTTTTTCCTGAGCTGTGTCTCTAAATCCGCTGCCATGTCCAGGATTTGACGAGCCATTGTTTGCTTCGAAACACAAACCCCTTCAATTGCCTGCACCTCCCTTGGAAACAAACATTCTGCAACTGCTACCATGCACGATTTTAGGAGTGGTCCCACTGAAAATAGCTTGCTACTCGTCGCAATGATGTGAGCTACCCTGTAGCTTGCTCAAACTGCAGATTCAGTAGTGTTTTCTCTGCTCTCATTCACCTGAAAATTATAAACGCATTACAGAACACCAACTATGATGCACGTTTTGATACCCTCCGTATTACGAAACGGGTTTTAAACTAACGTCTCTTGGTATGTCGTTCCTAAGCCTAGCTACCAGTTCTCTGCGTGCAACGCCTTCTACCCGAACATAGTGCGCTGCGTGAAGACTTGTATAATGTCGATCTATATTGTACCTCTTCGCAGAATTAAGTCACAGCGGACGACCATCCCTCTCAATGAATAGAAAGGTATCCTCCAATAGAGGTACAAGGCTCCCGCGGCTAGTCATAGCTGTCATTGAACATGGATAATTGCGTCAGTTGCGGCTGCATGCGGCCAGGGGGCAGCGAGTTCACTTTCCCCCCTCCACGTGGACTCCGAGCTGCCGCAGTGAGTGCTCCGGCTCCCTGGAGCTCAGTTGGAACAGCCTGGGCTAGTGGGTTGGATGTATCATCACAGGCTAGTGGGTTGAATATTCAATCTGATGTTTACTGCTTTAAAAAAAATTTGCAGTTAAAAATGAAACAAATAGCTGAAATGTACATTTGTTTAGGCACAACAGTTCAAATATTCTCCATGGTCCAAATTTCCATTTTTCAGGCCCATCTACATCAGAGTAAATACCTGCCTTCATAAATTCTGACAATGTATCCTGTTGTAGATGGTTAACACTATACTGAAGAACAGCACAACTGGCAGCTGGAGGGGCAAGTATAGAAGTAACCCCCTCTACCTTTTTTTCAGACTTCCCCCACTAGTGTTCTCATTTCACACTTCAGTTGTCACATGCTGGAAGCCCTTGAACCGTGCTCATCGAGTTGACCCTGGCAAACTATTGCCCAGCCATGCTGTCAGCAGCTTGAACCCAGCACAGTGTTGCCACATTAACACTGTTAACAATAGGGGTTCATTTGGTAGTCTTTACTTTCTACAATGATTCTTGGATGGCATCTGTTGTGGAAATGGGACTGACAACAGCGTGCACCTATCACAAACCAAGCCACACTACAACAAAGGCTTCACTTTGGCACTTGGAACAAAGGGAAGATGAGTGGTAGGAGAACTAATCTGATTCTCCTAGCCACAAGTTATTGCTGCTCCGGAGTATAGTCACAAAATTATGACAAAGACCACAGTCTAAGTTTCAAAATCGAGATATAATTAAGAACATAAACCTAAGTCAAGTTTCTTAATGTCTCCATTTCCTTAGAAACCTTATACTTAATACATTTTATTGCAAAACATTTTTACAAGGGGGAAAAACCACAGATGTTTAAAACCATTTTAAAACAGAAACCTCACAGGCCTACAGGCTTGTGGCGCAACTGGTATAAAATTTTCAGACAGCTGGAATTGTGTTTTTTTTTTTTTTTTACATTCGTGACCATCAACAGCACAATATTCTGGTATAGCCTCCAGCCTGTTCAATTTTATGGATTAAGACAGGGACACGAGTGGGGGAGGTGGAGGGAATAGATTACTGAACAGCATAATTGTTAAAGCATAGCCAGATAACTTTCAGTCACCACCACCACTATTAGGTTACTTACATTGCAGTCACAAGACACTCAGTGCAATTGTGAGGGACTTCAAAAAGTAATTTACACATTATTATGACAGGCCAAGTAACTTTTACTGAATGCTGCACTTCACTTCAAAGTGACACAGATACACGACACTATTTTTCAACCTATTCACCAAATCTCCGTAAAAAATGCTTAGAACATTCTACCAATCATTCATTTCCTCCATAATAGAAGCCCACTTCTTTGTCACTAAGCCACTCGAGAGCTGTTGTCTCATTGTTCTCATCATTGGAAAATTTCTTTCCATCAAATGTTCTTTCAGTTTGCCAGAAAGATGGAAATCACCAGAAATATGG
The DNA here is from genome assembly GCF_021461385.2 of Schistocerca piceifrons. Lineage (NCBI taxonomy): Eukaryota > Metazoa > Arthropoda > Insecta > Orthoptera > Acrididae > Schistocerca > Schistocerca piceifrons. The sequence continues at coordinate 276,457,373 of NC_060149.1, forward strand.
AAATCACATGGTGCAAGTTTAGACCTTCTGATCAACATTACCCACATCTCTGCTGTCATGAACAAATTGTTGACACCCTTTCACCACTGTTGTACTTGACATTGCATATGGTTCATACACTGCCAGAATTTTTCAGTGAATCAGCATGCAATTTAGATGTTTTGCCCACAAGAATTTTACTGTTCCACATACTTTGGAGCACATTTCCATTTGCAATGCTATTTCACTCACACACTGAGATGCATCAGTTTATCTGTACCACAGCAGAACTGTCTGCAGGAAACCTGGAACATGTACTCTCTTCTGGCAATGTGCCACTCTTGTGCAATGGCCTTGGTGCGAGACGACATGTGCAACTTACTTTCTGAAGTCCCTACACATAAAGACCATTCTAGGACACATACTACTGGACAAAAGAAATAGCAACATAACTACACAACTTTGATTTCAGCTTAAAACAACAACAAACATCCCAACATATTTTGCGAAGCTAATGTTAATTTAGGCACAACAGTCTTTAAATCAGGAAATCCAGTAAAGAGATGCTTGTACGATTTATGAGGCATTGCTGACCACAATAAGTTTATGACAACACCAATCCTATACCATAACTATTTACTTCGTGCCACCAGGCAAACAGATGAGTGTAGGAAAGGTGACTTCTTATCTGGATACAAAAGGAGGCCTAAATCATCATTGGGTTTAGCACTGACCTTTTGAACTACAGTGCCCATAAGATGATAAAATACTGTATTATTGGTATGCTACTTGATCCAGTCAACTTTGTTAAATATTGATATGAAACATCGAAAGAACAAGAAACAGAAGAACCATATAAATTTTGTTGTCGGGGATCTGTTTTTTCCATCGCTTCTATGCAGTCGCTGTGGTTATCCAATATGTAATCTTCTTGTTTAGTGTGTTTTCCCTTGCCTATGCTATTTTTCTTACATTTGTCTGTTCCAAAAGCCATATTTATATCATTGCTGAATACTTCTGTTATCCTTAATAATTGGTTGAGTTGATTTGTTGCTGCCAGTAGTTTTAGATCATCCATGTATACCAAATGTGTGATTTTGTGTTGGTATGTTCCAGTAATATTGTATCCATAATTTGTATTATTTAGCAAGTTGGATAGTGGGTTCAGAGCAAGGCAGAACCAGAAAGGACTTAATGAGTCTCCTTGGTATATTCCACGCTTAATCTGTATTGGCTGTGATGTGATATTATTTGAATTTGTTTGGATATTAAGTGTGGTTTTCCAATTTTTCATTACTATGTTTAGGAACTGTATCAATTTAGGATCTACTTTGTATATTTCCAATATTTGTAGTAACCATGTGTGGGGTACACTATCAAAAGCTTTTCGTAATCAATGTATGCGTAGTGTAGCGACCTTTGTTTAGTTTTAGCTTGATATGTCACCTCTGCATCTATTATCAGTTGCTCTGTACATCCTCGTGCTACTTTGCAACAGCCTTTTTGTTCTTCATTTATAATTTTGTATATTGTTGGTAGGCATGTTATGGGGCGATATTTTGCTGGGTTTGCTGTGTCTGCTTGATCTTTAGGCTTCAGATAAGTTATTCCATGTGTAAGCGTATGAGGGAATGTGTATGGGTCTGCAATGTAACTGTTAAATAATTTAGTTAGATGTGAATGTGTTGAGGTGAACTTCTTTAGCCAGAAATTTGCTATTTTATCTTTTCCAGGGGCTTTCCAATTGCGCGTAGAATTAATTGCTCAGGTGACTTCATGTTGCAAAATTATCACTTCAGGCATTTGTGGTATCATCTTGTATGTGTCTGTTTCTGTTTGTATCCACCGTGCATGCCTGGTATGTTGTACCGGGTTTGACCATATGTTGCTCCAGAAGTGTTCCATGTCTGTTATGTTTGGTGGGTTGTCTATTTTAATGTGTGGGTTACCTATTGTCTGATACAATTTCTTTTGGTTTGTGTTGAATGTTTGGTTTTGTTTCCTTCTATTTTCACTTTTTTTGTATCTTCTAAGTCGTTTGGCCAATGCTTGTAATGTCTGCTTCTTTTCATCTAATTGCTCTATCGCTTCTTGTTGCGAGATTTTACCTAACCTTTTTCGTTTTTTGTCTAATATTTCATTTCTTATAAATTATGTTAGCTGTCCGATGCCTTTTCTCAGGTTTTCTATTCTGATCTGTAGCCTGTGTTGCCATGCTGGTTTTGTGGGTTTCTTCTGTGTGTTGGTTTGTTCTGATCTCTGCCTAGTGTGTATATTTAGTGTAGTGAGTGCTCCTATATAGACCAGTAGTTTTAACTCTTCCATAGTTGTATTTTCATTTATTTTCTTGTGTATAATTGTGTTGATAGTAGTAGTAGTAGTAGTAGTAGTAGTAGTAGTAGTTGTTGTTGTTTCGACTTGTGGGTTATTTGGTGGTCTATGCAAGAATGGTCTAATGTCTGTATTTGTGTCTTTGTATTCTATATATGTTAGCTGAAATTTTTCTTCCTAACATGTGTGTCACTTCATGTTCTATTTGTGCTTGTTCTGGCGGCTGTCTTAAGATTTTGTTTTCCTCTGATTGTTTAACTGATGCGTGGTGTTCTTTGTTTGTTTGCTCTGGGATGTTTGAGTCCATTACTGTATTTTCTTCTTCTTCTTCTTCTTCTTCTTCTTCTTCTTCTTCTTCTGATTGCACATTATTTTGTTCCAGCATTTGTTGTACTTGTTGTTTGATGTTTTCTAATTCTGACTGGGGTATCCTGTTATTTTTTATTATTACACGGATCTGATCAGCTAGTCGTTCTGTTAAAAATTTTAATTCTGGGTATCTGGTAATAAATTTTGTGTATACTTGTGATCTGTATCCAGTTGTGTTGGTTCCTAAGTTTGTTGCTTGGTAATAACAGAACATGAGGTGTCGGTTAACTTCATCTGACCATCTCATCCTCTGTCTTTGGTTTCCTTCTAGAGTGGTTGCAGGAAGCATATCCTGCAAAACACCTCTATTTGGATTTAAATCATTTTCCGTGTGGCTAGCAGTGTCGTTACCATTGTGGACGGGCATAGGGTTCAAGCGTTGTCCCTGACCATGACAGCAGTTGTCCGAGGCTTCATTAGTTCTGTCCTGAACCAACTAATCACACTAAAAAGGGGGGTGGGGGGGGTTTAGCCCTATTAGTGGTTTGTTCTTTTCGTCGCCTTTTATGACTGGCAGAACATACTGAAGGCCTATTCTTTTCCCGGGCCTCAACGGGTTTTTTATTATTATTATTATTATTATTATTATTATTATTATTATTATTATTATTATTATTTCGAGACTGTGTGGCAAAGTCAATGCTAATAATGATGCAGAGGACAGTAACTTTGGGCCAGAGCTGCATGGAGAATAGCCCCACTACTACTCCCTTCCTGCTGGAGTCAAAGATGTTGCAGTCATTCCACAGCATTCCCATCCCCTGTTGGGAAGCCAACAGTGAGGAAGAAAAGATGCTATGAGTAATGATAGGCAATCCTTTACGAAAGGGAAAGATTAATGTGCAATAACAAAATTCTGACATTGGTGTATGTGGATAGTCCCTAGCAAAAAAAATTTAATTGACCAACCTACTTATGCTAGTAAAATGAAAATTGTCCAGTCTTTTGGGGAGGTGTAAACTGTACTACACTTAAAATATCCACCTCATTGTTACCAAAATAGGTGAGTAGTTGGATACATAATTAGTGAACATAACAACTGGATTACTAAAGCCCATCTCTCCTCTGTTTCATAAAAATAAAACAGTCTTGACATAAAATTACACTTAATGAAACAAGCATTAGCTGCATGAATGTAATACAAGGTGGTTGTTTTTTTTTTTTTTTTTTTTGCGCAGCTAGATGTGCTGGACAGTGAGTAATAAAATAAATAAATAATAGCAAAAAGTCAGATAATTCTAAAGCACATTAAAAATCTCAGTCTTAATCTTAACACTATATGGAAGCCTAAGCCTGATGCTTCCCAAAATTTTAAAACAGGTGCTACACTTGTCCGTTTATCATCTAAAATACAGGGCAAACCCAGAAACAGAGGGTTTCCTCTCGTAATCAGACAAAACACATAGTTGAAGTATGTTGCACAGAACACGATACTTCACAACTTTCACACAAGATATGATCATTTCAGTGGAGAAAACTGTGTGTCCGTGGGCACTGTCCTATCCTTGACCTAGGATCCACTTCCTTCCAGTAGTGTAGTTGGCAAGAGCTTCAACACGGTCAGGTTGTCAATTTAACTTCCAGCAGCTTCTCTTATCTTTTTTAAATGATACATAATCCTCCTACTCACCAGCCAGGTTACAGCATGCTTGGGAATGTTACAGTGTGTGGTCTTACTTCTTCACAGAAGTATCCTTGGCCTAGTCATTGACTGTGTTGCTCCCCTGTATCCTGGTACCCAGTAGAGTAATACCACTTTGCCTTGGTTTTTTTATCTGTTGAATAGTGTCTTTGATGTTCTGAGTAACTTTTTTCTGTTGGATACCTTTATTGTACCGTTGTTATGGCACAGAGTGGGTGGCACTTATGGCACATTTCTGTCCAGTTTTGTTGTACATTATACGAAGGCTATAAGTTAGTGAGCATGCAAGAATAGTCTACCACGTCATCATCAATAATAGATGATCTGGTAGCATGAAATCCAAGCCAGGTCATGTCTGAGCAGCAGTTCACATACTAGGCTTGGTTCTAAGGCACATAACTCTGATTATCTGCACTGAATGATTAATAAATGTTTTAGAAGGTTTTTTTTACAATACTGAGAATCTTATCCTCATTCACAGCTTTCTAATAATTTCAGTCACTCTAAATTCATATGGAAAGCTTAATTGGAGATTCTATTTAATGTTATAAATGACTGGTGAAATAGATCTACAAACCACAGGAGTACCCTGAGCAGGGAGGTGCAAAATAGTTGGCACAGCTCATGAGACAGTCTACAGCTAGTCTTGACACGAGCAGCATGTTCACGTTACGAGTGATTACTTCAGATTGTAAAAGGTGAACTGAAGTACAAACTTGCCTTCGGAAACATTTGTAAAAAGACAGTTCACGAACAGCTTCCATGCAAACATCATGTACGGACAACAAATGGATATTTTCTACTATACAAATCAACTGAAACTTTAATTCAGCCTTTGAAAATTGTTGGACCTAGTCTTTGTCTAGTATCCTGACAGGCAACACTTGTGTTCTGTGTATAGCCCTTAAGTTCATGTAAAATTGAATTAATGTTTTAACTTGCCGCAGAAAATATTTATGTACTGCGTAAGTCCTTTTCTATAGCCAACTAGTCAGTGCAGATGACTGTCATTCAAAGGACCAGGATTCAATTCCCGGTAATGTCAGAAGTTTTTCCTCGGTGGGAAGACACCATCGGGGTCCACCCAGTCTCATGGTGCCAAATGAGGAGCTACTTAAATGAGAAGGAGCAGCTCAAGGGTCTGTAACACCAACAACAACCATGAGAGTGGTGTGTGGACCACCCTGCCCCTGTACCACATCCAAATGACACCATTGGCCAAGGCAGTTGGTCTTTTTGAATGGCCCATCTGTGGGCAGAGCGGCGGAGCTAATTAATAGCTAACACGATCACCACGTAATGGTCTTCCTAAGCAGAGCTATTTACATCCATCTTTCTGATTCTCTGGTATGCACGTTGCGCTCCATTTAAGAATTATACCCGTCCAATGCAAGAAATTTCTCTTTATTGTTTTTGAGTCTTGTCTGCCCAGTGCATGATTTCCTCTACCTACAAGGATTTCTTGTATCTGAGAAGGGGGTATGGATTGAGATGGACACTGGACACACTGTTGTTATTTGATGTGATTCTGCACCAGATGATTTTTCTTCACATGATGATAGCCAGTCGATGTGGCCGAGTGGTTCTAGGCGCTTCAGTCTGGAACTGCACGACCTCTATGGTCGCAGGTTCGAATCCTGCCTCAAGCATGGATGTGTGCGATGTCCTTAGGTTAGTTAGGTTTAAGTAGTTCTAAGTTCTAGGGGAGTGATGACCTCTGATGTTAAGTCCCATAGCGCTCAGAGCCATTTGAACCATTTCACATGATGTTACTATTTGCTTCATTAGGGAAGGTCTCCTAAATACCTCACTGGCAACTGTGGGCATTGCTTTGAAGGTAGATGTGTAGGCACAAGTAACATTTGTGGAAATTTTACCTTTGTAACAGTCAACTTCAAGATAAAAACAATATGGTAAACACTGGGGACTACACTGCTTTACATGAGCAAATTTCCCTTGCCCGAGTCCCATGAAGTCAAACGCTTTATGGGTGTGCAAATCAAGATACTGTTAGTGCAATGACTGCTTGCTATGAGTGCTGCTACTGGCTTAATTGTGTACTGAAAGTGAATGGTGACTGCACAGCTGTCGAGTCGCAAATGCGGTTTCCTGCATGCTCAAAACAGCAGCAGTTCTGTGCAGTTGATACATGGCTTTAAATGGCAGCAATTTTAGTAGCTCTATCAGAATATCTGCTCAAACTTAATATGGGAACAGTTTATTCACAGAAAATAATGATATAGAAGAAAATCCTACTTGGACGACATTGAGAGGCAAGCACATCCACAATGGATGGTAATGAGAGTAACTGTGGCAAAATGGGAGGGGATGTGTATGACGTCTTCAGCTCATCCAAATTTTTCATGGGTTGCTTTGCCTTCAAATTCTATTGTGTGTCAATTTTTTTTTTTTTTTTTTTTACAATTTTAACAATGAATGGGGCTCAGGATGTAGAGTCTATCTTAAGACATATAAATCACCCTTTAATGTATAACATAGACTTGTGAAAAGTAAGACCACCACCTGCTGTTTTTCAATTCTCAATTTTTTTCCATTTTCATGACGATGTTTACATCTGATACTCATTTTCATTCTCGCTCCCCCTCCAATTCTGATGTTGGGACATACACAAAATATTTTTCATGTTACAACACTTATGCTAAAATTGAAATATTCCCCTTGTATGTTATTTTTAAGGCAGGTGATAGCCCACTGAGACATCGTTATTCTATTTCATTGCCTTCAGATAACAAATTCCCAGTAGGCCCCTCAAAACTTCTCTAGGTCTAAAATTGGGACATTTTTCCAAATGATGCATTATCTATCTTTAAGAGCATTCCAGACCATTAGTATCCTGTTATGGTTCTCAAGACCTTTCAAAAAGTTTGCTCTTGATAACAATCCTGTCTTGCTGTAGTAAATGAGTCTGTGGTCCACATAGATAATATTGTGGGGAAGGCGAGCCAAAGGTTGCGTTTCATTGGCAGGACACTTAGAAGATGCAACAAGTCCACTAAAGAGACAGCTTACACTACACTCTTTCTTCCTCTGTTAGAATATCCTTACCAGGTGGGATTGACGGAGGACATCGAAAGAGTGCAAAAAAAAGGGCAGCTCGTTTTGTATTATCACATAATAGGGGAGAGAGTGTGGCAGATATGATACACGAGTTAGGATGGAAGTCATTAAAGCAAAGAAGTTTTTCGTCGCGGCGAGATCTATTTACGAAATTTCAGTCACCAACTTTCTCTTCCGAATGCGAAAATATTTTGTTGAGCCCAACCTACATACGTAGGAATGATCAACAAAATAAAATAAGAGAAATCAGAGCTCGAAAAGAAAGGTTTAGGTGTTCGTTTTTCCCGCACGCTGTTCGGGAGTGGAATGGTAGAGAGATAGTACGATTGTGGTTCGATGAACCCTCTGCCAAGCACTTAAATGTGAATTGCAGAGTAATCATGTAGATGTAGATGTATTTAATTTTGATTTTACATATCACGGTCTCTGAGTAGAAAAAGTCAAATACATGCACACTCAGGCAGAGTTCTGTATACCTTGTCAAGTCTACAACAACAGGTACAACTGGTGCAACAGATGTCCCACAGGGCCCCCCCTTCCCCTTTTAGAATCACACACCTCAAGCTCACCTTGATTGATGGATGGATGGATGGATGGATGGTTTGGGGTGTAAAGGGACAAGACTTCAGTGTCATCACTCCCTTTTTCCTGACCCAAATAAGGCTGAAGGTAAAACAACACCAAATTACATGTGGGAAAGCAAAAGAGGAAGAAGAAATGGGGAACCACACCTAAAAAGAAAACGACTGGAATGAACAAAAAAAGGGGGGAAAACATACACCACAAGGAAAAGTAGAAAAAGGTATATTAAAACCATAGAGCAGATGGTCTGGGCTGGCTGATCACAAGAATAAAAGACGATGAGTCAGCCACTCTCCAACACACTAAAATGTCCACCCCAAAGAGACAAGGCGAGATGAATACATGTAAGGAAAAGATGAACACCAGGACAAACAAATGCAAAGAAAGGGTTACAGAGTTAAAATGGAAGGAGGGTGGAGGCCTTGGAGACGCAGCCAAACGCCCACCATTAGATGATATAAAAAAAACCTCTCATGAATAAAACGTTGCTGTTGAGGCAGCGTCTCCTAACACTGAAGGTAGGGTGCGGAGAAGGCTGAAAGTCTGCCACAAAGTGGCTAAAATTGGCCAGTCAACCAAGATGTGGATGACAGTCATGTGGGAGCCACAGCGACACCGAGGTGGGTCCTCGTGACGGAGGAGGTAGCCATGTATGGCCAATGCGGAACTGGCAAAGGACAACAGATTCCCTGTGAGTGGCTCGCATGGATGACCGCCACACATTCGTTGTCTCCTTGATAGCACGAAGTTTATCTGGTGTACTCAGGGTGCGCCATTCAGTATCCCGCATTGCGAAAACTTTGCGGCAGAAGACCGATCGCAAGTCAGACTCCGGCATGCTAATCTCCACAGATGGTTTACTGGTGGCCTGTTTGGCCAGGCAGTCAGCAAGTTCATAGCCCAGTAACCTGACATGTCCTGGGGTCCAAATGAAGGTCACTGAGCATCCACTGTTGCAGAGGGCATAGACTCTTTGATTAACAGTACTAAAGGATGTCGAGGGAAGCACTGGTCAAGAGATTGTAGGCTGCTTAAGGAGTCACTACAAATGATGAAGGACTCAATGGAGCAGGAGCGGATACGATCAAAAGCGCGATAGATGGCAACCAACTCTGCAGTGGAAACGCTGCAGCCATCCGGCAAGGAGCGCTGTTCAGTATGGCCAACGTGAATGTAAGCAAAGCCAACAAGACTGTGTACCACTGATCCATCTGTGTAGATTATTTCTGAGCCCTCAAACTTGCCAAGAAGAGAGAGAAATTGCCGGCGGATGGCCTCAGGTGGAACTGAGCCTTTGGGGCCTTGCAATAGGTCTAACCGAAGCTGTGGCCAAGGTATAGACCATGGAGGTGTATGGAAGTGGGACTGCAGGAAAGGTGGTAAGGGGAAAATGTCGAATTCATTAAGAAGTGATCAGACACAGACGGCGAAGGGATTCCCAATTCTGGGCCCCCATTGTGGGAGATGGATTGCCATGTTCAGGAAAAGGAGACTGCAATTTGGATAGCGAGGTGAACTATGTATGTGGGCGGTATAATTTGTGAGCAACAGTTGCCGCTGGACCCATAATGGAGGAACACCAGCTTGCACAAGGAGGCTGTTCATGGGGCTCGATCGGAAGGCTCCCGTCATGAGGCGAACTCCACAGTGGTGGATAGGGTCCAGCAGACCCAGTGCGGAGGGCGACGCTGAACCATACACCATGCTTCCATAATCAATACCGGACTGTACGAGGACTTGGTACAACTTCAATAGCGTAGGACGATCAGCACCCCAGTCAGTGTGGCTCAGGCATCAAATAAGATTAAGGTGCCACCAACACTTATCCTTACGCTGACGAAGACGGGGAAACCAAGTTAAGTGGGCGTCTAAGACCAGTCCCAAAAAGCAGTAAGTCTCCACTATATCTAGTAGTTGGTCATTGAGATAAAGTTGTGGATGGGGGTGGATTGCACTTTCCTATGGCCGGCGTTCAGACGCAACAGTAGAAGAGCAGCAGAACAAAACACAAAAATTGTCAGTGTATAAGAGGGGAGAGACTGACTATCCTACTGCTAATGCAAGACCATTGACGGCAATTAAAAAAAGTGGGACACTCAGGACAGAGCCCTGCGGGACCCCACACTCTTGTATATTGGGTGCACTGTGGGAAGCATCGAGGCGAAATCTGAAAGTGCGGTGCAACAAAAAGTTCTGTATAAAAATCGGGAGTGGACCCTGGAGAGTCCACTCATGCAGAGTAGCGAGGATGTGGTGTCCCCAAGTGGTGTCATAGGCCTTTGTAAGGTCGAAAAAGATGGCAATAAGGTGTTGCCGGCAGGAAAAGGCTGATTGAATGGCAGACTCCACATACACCAAGTTGTCAATCGTAAAGCGTCCTTGTCAAAAACCGCAGTGGGACAGATCCAGAATGTCCCGAGACTCAAGGTGCCAACACAACCACCGACTCACCATACGTTCAAGCAGCTGGCACAGAACATTGGTGAGGCTGATGGGACAATAGCTGTCAACATCTAGTGGGTTCTTCCTGGGCTTTAGCACTGGAACGATGATACTTTCTCACCATTGTGATGGGAATTCGCCCTAACTTCAAATACGGTTGAAGATAGCAAGGAGGTGGCATTGGGAATCCGCTGACTGATGTTGCAGCATTTGCAAAAAGATTCGATCTGGGTCGGGATATGTCAGGACAGTTGTCACAGGCACTGAGAAATTCCCACTTACTGAAGGGAGCATTATAAGGCTCAGGGTGGTGTGGAGTAAAAGCGAGGTGTTTGTCACTCCACCCTCTGTTTGAGGAGACGAAAGGTGGGGTGGTAATTCGCAGAGATGCGAGCATAATGTTCAGCAAGATGTTCTGGAATTACGTCTGGATCGGCAGATACAGCTCCATTTTTGGAAATTCCTGGTACACCTGCTGAGTTCTGACAGCTGTAAAGTCAGTGGAGCTTGGTCCAAACCTGGGAGAAGTAGTTCATGTTCGAATGGTGGAGACGTAGTGTTCCCAACACTCCTACTTCCTTCATTTGATTAGGAGGCGAACCTGGGCACAGAGCTGTTTGAAGGCAATAAGGTTCTCCAGGGAGGGGTGGTGCTTATGATGTAGGAGGGCCCATCTACGGTCTCTAATTGCTGCAGTGATTGCCGGCGACCACCAAGGCACTGACTTCTGCCAGAGCAAACTGGAGGAACAAGGGATTACTGATTCAGCTGTGGCAACAATGGTATTAGTGATGATATGGATCACTTCATCGATGGTGGCATTCAGCGGATACTCAATGTTGGTAGTGGATCTGACGGTGCCCCAGTCAGCCTTGGGAAGAACCCACCTGGGCAAGTGTCGAGATGAGGGACACTGGGGTAGGGACAGGAAGAGTGGAAAGTGGTCACTACCACACAAGTCATCATATGCTCTCCAGTGGATAGATGGGAGAAGGCCAGGACTGCAAACTGAGAGATCAATGGCCGAATATGCGTCAAGTGCCACACTGAAATGTGTGGGGCCACCTGTATTTACAAGGCAAAGGTCGGGGTGAGTTAGCAGGTCCTCAATATCTTTGCCACAGCCAGGAACCTTGGCTCCACCCCACAAAAGATTATGGGCATTAAAATCACCCAAAAGGAGAAAAGGTGGGGGGAGTTGCAAAATGAGTGCAAGCAAAACATGGGGCTGTGCGTCACCATCTGGAGGGAGGTAGATGTTGCAGACGGTAATTTCCTGCATTGTCCTCACCCTGACTGCCACAACTTCTAAAGGTGTTTGACGGGGCACAGGTTCACTACAGACAGAGGTAAGGACGAAGATGCATACTCAACCTGACGGCCTGTCACAGTCAGGGTGGTTTTTGTAGTACCCCCGATAGCGATGAAGGGCGGGGTTCCACATTGCAGGAAACCAGGTCTCCTGAAGGACAATACAGGAAGCAAGTGTACTGCTTAAAAGTTGACATAACTCAGCCAGATGGAAAAAAAAATATGCCGCAGTCCACTGGGGAGGCATGGAGTGACCAAGGAGGCAAATTAGGCCACTTGTTAAGTGTTGGCATCTAGTAACATTGCATCCGAGGTGTCAGTGACATCTAGGTCCACAGGGGACACCAGAATCTCCACCTCCTTCTTGGATGCAGAGCCATGGGGGAGTGCTGCTGCGGAGGACACTGGATGCTTTATTTTCTTATAGGACTACTTCTTTGAAGTTTTCCCCTCTTGCCGCTCCTTAGGGGCTTGCTGGGAGGGGTGACAGAGGAAGACCTTGAAGCCCTTCAGCCAGCAGCCGGTGACTTTCAGCCACTTGCTGGTGTCCGATGGTCCAGTGGGGGAGAGGAGACCATGGAAAGTAGAGTCCGAAGGGACCCCTTCTGGAGCCAGTGGAGGGGGGAGGAAGATGGACAGCCCTGGGGGCCCACTGGAGTAACCTTAGATGACGAGCGTAATGGCTTCATCGATGGCGACGCTATTGTGGCAGCAGCATAAGAAGATAGAATGGGAACAGTGTTTAGTCTTTCATATTTGAGTTCAGCCTCACGGTAAGCAGCCTTTCCAAGGTCTTTTACTCCATAATTTTCCGCTCCTTTTGGAGTATGGGGCAGTCCAGCAAGCAGGGGAGTGATGCTTTCCACAGTTCACACAGGTGGGAGGAGGCGCACATGGAGTATTCGGATGCAGTGAACGTCTGCAGTCTCTACATGTGGTGCTGGAATTGCACCGGGACGACATGTGCCCGAATTTCCAGCACTTAAAAAGCACTGCATTGGGGGAGGGACATAGGGTTTGACGTCACATCGGTACACCATCACCTTGACCTTTTCAGGTAATGAATCACCCTCAAAGGCCAAGATGAAGACACTGGTAGCAACCCTATTGTCTTTGGGTCCCCTGTAAACGTGCTGGATGAAACCATTCTAAATTGGCACGAAGCTCATCGTCTGACTGCAGCAGGAGGTCGCGATGAAAACTAATTCCCTGGACCACATTGAGGCTTTTATGGGGAGTGAACGAAACAGGAATATCACCCAGCTTGTCACAGGCGTGCAACACCCGGGATTGGTTTGGGGATGCCGCCTGAATCAAAACCATCCCATTGCGCATTTTGGACAGCGCTGTCACATCTCCAAACTTATCCTTGAGGCGCTCAACTAAAAACAGAGGCTTTGTTTCCAGAGAGGAGTACCCATCAGTTCTGCTGCCCACTAAGTAATGTGGTGAATATGGATCCTGTCATTGTGAAGCCCTACATTTACCCCAAGATGTTCCTAGGGAGGGCAACGATTTAGGGTCATATCTGTCCGAATTTCTTAGAGACTGATGGAGCCATTCAGTCCCCAGCAACCAGCCCACCTAGAGGTTGAGATTTTTTTTAAAGAGTTTTATATCTTCCTTGTGGACTGGACAATTAAGCCAAGATGCCCACTCCCCTGTGACACACAGTGTTCCACCACCATTGCTAATAATGGTTGCTGAAGAGTACCCAGATTCTGTGGTTCCAGTGCACTGGTAATGTTTATCTGTTCTCTGCTCAGAGTTCCCAGATTCACCACATCTGTACCCAGTCATTTCTGGCTGGGGCAATATACACAACATCAAGAGATTAAAATCTGCAACATGGAAAGGGAAACGGTACAGCTAAAGACAAGAGTCTAGCGTTCAACAATCACATGCTCACAGCAGAGTTGTGAGCTCATGGGAGCAGGGGTTCTGTTGGTTGGTTGGTTGGGGAAGGAGACCAGACAGCGTGGTCATCGGTCTCATCGGTTTAGGGAAGGAAGTCGGCCGTGCCCTTTCAGAGGAACCATCCCGGCATTTGCCTGGAGTGATTTAGGAAAATCATGGAAAACCTAAATCAAGATGGCCGGATGCGGGATTGAACCGTCGTCCTCCCGAATGCGAGTCCAGTGTCTAACCACTGTGCCACCTCGCTCGGTTCCTGTTGGTGTCTACAACTTTACTGAAGTAATGATCAACCTGGAAATATCAAGTGCCTAACAGTTGAACATGTAAATGATAATTTGTGGGCAACACATCACTAACGAGGTACTATGGGTTTGCTCAGCACAATGCTACAAAATTCATACTGGAGACAAAACTCAATCGTTCCTGCTTGGGATGCACGTGATATTTCAAAAGTCACTGGCACATGGGTCAGTTACTTATTTTAACTAGAAACATTACTTATTTTAGTTTGCAATGATCGTCAGATACAGATTAAGTGGTTCCCTACATGTTGGGATTTCATACTGGTTCAAATGACTAAATATAGCTATTATAGTGACCTGACCTGGCTTTGTATGGGTAGCCCTAAGTATGTATGGCCAGACGAGTTGTGTGGTATAGAATATTTTGTCTGCATGCCATTGTGCAGAGTTACGAATAAATTTCAGTGAATACCATCATCACTTTCATATAACTTACACGATGTAAGCGGCGCATGGCAGGAAAGTTGTTAGGAGGTATAAATGTTAAGAGTTCCATATTGAATTTGCATTTGGAATGACATCTCATGACAATGATGGGAGCATATCATAATGTAAGTAATAAGCTTACAACCAATGTATATACTGAATGTGAATCGTGGGCGTATGTGGGTGTGAGTGATTCAATATGTATTAGGAGGCTGGCCAAGATGGCACCAATAAAAGAAAAAATAAGAACAACCATGCAAGATGTACATGTTTAGCTCATGTTACAGCACTCCTCTTGTGATGCTTAGTACGCACTTTGATGCATTGTTGAGACTCATTGTCTTAATTCTTTATTATGACGTCTTAATGGCGGACTTCTTCACCCTCCCACGCAAAGAATTATGTCCACCTCCAGGTTCAGTTCAAGGGAGGCAGAAAGCTGAGTCATCTTCTGCACTACTAAAGAATGTACTGTGTGTAAATGAAGCAAAGTTGCTGAAGTAGTTTATTGGAAAACATTTTACATGAAGTATAAAAAAAATAGAACACTACATTTTTGTCTAATGATGCAAAGGAAACTATTGTTTAAACATATTTGATTATTTCAAATTGTAAGTCTCACATCACAGATACTTCAAAGTTCCGTAACACAGTGCCTGTTGTTCGAAGAATTTGCAGTAAATTAAGTGTGTGAATTGCGACTGCTGATCTGAGGGACTGGAAATTGGTAGCTTGAAATTGTCATTGTATTTTATCCCCACATCACAGAGATGAATGCTAAGTTAAACGGCAAAGTGAAAAAAAGTGATATACGTGGGATTTGATCCCATAACTTTTTGGTTCCCAGCCACCTGCTCTACCACTAAACCAACAATTCACTAGGTGAAAATAGCATCTTTTTCAGAGTATGTATTAGTCAAAACTGGATCAAAATCCCTAGAACAGTTCCTGAGATTAGCCTACATGTATGGACTGATGAGAGCGAGTAACTTTAAAAGAGTGTGTGTGTGTGTGTGTGTGTGTGTGTGTGTGTGAGAGAGAGAGAGAGAGAGAGAGAGAGAGAGAGAGAGAGAGAGAGAGAGAGAGCGAGCATTCCCAATAGTAATTCCTGCACCTGAGAAATTACGATAGATGCCAGCATACTTCTGTGCATACCTGCACACTATTAGATCAAAATTAACTGGACACCCCTACGTAACATGGAATTGACCATTACATGTCACAAGAGGTGGACCCACCACTATAAAAAGAGGCAAGGAGTATTTGGTAATCGGTAGAGAAGCCGCAACAGCAGAATGGGTGAGGTCAGGACAGCTTAAAGAGTACGAACATTAACTAATCACTGGATGTCACCTGAGTAACAAGTCCATCAAGGACATTTGAAACATTCTAAAGCTGCCCATGTTGACTGTTCATGATGTGACTGAAGTGAAAATGTGATGAAACAACCAAATCTAAACCAAGACCAGCAGACTTCATTTACTGACAGACTTGGACCGTTTATCATTGTGGAAAGTGGTTTTAAAAAATTGCATGAAATCAGCAAAAGGAATCACTCATTAATTCCAAAGAGCTACCAGCAGGCCAGATGGCACAATGACTGAGTAATGAGTTAAAAAGAATGGGGTACAATGGTTGATCAGCTCCTCAAAGGCCACACATTTCTATAGTCAATGCTAAGCAATACCATTGGATAGTGTACAACTGGAAATGAGTGATTTGGGGTGATGGATTATGCTATATTCTGTGGAAATCTGATGGAAGGGTTTTGGTTTGGTGAGTGCCTAGAGAATACCTGCTATCATGTGTGTTACCAACAGTGAAGTATGAAGGAGGAAGTGTTATGGTATGGGATGTTTTCCCAGGTTAGGGTATGGTCCCCTTACTGTGCTTGAGCAAATGCTAAATGTGGAAAGCTATGAATATATTTTACAACATTGAGTACCATGCACAGCAGAGGAACAGCTCAGGGCAAGGGCTGCATCAGCATGACAATGCACCCTGCCTTAGCGAAGCAATGGTTTGGGGACAATAACTTTTCTGAAATGAACTGGCATACCCAGAGCTATGATATGAACCCAATGAATCAACATCACTACTTTTTCTTGTTTCTCTGGAGGAAAAGTCAGCTGCCATTCTTACTGAAAGTGTCTCTAGCAGAGTTGATGCCATCATAAAGGTAAAGGGTGGACACACTCCATAGTGGTGTCCACTAACAGGTGCCCAAATACTCTTGATCACATATTGAATGTTGGCTTTCATTTTTATCACATGTTGTCTGGAATATTGAAGACTTCCCCGAAGCATATAATTTATTGCCTTTTCCCTGGTCTGATTGTTGACCATTAGAAATGCATGGAGTACAGATATTCAGTAGGTGGAATGTCATTGCCCTCTAAAATTAAATACCACTGAACTGCCGATATATTTAAACAGTGGAAGCAAGTACTGAAGAAATATTAACTGTTTCTCTATTTGACACTTCACTATAAAAGTATTTTATCAGAGCTTTGAGTAGCAGAACAAAATGCACTTTCCTTCAGCAATGTTTGAGTAATGTGAACCCCAACTCTCTATTTGTACCGCTGCTTGTCATTAAGTACAAATTTTTCACTTATCTAATGATGCATCCTTTATGCTACTGTACTCCTCCTCATTACAGTTTGACTCCTATTCAAATAATAAAAGAAAACTTCAAAAGATATGTCAGATTTCAGAACCATGCATTCCTTCATCTGATATACAGGTGAAAAGTTTGGAAGAACGGGCATAGCAGTGATTAGGTATAGCCGCTCAGTACTGTGTGTATTTTTTTGCAAAGCTCACATTTCAAACTGAGGAAACAGCAAACTAATTGAATAATTATTCAATTCTTTGGCATGAACGAAACTAGTACTGAAAAACTCTCTCTCAAATTACCCACTCACATGTAAGGACCAAGCTGAACA
The DNA here is from genome assembly GCF_021461385.2 of Schistocerca piceifrons. Classification (NCBI taxonomy): domain Eukaryota; kingdom Metazoa; phylum Arthropoda; class Insecta; order Orthoptera; family Acrididae; genus Schistocerca; species Schistocerca piceifrons. Next base: position 276,474,700 of record NC_060149.1, read on the forward strand.
TCAGTTCTTTTGTCCTTTGAGCACGGAACACTAAAATTTGCGACTATTAAGTTGAAAAACAATTTTGTCCAAATTAAACTGCTGAAGGGCAAGTTTTGTCTGTATGCATACAACTATTCACAGAAGTAGTAGGCAGAACAGAAAAAATTAAATTCTAATTTGGGAAAGTGACTATTTATGTTCCAATTTGATACTGTTTTTAATTTACTCAAATTATACTACCATTACTGAAAGCAATTCTGAATACAGAGGAAGGGTACATATTATGGGAGAGTTCACTAATGTGAGATAGCTAGATTCTGATTGAAGTAGGTGTTCAGATTTGCTGGGAAATATCAGAACAATTCTCACAGCACCTGAGGCGTAGAACAGTGATGGTAATACCATTACTGAGCTGCACACTGTCAAGAGACCTTTATTTTAAAACTGTTGAATTTCATGTTTTTTTGAACAAATGTGCTTATAGGGATTTAATATCTGAAGCTGAGTAGCTGTTGCAACACTGTCCTTGTGATTATATTCTTCACAAAGTACTCTTTCAGTTGCTATAATGACTTTTCCTCAAGCAGCGTAACTACGGGGCTATGTTTGTAAAGCAAGATGGCTTATTTGTAATAAGCGATACCATGGGTGTCCTAATAAATGACGGTATTGCATATTATGACACACTATTACATATCAGGGTATTCAGCTTGAAACTCTGATAAGTGGATTATTCAGAGTCATGGTTTTACTAACAAGTAAATCAACCCAAGGGATACACTACAATTTTGATCAACTTTGACATGTTCGAGTCCTCCCTTTTGTGTGTGTGTGTGTGTGTGTGTGTGTGTGTGTGTGTGTGTGTGTGTTTTGTCCATAGCGTAAGTTAGTTTAATTACATTAAGTAATGTTTAGGCTTCAGCACCAATGATCTCTGCAGTTTGGTCCCATAAGACCTTACCACATATTTCCAAAAAGTATTTTTTTTTTCAAAATCTCACCCTCCACCCACTACTTTGTTTTCATTTCAACGTTTCTCAAATAGCAAGACGTATAGCATCATTAATCCCAAGTTCAATCATAAATAATGAAGTGGTATTCCAAAGATGCACTTCACACAAATAAATGACATAATTAAATCTGAAAAGGCTGCAACATGAAAATATATATTACACTGCATGCAAAAGAAAACACCACAAGATATTTTATATTTCATAAAATTAGAAGAAAATATGTATATAGAACAATATATGCAGAATATGCATTTAGAATCTATTCACATGGGAGAGACTTATTAAACAACATTAAATGACAACTAGCACTGAAGCACACTCATCACATATGCATGTAGTGATACAGAGATTTTTAGCTTATTTCTGACAAATTCATCTTTGAAATACTTCATCATATATGACTGATTTTGGTATTAATCATGCTATATGTTTTGCTACTAGTCAAATGTCAAAACAAGAAACGAAATAGGGAAAGGGAGAGGATTTCGGGGGCAAAAAGAGGGAAGACTTTTATGGCAACTTTGGGTGCACCACGGTAACAAACATTAAAAACAACACAACTTTTACTTGAATTTTTTAAAAATATCTGTTACTGGTTCAACAATATCCATTCAGGAATATTAAACTAAACTTTTTTAAGGTGGTGTTTCACCCCACAAACGTCTGAATGGGTGTATATAAAGTAACAAGTCTTAGTTTGCTCTACACTATACAAGAATCCTCCCAACTCCAGAAATGTCTCCGTTTAGCTGGTGTGTCCTTAGGTGGTGGTGGTGGTGGTGGTGGTGGTGGTGGTGGGGTGGTGGTGGTGGTGGTGGTGGTGTGGGGGGTAGGGGGAGGGGGGGTTGGGTTGTTTGTGGGAGGAGACCAGACAGCGAGGTCATCGGTCTCATTGGATTAGGGAAGGACGGGGAACAAAGTCTGCCGTACCCTTTCAAAGGAACCATCCCGGCATTTGCCTGGAGCGATTTAGGGAAATCGCGGAAAACCTAAATCAGGATGGCCAGACGCGGGATTGAACCATCGTCCTCCCGAATGAGAGTCCAGTGTGCTAACCACTGCACCACCTCGCTCGGTCCTTAGGTGGTGGTATAAGTGGCATACAGTATAACTGGCCATGCTTTCCCACCCGAGTTTTGCGATAATTAAGGCAGTCCATCCTTGAATTGACTTAGTGAGCCGCTGCATACGAATTCTTCCCAACAGTTATGTGGAGATATTCTCTTAGTTTTATGTTCCCTTGCAGAGACATTGTAGCACTGTCGTATTCTGAAAGTGCAACATGTTTTATGTAATGAACTGGAATGAAGGTTTTTTTTTTTGGGGGGGGGGGGGGGGCAGGGGAGCAAATAATTTGTACATGGGATGCCATTATGATGCATGTATTTAAGAAACATGGTAAAATTAACTTTTTCACACTGATTATAAGCTAACTATTAACAGTACGACAGTATGGTCTACTGCATGACTAGATTGAAAGGCATCCTACTGCGCACAGTCTGTAACTTAAGGGTACAGTCAGTATAGTTGGTATAAGATCGTACATCTTTGGCTATGCCAAAGTTCTTCATTTACTTATTAATATCAATGTTTCCTGGCTTCGTAAAATTACTGAAATACGGTATTTATGACCCTTAGACCCCTCCTAATGTCTAAGTAGTAAAAGACAAGTTTTGTTAACAAATATTCATTAATAACTACTTGATTTGTGCCAGAATAAATGTACTTTCCCTATAAATCGCTTTTCTGATATCATGAGCAGGTTCTGCATCAGCACCTCATCCACTGGCTCTGAAAGTGCCAGATTGCCAATTGCCTCTGCTAGCCAGTGTGGGATCCCACCACTCGCTCCTTACTCTGTGCACACTGATACATTCACTTGACTTATGTGGAATAACAAAACTGGAAATAAAGTAAAATGCACTCTTACCTGCAAATAAGAGGTACCTTACAACTAAAACATATTCAAAAGTGATCAAATTCACAGTGTATCTCTTGGGTAGGTTTACTTGTAAGTAGTTTAAAATTTCTGTGGAGTTTGTGAAGCCACCTGGTGATGATACTGTTGTGCTAATAGCTGATGGGCATAATATCAACCTGCATCTTAGACGTAACAAGAGAAAACTGTGTCCATATCATGTGTTTATCACACCACTTCACGCATAAAATGCAGCCTCTTGCGTGGAACACATGGGACTGTTTAAAATGCACTATCCCCAAGAAATAGGAAACTGGTCGGCAAATAACCCAGGTCAAATAGTAGCCTCTTCATTGATTACAGCCTACTTGAGAGCAACAACAATGGAAAATGCTATGAACAGCCTCTGGAAAAAGGGACTCTTACCATGTAACAGGCATACACTTAGAGAGAATGCCTTTGTAATACACCAAGAGTTTGACATACAAGACTGAAACAACAGAGTAAATGTGAGTCCAAATGGTATCCAGCCATACAATCCACATCATGAGCCACCTGATATAGTAAAATCAGCATGTTCTGAATCACTTAAGTCGCTAACATCGTCTCCATGCAGGGAACATTTGAAACAATTCAAAGAAATGGAACAAGACAAACACAGAAAACAATCTTTCAGTCATTCACAGTCTGATACATGTTCAGTTGAGGCCAATGCTTCAAATGTGCAGTCTGAAGGAGGATATACTGAATGCATATTCTGAAGATTAACAGAGAGAAATGGGAACAGTGATTGGAATGCTATCCTTGGACTACTGAAGAATGTTAACTTGAAAGAGCTTTTGTATGCCATGCTGGCACTTTTACATAACAAATGCAGAAAATGTTGCAGATGCAGAAAGGAAGAGAATATTATTATTTTAGGGTTTACCTGTTTCTATATTAGTTGATATTAAGTGTTTTCTCTGACTTTCTTATATTAGGACATAATTTCTATTTTGATTCCAAATGACTTGTTTGCACTTTGTGTAAAATTTACAGTCATTAAGTGTTAAGCAGCAGAAAATCAATGAATAAAATATAAAAGGCAATGACTTAATGTGGATTTCCAGTTAACAAATGTACAATTATATCAAATGTGTAATACGAAGTGGAGTAATGTGAGACAAGGGAAGTTTCACATCGGGGATGAGGTCCACCCACCATTGGCATCAATTATCTACCTCATCCAATGAGGCACAGAGGTGGCCAGCCTCTGGAAATACGTCATATCATCCACAAGACTCTCCCATGTATCCACCACTAGGTCCCACAGTTGGTCAGGTGTGCATGTGGCCACTCTTGAGTTCTCGTGGTGCTTCATTTGCGCCAACAAATTTTCAATTGCAGTTAAGTCCAGTGCTCTAAACCGCCAGCCAATCAGGTCGCTGGCAGCCTGACATGAAAATCATTGCCGAATGATTCGACTTGTGTGAACCAGTGAGTAGTAGTACTGGAACTGGATTACTCCACTGGGATGGAGGATCCTCACACTTGGCACCATAATATTTTCAGGATCTGCACATACTGATCTGTACTGAGATGACCACAAATTAAGTATCTCTGTCCCATCTGATATTCACTTCACTTTAGCAAAGGCAAGCCTATACAGTCTGATCATAAGAGAAGGCCTCTGTAACAGCATCCACAGAAATTGGTCATTCTTGAGGTGGACAGTGTTCAAAAATCGATGTTTCACACAGGTGTCACGTAATACAGGCTGTTTTGCTGAGGTGTTGACACCTTTCCTGAGCACAACCCTTAAAGCCAGCCATTTACCCACGTAGTATGCCACCGCTTGTGCCACTTCTGGGTACAGTGAGCTGAACATTGCACCTGGCTGCCCCTTCATGTGCACTGAAAGCAACATGCTCTCATTAACAGCATATGCTGAAACATCTTGGCAGTAAATGACTGTCATAAATCTGTCAGTGGCGAAATGTTTTATGTTCAGCATACCTTTGCTATTTCATGTTATGCTTGCAACACAACAACAAACAATAAAACATAAAAAATGGTGTTGTAGGGACACAAACCCTACTTATTTCAGAGAAATTTAAGAGCCTCAAATGCTGCTATGGGGCTACCACATAACTACAAAGATTTGTTCTTATTTGTTTATTCAAGTGAGAAGCACCCTGGCATTTGAAACGGTTACAAGTAAGTGTTGTAATGAATAGAGGGTGGTCACAAACAGTAAAAGCTTGTAAGGGTGTTACAGGGTAGGTTGTGCTGAGAAATAATTGTTAAGAAAAAAATTCTATACTTTGCATCATTTCAGAGTTAATTAGCACTGAAGTTAAGCTATCACACCGTTACATACAAAAATTCAAGTGGCCCACCAGAAATGATGTTGCCAAATTTGTTCTTTCTTTGGTTTCCTAAAAAACAAACAAGAGAGTGATTCAAAAATTGGACATCAGATGATAGTAAGGATCAAATCTGAGCTGAAGGCTGAGCTTTCTCGTGCACTGACGTCTACACTGTGAGACCAACTGACACTAGCTGTACCTGGCAAGCCACTTTAATGTGCATATGCAACAGCCTGATTCACTACCTTCAATGCTAATTGAGTTCAAAAACAGCGCAACATATGAAGTTTTTACCTCAACAATTATTTCTCAGCACAACCTACCCTGCAACACACCTACAACCATTTTCAGACTGTTTCCAATCACATGTAAATAAAACAATATGCAATAATTTCACAGAGTCACATAAAATAAAAAAGATCTATAAGTAAAACTGTTACAATAAGAAGAGAACAAATACACTGTTAAAAGTGTGTTATGTGTGGGGTGCTGCAGAGAGAGAGAGAGAGAGAGAGAGAGAGAGAGAGAGAGAGAGAGAGAGAGAGAGAGAGAGAGAGTGAGTGAGTGTCACTGGTGCGAGCCATACACAACCAAAGGTACCAGAGCTTATCAAAAGAAATGCAAAGAGTTTTGTAAACAGGGGCAGATTTTTTTTTTTTTTTTTTTTTTTTTTTTGCAAGAGATATTCCACAAGAGATCTTTGCAACACACTACATTCTCCATCAACAGAATTTATATGAAGCGAGTGTCAGTGTGGGAGAAGCAATGAGTACAGTAGCTCCTGAAACATGATTTATTTGTAGATATGGACTGAAATGTTTCCAGAAAAAGCCTTTCAGAAATGCCTGCAAAGCTGTTATGAAGATTTAGCATATTACTGTTAAATACACTGTCCTAGCCAAGGAATGATCTGAAAGGTATCTCTGAATTTTAAAGAGAAAGATTTATCAACGGACATTAATGGTAACAAAACTGAAAAATCAATGGCTTTCATATGTGGCCTGTATCACTGATACTATGGAACACTTGATATTTTGAATCTGGTGTCACAGTTAAAAATATTTCAATTTCGAACAACAGTGATCTCCTTTTGTGGAGTAGACCAGTTTTAAATAAAAACATTTTCTTAACATTTGTGAGACAATCAGATTTGGAAGTCTTAAATTTTTGTGGATGCTCTTCAGCACATTATCTTAACTTGCTACAAAGATGTTATTCTCAGTGTATATTCTAAACAGCAAAATGTGCTTATGTCCAGAGCATTATTTGCTCCCAGTCATCATCTTTAACAATATGAGCAGATCTATGTTATGAAAGGTACAGAAACATTAAAACAATCTAGTCATATTTCAAGATGCCATTTCCACGTCTTTCACAAAATACATGTGATGTTAAATACATATTCACTTCCCTTTGCCGTTGGCATGGAAACAACTGCAGTTAGAACTAAGGCCTATACAGAAACAAACAGTTGCACAATAAGTGTAACAACATTATTACAGGTTCCAATAATGATTTTCCTTGGTCCAAATTTCATTGACTTCACAAAGCTGCATCCACAATTATGTTTATGTTAGGGTCAGTTTAACTGTTGGAGGAACTTTTTTCCCAGAATGAAGGACATTAATTCCACACTGATAAGCTTACACAGTTCAATCCAAAGGCAAGTCTTTGAATCATTAGTACTCAGTACTGACAGTGTAACTTCTTTTAAATGGAAAAAGTACTATCATGAATGAACTAGTTTCTTGTGTATAATATGTAAATAATTTAAACATGAAATACAAATTAAATATAGTGGGAACTTCATTTGAAAGCATTATTTGCTTACTCTAATCTTCTATAGAAAATTATATGCAAGGTACATATAATTGGATGCTTACTTTCTTTGCAGTTTTTCAATCAATAAAGGATTCTTTGTAAATTAAAAAAAAAAAAAAAAAAAAATGGTGAGAGCCAACAAGATGGATAAACATCCACATTATTACAGTGGGTTATAAAATTTGACTTGGTGAGAGCCGATTACCATCAGTAGCTTTAGTCCTTTACTTTCTCTCTAAAAGGGATTACTAACACACAACTAGCTAGCCACACGCTCACACTGTGGTATGAGGATGAGCCAGCTCTTACTGGCACTTCTCTGATTACAGAGTCTGCGGAACAAGTTTCCATATGAGCTGACAATGCACCAAGATGAAATCGTGTTTCTTTGACATGTGACAAATAAGGCAGAGGTAATTAAACAGGAGCTTCTGAGACAATGCAGTTTACTGATAAGCAGATTGTGTATGTAGTGGCAGAACAATTTTTACGGTAAGTTTTCTATGGGAGGCAGCGCAGAACTTGGTTGATACACTACGGGCCAAAATACATTTCTGTGACAAAACTTTTTACACCTTCTGCAATTAACCAGAAGTTCTGGAGGTGTCTTAGAAAGCACAGGAAATATGCTTATGAAACATGATGCTTGGATAATTTCAGTGGCAAAGCTGACTGTGTGCTGAAGTGACTAAGCACTCAGGCATGTTTATCACAAATGACAAGTTTGCTGGAGAGGAAGATTTTTTCAGAATAAGTATGGCTACTAACAGGGAGTACTATTGTTCCTTCATAGAATTAACATATACTTAAGCATGAATCTGACCACTGGTGAGCTGAAGGAACACATTGAGAAAGATTGTATGTGGTTTTGGGGTAAAATGTGTAATCTGTGAAAATGTATCAATTGATTTTGTGAACTAAATGCTTCAGTTTCAACAGGTGTTGCACTGTGAAATTATCAGCACACTGAAATGTGAAGCAATGCTTGACTCAATACTTTATGCACCTTATCAAACATTTTCTTTACGATCTAATACACATTTTTTGTGATGCTGACACCTCCCCTTTCCCCATTGGCACAAAAAATGTCTGCTTCACACCTCTACCATTGCCTCCTCTCGCTATCACCATTAAACTTCCCTTTATTACAGAGAGAATCAACAGCATGACACTAGTTATGTAGCAATTAATAGACAACAGTTCAGATCTCAATTTCCTTACTACAATTAAATAAAAATAATAAAAAAAAAACAACCACCACCACCACCACCACCCACTTGATATCCATTACAGGATAACAGCCACCTCCAGAATGCTCCATGCAACATGTATTTCAAATGAAGAAAAATCGTATAAAATAACCAACTCACTGTCTGTAGACACTCTCCAACCAAATGCTGGGCCTTCTTTTATGTCATGTCCAAGAAGGGCTGCTCTATGCATAAGTTTTTTGGGGATACAACCCACATTAACACATGTACCTCCAAGACCCCATGTTGTTCCCATGGGTGAAGGTTTGACAAAATCGCATACTGCTACTTTCCGTCCAAGCGCTGCAGCCTCCTGTTGACAAAACATTCTAAAATTGTGGTACATAATATGGAGCAATGAAATCACTTATTACAGATATAAAATTTCAATCAGTGGGAATGTATCAAGCCAAAGAATAGGTAATTCACAATCAAGAGTCAGAGGAGCTCTTACTATGAAAAATATTTTAAGCAAATATCAACTTTCATACAAACATTTCACTGAGTCATCTCCTCATTACTCTCTCAGCCATGTCTTCCTAAACATTCTGTCTGTCTTCACTATGTAACCTTTAAAAAAGCAAGGTTCACATTCTCTTTCAAGATACTGCAGGGGTGTAGAGGTGTTTTTTGTGGTATAGATAGGACAGATAGTATTTGCGTGAAGAAAACTGTCATTTTATTTTGCGACTAAACACGTGGAATTACAGGTTGTCTAGTAGTAAAATTTTTGTGACAAAAACAGTTTGTATATGAAATTACTCTGAATTTGAGTGTATTATCACTTTTATTAGTAAAGGATATGCAGTTAATATACTTAACTCACAAATGGTTAAACTAGACATGTTTCAATTTTCTTTGAAAAATGGAGAATTAGGGTTGAACAATCTTGGGGTCATTAGAGACTGAACACAAAGACAGATTAAGGAAGGATAGGGAAGAAAACTGATTGTGTCCTTTTGTAAAAGGGACCATCCCTGCATTTGCCTAAAGTGATTTAGGAAACCCACTGTGTCTTACCACTGCACCACAATGCTCTAAAGTTTCGTGCGATTTAGAAATGCACAAGAGTTGCCTATTTTCACTGACCTAGGATGTACTGTATTTTATTATTTCAACAACCATTCTTCTGGTAGCCACTGGATAGTCATCTGCACAGTTTGATTACATTAACATCAAATCACAACCAGTAACGAGACAACTTTTCAGTCTTTCTGATTTTATTTGTTTCTAAACGTAAGTGGATTAAGTTATTTCATTCCATACAACTACTTTTACCTAAGAGATGAAGATTGTAAAACACACTACCAATAATATGTTTACAATTTATAATATTCTGTACCCACCTCCTACCAGATAAATTGCACATAATGGATTTCCATTCAAGAACCTTCAACATTGCAGCACATCAGCAATCATTGGTTAATATATTAAAAAACTAAAAACCCGCCTCAGTTGCGAAAAAAGCACCTAGTGTTACGTGTTAACCCAGCTTTCCATTCATGATGTACCACCACCACCACCACCACCACCACCACCACCACCACCACCACACCCTCTCTGTGAAGTTTAATACTAACAAGCAGACCACACAACAATTGAATTTTTGTAATTTTGTATGCAGTAAGACTGCAATAATTCAGCGTTTGATAATGCAGCATACCTGATAGTCTGGCACACATCTTAAATTTTCCTGTAATTTTAGCTTAGTGTTGTTGGTAGTACAGTCAGACACTTTCAACAAACATTGGAACTATTCGGAGCGGTGCCTGGTCTGTAAAAAGTTTCTGTCTCGCTGAGCAATTACATTCATACCAAGATAAGAAGTTGCATTGTTAGGTCAGGTGAAAACTTTGGCATAATTGGTCCAAACAGCCGAGATGGAAAACGATGTAAATAACAAATTGACAAGCAATCACTCCGAAATTGTACGAGGGCTGAATTCAGCATCCACTAATGAAGCGAGTGCAGTTTCAGCAGAAGTTGGTAAGTGAATCAAAATTGAAAGATTTCACTATCAAAGAAGAGCTGACTGATGATGAGGTATTACAAAGTGTTTTCAACCCACAAATGGCACCAGAAACTGGAGTGACGAAGTACTAACACCCACAGTTCCCGAGGCTTCAGAAGCATAAAGCACTTTTGTGTAATTTGCTGAGAGTGACCAACAATACAATGCTTCTGTAGTTATGAATCTGCACATCACAAAAAATAATTTTAGTCAGAAAATAGCTCAATCTAAAAAACAAGTTAGCATTCTGCAATGTTACAGAGGGCTCAGAACGAAATTTCTGTTAAATCATCAGTCTTAGCTACCAACCTGATATATTTCATGCCCTTGACAATGTCAGATATGTGTGCTACTCCTAGAGACACTGATTCCAATTACACTGCACCAAATTCTTGGTAATAGTTTTTATTAATAAGCGCATTGATCTTCTCAAATCAATGATTCTTATTTTATTTTGTAGCTGGGCTACATAAACCATTTACTTACACTGAACTTTTCTAAAACTATGAGCACTAAACTGATTTAATAGTGCAGTCCAGTATTCGACTTAATTAAATTTTGCTCTTACAGAGAAGTAATAATTTCTGCATTGTAATCTCTCCTGTTGTGTTCCATAAATAACAGTTACTTGTTTTTGTATGTTAAAACTATTTTACTTAAAGCAGGTTTTTAAAAATGGCCTTTATGATGCAGAAAATTTCATAATCCAGCATTGACAGATCCCCAAGCCTCCTTGATTATCAAGGTCCTACTGTATTTATGGAAAGTGAAGTTCAGAACCCAAACACCAATCCCCCAAAGCAATTTAAAAAAAAAAAAAAAAAAAAAAGAAAATTGACTTAAGTATTTCGAGTGCCTTTAATTCATTAAAGGCAGATTGATTTCTTGATGGGCCACATGGCACTGTGGTAGAATAGTCGCCTGACACATGAGCTACCTGGATTCCATTCCTAGCCAATGCAAATTATTAAGCGAAGGTGCATGTTCTATGACCATTTCTGTGAAATGTAAAAAAAAAACCTGAGCACATGAGACCGGTAATCGCTGGATCACCAGTTTGAGACTCGTTTCGGTCCCCCCCCCCGCCCCCTCCCCCCTTCAGTTAAGTTCGAGTACCTACATGATTTAAGTAAAAGATTCTTCAAATATATGCAAATTGTCATACACCTAATTGTCATGTTTTATAAGAAATGCATGTACTCTTCTTTCTAATCACATACCGTTCACAATATTCCCATTTTCATTGCAAATATAAAACCTTAATTAATGATCATTTATAAAAGAATACGAATAAAGATTTTGTAAATAAAAAATTAATAATTAATTTTTGTCATCTTCACATATTTTACACTTCATGGAAATGCTCATAGAACATGTACTTTTGTTTGAAACTTTCCATTGGTTGAGAATTGAAGCAGGGCCACTCACATGCCAGGATAACACTACCAGAGCCATGTGGCCCATCAAAAAATCTGTTCTGTATTTAGTAAGTTAAATGCACTCAGAAAACATCAAGATAATTTTCTGAATAATTTCTGCGAGTCATATAAAACTTTTCTGGAAGACTGATATTTGAGTTATGAACTCCATAAGTAATAACATTACAAAAATCTGATTCACATGTGGTCTCCTTGAAAGATTAAATAGTTCTGAAGCTTCTCCAGTACCTTCTGTGTAAGAAACAGACAGATTTTTCCTGTGTGAGATACTTTCATTTGATACCCAGCCTTTTCGTAAGGACTTCATATTTTGAGGAAACCTTTGATTTTGAACGATAGATAATTTTTTTAATACATATGTTATTAACTGAACACTTGTGACTGCTCACATCTATATAAAAAAAATAACCTATCAATCAACAAAACAAACCCCTAATTCACATAAGCTTAACCCAACTGAGAACAAAAATATAAAGACAGTGAGATATTAAATTTCTGCTTTTGATTTACAGAATAGCAATAGTTTGCACTGCTAAGGGATTCCTACAAAATCTACACATACAATTCATGCAAAGAATGACAGCAAATATTGCTTGAAAGAATCAGTCTTATCTGATTCGACTGTATTTCAAGCAGTCACAAAAGATAAGTGTTATCAGTACTGCCCCTCTGTGCAGTATCATTGATTATAAATTTTGTTTCAATACCCAGAACCATTTAAAATGACTTAGGGTATCCAATGTGTTTCATCTTTATATTAGTGTGGCTAAAATGGTAATATCACACTTTCTTTTAGTACAACTTACACTACTATTACTGACTATGTCTCCTTATTCAGGACAAAGTACAGAGTTGTGTAGCTAATACGTCTTTAGCCCAAATCACATGACATTAATTACTTCCATATCTCCTAAAGGTAAAGAGCAAGCTGTGTCTTGCACAACATGTGGCATAAAACAATTGGGGCCAGTTTCAATAAATGAGTTATTGTACAAGCTATATAGCTTAATTGCTGTCTTTAGCAACTATAATGAAAGTCTTATAATGACCAGACACATTTTGTTTTATTTTAAACCATCTTCAGTGGTCACTGTAACAATACTTTTTTTTAAATACAATTTTGATTATTGTAAATTAAAAAGATATCATATGCGTCCACACAACCATTTTTAAATTCTACGATAAATTAATGGAAATTATATAGGCTTGGAGAATTCAGCACGGGCACTCTTGACACTTATTAAATATTTGAAATACCTGTGCTCCTTTCAAATTAAATCACAGATCTTACTGCGCCAGACTTTATGGTAAATTGTGTTATTAAAAATGGTTTACTGTCTAGCAAGACTACATACAATTTAAAATGTGAATTACTGGTTTTGGCATCTGTGGATCTGTTTGTGCACGCAGCATCCTCAACAGTGTTACTGAACTAAACTACTGGGTAACAGATGACATGTCAAGAGAAATTTTGCAACTATATATTTTTTTAAATTAGGGACTCCCAAGAATTCTGCACTTGTGCTGTGCTTTTGCACGGTTGTGGAGCTCTGTTACCTGGCTGCACACTAGCTCCACTACCATTCAACACACTGACCAGTGGAGGGGGAGGGGGAAGTGGAGGAGGGGAAACTGCGAACATGCTACATTTAGATGAAAGTGCACTTATGTAAGGAACACTTAATGGCTTGCAAGCAGCTTTGTTTCATGTTTCCTATTTCACATTTCTCAGCAACATAGGTCACAAGAAAAACAAATTTTCTGTATTAATTAATTATTTTTGGCATGCTGAAGACTTAATAAAATTTTTTATCTGGTACTAACTGTTGGCAGATGCAGACAATTTCACAGACTCATCACTCAGGTTGCCTCATAATCGTGAGTTATTTAGTTTCATAATCGGAAAAAGCTTTTCACACACATATGTTGACCAAAACATTGACATCATATTTGTAACCTCATTATCAGGACAAGGAAACTCTTCCAGAGTAAGGAAAAAACCAAATAGAACTCGTGGACAGTTTTAACGCACAGGGACACTTTCAGCTGAAATGGCAAATGGTCTCATAATCAGCTCAAAAACAGATGCAAGATTGGCAGTGTCCTCAAAAAGTAAAAAAGAAATCTTTAATTCCTATCTTTTTTAGGGGACGATTGCATTGTTTGTGAGAAATGTGCAAAGTGAGCCGGAGCTCCATCATGTTAGAACCTTACATCTATGTGCATCACACCAGTTGCAAGGCACTAGCAGAATTTCCTGTTCTCACCCATCATTATGTACATCTATATGTTGGTAGGATTTGCCAATACTATGATAAATAGACATACTCCTTGTTCCTTATATCCAAAGAATGTACGAATTACCTGTGGCAGTGATATGTTTTTGTGTACTTGCACATAGGAAAAACAGGAGGTATACATGTGAACTCTCTCAATATGTTTTGTGTTGTTATCTTTGCTGCATTATAGAAGTTCTCAGGCTTGAGGGTTTAAGTTATCTAATATCACTGTGTGTTCTACTTTCATTTATAAAACTAACTTCTGTATATACCAGAACTACATACAATTATTCATGTGGAAATTACAAGTTGACATACTTGGTGATCCCACTTAAAAACATTCATATCTTTCGGCATAGGTGGCAAGCAGTTCAAGACACGTGCGGAAAATGGGCAAAACAGTAAGCGGTTTCATGAGGTCACTGATGAAATTTACAAACTTCAGAATGACAAAGGCTTTGGAGCTTGCAATATCTCTTGTTAACACCCACACATCACAGTACACTGGATACTTTTGTCCAGACTTAACGAATCTGTAAGCTCAGATAAATCTTCCAATGTGGCAGCCAAGTGTAACAAAGGATTCTCTAGTGGATATAACATCACCACTACGTGAACTGCAACAGCGAAAAGACACTCTAGAGGTATACTGACATCATAAGGGTTTCGGCCGATATTCTGCAAAGTGCAAGCACTGTGCAGTTACTCAGATGATCAGAGTATCTGGAATAAAAATGCAGTATCTATATATGAGGTTCATTCAAATGAAACCTGGTCAGTGTGTCTACCTTTGCCTTACACATAAGGTGGCACCACGTACCCGCGGGTATGGTGGCACCATCTATTGGTAGAGAGATGGACACGTGCGCACCATTTGATGTTGCATAGCGCCAGTGTGGTTTCACACTGAAGGAAAGGTGGTCACACAAGTATTTGTCCACTACCGAACATGCAGGAGAGTAAGCAGGAACAGTGAGGAGTGATACGATTTTTGGTGTCAGAGGGAGTTGGAGGCCGTGAAATGTATTGACAGATGAAGGCTGTGTATGGTGAGTACAGACTGAGTCGTTTAAGTGTTGTGGCATTATCTTCTTGCATGATAATTCCCACCCACACATGGCCAATGTGGTGAAAACGACATTGCAGCAGTTTCAGTGGGAAACTGCTGGAACATCCACCGTACAGTCCTGAACTTTCACTGTGTGACTTTCATGTGTTTGGACCTCTAAAACAAGCTATTCGTGGACATCGATTCACAATGGACGACGAAGTGTGTGACTGGGTCCAGGCCTGGATCAGACAGTAGCCTACTAGCTTCTTCAAGGATGAAATCGACTGGCTAGTGTCGCAATGGGATAAATGTGCCTACAGTTTTGGAGACTTTTTTGAGTATGTCTACAGTGTATAACTACATTTTTAAGTTAACAAAATCATTACCATTACTTTACACTATGACCAAGGATTCATTCGAATGCCTCTTACACTATCATCAAGAGCTACTGTCATACACACATATTACTATGTCAAGAAGACTGCTTTCGTCAGGTGGCAGCCTGCATGGCAGTGATACATCTTTGTGTACTTGGGCACAAAAGTAGCATGTGAACACAGAGACATATTTTGTGTTGTCATCTTTGTCATGTTACAGACATTCTCATTCATTAATGTTTAAGTTTGCTTTTATCTAATGTCACTGAATCTCCTACTTTTGGAAATAAAAGCAATTTATTTACACAAATAAATTATGTGTGGTTATTTAGGAGGAAATTATGAGATAGCATACCATAAAAACAAAACTAGATGCTAAGTATTTACAAGAGTGATAGGGTCACAAACTGCTTAGTACTTATAGGCTGCTCTAACTTTCGTATGAGATCAAAGTCATTGGTCAAAAGGTTAGACTAGTATGCCTGGTGCTCCAATTCTTCTCCTCCCCAGCATCGCAGTTGCCACCATACACACTCTGCCTATGTGGTTTTTTGTTGTCGTGCAACAGGAGTGCACTGCCCACTATCCGGATGTTCCTCCTGAATGCCAAGTCATACTGTCACATCAGATAGTCCCTGAAGCAGTCTGCACTTACTGTTCTGCCATATAGAATGAATTGGCATACAATAACACCCCTGACATCAGACACAATAATCACCATCAATTTCACAGGGTAGTATTATGACAGAATTTCTGCTGCCTTAGTCATCCAGCATCTGGCCTTTCCACGGAATGGCATTTGAGTCCTGGTTCGTACACCTTGATCCAAAATTTACATATGGAAACTTTTTATGACAGGAAGTGGCTGCTATCCTATTACCGGCATAGTAGGTGGTCAGAGCATATTATATCCACCACTGAATGTCCATCAGTTCATGCAGTGCCCACCGAGATGCGATTTTGTGCAGTTGCAGCTTTGCCTGCAATACCCTGTGGATGATTTGTTTCTACATCTACATTGATACTCCGCAAGCCACCCAACGGTGTGTGGCGGAGGGCACTTTACGTGCCACTGTCATTACCTCCCTTTCCTGTTCCAGTCGCGTATGGTTCGCGGGAAGAACGACTGTCTGAAAGCCTCCGTGCGCGCTCTAATCTCTCTAATTTTACATTCGTGATCTCCTAGGGAGGTATAAGTAGGGGGAAGCAATATATTCGATACCTCATCCAGAAACGCACCCTCTCGAAACCTGGCGAGCAAGCTACACCGCGATGCAGAGCGCCTCTCTTGCAGAGTCTGCCACTTGAGTTTATTAAACATCTCCGTAACGCTATCACGGTTACCAAATAACCCTGTGTCGAAACGCGCCGCTCTTCTTTGGATCTTCTCTATCTCCTCCGTCAGACCGATCTGGTACGGATCCCACACTGATGAGCAATACTCAAGCATAGGTCGAACGAGTGTTTTGTAAGCCACCTCCTTTGTTGATGGACTACATTTTCTAAGCACTCTCCCAATGAATCTCAACCTGGTACCCGCCTTACCAACAATTAATTTTATATGATCATTCCACTTCAAATCGTTCCGCACGCATACTCCCAGATATTTTACAGAAGTAACTGCTACCAGTGTTTGTTCCGCTATCATATAATCATACAATAAAGGATCCTTCTTTCTATGTATTCGCAATACATTACATTTGTCTATGTTAAGGGTCAGTTGCCACTCCCTGCACCAAGTGCCTATCCGCTGCAGATCTTCCTGCATTTCGCTACAATTTTCTAATGCTGCAACTTCTCTGTATACTACAGCATCATCCGCGAAAAGCCGCATGGACCTTCCGACACTATCTACTAGGTCATTTATATATATTGTGAAAAGCAATGGTCCCATAACACTCCCCTGTGGCACGCCAGAGGTTACTTTAACGTCTGTAGACGTCTCTCCATTGATAACAACATGCTGTGTTCTGTTTGCTAAAAACTCTTCAATCCAGCCACACAGCTGGTCTGATATTCCGTAGGTTCTTACTTTGTTTATCAGGCGACAGTGCGGAACTGTATCGAACACCTTCCGGAAGTCAAGAAAAATAGCATCTACCTGGGAGCCTGTATCTAATATTTTCTGGGTCTCATGAACAAATAAAGCAAGTTGGGTCTCACACGATCGCTGTTTCCGGAATCCATGTTGATTCCTACATAGTAGATTCTGGGTTTCCAGAAATGACATGATACGCGAGCAAAAAACATGTTCTAAAATTCTACCAGAGATCGACGTCAGAGATATAGGTCTATAGTTTTGCGCATCTGCTCGACGACCCTTCTTGAAGACTGGGACTACCTGTGCTCTTTTCCAATCATTTGGAACCCTCCGTTCCTCTAGAGACTTGCAGTACACGGCTGTTAGAAGTGGGGCAAGTTCTTTTGCGTACTCTGTGTAGAATCGAATTGGTATCCCATCAGGTCCAGTGGACTTTCCTCTATTGAGTGATTCCAGTTGCTTTTCTATTCCTTGGTCACTTATTTCGATGTCAGCCATTTTTTCGTTTGTGCGAGGATTTAGAGAAGGAACTGCAGTGCGGTCTTCCTCTGTGAAACAGCTTTGGAAAAAGGTGTTTAGTATTTCAGCTTTACGCGTGTCATCCTCTGTTTCAATGCCATCATCATCCCGTAGTGTCTGGATATGCTGTTTCGAGCCACTTACTGATTTAACGTAAGACCAGAACTTCCTAGGATTTTCTGTCAAGTCGGTACATAGAATTTTACTTTCGAATTCAATGAACGCTTCACGCATAGCCCTCCTTACGCTAACTTTGACATCGTTTAGCTTCTGTTTGTCTGAGAGATTTTGGCTGCGTTTAAACTTGGAGTGGAGCTCTCTTTGCTTTCGCAGTAGTTTCCTAACTTTGTTGTTGTACCACGGTGGGTTTTTCCCGTCCCTCACAGTTTTACTCGGCACGTACCTGTCTAAAACGCATTTTACGATTGCCTTGAACTTTTTCCATAAACACTCAACATTGTCAGTGTCGGAACAGAAATTTTCGTTTTGATCTGTTAGGTAGTCTGAAATCTGCCTTCTATTACTCTTGCTAAACAGATAAACCTTCCTCCCTTTTTTTATATTCTTATTAACTTCCATATTCAGGGATGCTGCAACGGCCTTATGATCACTGATTCCCTGTTCTGTACATACAGAGTCGAAAAGTTCGGGTCTGTTTGTTATCAGTAGGTCCAAGATGTTATCTCCACGAGTCGGTTCTCTGTTTAATTGCTCGAGGTAATTTTCGGATAGTGCACTCAGTATAATGTCACTCGATGCTCTGTCCCTACCACCCGTCCTAAACATCTGAGTGTCCCAGTCTATATCTGGTAAATTGAAATCTCCACCTAAGACTATAACATGCTGAGAAAATTTATGTGAAATGTATTCCAAATTTTCTCTCAGTTGTTCTGCCACTAATGCTGCTGAGTCGGGAGGTCGGTAAAAGGAGCCAATTATTAACCTAGTTCGGTTGTTTAGTGTAACCTCCACCCATAATAATTCACAGGAACTATCCACTTCTACTTCACTACAGGATAAACTACTACTAACAGCGACGAACACTCCACCACCGGTTGCATGCAATGCATCTTGCCCCTCTAACTCCAGTAGCATTCGTCATATGCCTTTTTCCAGGAGCTGTTCAATGACTGCACATGCCATGTCAGTCCGCACCCTCACAGGTCAACCCGAGCACTGCTGATCACCATTGCCACATATACTTGCTGAAACATTCCTACCCACGATGCTACTGTACAGCATTGGAGGGCATTATTCCCAAGGGCTTCTACCAATTCACTGTGAAAAATCCACTCATATTTCCCCCTTGGAGAATGGCTATTTTGATGTATGCATGCTGTTCAGCAATGACTTTTACCCCAACCCTTGAGGACGCGTGGTACGTGCTCATGCACACGCACACTGACACCGAGAGTGTGCAAGGTATTAGAGCTGGCGAAAAAAATTTATTACACATTCATAAGATTTTCTTGCTATAACACAAAGATCTCAACACAAACTTTTTCAATTGTTTAATGTTGTATAAAAAGTTTGAAATAAATGTACTGATAAAATGCATTAAGATAAATGAGTTTTGACAAACCTTGGCTGCAGCGATGCCACCTGATCCACCTCCAATTACCACCAAGTCATACTCGAACTTTTCATAGGTGCCATCAAGCATATCTCTCAAAGCCCCAGTTCTGTGTGCAGTTAGAACATCGCTGCACCCTCCAACATGGATTCCTCTTATAAATACATTTGGGACTGTTCTCTGCTGAGTTTTCTCAGCCAAAATATTCTGAAGGGCTGGTCCATCTGCAGAAAAATACATGTAGATAAAGTGAGACTTTTTTGTGAAAAATGTGTTCAATGATTTTAAGATTTCTAACTTAAGAACACATACAAGAAATTCACAGCCATTTGTTGTTGATCAAGCACTGTCAGCTACCTACTAGGAATATGAGGTCACCAGATGTAGCAACTTAAAATTATGCCTCTACAAGAGGTATCTCTGTCTTTTGGAAGCAATAAGAGGTAAGACAGAGCCAAATGTGCAATATAAAAAAATTAGCAGAATTGTTTTCTTAAATTCCACATGTAGTATTTACGTTTCAGTATGTTGCCAGTAGGAACATTGTTATTGTGGAACAAAGTTTCATACTGGCTCACTTTTCTAGTGGATTCATTTATGCTGCTGCCCTTCTTTTTAAGTGACTGGTTCACTTACTGCAAAGAAATTTCATACCGTTTGTGCCCACAATCCTTGCTCTCATACATAATTAAATGTTCGAACTATGGTTCAGCAGAGAAGTCACTTAATCCACATCCAATTTCTACCAGTCATTCTCGCAATTTTCACGTGCTGCCAGAACATCACTGCACACTCCAAAATGCATTCCTCTGGCAACCTAATTTGGAACCATTCTCTGTTGTGTTTTCTCAGCCAAAATATTCTGGACGGATGCCTCTACAGATGAGTAAGCGAAGTCAAAAATTAAAAGTAACTGAGGCATCACAACTGGTGATTTTCAACATCAGAAGCCATTTTCAAGTGAAATACACACACTTGAAAACACACACCTCAAAGCTTTTCTGTACACAAACAGCCTTTAAATCCGCCAAATGTATAAATCGACAAATAAGTTTATAAACCAAGAAGCTGTCAAATGAATCAGTTACAATTAACCATATTAAACAGAACAAAGCATGAATCAAAACATACTGATGTACAGAAAGAAATGACTTGGTGTGCTTCAATACAGGTTGAAGTTACATTCTTTGTTCTATTTAGTGTAAGTATGGTAGCTGATGTATTTGGTACCTTCTTGGCATATCAAGTTATTCATCAGTGTATATGTATGGCAATTTTAAAAACTCTTTGTGCAGAATGGGTTTTGATGTACATGCATCACTTAAAAATGGTCTCAAGGTCAAAACTACATTAAGAGAGGAAAAAATTTAATTTTTTGACATAATGTTCTCAGTCCTGTCGAAACCATAATTATCTTAACCAGTTCATAACAGCTGTGGAATGGTTCTTGACTGACTTCTGGCAAAAACCAAGTGAAGTGGTTTAGCAGTTGACACTGCACTAGTACTCGAGGAGCAAAGTTCTAAGCTCTGACCAATAACCAAGACTGAGCTTTCCCATTGTTTCCCTAAATCCCTTTAGGCGCATGTTTATGTGGTTTTTCCAATAGGAAACATTTGTGCACAGAAAAAACTATCTCCATGACAATGCCATTGACGGGATTTTTTTTACTTTGAGTCATCTTTTCCTTTTGTTGTCGTTGTTAAAAATGTCATCATTGTCAGGCAAAATAAATTGCAAGACTGCTACCTTGTACCTAGATTAAAGTGTTTAGTTAGTGTGAAACAGCCCAACAATCCCTTCAGCAAGCAAGCAAGCAAGCTCTAACTCTTACAGGAATCAGCGCATCGCTGCGAATAATGAGAATAATGGACAGGGGCACCGTGTCAGTTGTGTGCGGATAAGTTGGAAATTTGATTTGGTCAGGGACAATGTCTGAATGACCGAGGCAATCAAGGGCAACCATTTGCAAGAAACAGAAAAATGCGGATTCGAGTCCCGGTCTGGCACAAGTTTTCAACTTTCCTCATTGATGTATTTCAATGCACACTAACACCTAATGTCTTTATTTCCTTTGGATCATAATCATATAAGGCTGCAGGATCAAAGATGCTGTCTGTTCTTCCGGACACGAACGAAAGAACACACACCACATACTCATGGAATTGATGCATCTTCAAGAGTAACACATACTAAAAAAAGGAGCATGCTTCACAATTTATTTTTCATATTTACTTTAGTTCTTTGACAGATTACAGATTTTAAAATAATGATGAGGGGAAGTACAATATTCCTCCCAAGGAAAAAGTCTGAGGCGAGTTATTTAGCAATTTCTCTCTCTTGAGCTTACAAAATTTCTTGTTCACACAGCAAAAACATGATGTATTTGTAGCAGAATTACAGCAAACTGTGAAATATAATGAAAACGCACACAAAATTACTTCAATGTGATCATATTGGCTTAGTCATTTGTGACAGTAGCTGTTAAGAGATGCTTATGTTTCTTTTGAAATAATTCTACAAATTAAGAATCGAAGAACCAGTCAAGGGACAGCTAGCAAGATGTCCATACATTGTTCTCATATGAAACTAGTCCTGTTTTCGAGTGATAGGTGGCTTGTGTGTAAAGAAAATTGTGGCCCTACTTATACTTTGACAGTTTTTTTACCACAAAGTTGTGGCCCAAGCTATGCTCGGGCTTGGTCTCTGAAGTGTTAAAATGCAAGTTTTTACTATAAGCAGTAAAAACACGAAACTGATGAACAAGTATTCAAATAGAGCTATATTTATAAAAAGATGGAATTTAATTAATAAACCCATCTTTAAGTGAGAACAATGCCATCATAGTTTTGAAACCAATTCTGACATTCAGGGTAGACTTGCAATTAAGCAATGGGAAATGGGCATAGCAGCTCAAGAACCCCTCAGCAATACTGAAGGTGCCTAAGGTCAGCAAGGGCACATTACCAGCTGCAAATGATCAACAGATTATACAACACAACACACTACTTTACCTTCCCTTGTGTAACAAATTAAAAACTTATCATTTGAAGCAGAATCTCATCAAGTCTCTGAGAATTCCATGTAGTTTTCCTGACTTTTGTTTGGAAAATCAATATCTGTGAGATTAACCCTGAACTTTTAACAAAAGGGAAAGTTGTGACGGAGCACTCAATGTGAGACAGACAAGTGCTTCACAGCCTACAATTCATCACATATTACAACAAAGCTCTGGGACAACTTGCTTTTTGCCTGTGTCATTGTATATCCAAGAGCATCGATCATTTCAGTGTCAGATAGTGACTAATCCTAACGGAGGGATCAGAAGCAGATTCAGAATTGTCCATGCATATAAAAATCGACACAAAGTTAATGTAACAAAAGCCACACAACTCTAATATACAAAATAGAAAAAAATTCACATATCCATGTCCACAAAGCCACCAGTTCTTCCTCAGTTCTTTCTGCTCTGAAACATTCTAAGAACCTTCTGACATTATACACACAATTTTTAAATATAACAGAGGATAAAATATATTACTAACTCTGAGAAAAATAAAAATCATGAAAGAAATTTAAACTATTCACATAACATTTACTTCTGTAGCACAGCTTACTCACTCCAAATCTGAAGCACAACTGATGTGCCACAGTGGTTTGCTACTACCGCTCCAGTTGAGCTCAGCACATGCGACTGCAACTTCGTATGCTGCTGTATACTACAAACCTTATTATGTAAAGCTCCAAAGTTTGCACCCACTACATGTACTGTAGTTTTCTCATCTCCAGAAAAGCATCATCAATAACCTTCTCTACAATACAGATTGTCTCCCCTCGTCCTCACAACAGGTGGTTCCATTTCCACCTAGGGTCTGAGTGGCCTGCCCCTGTGCCCTCCCATCCCTAAACAGTCGTCTTTTCCTCACTCAACAAGTAACATACACATTCCAAAACCTAGGATTAGTACTTTCTAATCAAGTATGTCTATTGGTAGCGTTAAATCAAACACTAGAAACTCTAAGTAGGAATATCAACAATGGAGGAAAAGACATATTGCTACATACCGTAAAGAAGACACGTCAAGTTGCAGAGAGGCACAACTAAAAGACACTTACCTAACGCTTTCAACCACAGCTGTCATCAGTAAAAAAGAGACACACACACTATTCACACACACTAGGAAGTACACATGATTGACAGCTCCAGCAACTCTGCCTGGAATGCAACTATCCATGGTATTCAAGCAGAAATCTGGACGGAGTGGTGGAGGGTTGGTTGGTTGATTGATTGGGGTTGAAGGGACCAAACGGGTGGGGAAGGGGAAGGGGAAGGGGGTTGGGGATGGGGAGAGGATGAAACCCATCTGGTGGAGTGTGCAGGGACTAGACTGCCAACAGGTGCAGTGTCGGGAGGTTGTGGGGCAGGGTGATGGGGAAAAAAGGAGCAAAAACAGAGAGGAGCGGGGAGAAACAGGCAGATGCTCTTGCAGAGAGCTGCAACTAAACAGTGTGGAAGAGGAGAATGGGGAGGAGACAATAGGACAGAGAAGTTGGAAACTTGGTTGGATGGTGCGTGTACAGTATGTTACCATAGGTTGAGGCCGGGATAACTACGGGAGCGAAGAATATGTTGTAAGGATAACTCCCTTCTGCGCAGATCAAAAAAGCTGGTGGTGGAGGGAAGGATCCAGATGGCTCAGGTAGTGACACAGCCATTGAAATCAAGTGTGTTACATTCAGCTGCATGTTGTGCCACAGGGTGGTTTACTTTGCTCTTGGCCACAGTTTGGCGGTGGCCATTCCTCCTGATGGACAGTTGGTTGGTAGTCATACCAATATAAAAAGCTGTGCAATGATTGCAGCAGAGCTTGTAAATGACATGGCTGCTTTCACAAGTGCTCTGGCCCCTGATGGGGTAGGATAAACTTGTGACAGGACTGGAACAGGAAGTGCTGGGTGCATGGATTGGGCAGTTTTTGCACCTGGATCTTCCACAGGGATATGATCCTTGTGGCAAGGGGTTGGGATCTGGAGTGGCCTAGGATGTTGTGGAGGTCGGGTGGGCAATGGAACACCACTTTAGTAGGGGTGGGAAGTATCTCAGGTAGGATGCCCCTCATGAGGTGCGGATGGAGCCATCAGAAAGGAGGTGGTCAACATCTAGAAGGGTGACACACTGGGTTGAGGAGGACCACGTGATGCGGATGGAAGAGAGGGTGTTAAGATTGTGAAGAAACGATGACAGGGTTTGGTGTTTTGGGAGGCTAGGAAGGTCTTCTCTAGATGGCACATAAAAAGGATGGCATGGAAGGGTTGTTGGGTTGGGTTGTTTTGGGGAAGGAGACCAGACAGCAAGGTTATCGGTCTCATCAGATTAGGGAAGGATGGGGAAGGGAGTCAGCCGTGCCCTTTCAAAGGAACCATCCTGGCATTTGCCTGAAGCGATTTAGGGAAATCACGGAAAACCTAAATCAGGATGGCCGGACACGGGATTGAACCGTCGTCCTCCCGAATGCGAGTCCAGTGTCTAACCATGCACCACCTCGCTCGGTGGCATAGGAGGGTGTCATATAGGTGCCGATGGCAGTACTCCAGATTTGTTTCTATACCTTCCCTTCAAATGAGAAGTAGTTGTGGGTTAGGATAAAGTTAGTAAGGTGTATGAGGAATGAAGCAGTGGGTGTGGTGTCTGAAGGACATTGGGAAAGGTAATGTTCAACAGCGGTAAGACCATGTGCATGAGGGACGTTGGTGTATAGGGAGGTGACGTCAACAGTGACAAGTAGGGATCCAGAAGGTAAAGGGCTGGAGATGGTGTAGAGTCTGAAGGAAATGGGTGGTGTCATTGATGTGGGAGACTAGATAACAGGCAATTAGATGGATGGTTGGTTGGTGGTTTGAGGTTTAAGGGACCAAACAGCAAGGTCATCAGTCCCTTGTTTCAAATGTGGTCCATTCCGCTAATGTGACATCTCAGGGGAGTCAGAACAATAAAAAGGAAAAGGCTAAAAACGTAAAGGGGCAGTCATGTTGTCAATGGTAAAAACAAAACGAGGGAAGTCAGCAAGAGAACGAACCCAACGCTATGCTGAAGCAGCATAGGCAATGCCACCTGTGACTTAAAAGGTACAACCGCTAGAATGTAGAAAGTATGTATGGGAATAGGAGACTAACCAAGCCTTAAAAAAAAAAAAGGGTAAAAACTGAGCAAAAGGGGAAGAAACGAGGACTTCGGTCAGGGAGGTGAATCGGGAATCTCCGAGAACACTGCTTACAGTGGGAGACACCTAAACACTCACCGCCCTGCCCCAATACCAGAGAGAGATTAAAAACCTTAAAACTGAGAATAAAAACCAATTTCCCGGAGGAAACCTAGACCCAGAGAGACCATCCGGGAATCGTCAGCCAACATCAAAGGTATAGTGTGGGGGAGTCTGTACTTAGCATGCAGAGCCAAAAGAAGGGGGCATTCAACCAAAATGTGGGCTAGCGACTGGAAGGCTCCACAACCACAAAGTGGGGGTGGCTCATCATGCAAAAGAAAACCATGGGTCAGCCTGCTATGGCCAATGCGGAGACGACACAGTGTGGTCGAGTCCTTTCGGGAGAGGCAAAAGGAAGAATGCCACGGGCCTGGTGTCACCTTATTCGCACGAAGTTTATTAGACAGGGGAGTAGCCTCCCAAGAATTGGCCCATGACTGTGCGAAGTGGGATTTGATGTGAAGCCGTAAATCCGCTGCAGGCGGGGTTACAGAAAACGGGGGGTAAGTGACTGCTCCCCCAGCCAAACAATCAGCGAGCTCATTACCCGGGATACCCACATGGCCAGGGACCCAAAGGAAGTCAATGGAACAAGCAGCACGGTGAATATCAGCGAGATGGTCATGGACGGCAGAGACCAAAGGATGGCGCGAAAAACACCGGTCAATAGCAAGAAGGCCACTCATCCGAGTCCATACATAACAAAACGCAGTTGTGTTGGGACTGTTTAATAAAGGTAAGGGCCTGGGAAATTGCCATCAATTCCGCAGTAAACACCCCACATGTAGGTGGCAGCAGATGATTTTCCGTTCCGACAGAGGACGTGAAGGCATACCCCACATGATCAGCAGATTTAGAGCCATCAGTGTAATAAAACAACAGCATCCCGAAACTCCCATAAAATTTGGCGGAAAAAGGAACGGAACACCACCGGGGGGATGGAATCTTTTGGACCTCGGTGTAGATCCATCTGAATTCGAGGCCGAGGAACTAACCAAAAGGGGGTGGAAGGGAGGGAGCAAGGAAGGCAGGACAAAGAAGGAAGCTGAAAATCACGGCAAAGAGACGCAAGACGGAGCCCAACCGGTAAACCCGGCTGAGGGCGGGAGTCGGGTGGGCGACTTCCATGGTCTGGGAACAGGATAGAATAGGTAGGATGAGTGTGAGAGAAACGGATAGTGAGTGCGTAAGACACCAGAAGCTGGGACCGCCGAACAGAAAAGAGGGGATCTCAGCTTCAACCAGGAGACTATCAACAGGGCTAGTAGGGAAGGCACCGGTGGCCAAATGGATACCACGATGGTGGACTGGATCCAGCACGTGCAGTGTGGAAGGAGCAGCTGAACCATAAACTTGACAACCACAGTCCAAGCGAGACAGAACTAGAGCACGATAAAGATGGAGAAGGAGGGAACGGTCCGCACCCCAAGAGGAGTGGGCAAGGAAGCGAAGGACATTGAGTTTACGGAAACATCCTACCTTCAGATGTCTGATATGGGGCAGCCAAGTGAGCTTGTTGTCAAAAAGAAGACCCAGGAAACGAAATTGTGGGACCACAGGCTATCGGTGGGCATCAAGATAGAGCTCTGGATCAGGGTGGATCGTAGTACAGCGACAGAAGTGGACCACCCGCGATTTTAGAGGAGAAAATTGGAACCCATGTGAGAGGGTCCATGCAGAGGCACGCCGTATAGCTCCCTGGAGCTGCCGCTCTGCAGATGCCATCGAAGAGGAACTAACCCAAATGCAGAAATCATCCACATACAGGGCAGGGTAGACCAAAGGACCGACAGAGGCCACAAGTCCATCGATAGCAATGAAGAAAAGAAGGACACTCAAGACAGAACCCTGTGGGATGCCCGTCTCCTGGGTCCGTGGAGAACTAAAAACAGTACCAACCCGAACTCTGAATGACTGATGGAACAGGAACTGGCGGATAAAAAAATCAGGAGTGGGCCCCGAATACCCCACTGATAAAGGGTAAGTAAGATGTGATGGCGCCAGGTTGGTTGGTTGGTTGGTTGTTTGAGGTTAAAGGGACCAAACAGCAAGGTCATCAGTCTCTTGTTTCAAATAGACTCCATTCTGCTAACGGGACATCTCAGTATAGTCAGAAAAATAAAACGGAAAAAGGGGAAACGTAAAATGGCAGTCACGTTGTCATTAGTAAAAACAAATGCGGGAAGTTGGCAAGAGAACGAACCCAATACTATGCTGAAGCAGCATAGGCAAGACCACCTGTGACTTAAAAGGTACAACTGCTATAATGCAGAAAGTACGTATGGGAATAGAAAAACTAACCAAGCCTTAAAAAGAAGGGGTAAAAACAGAGTAAAAGGGAAAGAAAAGAGGATTCCGGTCAGGGAGGTGAATCGGGAATCTCTGAACACTGCCTACAGTGGGAGACACCCAAACACTCACCGCCCTGCCCCAACACCAGAGGGAGATTAAAAACTTTAAAACTGAGAATAAAAACCACTCTCCCGGAGGAAACCTAGAACCAGAGAGACCATCCGGGAATCGTCAGCCAACATCAAAGGTAAAGTGTGGGGGAGTCTGTACTTAGCATGCAGAGCCAAAAGAAGGGGGCATTCAACCAAAATGTGGGCCACTGACTGGAAGGCTCCACAACCACATAGCGGGGGTGGCTCATCACGCAAAAGGAAACCATGGGTCAGCCTGGTATGGCCAATGCGGAGACGACACAGTGTGGTCGAGTCCTTGCGGGAGAGGCTAAAGGAAGAACGCCATGGGCCTGGATTCACCTCAATGGCACGAAGTTTATTAGACAGTGGAGTAGCCTCCCAAGAATTGGCCCATGACTGTGCAAAGTGGGATTTGATGTGAAGCCGTAAATCCGCTGCAGGAGGGGTTACAGAAAACGGGGGGTAAGTAACTGCTCCCCCAGCCAAACGATCAGCGAGCTCATTACCCGGGATACCCACATGGCCTGGGACCCATAGGAAGTCAATGGAACAAGCAGCACGGTGAAGATCAGCGAGATGGTCATGGATGGCAGAGACCAAGGGATGGCGCGAAAAACACCGGTCAATAGCAAGAAGGCCACTCATCGAGTCCGTACATAACAAAACGCGGTTGTGTTGGGATTGTTTAATAAAGGTAAGGGCCTGGGAAATTGCCATCAATTCCGCAGTAAACACCCCACATGAGGGTGGCAGTAGATGATTTTCCGTTCCAACAAAGGACGTGAAGGCATACCCAACATGATCAGCAGATTTAGAGCCATCAGTGTAAAAAACAACAGCATCCCGAAACTCCCATAAAATTTGGCGGAAAAAGGAACGGAACACCACCGGGGGGATGGAATCTTTCGGACCGCAGCGGAGATCCATCCGAATTCGAGGCCGAGGAACTAACCAAGGAGGGGTGGAGGGGAGGGAGCGAGGAAGACAGGACAAAGAAGGAAGCCGAAAATCACGGTTAAGAGACGCAAGGCGCAGCCCAACCGGTAAACCCGCCCGAGGGCGGGAGTCAGGCGGGCGACGTCCATGGTCTGGGAATAGGATAGAATAGGAAGGATGAGCGGGAGAAGAACGGATAGTAAGGGCATAAGACACCAGAAGCTGGGACCGCCGAACAGAAAGGGGGGGGATCCCAGCTTCAACCAGGAGACTATCAACAGGGCTAGTAGGGAAGGCACCGGTGGCCAAACGGATACCACGATGGTGGACTGGATCCAGCATGTGCAGACTGGAAGGAGCAGCTGAACCATAAACTTGACAACCATAGTCCAAACGTGACAGAACTAGAGCACGATAAAGACGGAGGAGGAGGGAACGGTCCGCACCCCAGGAGGAGTGGGCAAGGAAGCGAAGGACATTGAGTTTACGAAAACATCCTACCTTCAGGAGTCTGATATGGGGCAGCCAAGTGAGCTTGTTGTCGAAAAGAAGACCTAGGAAACGAAACTGTGGAACCACAGGCAATCTTTGTGCAGCGAGATAGAGCTCTGGATCAGGGTGGACCGTAGTACGGCGACAAAAGTGGACCACCCGCGATTTTAAAGGAGAGAATTGAAACCCGTGTGAGAGGGTCCATGCAGAGGCACGCCGTATAGCCACCTGGAGCTGCCGTTCTGCAGATGGCATCGAGGAGGAACTAACCCAAATGCAGAAATCATCCACATACAGGGCAGGGGCGACCAAGGGACCGACAGAGGCCACAAGTCCATCGATACCAATGAGGAAAAGAAGGACACTCAAGACAGAACCCTGTGGGATGCCCGTCTCCTGGGTCCGTGGAGAACTAAAAGCAGTACCAACTCGAACTCTGAATGACCGATGGATCAGGAACTGGCGGATAAAAATCGGGAGTGGGCCCCGAAGACCCCACTGATGAAGGGTTAGTAAGATGTGATGGCGCGAGGCCGTGTCATAGGCCTTGCGAAGGTCAAAAAACAATGCAACCAAATGGCGGTGCTGGGAAAAAGCCTGCCGAACTGCGGATTCCAAGCGAAGCAAATGATCGATAGGAGATCGTCCCTCTCGAAAGCCACACTGGTAAGGGGACAATAGATCCCGAGATTCGAGGACCCAATTGAGCCGACGGGCTACCAGCCGTTCAAGTAACTTACAACCAACATTGGTCAAACTAATTGGCCGATAGCTGTCAACAGATAGGGGGTTCTGACCAGGCTTAAGGACAGGAACCACAATGCTATCCCTCCACTGAGAAGGGAAGTCACCCTGGAGCCAGATACGGTTAAACACCCGAAGAAGATGTTGCCGTTGTGGAGCACTGAGATGTTGAAGCAGCTGGTTATGAATGGAATCTGGGCCAGGGGCCGTATCATGAGAAGAAGATAGAGCAGAAAGAAATTCCCATTCAGTGAAAGGTTCGTTGTAAGATTCTGACTCACAAGTGGTGAAACATAAGGAGACAGCTTCAGCCTGCTGTTTTTGATGAAGGAAAGCAGCTGGATAGGAGGCCGACGCTGATGCCACTGCAAAATGGGTCGCAAGATGTTCTGCGAGAACTAATGGGTCTGTACAAATGCCATCTGGGAGGTGAAGGCCTGGGAGGGTGGACTGCCGATGGCAACCTTGGAGAGAGCGAAGTGTAGCCCATACCCGTGACAGAGGGACAGTGGAACCAAGGGAAGAAACGAATCGTTCCCAACATATCCGCTTGCTCTGTTTGATTAAATAACGGGCTTTAGCGCGAAGGCGCTTAAAGGTAGAAAGGCTGGCTACAGATGGGTGCCTCTTAAAGTGTTGCAAAGCTCGACGGCGATCACGGATGGCAATGGCAATGGCCGTACTCCACCACGGGACTTGCCGACGACGAAATTGTCCAGATGAGCGCGGGACAGCAAGGTTAGCAGCGCAAACAATCGCGTCAGACACGTCACGTAGGACGTCATCAATACAACCCGACAAAGAGGGAGAAAACTCGACCTGTGCAGTATATAGAGGCCAATCGGCGCGGTGGAAAGACCAACAAGGTAACCTGTCCATCGGGGAGCGGGAAGGGAGCGTGATAATCAACGGGAAATGATCACTATCACAAAGGTCGTCGTGTGGCGACCAGTGTAATGAAGGGAGGAGAGAGGGAGAAGAAAGAGAAAGATCAATGGCAGAAAAGGTACCATGACCAGCACTGAAATGAGTAGGGGAGCCATCATTAAGAAGGCACAGGTCGTGGTCAGCAATAAATTGGTCTATAAAAAGACCTCGTCTAGATGGAAAGGCACTGCCCCACAAAGGATGATGAGCATTGAAATCCCCAAGGAGGAGGAAGGGAGGAGGAAGTTGCTGAAGAAGGGTGGTTAAGGCAGCAGGTGTAAGAGTCCTGTCAGGAGGGAGATAAAGATTGCATACTGTGACTGCAGAGTCTAAGTGGACCCTAACAGCAACCGCTTCCAATGTAGTTTGGAGAGGAATCCACGTGCTAGCAATGTCTGTACGGACCAACGTACAAACGCCACCAGAAGCCCGCAGGGGTCCGACCCGATTTCGACTGAAAACACGGAACCCACGGAGGGTCGGTGAGTGAGCATCAGTAAAATGAGATTCCTGGAGAACCACACAAGCTGCTGAGTAGGACGAAAGAAGGGATTTCAATTCCGGAAGGTGACGATAGTAGCCATTACAATTCCATTGGAGAACCACAGAACGATGGTTTAAGTGAGGGCTGAACACGCTAAATCCAGTCATACCGCCGGGTCCCCACCCGTCACCGACAAGGAGGGGGCGACATCCATAAACGACAGGTCAGAATCCGGTTGTGAAGCCGGGGAAGGGACCTCCGGTGACACCAGAGGCTCTTTGTCCCGGGACTTATGTTTCTTCGTCTTTTCAGGCTGAGAACGAGGAGGGCTGTGTGGCATAATGGAGCCAGCTGCAGCAAGATCAGGAACAGAAAGAGACCGGGCGACCTGGGGGCCGATAGACCGCGGCTCTCGCGGTCGCCGCGCTGCAGCAGACCTTTGACCTGGAAGGTGCCGGGAAGGGGCATCCCGGGAGAGGCGCCCTTGACCGGCAGACGCCGAAGGAGTGGGACACTTCTCCGACTGGGGAGGGGGAGCAGCGCCCAGAGGAGAAGGTGTGGGAGCCGCAGGGGAGGGGGGAAGGAGAGGGGTCCGGGATGGGGGTAAGGAAGGGGGAGGAAGGGATGAAGATGTAACCAAGGCGTAACTAGATGTCATGGACACAGGGTGCAATCGTGCATATTTCTTACGGGCCTCTGTGTAGCTTAAACGATCAAGAGACTTATACTCCTGTATCTTTTTTTCTTTCTTATAGACTGGGCAATCTGCTGAACGTGGAGAATGACTACCATGACAATTTACACATACAGGAGGGGGAACACAGGGACTCCCCTCATGGAGTGGACGTCCACAGTCACCACAGAGAGGGTCCCGGGTACAGCGAGAAGACATGTGGCCAAAACGCAAGCACTTAAAACACCGCATAGGAGGTGGGATGTACGGCTTCACATCACAGCGATAGACCATAATCTTAACTTTCTCAGGAAGGGTATCCCCTTCAAAGGCCAGGATAAAGGCACCAGTATCAATAAGATTATCTTTAGGACCCTTCTGAACACGCCGAACAAAGTGAACACCCCGCCGTCCGAGATAGTCCCGAAGTTCCTCATCAGTTTGAAGGATGAGGTCTCTGTGAAAAATCACACCTTGTACCATATTTAGAGACTGGTGAGGGGTAATGGACACGGGAATTGTGCCAAGATGGGTACAGGCACGAAGGGCCGCAGATTGGGCAGCCGAAGCAGTTTTTATCAGCAACGAACCCGACCGCATCTTGCTCAGGGAGTCCACTTCGCCGAACTTGTCTTCAATGTGTTCCACAAAGAATAAAGGTTTGACACTGGTGAAAGTATCTCCATCAGTCCTGGTGCAAACTAGATAACGGGGGAAAGGTTTTGCCCCTAGACGACGGGCCTGACCCTCCTCCCAGGGGGTAGCCACGGAAGGGAAGGCCGAAGGGGCAAGAGAAGCAGCACTTGAGGAATCAGTACCACGCAGAGAGACGGCCGCAGAAGAGCGGCCAGAGTTTTGGACCCGTATGCGTTTCATCTGCATAGCGTCCGCCCTGATACCACCCACTCCGATCAGGGGCTCTCCTCACGGGCGCCACCCAGCCACAGCAAGGGCCGTCTGGCACGGCGGCCATTGCCGGGAGTTCCGATGCTCCAGGATGACGAGCAACCACTCCAAGGCATGCATGAGGTGGTCACAGCTCAGGTATCAGAAGTGTGATCCCTGTGTGTTCAGGGGGCTCAACCAAAAGGGTACATAGCGACCCCACCACACGGGCTGGCTACCGTGCTGGCTATGCACCCTAGCATCAGACAACGACGTAAAAGAAAAGGTGGAATGTACTAGGAAGGCACACGTCGGAGACACTAGGTAAGGTGCTCTTCCCCAAATGGCTCACACTACGGAAGAGAAATTTTGGAATGGAGGTCAAACCCCAGAGGGGGACCAAGGAATGCCAAAAAGAGGAGATGACTCCGCAACAAAGCCGGAGTGTAAAACCAACAGAACCAGGAGGATAGCGGGGGCCAACATAAGCAAGGACACCAATAGAGGGAGAGGAGAGGGCGAGGGGAAAGGGGTATGGAGGGGAAAGGAGGGGAAGGGAAAGGAAATGCAGCCCGGGAGAGAAAGAAGACTGCAATGGCTCGGGGCCCCTTGCTCGCCACGCACGTATCCACGAAAGAGTTGTGGACCCCCTGGGGGCTGATGGCGCCAGGCCGTGTCATAGGCCTTGCGAAGGTCAAAAAACACTGCAACCAAATGGCGGCCCTGGGAAAAAAGCCTGCCGAACTGCAGATTCCAAGCGCAGTAAATGATCGATTGGAGACCGTCCCTCTCGAAAGCTACACTGGTAAGGGGACAATAGATCCCGAGATTCGAGGACCCAATTGAGCCGACGGGCTACCATCCGTTCAAGTAACTTACAAACAACATTGGTCAAACTAATTGGCCGATAGCTCTCAACAGATAGGGGGTTCTTACCAGGCTTAAGGACAGGAACCACGATGCTATCCCTCCACTGAGAAGGGAAGTCACCCTGGAGCCAGATACAGTTAAACACCTGAAGAAGATGTTGCCGTTGTGGAGCACTGAGATGTTTAAGCAGTTGGTTATGAATGGAATCTGGGCCGGGAGCCGTATCATGAGAAGAAGAAAGTGCAGAAAGAAATTCCCATTCAGTAAAAGGTTCGTTGTAAGATTCTGACTCACAAGGGGTAAAACATAAGGTGGAAGCTTCAGCCCGCTGTTTCAGGTGAAGGAAAGCAGCTGGATAGGAGGCTGATGCTGAGGCCACTGCAAATGGGTCCTAAGATGTTCTGCAAGAACTAATGGGTCCGTACAAAGGCCATCTGGGAGGTGAAGGCCTGGGAGGGTGGACTGCCGATGGCAACCTTGGCGAGAGCGATGTGTAGCCCATACCCGTGACAGAGGGACAGTAGAACCAAGGGAAGAAACGAATCGTTCCCAACATATCCGCTTGCTCTGTTTGATTAAATAACGGGCTTTAGCGCGGAGGCGTTTAAAGGTAGTAAGGCTGGCTACGGATGGGTGCCTCTTAAAGTGTTGCAAAGCTCGACGGCGATCATGGATGGCAATGGCAATGGCCGTACTCCACCATGGGACTTGCCGGCGACAAAATGGTCCAGATGAGCGCGGGACAGCAAGGTTAGCAGCGCGAACAATCGCGTCAGACACGTCACATAGGACGTCATCAATAAAACCCGACAAAGAGGGAGAAAACACGATCTGTGCAGTGTATACAGGCCAATCGGCACGTTGGGAAGACCAACGAGGTAACCTGTCCATCGGCGAGCGGGAAGGGAGCGAGATAATCAACGGGAAATGGTCACTATCACAAAGCTCGTCGTGTGGCGACCAGTGTAATGAAGGGAGGAGGGAGGAGAGAGGGAGAAGAAAGAGAAAGATCAATGGCAGAAAAAGTACCATGACCGGCACTGAAATGAGTAGGGGAGCCATCATTAAGAAGGCACAAGTCGTGGTCTGCAATAAACTGGTCTATAAGAAAACCTCGTCTAGATGGAAAGGCACTGCCCCACAAGGGATGATGAGCATTAAAATCCCAAAGGAGGGGGAAGGGAGGAGGAAGTTGCTGAAGAAGGGCAGTTAAGGCAGCAGGTGTAAGAGTCCTGTCAGGAGGGAGATAAAGATTGCAAACTGTGACCGCAGAGTCTAGGTGGACCCTAACAGCAACCGCTTCCAATGTAGTTTGAAGAGGAATCCACGTGCTAGCAATGTCTGTACGGACCAACGTACAAACACCACCAGAAGCCCGCAGGGGTCCGACCCGATTTCGACAGAAAACACGGAACCCACGGAGGGCCGGTGAGTGAGAATTAGTAAAATGAGATTCCTGAAGAACCACACAAGCTGCAGAGTAAGACGAAAGAAAGGATTTCAATTCCGGAAGGTGACGATATATCCATTACAATTCCATTGCAGAACCACAGAACGATGATTTAAATGGGGGCTGAACACACTAAAGCCAGTCATACCGCCGGGTCCCCACCCGTCACCGACAAGGAGGCGGCGACACCCGTTGAACGACAGGTCAGAATCCGGTTGTGAAGTCGGGGAAGGGACATCTGGTGACACCAGAGGCTCTTTGTCCCGGGACTTATGTTTCTTCTTCTTTTCAGGCTGAGATCGAGGAGGGCTGTGTGACAAAGGAGCCAGCTGCAGCAAGATCAGGAACAGAAAGAAACCGGGCGACCTGGGGGCCGACAGACCGCGGCTCTCGCGGTCATCACGCGGCAGCAGACCTTTGGCCTGGAAGGTGCCGGGAAGGGGCATCCTGGGAGAGGCGCCCTTGACCGGCAGACACCGAAGGAGTGGGACACTTCTCCGGCTGGGGAGGGGGAGCAGCGCCCAGAGGAGAAGGTGTGGGAGCCGCAGGGGAGGGGGGGGGGGGAGGAGAGGGATCCGGGATGGGGGTAAGGAAGGGGGAGGAAGGGGTGAAGATGTAACCAAGGCGTAACTAGATGTCATGGACACAGGGTGAAGACGTGAAGACGTGTATATTTCTTACGGGCCTCTGTGTAGGTTAAACGATCGAGGGACTTATACTCCTGTATCTTCTTTTCCTTCTTATATACTGGGCAATCTGGTGAACGTGGAGAATGACTACCATGACAATTTACACACACAGGAGGGGGAACACAGGGACTCCCCTCATGGAGTGGACGTCCACAGTCACCACAGAGAGGGGCCTGAGAACAGCGGGAAGACTTGTCCAAAACGCAAGCACTTAAAACACCTCATAGGAGGTGGGCTGTACGGCTTCACATCACATCGATAAACCATAATCTTAACTTTCTCAGGGAGGGTATCCCCTTCAAAGGCCAGGATAATGGCACCAGTATCAATGCGATTGTCTTTAGGACCCTTCTGGACACGCCGAACAAAGTGAACACCCCGCTGTCCAAGACTGTCCCAAAGTTCCTCATCAGTTTGAAGGATGAGGTCCCTGTGAAAAATCACACCTTGTACCATATTTAAAGACTGGTGCGGGGGTAATGGACACAGGAATTGTGTCAAGATGGGTACAGGCACGAAGGGCCGCAGATTGGGCAGCTGAAGCAGTTTTGATCAGCAACGAACCCGACCACATCTTGCTCAGGGAGTCCACTTCGCCAAACTTGTCTTCAATGTGTTCCACAAAGAATAAAGGTTTGGTATTGGTGAAAGTATCTCTATCAGTCCTGGTGCAAACTACATAACGGGGGAAAGGTTTCGCCCCTAGCCGACAGGCCTGACCCTCTTCCCAGGGGGTAGCTACGGAAGGGAAGGCCGAAGTGGCATGAGAAGAAGCACTTGAAGAATCAGAATGAGATTTTCACTCTGCAGCGGAGTGTGCGCTGATATGAAACTTCCTGGCAGATTAAAACTGTGTGCCCGACCGAGACTCGAACTCGGGACCTTTGCCTTTCGCGGGCAAGTGCTCTACCATCTGAGCTACTGAAGCACGACTCACGCCCGGTACTCACAGCTTTACATCTGCCAGTATCAGTTACACGCAGAGAGACGGCCGCAGAAGAACGGCCAGAGTTGTGGACCCGTATGTGTTTCATTTGCATAGCGTCTGCCCTGATACCACCCACTCCGATCAGGAGCTCTCCTCACGGGCGCCACCCGGCCACAGCAAGGGCCGTCTGGCACGGCGGCCATTGCCGGGAGTTCGATGCTCCAGGATGACGAGCAACCACTCCAAGGTATGCATGAGGTGGTCACAGCTCAGGTATCAGAAGTGTGATCCCTGTGTGTTCAGGGGGCTCAACCAAAAGGGTACATAGCGACCCCACCACAGGGGCTGGCTACCGTGCTGGCTATGCACCCTAGCATCAGACAACGACGTGAAAGAAATGGTGGAATGTACTACGAGGGCACACGTCGGAGACACTAGGTAAAGTGCTCTTCCCCAAATGGCTCACACTATGGAGGAGAAATTTTGTAATGGAGGTCAAACCCCAGAGGGGGACCAAGGAATGCCAAAAGGAGGAGATGATTACGCAACAAAGCTGGATTGTAAAACCAACAGAACCAGGAGGATAGCGCAGGCCAACATAAGCAAGGACACCAAGAGAGGAAGAGGAGAGGGCAACGGAAAAGGAGCAAGGAGGGGAAAGGAGGGGAAGGGGAAGGAAATGCAGCCCTGGAGAGAAAGAAGGCTGCAATAGCTCGGGGCCCCGTGCTCGCCACGCACATATCCACAAAAGAGTTGGGGACCCCCGGGGGGGGGGGGGGGGGGGGCAATTAGATGGAGGTGTTGGTCAATGAGGGCTGAAATTCTTTCAGTGAAGGTACAAGGACTGGAGTTGGTGCTGGACTTCTGGAATGGGATCACTCTGGTAGAGATTATAGGTGGAGGAGTCATAACTGGCGGAGGGCTTCTCCCAGGTAGTCATGGAGATTGGTAGTATTAGGAATTTCTCTTCGTAGTCAAGTACAGACCAGACAATCTGTCTCCTTGCAATTTTAAGAGACCCCTCCCCAACTGAACTGCATTTGGAGTGTCATGCTCATAAATATGCCTTCAATTCAGCAGCTTTAATGAAAGCTTGTGCTATTTGTGGACCAAAGAATACAGTATGTCATGTGGAGCAGCATTATGGTTCCCCTAAAGCATTCTTGTTTTCCAGTCTAAGAGAAAATCAAAGGCCGCGTAGGTGGCTCAGAACACTTGGGTCACATATGGAGAGAATGACAAATCAAGCAAGGCAAAAATTTTAACGTGACTGATTCATCACATTCAAGAAGCCCACTAGGCTTTCATACATACTTTACGAACACTATTATATGACTGTCAATAGTTGACTCCAGAATTAACAGATGTCACGTATAAGTTCAAAATTCCTGTGTAAGAGTTCAAAACAAAACATAGTAGCAGTGATTACTTACCCAACCCCCCCCCCCCTCCCCCCCTCTCCTTGCTCATCATGAGCAAAATTAAGAAAATCAACCGTACATAATTAAGAGTCACTGGTGATAAAAAAATGGGTATTTGTTCTAACACAAAACATCAAGGAATCGTTTAGCTCAGTTTCTGCCCATACATAGAAGGCTGATTGGTTGCAGCTTAAGAGACTGAAACAGCTAGGTCATGAGAGATTTCATCTTGAGTTAGTGGCATCAGCCAGAAATTTTATTATACTATAAAAGTATGAAGGAGTGGTAAAACAGGCCTTGGAAGCAATGATGATAACAGAGCAGAGAAATAACTAAACAAAGTAAAACTTCATTATCAGGGTATGTGGTGAGAGAACCTCCACCCGCAACTGACCCCACCAACCTGGTTAAGGATGAAAACAGAGATAAAGAATGCCTTCTATTTTGGAGATTCATAATACTAAAAGCAAGAAGGCTAAAAATGTAATGGACATCATGTTAACTGACAATAATAAAATAAGGTGAGAGAAATGATCACATCAGGAGGTGCATGGGGCCAGGCAAGTGTCCCCCCCCCCCCAAAAAAAAAACCATTATAATCAAAATGTTGAAAAGCAGAACACCACCCAATATTCATTGGAGTGCCATCCTTAAAACAGAAAATAGTATGCTACAGAAAAAAGAGGTCAGTGCATCAGAAAGTAATGAAAACAGAGTAAAAGAAGATGACCAGGGCAGCTGGCAAATGAGGTAATGTCAAGGGCTCCCAGCTCCAGCATGCGGTGGGAAACGCCCCAACCCCAATCTCACAGTTCCTGCCCCAAAAATAGTTAAAAATGTTCTATCTGAGAATTAAAACTACTTTCACAGAGAAAACAAAGACAGGGAGGGGGGAGAGAATTGTTGGATTTCAGTGGTCATCTCAAGGACAGTGGCCTGCCTGGGGGTAAATAAATGGTACAAATGGTAATCAATGGGGTTGTTTGCACTCGCACTGTCTCTGCTTCCAACGAGTTCGCTCACTGACAATATCTGTGCAAGCCATTGTACAGACTGTTCCAGATGCTCTCTCAGGGCCAGTTCAGTTCTGACAGAACATACAGCAATGTAGAAGAGTTGGGGCACATTCATCAGTGAATTGTGTTTTTCGGGCAGAAAAACAGACCATAGAACAAGAGGAAATTAGTAGTTACAGCTCTAGCAGGTGACAGTAGTATCCACCGCATTTCCAATGGATCATCATGTTGAGGACGAAAAACATGAACAAACAACGGCTGATGGTGTAGCATGATCTGGCAACTCTGGGGTCACCAGAGTAGCCTTCTCCCTTTCACTTCTTTTATTGGCCAAAATTATTGTCAGAGCTTGTCTGCTGTGGGTGTAAGAATGGAAGAAGAGCGGCAGCCCTGAGACTCACTGCCCATGGATCCTAGAACCACTGGCTGGTGTCAGGTCTCTCTTTTGTGGATTTCCAGGAAGAGGGTTCCTGAGCAGGAGCCTTGTCACCAGTAAGCATGAGGAAGTGGTTGCTAAAGACAGTGTTAACAGCAACTGCTAGAGAGGAGGGCCTATATGCCACCGGGTCAAGTTTATTTGTCCAACTACCGGGCGTTGATAGTGAGGAAGTAGTACAAGATGTACTGCTAATGACCTGTCCACATTAGTGACAGACATAGATATCACTGAGACTTCCAAACAAGAGGAAATCTATGACCATAAGCTCCTGGATTTTGCATTCATCGAGTAGGTTAGCACATTTCAACGATCAGGGATGGTGACACAGACAGGTGATAGTGCACGTAGCGAAGTTTTATAAAGTGCCTTGCCACAGTCTCCATAAATTAGGGCATATGTACAGCAAGAAGACATATGCCAGAAACACTGGCATTCAAAGTGCCTCATTGAGAGTGGAGAAATTAGCACCATATTGCAGTAGCAACATGCGAGGCGTGTTTTTTTAAGTAAGTACCGTTTTGAAATTAAAAAAAAAAAGACAAGACATGCTAAGATACCTCAATAATTTTATTTTTACACGAAACCCTGTACCTTAATCTACTTTTCTACATAATTTTTGTCAATACTGAGGCACTTGTCATAATGTTGTACCAGTTTTTGAATACCCTCCTCATAGAAGTCTGCCGCCTGTTGTTAACCACTGCATAACCACAGTTTTGACTTTGTCATTGTCTTGAAGACGCTGGCCGCCCAGGTATTTCTTCAAGCGCACAAACAGATGGTAATCACTGGGCACAAGATTGGGACTGTATGGAGGATGATCTAGAGTTTCCCATCGAAAAGATGTGATGAGATCTTTGGTCCGATTCACCACACGTGGACGGGCATTGTCTTGCAGCAAAACGATGCCCTTGCTCAACTTCCATGGACTGTTACTTTGATTCTGGTGTGACATAGGCCACCCACGTTTCATCTTCCATAACAGTTTGGCTTAATAAATCATCACCGTCATTGTGGTATTGCTCAAGGAAAGTCAATGCACTGTCTAAACGTTTGGTTTTGTGCACATCCATCAACATTTTCGGATCCCAATGTGCGCACAATTTTCGGTAATTCAAGTGCTCGGTCACAATGCCATACAAAACACTACGAGAAACATTAGGATAGTCATCCCACAAGGAGGAAATCGTAAAGAGTGTTTTCTCTCACCTTATTGTCCACTTCCTGCACAAAACTTTCAACGACAGGTCGCCCACTCTGTTGTTCATCATGCACATTTGTGCGGCCGTCTTTAAATGCTCTCACCCACTTTCATACCATGCCATCATTCATAATGTTTTCTCCGTAAACTGCACAGATTTCACAATGAATATCGATCACTTTTAGGCCTTTAGCACTAAGAAATCTTATAACAGCCCGTACTTCACAGTCGGCGGGATTCACGATTATCTTAAACACTCAGTACCCATCGTAAACAAGGAAGAATCAGAATGTAATGGCATCAGTGCGTAGATTAAGGTACAGGCTTCCATGTAAAAATAAAAAAATCGAGATATCTTAGCACGTCTTTTTTTAATTTCAAAACGGTACTTACTTAAAAAATGCGCCTCGTAATTTTTTATCTTTCCTGGTAGCAATTCTTCCTCAAAAACATTGCTGACTGCACTGGTGTCTACCTTGTTGTCAGTGGGGCCTTGACATGTTGTACACAGTGGATCCCTTGCCTCTCAAAGTGCTCACACAGTGCTTTATCAGACTGCATTGTTAAGTTGCGGTGAAAAATTAATCCCCGTATCGTGTTTTGTGTTGCAGGTCTTACAAAGTGTTACAGTAACAGGTACATCACCAAGTTGTTTACAAGAAACAGGTACCTGATGAATTTTGAAGCTAGAAACAATGTTGATATTAAAAAGTGTAATAATAATAGCATTATGCACTAACTTCAGATTAATGTAGAAAACAACAATTAAATGCACACAGCATAAAGTATTATTATTCAGTTGAAAGGCTGCACGTAAATAAATCCTTTCCAAAACAGTGCAAACAATTTTTAATGTTAACAACTACACACTCTAACACAACATCCAGTAATTTTAACAACAAAAGCAATGAAAATAAGGTCAGAATATATCCATTCTTGAAACTCACCTTGGGTTTGATCCAGTTCCAATGCAAAGTAAGGTTCACTTAAGGATTCCATCAATGATTTCACCTGTCATAAAAGATAATTTGTTAGTTGCAGTACAATTACATCATTAACTTTGATTACATCTATAACATCTTCACCTTGCAATGTCATTGTTAGAAACAGTATTGCCAGTCTCATCAACAGAAGAAGCCCATGACGAGAAGATTTACTAGTGAAGTCACAACTGCTTTATTATAAAAACTGCTCATAGAATGAGTGTTAAAAATATAGCACACAACACTGTCCAAGAGAAATACCAGCAGCAAAGGTGACCTCCAGGAACTCCTTTGGGGTGGAAGTCCAAATTACCTCTGCAATAAACCAGCAATTTTATTTGTTTCATATATAAATTATGAACTATTGTTTAAAACTTGCTGCTGACACACATTGGTGAGCGAAAACATTGTGAACATTGTCCTCTGTGGGAATGAATGGCTTCTGGTGGCATTGCAGCCAAATGACGTAGTAAGAAAAGTTTGTAAGCAGAATAGAGATGAAAAGCGGATCATTCTAGCAATGATACAGTCTGCAAATGGGGATATCTGCTGATATAAGTGACTTTGACAAATGGCAGATTGTTACGGGCTGGAGCCTAGGAATAAGCATATCAGAAAGGAAAAGTTGCTCAGCTGTTCATATGCCACTATTTTATATAGGGAAAGTAGTTGAAGGACAGTTACACTAGGAGTAGGAACCAGATGTTGGACATCTGTGCCTTGGCAGAGAAAGTGGCCAGAAGATCCCTTGTTCTGTAAAGAAAGCTAAGAGGCAATCTGTGGCAGATCTGATGAAATAGTACAATGGTGGTACAGGCATTAATGTTTCTGAGCACATCGTTCAGTACATATTTTTGAACATGGGGCTCTGCAACAGACTACCTCTTTAATATAATCCATTATGGAGTTGAGGTAGCAGTTGTCGTTATACTGGTTATCACTGTTAGCATTCAACCGCGATTCTTATACATATATTTTAACAACGCGTTTCAAGAGACAATGCTCCCATCGTTAGGTTGTAAAATCTATGTCATGAAATTAAACGGACTAAAAAGACAAAATACCATCACAAATAGTTGGGAAGTCCATAGAATAAAACAGAATTAAAAGTATATTGGACTGTGGGTCCTCGTCTTACATTGAAGTTGTTGACACCAGTCGATGGCCGTCCCATAGCTACCAAATATGCTGTCACACTGTGCCGGCTCGGGAGCTGTTGTGGACTGACGTGCCTAGGTGTTGTGGCGTGGTTACAGTCGTGTGCTTGACGGTAACACTATGCTACTGAGCGCCTGATTTCCTTATTGCATTGGTCTGCTATTGTTAGCCTCTCGCCACTCCGTCAGTGGCATGCTACAAGTTTAAAGTCACATACCTACCCTAAAATAATTCTAAAAACCCGCAAAAAAATCTCATTTCTTTAAAATTATCTTGTGCATTTAGAATATTGCTTTGTATCTTTTCATGGATAGCTATCTCGAATTCCTCTAGTAAATCAAGTTTGCTCCCTTTCTTATCTACATGCAATATTTCTACGTTGTCTTCTATGCTCTTAAGGGGATGGCTTGTTTCATATATATGGTTCGCAACAGCTGATTTGTCATAATTTCCTAACCTGAGCGCATCTTTATGTTCTTTATACCGGATCGCAAATGATCTTCCTGCCTGCCCTATATATTTTGCATCACAAGTTCTGCACTGAATCTTATAAACTCCCGATCTTTCAAACTTATTTCTCTTCTCGCCAATATTGTGCTTAAGGCTATACCTTACTAGGTTATTAGTCTGAAAAGCTATTTTAACATCGTATGGCTTAAAAATATTTGCTATCTTTTGTGAGACTGTTCCGTAGTATGGCATTGTGATAATTTTCACTTTCTCTCCATCAGGTTTATTCTTTTTGCGCTTATTACTTTTCCGTAACAGTTTTTTAACCATATCTATTCTGTAACCGTTATTCATCGCTATTCTCTTAACGGTATTAATTTCAGTCTCCCTATCTTTTTCGCTCATAGGTATATTGACTGCCGTATGCATGAGACTATGGAAAGCAGCTTCTTTATAAGCCTGCGAATGGCATGAATCATTCGGGATCACGGAAGTCGTAGTTTGTTCATAGGTATATTGACTGCCGTATGCATGAGACTATGGAAAGCAGCTTCTTTATAAGCCTGCGAATGGCATGAATCATTCGGGATCACGGAAGTCGTAGTTTGTTTTCTATAAACGGAGCACGCATGTTTGTTGTCCTGCTT
Organism: Schistocerca piceifrons; assembly: GCF_021461385.2. Classification (NCBI taxonomy): domain Eukaryota; kingdom Metazoa; phylum Arthropoda; class Insecta; order Orthoptera; family Acrididae; genus Schistocerca; species Schistocerca piceifrons. The sequence goes on from NC_060149.1 coordinate 276,519,403, forward strand.
TTTTATATTCAGGTCCAAGAACTGTAAACAATTGTCAGTTTCATACTCCACGGTAAATTCTATTTTATTATGTGCGCCGTTTAACTTTTTTACTATTTCCTCAATGTCCTTGCGGGAACCATCGACAAGTAACAGTTACTTGTCGATGGTTCCCGCGAGGACATTGAGGAAATAGTAAAAAAGTTCTCCGTTTATAGAAAACGGACTACGACTGATGCCGTGATCCCGAATGATTCATGCCACCCGCAGGCTTATAAAGAAGCTGCTTTCCGTAGTCTCGTGCATAGGGCAGTCAATATACCTACGAGCGAAAAAGATAGGGAGACTGAAATTAATACCGTTAAGAGAATAGCGATGAATAACGGTTACAGAATAGATATGGTTAAAAAACTGTTACGGAAAAGTAATAAGCGCAAAAAGAATAAACCTGATGGAGAGAAAGTGAAAATTATCATGATGTCATACTACGGAACAGTCTCACAAAAGATAGCAAATATTTTGAGCCATACGATGTTAAAATAGCTTTTCAGACTAATAACCTAGTGAGGTATAGCCTTAAGCACAATATTGGCGAGAAGAGAAATAAGTTTGAAAGATCGGGAGTTTATAAGATTCAGCGCACAACTTGTGATGCAAAATATATAGGGCAGACAGGAAGATCATTCGCGATCTGGTATAAAGAACATAAAGATGTGCTCAGGTTAGGAAATTATGACAAATCAGCTGTTGCGAACCATATATATGAAACAAGCCATCCCCTTAAGAGCATAGAAGACAATGTAGAAATATTGCATGTAGAAAAGAAAGGGAGGAAACTTGATTTACTAGAGGAATTCGAGATAGCTATCCATGAAAAGATACAAAGCAATATTCTAAATGCACAAGATAATTTTAAAGAAATGAAATTTTTTTGCGGGTTTTTAGAATTATTTTAGGGTAGGTATGCGACTTTAAACTTGTAGCATGTCACTGACGGAGTGGTGAGAAGCTAACAATAGCAGACCAATGCAATAAGGAAATCAGGCGCCCAATAGCATAGCGTTACCGTCAAGCACATGGCTGTAACCACGCCACAACACCTAGGCACGTCAGTCCACAACAGCTCCCGAGCCGGCACAGTGTGACAGCATATTTGGTAGCTATGGGACGGCCATCGACTTGTGTCAACAACTTCAATGTAAGACGAGGACCGACAGTCCAATATACTTTTAATTCTGTTTTATTCTATGGACTTCCCAACTATTTGTGATGGTATTTTGTCTTTTTAGTCCGTTTAATTTCATGACATAGATTTTACAACCTAACGATGGGAGCATTGTCTCTTGAAACGCGTTGTTAAAATATATGTATAAGAATCGCGGTTGAATGCTAACAGTGATAACCAGACTACCTCTGTGCAATTACATGTTGATTGAACAAAGCAGACAGTTCCAATAGCTGTGGTGCAGTGGACACTGGATCATCGAGGTCAGACTGTGAAGCAATGGAAATATGTCACCTGTCCAGAAGAATCACATTTCTTATCACACTGTCAACACTCATGTCCAGATATATTGTCATGCAATAAAATGGCTGCTCGAAACCTGCACTAAGACATGAACATGGGCTGGCTGGGGCAGTATTATGCTATGGAGGATGTTACGTTGGGATTCCATATGACCAGTGGTAGAAATCAAAGGAATTATGATTGTTGTAAATTGCGTGAACATTACTATGGACCAACCGCATCAATTCAATTCATGCTCTGTGCCTTCCCCGACATACAGAAAAAAAAAAGACGTTAAGTAAGGAAAGTGGAAGCTGGCTTATGAAGTGGATTCAGAATGAAGCAATGGGTATGAATTACCATTCTGACTAGGATTCACAGATACTGAGGAAGTTTTTGATTCAGTTTCAACACAACAGTACATGCAGTCCTTGACAAGTAAAGTACCGATTCAAAAATATTAGCACATTAAAAAAAAAAAAAAAATTTTAATGTATACATTACTGCTACAGCTTCTGTCAGACATCATCAGGCTAGTGGGAAATTCAGAATTGGAATAATGGTCAGGCTAGTGAAACCTGTACCACCAAATTTGTTTTCAATGACCTCACAGGAAGTTTTCAGGCTCTTAAACTTGGAAAACACTGAATGAAACATATATGACCACCTACAAATGGGCGATGACATTGTAGAGCTTTGCCACTACTGTGGATGAACATGAATCCCTAATGAATAAACTTATCTTTGAATGTTGCCTTAAAAATGGATGAAAATAATGTTGTTTGAATTAAGAACAAAGGGCATAGAGGCAGTCGAGTTTTTCTTTTCAGGATACTGTAAGACAATAATTGGATGGACTCCAAAACAAATAAACAAAAGAGTAAAAATGGACTGTATAGATTTTGGTAAACTAAATTTATGGTACATGAATGTCTCTAATGTGTTTGAAATTGGAATCTTAGGTTATTATAGTGTTTACTGCCAGTTTGGGCTGTGCAAGCAACTCAAAAATGGACGATTGCTCAATAATCAAAGGAGAGATAGGAAAACAAAATTAATAGATCAGGAAACAGACTGGAGTGGAAGACATAATTATGACCATAATGAAAATAAAATGGAGATGTGTGTGAGATGTAGACAGGCAATGGACAATAGATGGACCAAAAAAGTTATTCATTGGATTCATGAGATCAGAAAGACCAGGAAGATGATTAATGGAAATTGGTTAGAGGACATTAGAAAGCATGCAATAGCAAATTGAACGTGTATCACAAAAGACTGTAATGGGTGGAAATGTCAAGAAGCAGCCTTAATCCAGCAGTATATTTCAACTGGATGATGATGATCCCTTCTCGAGTCATTAATACACAACATGATCAACGATGGCCCTATAAAACTTACTTGGGGTATATCTGTACATGTGGATAATTGTTCAACAAAATGCTATATTCACCTTTCAAGGAGTTTTCAGTTCTAGTGAAAGTCTGTATGTCCCAACACAGTTCTAATAGATTCTGGGTGGTATCTAATAATCAGTTTTTCAAAATTATTCAATCCACCTTGTAGGGTCTACTGTGGACTCTTAGGGTATTCTCAGCACACACATGTATACTGTACAGTGCATGGTTGAAGGAAAATTACTGTATATGCACCACCACCTTTTAATATCTCATTTGTGAGCGAGTGTGGTGTTACATTAATAGGATCCTCCTGCCTGAATGAATTTTTACATCCTGAATACAATATTTTTGCAGTTTACTGTTCTCAGTTTGGAAATATGGAAGCGTCCGATCCCGCCCGTCTGCTTTGACCTATGAGGTCACAAATATGGCAGAAACGACCATAAACCACGATTCCAATATGGTGCATATAAAGTCGGTACGGTACGTACACATTATGAGGACGAAAATACATCGAAAAACAAACACACACATTTTCCACAAAAAGCCTAATGACACTAACGGGACAAGTGTGGGAAATGGGGTGTTTCTTGGGGGGGGGGGGGGGGGGGGGGGGGGGGGGGCAAACTAAATATAAACAAATTTAGACACCCATCCCCATTCAAAACCACACAAAATGACGAAAAAAGCTGACTTCACAAAACTCCCCAAATACCACTAAACACAATATCATCTGGAATCGGACACTTCCCTTGACCTATATAGCTCAACAGCAGCTCCCGATCCCAAAAATTAGAATCAAACACTTCCTTTGGCCTATATAGCTCAAAAACATCTCCCCATACTAATATCAACATACGCAGCCACACATTGGAATCGAACACTTCCCTTGACCTGCGCACTGTTAATTTTATCAGTCATATCCATTCCTGAACAAAAACAAGAACCGATTAATTTTACTAAAATTACCACACAATGTACAGCGAACAACACTAAATTAACCTTCACACAAAATCGTTAACTCACTGAAACGAATTCCACTACAAACACAGCCAACACACTAACAATTCTGGATAATGAGCAGAAGCAAACTGAGCCCATTACACCACACAAACGAAAACCCTGAACATACCACCAGAGAGCACAACAAACCACAACATGACGACATCTACAAACATGCCACACTCACAAACCGCACCGTCATGGCGTCACACATGACAACACCCTTACGTCACGGATCAAAGCTGACGAGTGGGATCGGACGCTTCTGTTGACATGTTGTTTATTTATGAAAGATGAGGGAATGGATCATGTCACTGACTTTGCATGGTATAGAGCTATGAGTTTTTGCTAGATCATTTGCTAGGCTCTGACAGACCTAAATGATGCACAACTTCCCACTAAGCTGTCTTAACCCCGCTTCCCAATATTATCTTTTATAACAAGAAAGATGCAACATGGTTTTGCAACATTCTACAACATAAACAAGGGTGATTTTTAGCAACTGAATAACTGCTTTTGTACACATTCATCTGAAGTTTGTCATTTCGTACCAGATTACAACTCCTCCAATTTCGTAAAACTAAAACTTTGCAGTCTGTCATGAGTAGGGAGTAACTTTCTATCAGTTCTAAAACATACACACACAGTCCTAGCCTTAATCAACGAACTTAGGTTACCACTACAAATGTTGCTACACTTTGATCTCTATCATGACTTAAAATATCATGTTTTATTTCTAGCAAGCTGTTCCAAAATGATTGTGTCATGTTGGTACTGTTCAGCTAGATAATTGTGTCCAAGGAGCATGGGTTCTCTATGGCTGTATTACCAATACTCTACCAATGAGTAGCTACTTCTGGATGGTCTGTGTTAGAACTGCATTAATCTACAATAATAAAACAGTAAAATGGACACTATAATAAAAAAAAATGTTCAAAAGTGTGTGAAATCTGATGGGACTTAACTGCTAGGGTCATCAGTCACTAAGCTTATTCACTACTTAACCTAAAGTATCCTAAGGACAAACACACACACCCATGCCTGAGGGAGGACTCTAACCTCCGCCGGGACCTGCCGCACAGTCCATGACTGCAGCGCCTTAGACCGCTTGGCTAATCCTGCACAGCAGACGCTATAATAAAATATCAATTTTGTTGCTAGTGTGATAGCACTCAGTTGCCAGTCAGGTAGTCATTGCTTTACTACTACAAATGAGTATACTGGGTGTTCTTTTACATCACTCAATATTTTTGCTTTAAATAGATCCACTGGAGGGACTGAGCACTATTTTGTACTGCACTAAACATTTTCAATTTTTGAAGTCATCGTTGGGCAAGTATGAGAACTGCTAGTTATGTCTAGACTTATACTGTGTGACAAATGCAGGTGATTGATATAGAAGTAGCAATTGGTGGATCAATACTGTGCCCCCACTTCATCCTTTTATGGATGGCCTATCTTCTCCAATTGCTGGAAACAAAAAAATTGTTCAAGCAATCTGCAGTAAACAGTGGTTATGAATGGAGTTAATTACATTACAAATTCTGAATAGAACATGACAAACCCTCCAAATGTGCTGTGGGATGGGCGCTGCTTAAGTTTTTGAAATTCCATACACTTTTTCAACACTATTAGTATTAACTGTTATATCAGCAGCCTTTGCAATGGTACAGCAACTGGATAATGGCATTGTCTACATGAAAAAATATCCAAAGACAGATTTTTGCATTCCAAGTACCGTTTTCCCACTACTACTTTCAAGCACTGTTTCAGCTACAAGCATTTGGACACGAAAGTTTGTGCCAATACCTCACCAGAACATATTGGAGGTTTTTTTTTTAAAGGGAGTGCAACAGTATTGTGCATTGTCTTTCTTGTGGACCAAGACATTCCATTTAACCTCTGTCAATATGTTTTATACTTTGATTTATCTGCAGCACACACTGTATCATAAAAAAGTTTTATTACACTGTTTGTATACCAAGCAGGATTTCTAGCATCTTCAACTATTGTGTAGACTACATATTGTTCTAAGCTTGATCAACCATTCATTTGAATTTCCTCTACATGTCCATGGCCTAAATCGCAAAATTCTAATTATTGTTCATGAAACAAGGGCATTTCTATCTTCAGAAATTTTGAAAAGTACTTTTTTTCTTAGGATTATTACATTAGCAGTCTGTTATACACTTGTGATTATGCACGATATACTGCAGACTCTACACCGAAGGTAATCTCTACATGAATATCCTCAATCATATCTTGTACTTTCACGTCGCTAGAATTTGGTATCCATACCCTGCATTATAAATATTGCTAGACTAAAATAAAAACTTGTAAAGCTGCCACATGGAGATGGAAAAAAAAAGCTACCTCTCAACTACAACAATATTTACGGCAAATTGTTTAGAAAAGACAACACTTTTTTTACACCTCATTTTCTGTTACTCGTGTGCCGTAGAAGGAACAACCTGGTGCATGGTAGTTAAATTTCTTATAATTTTAACGTAATGTAACACATAACAAACTGACAGCAACTTTGTAGAACGCAATCCACTTACAACGTTAATTAAAACATTTCACTGTCAGTAGGCCCTACAGCTCTTAATTTCTGGGTAAAAGGATGCATAGTTACTTGTTTTCAACGAATGGTCTCTCTATATTTTACAGAATAATTACAGGTCATACAATCTCATACATTCTACATGGAAAATAACAATGTTTAATTAATGTAGTACCCACCTGCTTGCAGAAAGGGCATGTTGTCTTGCTAAAAATTGTTACTTTATTACTATTAATAATGTAGTCTACTAAACGTTCACCAGATAATTTCTCCATAGTGGTAGTTATCTGCTTGAATAACACACTAAATATTTTCATACTCCATAACCTTTACATTAAGAGCACCGCCGCGATATCGCGCACATGTTACTCACTTCCCCCCAAAACAAAACTCTGTCGCAGATCAGCGATGTACCCAACTTATATCCGCTCTCACCACAGATACTAAAAGTTGCAGCGTCACTTATCTTGCACGCAATGACTTGCATGTCATACAGACTCTGAAAGTCACTGGTTGACTACGTCACTTTGCCGGAGCATAACATCGCAACCATCTTTAACGTCCGTTTTCAATACTCATGGCTTGATATTTTAAAATGACAACTCTGCAGTTTTCCCTTGGGCCTCCTTCAAAGCGCCAATATAAGACATACGAATTTGTAAGGCGCAAATGGCCAATAGAGACAGTAAGAATGGATTGGGGCACATGCAGGACAGTAATGCGTAATTATGACGAATGAAAACGCAGCTGAGCGGAGAAGGACATGTAGCCATGCGAATAGATTGAAAATGGATACAAAATACATGAAATTTCTAAAACGACCTCTCGGGAGGGGAGTGAACGACATTAGAAAACATACAAGGACAAAATGGATATGTATCACAGAAGATTGTACTTTATTTACACACAGAATAGTCTAACGGATGACTAATGGCTTCAAACGCGAAAAGGATACTTTTGTTAACTTTAAGGTGAGACAGCGCCGAAGGTCAAATAAAGATAAGAGAAACTTTCGTTTACTACGAAACAGAGACGCGTCTTCGGCCATTTAAGTTAAATCGAAGCAATAAAATTCTAGGGACAGCCAACCATGTTAAATTCGTATGGTACATTTTTTTTTCTCTAAACAGGTAGCCAAAGTATCTGCTCTCTTCTGTATTTCCTTCCAGTTATTTCATGTTGCTGGGAAATGCATTGTACAGCCACGTTAATGCGACTACCGGCTATGTTCTACGTCAAAGTACAATGACCACTCACCGACAGCAGTAGCAGTGGAGGGTATATAAAACGTTTCGGGGAATTTGGGGGGGGGGGGGGGGAAACAGTCGTAGTCATAATGTATTGGCTTTCAGGCCAAGGGTGGAAGCATTTCAGAAATTGCTACGTTTGTAAGCCATTCGCTTGCAGCCATGGTTAAAGCATACCGCGCATGGTACAATGGCGCTACCCAAAACCAGCGCCGAGGCAACTGTGGCGCACCACGGGCCATAGACGATAGGGGTTGAACAACGGTTGCGGAGATGTGTACGGGAGAATAGACGTTCAACAATCGATCAACCGACCGCCCAGATGAGCCAAGGGGCGACCAATAGCTCCTCAATGACTGCTGCTGCGTCTGGGGCCCCACAGCAGGAGTCTAGTTCACGCACTGCTGCTCATCCGCGACGAAGGCTGGAATTTGCACCCAGTACTGCAACCGGACATCCACTGATTGGCGGCAGATGGCCTTTTCAGATGAATCACGTTTTATGCCAAACACTCTGCAACAATCGTCGAAAGGATCCAGACCGGAGGTTCAAATGGCTCTGAGCACTTAACATCTGAGATCATCAGTCCCCTAGAACTTAGAACTACTTAAACCTAACTAACCTAAGGACATCACACACATCCATGCCCGAGGCAGGATTCGAACCTGCGAACGTAGCAGTCGCGCGGTTCCAGACTGAAGCGCATAGAACCGCTCGGCCACTCCCGCCGGCCCAGACCGGAGGAGTGAGCGTTATGGTCTGGGGAATGTTTTCGTGGTTCACTCTGGGTGAACTCGTCATTTTGGACGGCACAATGGATCAGCACAGGTAGGTATCTATGCTTGAGGTCCATGTTCACCGCTGTGTGCAGTGCGTTTTCCCTCAGCACGATGACATCTATCAGCAGGACAATGTAACACTCTCACAGCTTGCAGTGTATGCGCGTTGTTCGAAGAGCATCAGGATGATTTTAGTGTACACCCCTGACCACCGAACACCCCGGATCAAAATTCAATCGAGAATCTGTGGGGACTACATTGATCGGACTGTTCGTGCAATGGGTTCTCAACAGAGAAACCTAGTGGAGCTGGCCGAGTTGGAGCTGCTTTCGCTGGTATTCGTCTGAATACGGGTTGCTAGAGCGTAAAGCGAGTGCGCTCGAGCGGAAAAGTTGGTTGCAAAGTCTTGTGAAACGGCTGGAGTGTATGACCCCGAGCTCACGCTTGCGACATCGTTACAAGCCAGTTTGCGGAAATACTCGATGCAAGCGCGTGGCCTTCAAGCTCGCTGTACCACTACTAAGCTGACAAGTGCCGCTTTTTTACATTTGAGTGACTCGACACGTAGTGAACGCCATAACAAACCACTCAGTCCGGAAGGTAAGATTCAGCAGTTTGCCATCTACAGCGAGCAGAGACACATATTCGCTAAAGAAATTCCTCATAAGTAATCCATCACTATCACAAAAGTATAGTAATGTCCAGAGCAAACCAAAATAACCTCCATTAAACATCACTAGAGTTGTCAGTGCCTTTGGCCAGTGTACAATTCGTAATTACAAAAATTTTCACTTATAAGGGGACCAGTATAAAATACATAAAATTTAGCAAAGTAAATTTTAAATATAAACTGGAAACATTCCTTCTGGACAACTCATTCTACTATATACACAAATCTTAAGTTAAAACTAGCATTTTTCTTTAGTGGTTTGATTGAAATATGTTTTACTTCTAACATGGGTAGTCTAAAAGACTAATGCGTACATTTGTATTAAATTCAGTCTACTGTGCTATTTACACTGCGCAACGCAATTAAATGGTCACTTTATTGAGACCCCGTAAACGTCTCTCACTGCAACGAGTAAGTTTGAAATTTGGCTCAAAGCCTTTCTCTGTAATGGAGCAAAAGCAAAGCGTCCTGCTCAGTGACAAAAGTGTGAAAATAAGGGCAGAGCTTAGAAGTTTATGTGAGGTGTTAGGTGGGTTAATGATGTCACATTGGTACCAAATTTCACCACAATTCCGCCCAGCGCCACCGCGGACGTATCAGACGATGGGAAGGTCGTCACACTCCCTCTTACCCACATTTCACCCCTTCTTTAGACGCCTTTGTAACGAAGGTCAGAACGGCGCCGCCCAGCGTTGAAATCATGCGATTTTCTTATGGGTGGCCGAGGAAAACGTTTCAGACACACCATTGCTCCGAATCGACACTGAAAAGCCTCAGAGGGTTTAAAGGGCGTCAATGAAACCACTCCTACCCTTGGAGCGTTGCTTACCACACATTTCGTGGTCAAACACGACAATGCGCTGTGTGATGAACAACAGGATGATGTTCTTGGCAACGTTCGACACTGCTGACACCCCCGGGACGGTTCAACCCTTCTCTAACGATATCGTGGGAATGTAGTCCCATTAAACGTGATCTGCCCTTCTGGAGCGTAGCGCGACCGCAATTTTTGCTCTGATATTCAGGATGGAACCAACCCGGACCGTCCAGAATCAGTAGACGAAATTTGGACGTGATCCGAAGCAGAAAAAGATGTTTATACTCATTCAGCCCTCCTGTTTCGTACCCTCTTGTAGCGTGATCACGGGGGCGGGGAGTGTAACATTGACACATGCGCGAATAAAACAGCGCAGGGTCACTCCAAGGCCCTCTTAGTTCGGCAGCACAGTAGGTGCCACCAGCCCACCTTTGTTGAGCACTTTGCCGGCCGCAGTGGTCTAGCGGTTCTGGCGCTGCAGTCCGGAACCGCAGGACTGCTACGGTCGCAGGTTCGAATCCTGCCTCGGCCATGGGTGTGTGTGATGTCCTTAGGTTAGTTAGGTTTAAGTAGTTCTAAGTTCTAGGGGACTTATGACCTAAGATGTTGAGTCTTATAGTGCTCAGAGCCATTTGAACCATTTGTTGAGCACTTTAAAAGTGTACCAGTACAGAGATTTCGACACCAGTTCAACTGAGTGGCGCTCCGCTTCTGCTCTAGCATCAGAGGACAGGTAACCCCTTCGATACATTAGATTCTGCATGCTTGCAGGCAGCTACTAAAGCAGCAGCAGTGCACCATTCAACTGAATGGGTATCGAAATCTCAATCTTGGTACATTTTTAAAGTGCTCAGCAATGGTGAACGTGCGGCACCAAGGGTGTTACCGAAGTGGGAGTTTTAGAGATACCGTTTGCTGTTTTATTCACATGTTTCAATGTTGCAACCCTCCCCCTCCCCCTCCCTTTGGTCAAGCCACAGGGGGAAGGAAACAAGAGGGTTAAAATAGCGTAAACACCCTTTATTGCTTCGGATAGAGCTCAAATTTCGTCTAACGATTTTTAACGATCCCACGTGATTCCACCCTGTGTACCCGAACTACGGTCGCACTATACTCCAAAAGGGTCAATAGGGCTCCAGCCTCATGAGGTACTCAAAGTCGGATTCAATCGTCCTGGAGGGGGAGGGGGGGGGAGGGCTGTCGACATAGACAAACGTTGTCAAGAATGTCATTCTATTGTTCATCTTACTGCGAGTTGTCGTTTTCGATTGCAGAATTTGTGGGAATCAACCACCCCAGGGGAAGAGATGGTTTCATTGAAGCCCTGTATGGCACCTCCTGAGGACTTTTGCTGTCGATTCTCAGCAGGAGTGTGTCTAGAATGTTTTCCTCGGTCAAGCATAACAAAACGGGGTGATTTCAGCGCTGGGTGTTGCAGTTTTGATCTCCATCGCAGAGGCATCAGAAGAGGGGTGAAATGCAGAGCGCCACACTTTTGCATAGTTACAGATGAAGGTTGTAGGTAACATTTCAGACTTTTGCGTCGCAATGGGAGATAATTACGGGGTTAAAAAAAGCGACCCTTTAATCGTGTTGCACCGTGTAGTAATCTGCAAATGGCAAGCACGAGTAAGGGGAAATTGACAGAACGAGTCTAGCATGTATTGTTGTCAAATCTCATTCACTCCATACTCCTCCCCACCCCTACATCTTCCCCTTTACCTACCCCTCTCGACAAACTGTCTTACACGTAAAATGGCAGGAAATTCAAAATCCAGGATGAGCAGTTGACCTATTGCTGGAGGATACAAGTGCAATATCCATGTTCGCCAAATCACTGGATAGTATAAGATGGCGGAACTAGCTCACTTGCACATGGTGGTAGATCCAAGATGAGAGCCTCTATGACATCACAATCCAAGATGGTGGACCTGGGAGTATGCTTGCCAGATTTCACCCACAAGTTTAAAGACAAGGTAACACTACTGGACAACAGCAGCATTGATTGTAACCTGGAGGAGTTCTTTAACTATGGCCGTAGTTGTAGGGGAAATTTTCAGCGCTTTTATGTGATCATGCTGCTCTGCCAGGAGTAGCAGTAAGCTATGGTGTTATTTCTAAACGATTACAGCGCTTTTATTGTAAACATTTCAATCTACACTGTGCCCACCACTCAGAACCACATCTTATATAGACGAGCGTTAGCCGTGGTATAGTGGACATGCTGTCTCTGCTCGACCATGCAGGCCACTGGAAGAATTGGCATGCATGCGGCAAGAGCCATTGCCAGGGACATTATGTGTGTCACCCTACGAGATGTGGCACGCAATCGAGCCACCCTCACATTCGTGCATCCTGTCATATTGGTTCTACAATATCCTGACCCAACTCACTTCACTGATAGCCGGCGGCACGCCTCGGCTGCAGCGGGAGTCTCATGGTGGGGGAGCAGGGAAATTCGATGCATCTCAGCAGTTGAATCTTAAGTTAAATCTGTAAGACCACACATGCCGACTGCATCTGGGAATTTTAGATTGACAGTGGAATTAATTGTGTTACCTAGAGATATGTTAGAATAAAGTAATGTGAGAATTTTAGGCAAGCACTCACAGTATGGAGAGGTGAGATTCAATGCACACTCACTAGCTGCAGACCTGTCTGGATTAAGTGATGGCCAGGAAACTATAGCACCCTCACAGGGCTAACCAAGATGGAAGGTCCAAGATGGTGAATTTATCCCACCTGCCTATGGTGGGCAATCCAAGATGGCAGTAATGGCTCTCAAAGTCACAACCTGTCCAGAGTTAAAATGATGGCCGAGATCCTGTAAGGCCATTGTGTGCATGTGTGTACCTATCCCCTGACCTCTACTCCACACTATACAATTATATAAGAGTGGGATTCAAAGGCTAGATCCTTGTCACTGTTCATCAGAGTTTAAAGATGAAACATTCTTGTAATAGCTCTGGAGATGGTAATGAAGACGATAGCGGTCATAGCCGTCCTCATCTCAATTCTGCTGCACTGAAATTTCATTTAGATAGCGAAACCATTTTATAGGTGTTTGTGTGTGTCTCTGTGGTTGTTTACAGTCATGATCAAATGATTTTATTGACATTACAGATCATGATACATGTATACCAAGATGTCACTGCTCATGGATGCTGCTACTCTGGCATTGTTAATTGCACCGATACTGGCTCCAGGGTCTGGAGAATGCATGAAGATTGTTGAACTGATACTACTAAGCAACAATTAGTGCTTCAGGAAGTACCAATCCGTATACATGCTGGAAAAAGTTACATCTATTTACAGTGACTTATGTGATGTTTATGCCCTTGGAGTCAATGGTCCTGGCTTCATGGAGTGTGACACCGATGGACCTGGCTTAATGCAAGCCTCTATCATGAGACATGTGAGGATGATTCCAAAGTCCCTAGGTAAAAACCAAGTACTGTGTATGTAAATGACTGACAAGAATCATATGGAAGCTTAAATTACTTTTTTGAGATATATATGAGTATTGGGGCAACCTGCATTCTGGTCCAATGTACTGTTAGCCAAGATGGCGGCGATGACGTCATAAACTGATGTTAGTCACTGACGTCATTCAAGATGGCGTCCATAACGTCATCCAAGATGGCGGCCGTGACATCAGCTGATGACGCATGTACCATTATCTAAGATGGTAGGAAAGTGCCACGGCCCTCTGCCACGCCCCCCCCCCTCCCCCCTGGCAAGAAGTTCAAATTCCATCTGGACAATGCAACCTCTACTAACCTAAGACAATGGCGGGTTACCTCCACTAACCTAAGTCATCCAACTGCCACCTCATTATAGGAGCTGGCACAAAGTTTAAATTTTGGCAGTAAGATAGGTCAATTGAGCTATATCTACTAACCTAGAAAATAGCGGGTAACAAATGGCACTTGGGCTACCTCCACTAACTTAAGTCACCTGACCACTACCTCATCCTAGGAAATACTGGGAAAAGGAGTGGACGTATGCTGGACATAAGTCTTTATCATTTTGCAAGCGCCAGTCTTTATTTAAACAATTAGAGACTCTACCACCATCCAGTGTGTTCGCCACGAGGTCCGGAGTCCAACTGACCTAGTGCACAGTACTGCCACCAGAGGGCGCTGTCCTCTGTTCCGTGACATAATCCAAGACGGCGGTCATGACGTCAGCTGATGATGCAAGTACCGTTATCAAAGATGGAGGGAAACAGTGTGTTTGCCACAACGTCTGGGCCTAGTACACAGTACGACCATCAGAGAGTAATGTCGTCCATTCCGTGAAGTAGTCCAAGACGGTGGGGGAAAATGGCGGAAAACAGTATGATCAGCACAAAGTATGAACCTAGTACACACTACTATCACCAGAGGGCACTGTCGTCCATTAGCTGACATAACCCAAGACAACTATCTGGAGGGGAAAATGACTCAGCCTGCGCTGGCCTGCTGGAGAGAGGAAGGAGTGTACTTTATTTATTTTGGAACAATTTATATAGGGATGGATTTGAGATAGTATATTTATCACACTGATACAAAACGCACACTCTGACATGCTTGGGGTCACGCCAGACAGCCCACAGACATGTAAACTACTCCTAAGCAACATTCTGCAGACACGCAAACAGCTCCTAAATTACCGAAAAAATTTCAGTACAGACATGCAAACTGCTCCTAAATAATGCAGTGCACTGATGTGCAGACACGAAATCAACTCGTAAACTGTCCAAACAATGCATCGCACAGACTACAGACCTGCTCGCAAAATAATGCAACAGACACTCGCAGACAACGTCTGCCACTCCTGTCCACTGGACCGCACAGGAGGCTAGTGACAGCCCCCGTGAAGTGACGTGACGTCAGCTGTCAAGCCACCCACAGGTGCCCGTTCGAGTGCCTCAAGCATGAGGCGGTGTCATCCCTTTCATACTTGACACCTGAGAAATTCCTATCCAAATACTTGATCACCTAGGTGCCATTGCTGACGTGACCTCACACGAGTGAAGATCCATTTGCAGAGCGCAGACATTCCAAGGGCGTGTGTGCGTTGACTCCATCTGAAAGGCTCCCCAAACACGCTTGCTAATTGTCAACTTTCGAAATCATGCATTGCACACCAAGTCACAAAATAACACAACAAACACCAAAACAACGACTAAATCCTCAAACCATATTGCATGTCTAACGTTCACAGTGCTTAAACAGCAGGGAAAAAATCCAATGCACAAACACTCAGTGCATGTAAAAAACGCTTACAAACTATCATCAACTGCAGCTATCAGGGCCCGGCACCGCGAGCCACTGCAGGATGTCACGTCTGTCTATAGCATGATGGGGAGATAGATGTGAATGGACATGGATCTGTAATATTTGTATGTAGTTTGGAGAAGACCACAATGCAGTAGCAAAATCCACAACCTTCCCCCAGTTCGCGTACTGTCTTTTATACTACTTCGTGTTGCAGGAGCAGGCTTAGTTTCCGTCAAATGGTCAAAACACAGTTCTATCGCAGTAACTAAGCTTCGTCTGTTTCTACACAGATTGCAGGAGGTTGTAGATATAGTTTCCTCTGTTCCATACTCAGTTCTGACTTACACTGGAACGATAACGTGCGCAAAGCTGCAGGGAGGGTAGCGTAGAGTCTGCGGGGGCAGTTGCAGGATGCATAGGGGCTACCTAAAACGAGACGGTAGTTTTACTGTAGCAGATAGGTTCGAAAAACGTGACTCATTTCGAGATATGTGAGTGCTAGAAATATGATTCACTAGTGGCTGTAATCATTAATGGACTTCTCCATAGGATCCAACACAGGCATGTGCTTGAATGGAAAGACTTGATTCCAAATCCCTGACATCATTTCTAGTGGATAGCGTGGCTTTAGAGATCTGAAAAGCTTGTGTACATTTCTTACGACCTCAATCGTCACACCATCTACTACTGTTTGTGATCCTTTTCAATCAACCATTTCCTATAGCCCAGTGGATATATCACCGACCTTCTGACATTGCATCAAGACAGAATGCATTACAAACATTGAAGAAATATCTAGCGGCGTGAGGGAGTTGCAAATACCGGTTTCATACTATGCTCCTTAGCTGAATCGCTTTCAAATTGCGGTAATTTTATTATGAGGTTGCACCATCGGCGAGGTGTTGGACTGATACTGTACACTCCTATGATCACCGTCTCTGTATTTGTCTGGAAAAACCCATTCGTTCGGAGGTAATGCCATACCTCGATCTATAAAGCCAGTATTGCTTTTAACATTGATGCTTGTGTGCACATGTAGAACCACGACCGTTTGTGACAGTAACATACAGTAATTGTTGTGATCGGGTTTTTTAACATCTGGCAGTTTGTAAGACGATTAAACCTCTCTTTCTAAGACACTGTGGTAGCACTCGCAGGAAAAACTTATGAGACATGTCCACCCGTCGTTGATTTTCGGTCAGTATTATTTCGTATCGCCAGTGATCAGTTATTGACGAAGTATTATACTTAGTAGTAGGGGGTGTGTGGTAGGTTCGCCTTGAGCATCAGGCTTATAAAGTATGTGTTTGTGTTCAGACATATGCAAAGAAAGGTATGGCTTTGACGTCGAGTACCGTGATAGCAAAGGGAAGAGTATGTCAAGTCATAAGAATGGTACTGATATTTTTATTTCCAGAGCCATAGCCATCAGGAGGATGTATTTCCGATACTTCGCTCATTGTCAAATGTCATTCAACTGAGATCGCGATGGTAACATTTAGTTGTAATTACAAGGATAAAATATATGTGTGTCCAAATTCTTTCGGTGATGATTCTACCTGTGCTTGCTCAGCCCGCTGCGTAGTTGACCTGTTGGGGAAGATTCACATTTCCCATTAACGGTAGGAGCTGTCAGACTGGAGAGGTCTGTTGGAGTGCAGGAATGTAGATGAGTTAACCCTGTTCTCCTCTAGACGATCGAATAGGGAACTAAAACTTAGTATGTGTTGGATAGTGTGACGTCCCCTCTCCCCTTTTGCTGTCGCTGTTGATATTGAGCCACTACTGCTACAGCTCAGTCAGTGGAATGGAGATGCGCAGTGATGGTTGTCCCCATCGGATAACGTGGAACCTGAAAATGGTTGGACATCACACACATCCATGCCCGAGGCAGGATTCGAACCTGCGACCGTAGCGGTCTCACGGTTCCAAACTGACGCGCCTAGAACCGCTTGGCCACACCGGCCGGCTGGATCAGATCAATTACGATTATTTTCAGTTCGGTGATCGTGACGATTACGACAACTTTTACAATCGGCGTATTTGTATTATCTTCGTGTGGTCGTATTAATGTTTCCTACTCAAGGCTAATCAGGTATTGCAGTCTTCGATACTGTGTCCATTCTTCGTTGCAACTGTTCACTTTGATGAAGGTTGAGTCCAACAATAATATCTCCAATAATTAAAGTTCATTAACTCGCGTACACTATAAGATCATCACTTCAGTTCAAGTTCTCAAGTCAGAATAACTGAGAACAAAGTCCGCGCATCTCTTTCACGCAATTGTACTTTTTTTAAATAGAAACAATCACGTAGCGTTCCGTTTGTAGTACTATAACAAACGGTGCTCAGTCACGACTTGATAGCAAGCAAGCTAGCAAGAGACTAACATTTCCATGATGGAGCATTGTGACAAATTGAATTTCCTTTTCGCCGCGTTTACATTTCTCTTTCACAATAAATGTTATCTCTGACCGACATATTAGTTTGGACTTAACTTTGTCGTACTGATTTGTAGTTATTACTGAGATGTTTGATAGCTAATTAAAAATAACCTTTCTTTCTTTCTACCTTTATATCATGACATACTCAGTAATTAATGAAATTGGTGTTCAACAAAACTTTAAAGTGTTATATTATTGTCAAAGTTGTTGTACCTGTCAGGATAACACTCTTCCCTACTTTAAATTATCATGACATTCTTATTTGGGTTTTCGGGTTTCTTGGGGTGTTACAATACCTTTCGTAATCGCGTGGAAATTTGAGTAGTTTGAATATGGAGGTGCGTTTGCGCTGGAACGTTTGCCGATTCTCTAGACCTGAGAAACACCTTAGTTGACTTTGTAAATTATTGGCGTGATTTGGGATCTGCTACATCACCAACATCGGTATTCATGAGTGGAAATATCAGTTTCTCTATTTTTTCCTTGTTTCCGAGTAAATGTCTTCACAGACGTGACAAGTTTCTAGTTAATCAGTGGTTTACAGCATGCTCCACCTAGCTGAAGTTTCGGGTTTCTAGAGAAATAATTTCCAGTCTATAACTTCGGAATTAAACTGCGCGAGCAGTACTGCTATGCAAGCGATATTGATATGTGTTTGATATCGAGAAGTACCGCGAAACTGATATGATAGCCTAGCAAGCAAGATTTAATTGTCGAGGCAATATGGCTATCTGTGTAAAATAGTTTCTTGCCACTGAAAGTCTCGTCTGCAGAAGGAAGAAACAAGGCGGACGGTGCTTCCACACCGGCGGCATCAGTAATTCTGTGGCTAAATTCGATAAGAGCCAATCATAATGCTAGATTCATTCACAAGACATCCTTTGTGCTGGGACGTAGGAGCGTCTGTAAACTGATTTGAACAAGATGAAGGCAAGGTATGTGCGGAAAGTTCGGAGAAAGCAAGTGTTCAAATACATGTTGAAGCATACTATCCATCTTTGGCGGGGATGACGCCCTCATCCGCCACTGCTGCATTAGGACCACACACCTGTAGCTGTAGGATGTCGAAAATTCATGACTTTTTTCTCTTCTGTATGACAGTGCTTCGAATTCTGTTTGTGTAATTGTTCTGAATCGCCCCTTTATATGCTTAGACAGTGATCTATTTCAAAACAAGGAGAATGCTTTTATGATTAAGGATGTTTTCGCAAGCGTGCACAGGCTTTTAGCTGTGTGAACGTTTTAACGTTTCTGAGTGATACATTGACAGCAGGAGGAACATTCCACTGTGAAGCGTCAGTCATGCTGGGTATGCATGCATGGCTAGACACAGCTCACATGTTCCATTAGAAACATGAGGAACAAAGGACCCTGTGATATTCTGGAACAGATTTCTGCAGTGTCTGCAAGGGGCAGTCGCTAGGCAATTAGGTTTTCCCTGGACCGCAGGCAGAGAGGAGGTTCACATGTGCGTGCGGTGCCAAGGATCACTTGGTGCATATTAGGCTAGGCGCAAATTGAGAAGCGTATAGCACGTGTGACGTGACACGACACTACAGCGCGACCCGCACGTGCCGCACAACGCGGGTCCAGCGCATATTGCGACACGTACATCATACTTCGCACGCGCCGACTGGCGACGCTCTGCGCTGACTGAACCGAAGCGCGCGCAACTTCTTATCTTTCTCAAACGATTTTACAGAAACTATTCTCTGAAAATATATGATTTTTGCCTTACTTGTATCGTTATATGTCAGCTTCGTGCCCATCACCTCGCTAATGACCATTCTTATTGTGATGTACACATTTTAGGAAGACACTACGCAAAACTCAAAAAGTTTGCAACTAAAATTAGGGGTCGCTATGATTTTGCGTTTAGTGCGTATTACACCATATGTTGCTGCGTATGAAATTTAGCTAACATGCTGAATTTTTGTTTAGACTTGGAAGGAGGTCTCTATCTGCCTCCGATCTCGAGATAATGGATGCCATCGCACTCACTTCCGATCTCACGCCCGCGAGAATGAAATACTCGCAACACCTCTCGTATCTCCTAAACCGCTCGAGACATCGAAACGAAAGTTTGGCGAATGATAGCACAGAAGAAGGAGAGTGTTTTGCCAATTATTAAACACACGGAACTTCCTTATCTATGGCGATATATCACTACTTATACTTCTTTTTTTATTTATTTCACTCCAGTGACTAATTATTTAAGAGTTATCGACAGCTAGCGAAACAAGAGCTTCCTAGTATGAAAATAAACATGAAATTTCTTCTTTTATGTTACTGCAAACCGATACTATGAGGTTTTTCGTAAGCTATTGAGCTCTGTAATTGCCAATTACTTGTTTAATGAGGCCCTACGTTTCGGAATTCTGCCTCAATAGCTGCTGTGAGATGAGTTTGGCAAATTACATTGTGACAAAGGAAGTACAATTAAACCAGTCACCAAGAGAAATGTGGCCTTTACTCATAAATGGTGATGCTTCTTCGAATGACAAAAGGTTAACAACTCACACAAAAACAGATTGGCAATTCTATTGGAATTTTGGTGGAATCCCCGTAACCCATCGTATTTTTAACACTGAGCGACTGGAATGGAAACTTACCAAAGGATTTTATTCCTTCTCTTGATCTGAGCAGTATTAAAATAATGACGAGCGTTCCTTCAGGCGGAATGATAGGTGGTGGTGGTGGTTGTTGGGATGTTTTAGGGGGGACTAAACAGCTGAAGTCATCAGTCCCCCAAATGATAGGCACATGCCAGATACTGTTTACTCACCTAGGGCTTGCCAAACTGACAATGCGTGATCGCGAATAAAATAGTTGTTATTGAGAAAAATAAACAATTGATCTGTCGCACTACACAATGGTCAGTGTATTGTCAGCAGCTAAGGACAATGCGCGCGACAGGAATGCACAAGTTAGCCATGTGTGCCTTGTGAGATGGAGTTCGAAAAACATTGTCATGAAAGTAGATCTGCCTTTGTCAGCAGCACATTTCAACAAATTAAATATATCTAATCATAACACTCTTTTAGGATATTCCTACTTTCGTAACAATACCGACCATTTTCTTCATTTGTGTAGCCTGTTGTTGTATAATTACTTTATTAATGCTGATAATGTCCATGCAACAATTGAAATGCTTTTTCTCATCACGGCGAACCAATTAAACATTGTTATTTGTGACTGCTTTTCGACTGTTTCTAGCTTGCAGTGGAAATATGTTGTTCACATGCATGTAGTATGGTGTGTCGTATTACATTATTACATACATATCAGAGTAATCACAGTGAAACTTCTATACTTCAGATCTTGGACGCTTTTTACCACAAGAACAAAGGGATCACACCTGTGGAGATTATCCCTTTCTAAATTTTTGTAACAGATCGTACAGATACGCTAGCTTACTAGGCAGCGGGAATATAACCTTGCTTTACTTTCCTGCCTTGATTCTTAATCACATGATTTTATAATATTCCTTGCTTCCTTATTCACTACCCTCTGTCCTTTCTTGCGATCTGAAAACATCACGGAGGCATACGGTGCAATTCCAGCGGCCAATGGCTCATCAGTTACTGAGGTATACATTTTTCTTGACAGAAGAAAAACAAAACAAAACTATGCAGATATAAATAACAGAAAAGTATAACGTGCTAACGAAGAAAGCTGGAGCGTTTAAATGGCGAAAAACGAAACACTACCCAAAGGCAATAAAATTCAGTACACAGTAAGGCAAAATTTATCGTATTGGCAATACTACCACTGCTTATATGCGCCGTTCCGATGTGAGCATATGGCCGGACTACTTTTCCGCTCCCCGCCTCAAATTTCCCACGGTGCTAGCGAGGCAAGCGCGACGCGCGGCGCGAGAAACTGTGCCTCAACCACAACGCCGAGCGACCTGGCGCAGGCGCGTGTCGCGTCCCAGTCGCGTCGCGTCGCAATTTGCGCGGTCCCATTTGAACCTGTGATGTTACAAAAACGCGCGCTGCGCTGCGTCGCGCCACACGCGCTATACGCGTCTCAATTTGCGCCTAACATCTGCACTGGCTCGAGGTGGCTCGCCCTGATAGCTGTAGTTGATGATAGTTTGGAAGCGTTTTTTACATGCACTGAGTGTTTGTGCACTGGATTTTTTCCCTGCTGTTTAAGCACTGTGAACGTTAGACATGCAACATGGTTTGAGGATTTAGTCGTTGTTTTGGTGTTTGTTGTATTATTTTGTGACTGGGTGTGCAATGCATGATTTCGAAAGTTGACAATTAGCAAGCGTGTTTGGGGAGCCTTTCAGATGGAGTCAACGCACACACGCCTTTGGAATGTCTGCGCTCTGCAAATGGATCTTCACTCGTGTGAGGTCACGTCAGCAATGGCACCTAGGTGATCAAGTATTTGGATAGGAATTTCTCAGGTGTCAAGTATGAAAGGGATGACACCGCCTCATGCTTGAGGCACTCGAACGGGCACCTGTGGGTGGCTTGACAGCTGACGTCACGTCACTTCACGGGGGCTGTCACTAGCCTCCTGTGCGGTCCAGTGGACAGGAGTGGCAGACGTTGTCTGCGAGTGTCTGTTGCATTATTTTGCGAGCAGGTCTGTAGTCTGTGCGATGCATTGTTTGGACAGTTTACGAGTTGATTTCGTGTCTGCACATCAGTGCACTGCATTATTTAGGAGCAGTTTGCATGTCTGTACTGAAATTTTTTCGGTAATTTAGGAGCTGTTTGCGTGTCTGCAGAATGTTGCTTAGGAGTAGTTTACATGTCTGTGGGCTGTCTGGCGTGACCCCAAGCATGTCAGAGTGTGCGTTTTGTATCAGTGTGATAAATATACTATCTCAAATCCATCCCTATATAAATTGTTCCAAAATAAATAAAGTACACTCCTTCCTCTCTCCAGCAGGCCAGCGCAGGCTGAGTCATTTTCCCCTCCAGATAGTTGTCTTGGGTTATGTCAGCTAATGGACGACAGTGCCCTCTGGTGATAGTAGTGTGTACTAGGTTCATACTTTGTGCTGATCATACTGTTTTCCGCCATTTTCCCCCACCGTCTTGGACTACATCACGGAATGGACGACATTACTCTCTGATGGTCGTACTGTGTACTAGGCCCAGACGTTGTGGCAAACACACTGTTTCCCTCCATCTTTGATAACGGTACTTGCATCATCAGCTGACGTCATGACCGCCATCTTGGATTATGTCACGGAACAGAGGACAGCGCCCTCTGGTGGCAGTACTGTGCACTAGGTCAGTTGGACTCCGGACCTCGTGGCGAACACACTGGATGGTGGTAGAGTCTCTAATTGTTTAAATAAAGACTGGCGCTTGCAAAATGATAAAGACTTATGTCCAGCATACGTCCACTCCTTTTCCCAGTATTTCCTAGGATGAGGTGGTGGTCAGGTGACTTAAGTTAGTGGAGGTAGCCCAAGTGCCATTTGTTACCCGCTATTTTCTAGGTTAGTAGATATAGCTCAATTGACCTATCTTCCCACCAAAATTTAAACTTTGCACTAGCTCCTATAATGAGGTGGCAGTTGGATGACTTAGGTTAGTGGAGGTAACCCAAGTGACCTTTCTTTCTCGGCATTGTCTTAGGTTAGTAGAGGTTGCATTGTCCAGATGGAACTTGAACTTCTTACCAGGGGGGGCATGGCCGGGGGCTGTGGCACTTTCCTACCATCTTGGATAACGGTACTTGCATCATCAGCTGATGTCACGGCCGCTATCTTGGATGACGTTATGGACGCCATCTTGAATAATGTCAGCAACTGATTTCAGATGATGACGTCATCGCCGCCATCTTGGATGACGTTACTTTTGGTAGAAGGCACGTTGCCCCAGTACTTACATGAACTTGTTCTTACTTAAGCAACCATCTACGTATGTCTTGGACTATATGGACTTCACCTCTTCACTGAGTATTTCGTGCTGTAGTTGGGCTAAGTCATTTGCTGCTGCCTCAGTTCATTCTAACATATTTTGGTTGGTAATGGGCTCATCAACTTGTTAGACAACATTCCTTGTGTTCTATGCAAGTGTAAGCTATTCTTGCAGAAAAACTTTTATGAATTATTGCTTATGTATGCACTCGCCCACCAGCGAACCCCATTCCCGCGATTTCATGGATGAGAATGGCGTTGTTATAGAAGGTTGATCTAGCACCTGCGATTCGATCAGCGATTCGGGCGCCACCAAATGCTCATCCATCCGAGGGCTGGACAGAACATTACTATTAGATGATGACAGGACGTGGCTATCTCCGATGTTGTGGCCCATAACATATTACCAATCCTGTGTTCTGGACGATTTTGGAGACTTACTCAGTATTTCTAGAACAGACAAAAAAGACGACAACATTTAAGTGTCAAACAGAAATACACTATAAGACAAAAAAAGACTCACTACGAAGGAACTATCAAAATAGGATGGAAATAGGTAGATGTGACGTATATCTACAGACAAATAAATGCTTAGAGATTCAGAAAAACCGGCTGATTTATTCAAGAGAAGGAGGTCCAGAATTTAACAAGTCAGTAACACACTGTTCCACCTGTGGCCCTTATGCAGGCAGTTTCTCGGCTTGGCATTGACTGATAGAGTTGTTGGATGTACTCCTGAGGGATATTGTGCCAAGTTCTGGCCAACTGGCCCATTAGATACTCAGAATTCCGAGCAAGTTGGAGGGCCATGCTCACAATTCGGAAACCGTTAGGTATTTCAATATTCCGAGATCCACAGTGTCAGAAGTGTACTGAGAACACTAAATTCCAGGCATTACCTCTCACTGAGTACAGCATAGTGGCCGATAGCCTTCACTTACAGGGAGAGAGCAGCGGCCTTTGCGTAGAGTTGTCAGTGCTAACAGACAAGCAACACTGCGTGAAATAACCACAGAAATCAAACTGGGGCATACGGCGAACGTATCAGTTAGGACAGTGAGGCGAAATTTGGCGTTAATGGTCAATGGCAGCAGATGACCGACGCGAGTGGCTTTGCTAACAGCACGACATCACCTGCAGCGCCTCCCCTGGGCTCGTGACCATGTCTTTTGGACCCTAGATGACTGCAAAACCATGACTTGGTCAGATGAGCCCCGATTTCAGTTGGTAAAAGCTGATGGTAAGTTTCGAGTGTTGTGCAGACCCCACAAAGCCATGGGCTTAAGGTGTCAACAAGGCCTTGTTCAAATGGTTCAAACAGCCTTGAGCACTATGGGACTTAACATCTGAGGTCATCAGTCCCCTAGAACTTAGAACGACTTAAACCTAAGTAACTTAAGGACATCACACACATCCATGCCTGAGGCAGGATTCGAACCTGCGATCGTAGTGGTCGCGCGGTTCCTGACTGAAGTGCCTAGAACCACTTGTCTACACCGGCATTGTGCTAGCTGGTGGTGGCTCCTTTACGTTGTGGGCTGTCTTTAAATGGAATGGGCTGGGTCCTCTGGTCCAGCTGAACCGATCATTGACGGAAAAGGGTTATGTCCAGCAAAAGTTACTATCCATTTGCAGCAAACAACGACGACATTTTTATGAATGACAATGCGCCATCTCACTGGTCCTCAGACTGCTATCACCTTCATAACCCTCTCAAGAGTTACTTGCAAATTTATACACAACGCCCTGATAAGATCTTGGCCACCAATTAATTCAGATAAGTCTGCAGCCAGAATGGGTGGTCCCACAGTATTGTGTTACAGGGGGCCACAATTAACTGGGCAAGTGGGATGGGGGATCTTCCAAATGTTACCATCCGCTGTCGTAAGTGTCTGGCTAAAATTCTCAAACTACATTGTTCTTACATGTCTGTAGGTAACACAATTCCACTGTCAATCAAACATTCCCAGTTGCAGATGGCCTGTCCATGGATTTAACTAGACAGTTAATTGCCGAGGTTTGTTGAACGTCCCCATTCCCCCACCACTGCAACCAAGGAATGATGTGTGAGATTACTATGAAGACATAGTGCGACAGTCTGGTGCATACCACTGGCCATGGTGGAGGTGAGTTGGTTGGGATGCTGGCAAACGGGTTTGACAGGAGGCGTGAAAGTGAGGGTGGTGCGATCGAACACTGCATCTTGTAATGTGGGGCACATACTGCTACTGGTGATGTCTCTGCCACACGTGTGACAACTTTCCCAGAGGCATGCTTGAGTGGGCAGACACGGTGCATACCAGCTGGTGCTTCTCCACATAAGACACAGTTGTGAGTGGCACGCAGGACACAGACGCAAATGTTTATAACAAAAGCGTGGTAATTATTCAGAAATAACACCATGCCTACCTACCATACATAGCATTGAAACACAGCCGCAAAAAAACAGCCGCAAAAAATGCTGTAATTACGTCCCCCTATGACTGTGGCTTTACTTAAAGAACTCCTCTAGGTTACAATTGATTCTGTTGTCAGCCAGTAGTGTCCACTAAACCTTGAAGTTGTGGGTAAAATCTGTTGAGCATACAGGCTTTTCTCATTCTCACAAGTCCACCATCTTGGACTATTACATTATGGAGACCATCATCTTGAATTTCCCACAATGGACAAGTGAGCTATTTCCACCATCCTGGAGTGTCTGATGATCTGGCAAACATTTGGGCTGCACTCGTATCTTCCAGCAATAGGACAATTTCTCATTTTGGATTTTGAAAATCACGCCATTTTATACGTAGGAAAATTTGTCTAGAAGGGTGGGGGATGGGTAGGGGGTGGGGGAGGGTGTAGAGGAAGGGAAGTGGTCAGTATGGGGGAAGAGTTTCAGGAGAGGGAATAGCGAGGGTGTGAGGGAGATCGAGCAATAATGCAGATTGTACTCGTTCTACCAGTTCCCCCATACTAGCACGCAGAAAAAAAAATCAAGTATTCATAGCCTTTTACCTGACTCGATCTATACCATTTTGACTGAAATCACGTAAATGATCCATAGAACAAGGAATAAACTGCATAGTTTTACACAGGGTATTGGGCACCTTTTCTCGAGTGTCTACCTGTGATATGTATTTTTCAGCGTTCCTGTTATATTCTTCTTCCAGTCAAACAAGCCAGCTCGTTTATACACTGAAGCGCCAAAGAAACTAGCACAGGCAATCGTATTCAAATACAGATATATGTGACCAGGCAGAATAGGCGCTGCGGTCGGCAACTCCTACATAAGACAACAAGTGCCTGGCATTGTTGTTGGATTGGTTGCTGCTGTTACAATGGCACGTTATCTAGATTTAAGTGAGTTTGAAGTGGTGTTATAGTCGGCGCACCAGTGATGGGACACAGCATCTCCGAGGTATCGATGAAGCGGGGATTTTCCCGTACGGCCATTTCACGTATGTACCGTGAATATCAGGAATCCGATAAAACATCAAATCTCCGACATCGCTGCGGCCGGAAGAAGATCCTGCAAGAACGGGAGCAACGACGACTGAAGAGAATCCTCTAACGCAGGGCTTCCCAACATGTGGTCCGCGGACCCCTTACGGGTCCGACGGCTCTTTCTAGGGGGTCCGCGGCCACCTTTCACCAAATCGTGTAAAATAATGAGTAAAATTATTGAATACAAGTGTGAAAATCAAATTCATCACTATTTTTTTTCGTGTGAGAAACATGTGTACTTTTACTTCATGTCGTATTCCCAAGCAGCCTTTGCGGTTCCTAAGTGAGAACGCATACTCAGTTTAATGCCGGAGAATGTGGCTTCTCTGATTGACTGTTTCGCAACAATTCGGGGGTCGTTTGTGCCCCGGCTCACGGCGCTAAATGCGCTGAAACCTTTTATTCATGCGCGGAGCGAGCTTTGTCGACCAATCACAGCGCTCAGTGGCACGTATGCGGCCCCAGGCATCGTTAAATGTTAAACTTGCTTCGTCAGTGCACTACCTATTTGATAAGTCGTTTTTTGACCAGTTTATTACTTCTAACATGGATCCGTGGCTGAAGTCGGGATCATTGAAGAAGGGTGCGGTTTCTCCATCGCCTTCACAACAAGGCAAGTTTCCAGTTGAAATGAAGGAGGAGGGAGGACGACCAAAGGAAGAACAATCACAAAAAGCTCCAAAGACTATTGATACTTCGGGGAGGGGGTCATTGGGAACATGGCACTAGCATTAAGAAGCTTTCAGTTCCCATGGGTTTCGCTCTGAAATTTAAAGTTACTGTGCTCTTGACTGACTAGGGGTCCACCATGGATTTTCGACTGTAGAAGGGGTCCGTCAGCTGAAAAGGTTGGGAAGCCCTGCTCTAACGTGACAGAAGTGCAACCCTTCCGCAAATTGCTGCAGTGTTCAATGCTGGGCCATCAGCGAGTATCAGCGTACGAACCATTCAACGAAACATAATCGATATGGGCTTTCGGAGCCGAAGACCCACTCGTGTACCCTTGATGTCAGCACGGCACAAAGCTTTACGCCTCGCCTGGGCTCATCAGCACCGACATTGGACTGTTGATGACTGGAAACATGTTGCCTGGTCGGACGAATCTTGTTTCAAATTATATCGAGTGGACGGACGTGTACGGGTATGGAGACAGCCTTATAAATCCATGAAACCTGCATGTCAACAGGGGACTGTTCAAGTTGCTGGAGGATCTATAATGGTGTGGGGCTGTACAGTTGGAGTGACATGGGACCACTGATATGTCTAGATACGACTCTGACAGGTGACACGTATGTAAGCATCCTGTCTGATCACTTGCATCCATTCATGTCCATTGTGCATTCCGACGGACTTGGGAAGTTCCAGCAGGACAGTGCGACACCCCATACGTCCAGAATTGCTACAGAGTGGCTACAGGAACACTCTTCTGAGTTTAAACACTTCCGCTGGGTACCAAATTCCCCAGACATGAACATTATTGATCATACGTGGGATGCCTTGCAAGGAGCTGTTCAGAAGAGAGCTCTACCCCCTCGTACTCTTACGGATTTATAGACAGCCCTGCCGGATTCATGGTGTTACCTCCCTTCTGCACTGCTTCTGGCATTAGTCGAGTCACTGTCACGTCGTGTTGCGGCACTGTTGCGTGCTCGTGGGGGCTCTACACGATACCAGGTGGACCAGTTTGTTTGGTTCTCTAGTGTATATGTTTGATGTCCTCCATCCATTCGATGTGATATCGATCCCACACACTTGAGTGATATTCCAATATAGGTCACACAAGTGTTTTGTAGACAATCTCTTTCGTAGACAAATAACAGTTTGTCAGTATCATACTGACGAATCAGAATTAACCGGTTTCTTTGACTAAAACTGGTACATACACCACCATATTGTTACACCTAGATAGTTGTATGAATTTAGCAACTCCAGTGGCGTCACATTAATCCCGAAGTTGAAGGAAATTGTGTTTGAATCAGATCCGATTGAGTATGTTACACTCCCTGACATGTAAGCGTATTTTCTGTGAGAAGTCCGATTTCAGCTAATGCCATCAGCTAAGTAAGTGATAAATAAAATATTCAGTAAATGGCCAACAACACTTCAGTGGAAAGAAATTTAAAAGTTTTATAGCCTGACAAAGTCAGTGTCATTTAGAGATGGATGAAAAGCTGGTATTGGAAAGAATACGGAAGAAAATTGGCTGTAGTCTTTAAGTATCCCAGCATTTACCCAAAATTATGTAGGAAAACAATGAAAAAGGTTAACAAAGATAGCCAAAAAGGATTTGTATTACGCTCTTGTCGAATACGAAACCAGTATCTTATCCTCTGCGCCATCTTACTATGTCTGGGAGAAAAAAAACGAAGAATGTTGCGCCGGCCGAAGTGGCCGTGCGGTTATAGGCGCTGCAGTCTGGAACCGCAAGACCGCTACGGTCGCAGGTTCGAATCCTGCCTCGGGCATGGATGTTTGTGATGTCCTTAGGTTAGTTAGGTTTAACTAGTTCTAAGTTCTAGGGGACTAATGACCTCAGCAGTTGAGTCCCATAGTGCTCAGAGCCATTTGAACTATTTTTTTTTTTTTTAAGTATGTTGCAGCAAACGACCAATAACGGATTTACTTGAAAAAAAAAAATTGAGCGAGTGATGGTAAGTAACAGAAATGTGTGACATTCGTCGTAAAATGGAGTCAGCCAATGATGTTCTCTTTGTTCCATATTAATGGTTAAAAACGAAATGTAGAAAGAATCTTATTTTCCATACAAGACGAATACGTGTATTAGCATAGGAATTGTGAACCTGACAAGTACTCCATCATACTGAGAGCATTACATCTATCTCCAAGCAATTTGTACCAACGAGTAACTAAAATAGACACCTTCCTAATAGCGTGCAATACTCGCTTTCATTCACTAGAGGCTACCGGCTCTTTGTGGAAAGGATTCTACAGGATATCGATATTGTGGGGCAGCCATTTTAATCTACTAGCATGTGTTCTTAAAGCTTGTATTGCACGAAGCATAAAGGAGAGGACGATCGTTGGTAATCAATCTAGTAAGTAAACTGGTCAATAGGTACGTAGTATCTGCATAATTTGCACAACAGATATACAACTAACTTGTTGTATAGTCTGCCGAACGCCGAAACGGTAGATACTGAGATAAGTGACTGCGGAAAGCAAACTCAACTAAAATCGACCAACAGTGGAAAGGTATCTGGACCTGGTGAGATACGTATGACATTCTATACAGATTATGTGAAGAAACTTGCTCCCATTCTAACAGCAGTTTATCGTAGGTCGCTGGGAGAACGAAGGGTACCAAGCGATTGGAAAAGGCTCACGTAATTCTAGTTTAAAAATGGATCATCGGACAACAGCATATAATTATAGTCCTGACTCAACCTGTAGAAGAATAATGAAATATGTTTTATACTCACACATTACAGCACCATAGTTAAAGGCTCAGACTGATGCCGTTTTCCTTCACATTCGCGAGGCATTCGATATAGTTGGGCACTGTAGTTTCGTGAAATACGAGATGATCGAGTATCGTACCTGATTTGTGACCAGTTTCAGAAGTTCCTAGCAGATAGAATTCAACACGTTGTTCTTAACGGAACGAAATCTACAGATACAACGGTAACTTCGGGAATACTCGAAAGAAGTTTTATAGGAACATTGTTGTTCACAATATACACTGTGGAACACCACTAAACGACCACTTATACGAAAACCCATGTTTGTTTCCAATTGCGATGAAGAAGTTTGAAATTCGGCTCAAAGATGCCTACTACCTTCCTCTGCAATATGATATTGCAATGCCTGCGTTGTTAAGAGGCAACGGCCTTGCCCCAGTGGATACACCGGTTCCCGTCAGATCACCGAAGTTAAGCGCTGTCGGGCGTGGCCGGCACTTGGATGGGTGACCATCCGGACCACCATGCGCTGTTGCCATTTTTCGGGTGCACTCAGCTTCGTGATGCCAACTGAGGAGCTACTCGACCGAATAGTAGCGGCTCCGGTCAAAGAAAACCATCATAACGACCGGGAGAGCGGTGTGCTGACCACACGCTCCTCCTATCCGCATCCTCACCTGAGGATGACACGGCGGTCGGTTGGTCCCGATGGGCCACTTGTGGCCTGGAGACGGAGTGAGTGCGTTGTTAAGAAGAACGATGCAATGCTCCTTCGGAGATGCATGTGCGAAGGAACAGGTACTGTGGGGAAATACTTGAAACATATCTGCAGTTGCGAATATGAACAACCATCAGCTGTATACTGGAATGACGACAATGAAAACTTCCATGCCGTCGTTCTTGCGTCCGAAGGAACATTGCATCGTTAGTCTTGACAACACAGGCACTGCAGTATCATATTTTTTATATGAATGCGTGGTGTTTGTTTTTTCGGACATGTCCGAAAGAACAGGCACCATTCGGAATTTTCAGCTGTGATACATATTATGTAAACTGAAGATGGAGGGGAGAGAAAGGGAAGGAAATGATATCAGCTGCATCGGGCCTTTAGCGGAATCAGCGGCGACGAGTGAAAATGTGCGCCGAATCAGGACTCGAACCCAGGATCTCCTGTTTACTACGCAGCTCCATTAACCACCTCGCCATCAGGAGACAGCGAGACCACAAATGCATGGACTATCTCAGCACGCTCCCCTGCCAACTCACATTCCAACCCAGCACCACCTACCCCCAGTCCCCTTCCATGTCCGTGCTTGCTAATTTTGGATTCCCACTGGAGGTCGAACGATACTGTGCATCTGCACTAAAGATCGAGGACTCATTTCCCTTCGAGGCGTATCAATTATACAACGAATCCACAAACCTCAGTGTGGATGCACAATGTCGTTCGACCTCCTGAGGGAATCTAAAATTAGCGGAAGTGGAGGTCATGGATGGGGACTGTGGATAGGTGACGTTAGGTGAGAATGCGGGTCGGTCGGGTAGTGTGCCGAGATAATCCGTGCATTTATGATAACACTGCGTCCAGATGGCGCCGTGGTTATTGCGATTGCTTAATAAGCAGGAGATCCCGGGTTTGAGTCGTTGTCTGGCACACGTTTTCACTCGTCGGCGCTGATTCTGGGTAAAGTCCCAATGCAGCTGATATCATCAGTTCCTTCCCTTTCCTTTTCTTTCTCCCTCTCAACCTTCAATTTACATAATATTGTATTTATCCGTCATTACCAGGCAGCGACTTTCAATTATCATGTCCTCCCCTGTACGGGCGTTACATAATAAGTGTACGAGTACAGGTCGTGATACAGGAACGAGGGTATACGGAAGTTTGGGTCTACCTGTGAGTCGTGCACGTATCGCCAAAGCAGTTAAGGCGACTGCTCACGTAAAGTACGAAATCCCGGATTCGAGTCTCAGTCCGGCACGAATTTTCATCGTCGTCATTCCCTTACACGGCCGATGGTTGTACGGATTCATAACTGCGAATATATGTCATATGTTGTCTGTAACGGTGCAAAAGCATGATGCGCTGTGACGTCACCAGCGGGCTCGTCAACCCTTCACATAGCAAGGTGTCGACACATGTGAAGAAAAGATCAGAGCTCAGAAGTTCGCGTAAGGTGGGTTAATGACGTCACGGTGGCACTAATTTGCACCACAATTCCTCCCAAAACCACCGTGAGCTTGACATATGGCGCGGTGGCCACACCCCTTCTTACCCAAATTTCACCGCTTCTTTTGCCGCGTCTGCAATTGAGATCAGAACCGCGACACCCATCACTGAAATCATGCGGTTTCCTTATGAGTGGCCGAGGAAAACATTTCAGACACTCTACCGCTCAGAATGGACTCGAAAAGTCCTTAGGGAGTGGCATAAAGAGCGTCAATGAAACCAGTCCTTTCCTTGACACGTTCATTCCCACACATTTCCCTGTAGAAAACAAAAGTACACAGTGTTATGAGCAACAGAATGGCGTTCTTTAAAACCTTTGACACTGCTAAATGTAAATTTCGTGTGACTAGGGCCTCCCGCCGGGTAGACCGTTCGCCAGGGGCAAGTCTTTAAATTTGACGCCACTTTGGCGACTTGCGCGTCGATGGGGATGAAATGATGATGATTAGGGCAACACAACACGCAGTCCCTGAGCGGGGAAAATCTCCGACCCAACCGGGAATCGAACCCGGGCCCTTGGCATTGACATTTTGTCGCGCTGACCACTCAGCTACCGGGGGCGGACTTGACATTGCTGACCCCTGGACACATCAAACCTTCTCTAAGCACAGACCGAGCAAGGTGGCGCAGTGGTTCGCACACTGGACTCACATTCGTGACACAGCTGACTTTCTTCCCCATTCTTCCCTAATCCCTTCCTCATTGTTTGGTCCCCTCCCCCAAAATCAACCACCCAATCTCTAAAGACATCGTCGGCCAGCGATCCCATTGAATGTGATCGCACGCCATTGGAGTGCAGTGTGACCACAGCTTTTTGTCTTGTGTACAGAGTGGAACTACTAAGGACTGTTCAAAACAGTTCCACGAAATTTGGACGTAATGGTGCTTATGTCTTTTCAGCCCTCCAGTTTCGTGTCCTCCTGTGGCGTGATCATGTAAGGGTGCGACATTGACATATGTGCGAATGAAATGGCAAAAAGTCGACCTAAGACCTCCCAGTTCGCAACATCCTCGGTACCACCCGCCCACCTTTGTTTACAGAGAGAAACTGTGTCTTAGGCACGTGCAGACAGCCTATGGTGCTACTCCTGAACCTGCTAGTATGCATGCAGAATCAGAGGGGTGTCTACTGGCTGCCTGCCTGCAGGCGCCTAGGACTCTCGTCACAGTTTGTCATTTAGCCTCCGGGAGAGGCTTGGATTCATTGGAAAATGTTGGGAGAAAAAGAATAGGAGGAAGATTGAAAGACAGCAGCGCCTTTCGACACGCCTTTTCCCACTTTATTTAATCAGTTGAACTGATAATTACATGCTCTATGGTCAATGAGTCCGCAGCTCGTGGTCTCGCGGTAGCGTTCTCGCTTCCCGAGCATGGGGTCCCGGGTTCGATTCCCGGCGGGGTCAGGGATTTTTCCTACCTCGAGATGACTGGGTGTTATTGTGTCGTCTTCATCATCATCATTCATCCCCATTACGGTCGGAGGAAGGCAATGGCAAACCACCTCCACTAGGACCTTGCCTATTAAGGCGGCGCGGGTCTCCCGCGTTGCTCCCCTACGCTCTGTAAAGAAGTATGGGACTCATCATCATGGTGAATGAGTCTATGAAAGAGGGTTGACATTGGTTGTAACGCTGAATACAATACTAATTAGAAGCATGAAATTATTTTATGTGGAGGAGACGAGCGCTTATTTTGGCTGGATAGCCACGGCAGTCGCAGGTGAGACTTAATGGTGCCAGTTCAGGGAATGCGGCAGGCTACTGGTATAGAGAAAGGAAAGGGGACCCGGGCCGGTGCTCAGCACAGTCAAAGGCGCTGCAGAGGACTCAGCCTGAGCCATGGATGGCCACTGGCCATACGGAGCGGAGAACCCGACGCAGGCCCATGGCGTATTGTCCCTGAAGGCAGAGAAAACAGCGGTTTATATAATTTCATTCGCCGAGTTGCTGTGGAAGGAGGTAGCAGCAATTGTTCCCGGCTGAGGCAAAGTGCATTCCGCCATTTCGGTAGGGCCCTCATATTGTTTCCTAGGAAGCTTCTTGTAAGATAGGTATCAGTTAGGCTAAGCCCGCCCGGTTGGCCGTGCGGTCTAACGTACGACTTTCCGGGTGGGAAGGAGCGCCTGGTCCCCAGCACGAATCCGCCCGGCGGATTTGTGTCGATGTCCGGTAAACCGGCCAGTCTGTGGATGGCTTTTAGGCGGTTTTCCATCTGCCTCAGCGAATGTGGGATGGTTCCCCTTATTCCGCCTCAGTTACTCTACGTCGGCGATTGCTGCGCAAACAAGTTCTCCACGTACCCGTACACCACCAGTACTCTACCACACAAACATAGAGGTTACACTCGTCTGGTGTGAGACGTTTCTTGGGGGTCCACCGGGGGGCCGAACCGCACAATAACCCTCGGTTCGGTGTGGGGTGACGGAGGGGTGAAGTGGACTGCGGTGGTCGTCGTGGGATTGTGGACCACTGCGGCTACGGCAGGGACGGAGCCTCTCTGTCGTTTCTAGGTCCCCGGTTAACATACAATACATACAATCAGCTAGGCTGGCAAAAACATTTTGCGGAAACTATGCTGTAGCCAGACACTGATTGGCTGAGAATGTTGTGTAGGTTTGTTTTAAGACATTTAGACTCACAGGACCGAGCATTTTCCTGCGCGTGCGAAATAACAGTGTGTTGATTAGAACGTGATCCGTGACATCAGAAATCGTCACATCTACATCTACATCTACATGATTACTCTGCAGTTCACATTTAAGTGCTTGGCAGAGGGTTCATCGAACCACAATCATACTATCTCTCTACCATTCCACTCCCGAACACCGCGCGGGAAAAACGAACACCTAAACCTTTCTGTTCGAGCTCTGATTTCTCTTATTTTATTTTGATGATCATTCCTACCTATGTAGGTTGGGCTCAAAAAAATATTCTCGCATTCGGAAGAGAAAGTTGGTGACTGAAATTTCGTAAATAGATCTCGCCGCGACGAAAAACGTCTTTGCTTTAATGACTTCCATCCCAACTCGCGTATCATATCTGCCACACTCTCTCCCCTATTACGTGATAATGCAAACCGAGCTGCCCTTTTTTGCACCCTTTCGATGTCCTCCGTCAATCCAACCTGGTAAGGATCCCACACCGCGCAGCAATATTCTAACAGAGGACGAACGAGTGTAGTGTAAGCTGTCTCTTTAGTGGACTTGTTGCATCTTCTAAGTGTCCTGCCAATTAAACGCAACCTTTAGCTCGCCTTCCCCACAATATTATCTATGTGGTCTTTCCAACTGAAGTTGTTCGTAATTTTAACACCCAGGTACTTAGTTGAATTGACGGCCTTGAGAATTGTACTATTTATCGAGTAATCGAATTCCAACGGATTTCTTTTGGAACTCATGTGGATCAGCTCACACTTTTCGTTATTTAGCTTCAACTGCCTCCTGCCACACCATACAGCAGTCTTTTCTAAATCGCTTTGCAACTGATACTGGTCTTCGGATGACCTTACTAGACGGTAAATTACAGCACCATCTGCGAACAACCTAAGAGAACTGCTCAGATTGTCACCCACGTCATTTATATAGATCAGGAACAGCAGAGGTCCCAGGACGCTTCCCTGGGGAACACCTGATATCACTTCAGTTTTACTAGATTATTTGCCGTCTATTACTACGAACTGGAGACCTTCCTGACAGGAAATCACGAATCCAGTCGCACAACTGAGACGATACCCCATAGGCCCGCAGCTTGATTAGAAGTCGCTTTTGAGGAACGGTGTCAAAAGCTTTCCGGAAATCTAGAAATACGGAATCAACTTGAGATCCCCTGCCGATAGCGGCCATTACTTCGTGCGAATAAAGAGCTCGCTGTGTTTCACAAGAAACCATCGTTCCCTTCGAGGTGATCCATAATGTTTGAATACAGTATATGCTCCAAAACCCTACTGAAAACCGACGTCAATGATATAGGTCTGTAGTTCGATGGATTACTCCTACTATCCTTCTTAAACACTGGTGCGACCTGCGCAATTTTCCAATCTGCAGGTACAGATCTATCGGTGAGCGAGCGGTTGTATATGATTGCTAAGTAGGGAGCTATTGTATCAGCGTAATCTGAAAGGAACCTAATCGGTATACAATCTGGACCTGAAGACTTGCTCGTATCAAGCGATTTGAGTTGCTTCGCAACCCCTAAGGTATCTACTTCTAAGAAACTCATACTAGCAGCTGTTCGTGTTTCAAATTCTGAAATATTCCATTCGTCTTCCCTGGTGTAGGAATTTCGGAAAACTGCGTTCAATAACTCCGCTTTAGCGGCACAGCCGTCGTTAACAGTACCATCGGCACTGCGCAGCGAAGGTATTGACTGCGTCTTGCCGCTTGTGTACTTTACATACGACCAGAATTTTTTCGGATTTTCTACCAAATTTCGAGACAATGTTTCGTTGTGGAACCTATTAAAGGCATCTCGCATTGAAGTCCGTGCCAAATTTCGCGCGTCTGTAAATTTTAGCCAATCTTCGGGATTTCGCGTTCTTCTGAACTTCGCATGCTTTTTCCGTTGCCTCTGCAACAGCGTTCGGATCTGTTTTGTGTACCATGGGGGATCAGTTCCATCTCTTACCAATTTATGAGGTATGAATCTCTCAATTGCTGTTGCTACTATATCTTTGAATTTGAGCCACATCTCGTCTACATTTGCATAGTCAGTTCGGAAGGAATGGAGATTGTCTCTTAGGAAGGCTTCTAGTGACACTTTATCCGCTTTTTTAAATAAAATTATTTTTCGTTTGTTTATGGTGGATTTGGAAGAAACGGTATTGAGCCTAGCTACAACGACCTTGTGATCACCAATCCCTATATTAGTCATGATGCTCTCTATTAGCTCTGGATTGTTTGTGGCTAAGAGGTCAAGTGTGTTTTCGCAACCATTTACAATTCGCGTGGGTTCGTCGACTAACTGCTCGAAATAATTTTCGGAGAAAGCATTTAGGACAATCTCGGAAAATATTTTCTGCCTACCACCGGTTTTGAACAAGTATTTTTGCCAACATATCGAGGGAAGGTTGAAGTCCCCACCAACTATAACAGTATGAGTGGGGTATTTATTTGTTACGAGACTCAGATTTTCTCTGAACTGTTCAGCAACTATATCATCGGAGTCTGGGGGTCGGTAGAAGAAACCAATTATTAACTTAGTTCGGCTGTTAACTATAACCTCCACCCATACCAATTCGCACGGAGTATCTACTTCGACTTCACTAGAAGATAAACCACTACTGACAGACACAAACACTCCACCAGCAATTCTGCCTAATCTATATTTCCTGAACACCGTCTGAGACTTCGTAAAAATTTCTGCAGAATTTCAGGCATTAGCCAGCTTTCTGTACCTATAACGATTTCAGCTTCTGTGCTTTCTATTAGCGCTTGAAGCTCAGGGACTTTCCCAGCACAACTGCAACAATTTACAACTACAATTCCTACTGTTCCTTGATCCAAGCACGTCCTGTATTTGCCATGCACCCTTTGAGATTGCAGCCCACCCCGTACTTTCCCGAGGCCTTCTAACCTAAAAAACAGTCCAGTCCACGCCACACAGCCTCCGCTACCCGTGTAACCGCCAGCCGAGTGTAGTGAACTCCTGACCTATTCAGTGGAACCTGAAACTCCACCGCCCTATGGCGCAAGTCAAGGGATGACTGTTCAATGCCTGAAGACGTGCTAGGACTGGAGGAACAGTTCTTTTCCCATCTTATGGAGGGAGGCTGTGTAGTACACGAAGTGATGCACAGTTGGCCTGGGAGTGCTTTCCAAGTTCTCAGTTGGTGCTTTTAGCTTTTTGGCGCAAACTCCATGTGGGGCGTTTTGCAGATTTGTGTATAGTGTGAGGAGCAGAGAGCTGCAGAGGAGTGCAGTTGAATTTCGGTCGTGAACCGAGGAGGAGATTTGGTTTTGGACTTGGAGTGTGGACGCAAAGGTGGATGCGAACGAGAGAAGCAGACGGAGGTCCACTGTTCGACCTATTGCCGAGGTGCGCAGGGCACTGCGTCTCGACTTTTCTACATGTGTATTTTGCAGCACCGGCACAAGGAATCTTTAGAGCGAATTTCTCTTACTTTACCGTGCACCCACTTCAGCAGCAGTTGTTGTCCAGTCTAAGCGCATTGTGGTAGTTTGTTTCAGGGTTCAGCTCTCAATCACTGTTATTCGTATTGATCCTAGTCAGGTCACGTTATATAATCTTTTTAAAGTCACAGTTAAAGTCACGTCAATACCCTTGGTTCAACCTTGTCAACTGTTTATCAGAAGACTTTACGAACACGAGGTAGAGTATAATCGATGCGTCATGTTGACCTACGCTCCATTTAATCTGTCCTGGTATTGAATTCTGGCACCATACAGACGGTGGCAGCTGTATTATGCTGCTCAGCAGTGTAGACCTAGTCGCATCCCTCTGGTGTTGGTGTCAAAAAAATTCCAGGCTTCATGCTTGGCATTAAAGTTGTCGGCAACAAGAACGTTGCAACGTAGGGAAAGAATCATCTCAAAATCTGGTGCATCCAGCAGTCCCCTAGGTGCTATCTACGTGGCAACGAATGTGATCTTGCCAACAGAGGCGCTAACTGCCACTGAAATGATATCGACCACTGAGTGGAGTGCAGACGAAAACTATCTTCCCGCTGTCGACGATCCGACTTTCTGTGAGTAGCAAACATAGTTCACCACACCCTCGTTTACAATCAGCTTGAGGTAACAATAATTCCGTGTTTCTTAATGGACGGGTGAAAGTCTTTCAATTGGAGGTCACTTCGGTTACTTGTTGTTGTTGTGGTCTTCAGTCCTGAGAATGGTTTGATGCAGCTCTCCATGCTACTCTATCCTGTGCAAGCTTCTTCATCTCCCAGTACCTACTGCAGCCTACACCCTTCTGGATCTGCTTAGTGTATTCATCTATTGGTCTCCCTCTACGATTTTTACCCTCCGTGCTGCCCTCCGGTACTAAATTGGTGATCCCTTGATGCCTCAGAACATGTCCTACCAACCGATCCCTTCTTCTAGTCAAGTTGCGCCACAAACTCCTCTTCTACCCAATTCTATTCAATACCTCCTCATTAGTTATGTGATCTACCCATCTAATCTTCAGCATTCTTCTGTAGCACCACATTTCGAAAGCTTCTATTCTCTTTTTCTCCAAACTACACTCCTGGAAATGGAAAAAAGAACACATTGACACCGGTGTGTCAGACCCACCATACTTGCTCCGGACACTGCGAGAGGGCTGTACAAGCAATGATCACACGCACGGCACAGCGGACACAC